>NC_050453.1:33329762-33995160 GCF_903995425.1 Onychomys torridus
TCAGCTCAAAGGTGATGAGGGACTAGGTGGGAAATGGACTGTCTACCAGTCACTGAGGTCTTCATCATCTCACTTCTGGATTGTTGGGCTCAAATTCCTCTAAGTTCCTCACCCTCCAGACCATTTTATAAAGAAAGGAAAATTATTCTCCCTCACTTAATCCCTCATCTCTGCTGACCCTAAAGGTCTGTTTCTTTGTGTTTGGGACAGGGCCTTGCTATGTAGCCCAGGCTAGCCTCAAACTCCCGGTCCTCCTATTCCAGCCATCCAAGATCTGGGATTATAGGCACACAACACTAAACACCTGGGGGTGGGGGGGGGCACTAGTACAGATACACCCATGTGAGCTGTGCATGTGGATCCACATGCCTTTGGAAGTTACAGGGCAACTTCAAGTGTTCCCCTTCAGGACATGCCCATACTGTTTTTTGATACAGAGTCTCTCCTTGGCCTGGGGCTTGCTGACTCCGGCAAGGCTAGCCTGCAAGTGAGCCCCAGGGATATGCCTATGTCCACCACCCCAGCACTGGAACAAGCACACAGCATCCTGCTCGTCTACTTTAGTGGCACCTAGGGATCAAACTCAGGTCCTCATGTTTGTGAAGCAAGAAGCGTTTTACTGACCGAGCTCTCTCCAGACCTAAAAGCTCTATAATGGCTCCCCACTGCCCATCAAATAAAGCTTGAAGCTGTCGGATTGCAAGTTAACTCTGTGGCCCTATTTGCCGCCTTGCTTGACATGAGGGCTACAGTCAGCCAGATGGGGGCTCTCCAGGTCTGCAGCCCCTAACGTGAACCTTTCATGGGCAGCCTGTGTCCTCACTCTGAAACTGTCAAACTGCCCTGGCTGCATGGCAACAAGTCCTCTGCCTTCAGGTGCTTTTCCTTTGTTCCTTTGGGCCTTTCTGAAGTTCACCTTTCCAGGTAAACATGCTTTACTCGCAATCTACATCAGCAGTTGCTTAAGTCCGGGCAACTCTAAAGACTACCTCCTTCCAAGGGGCCTCGGGAGTGCCACCTACCTGCTCAGTAGACATTAGTTATGTAGATGGCAAGGGCGAACCCCTCCCTCATACCACCTATATTAGCCTGATCATCTCAACCTCTTAAAACCTACAACCCTTCTTGACAAACATAAATAACTTGGGTAATAAATGCCCCACACACACACACAAAAGTGAAGTTGAACTCCATATGAACACACCATAAAGAAAACAAAAAAAGTAACAAACTATATCACAGGACTAAGTGCAAAAGCTATAAAACTCTGAGCAAAAAACATAAGTTTACATCTTGGTAACCTTGGGTTAGGCAATGTATCTCAGATACGACACTGACAGCTTAGGCAAAGGAAAGATGAAGCTTTTGTGCTTCAAAAGTTATAACCAGGAAAAGGAAGACAAACTCACCCAGTCAGGCAGTGCCCTCTCAGTTACATCTATTAATGACCCAAAGAGCTGTCTGCAAAATCTTGGGCTCTGCTACCTCACATGTTATTCTGAGTGGACAGGGCATTGTTGGCTCAGTGCTGTGGCAAAGCTGTTCATTAAACTGAGCCCGAACACAGACAAGTGCCACCCACATCCCTGTGTGGAGGCTGGAGATTGGAATGTGACGCCGCTCTTTCATCCTTAGCTGCAATTTGGATGTGCCTCCCTGGGCGGCCATTTCTTCCTTCTTTCATAGGGTGGGAATTATTCCAGTTAGAGCCTTTGTGCCATCTCAACAAAACACCCTAGCAGATGAGGGCAGTTAGCCAACTTGCCCCCTTTTCCTGACTCTTCTGGACTGTCCAAGTGGGTCTCTGGAGAAGTTCTAGAAACTTCCCCGAAGTCTCTTTTGGCATTTAAAACATTCTCTCTTCAATGACAGACTTGAACGGAAGACCAACAAGATGAATCCCTTGTATGTATTCCTGGTCCCAGCTCTTCTTTCGTACCCATCCTCCCTTCAGCTCTCAGGTGTATTGTCAGCAGTGGATTGGGAATGGCCTAAGGTAACCTCAAATTCATGATCCTCCTGCCTCAGCCTTCCCAGTGCTGAGACCGCAGGCATTTGTCACCATGTCCAGCTCAGAGTCATGTTTCTGACAATAGACTTGAATCCAGAATATGTAAAGAACTGTTATAACAGGATACCTCAATTTTAAATTTTAAAATAGTCAAAATGAATAGTTCTCCAGCATAATCACACAAATGACCAATAAACATGTGAAAAGATGGGCTGGAGGGATAGGTCAGCCCTTAAAGGCTAAGCTCACAACCAATAATAAAAGAGCTTGGTTCCCAGCAACCACAGCTGTCCCTCCAGCTACAAAACAAAACAAAACAAAACAAAAACAAAAAAACAAAACATATGAAAAGATGTTTAAAATTATTAGTGATCAGGGCCATTCACATCAGAGTATGATGTTACTTCACACCCACTGAGTGTCTAAAATATTTTAAAGACAATAATAAACGTGAACAAAGGCATGGAGAAATTGGAATCTTCATTGATGAGATTGGAAAACAGCTTAGCAGTTCCCCAGAAGGCTAGACATAGAGTTACCTATGACCCAGCAATTCCACTCCCGTTTACATGCCAAAGAAAAATGAAAGCGTATGGCAATATATACAGTTCATTTCAGCATTATGTATACTAGCCCAAGAGTGGAAACCAAAATATCCTCTGGTTGGTGAATGGATCAAATTTGTATCCATACAAGGGGATTTGATTTACCCATATTAAGTGGTAATACATCTTAGAGCATAAGTGAACAAGATAAGCATTATGCCAAAGGACAGAAGCCAACCACAAAGGGCAATGTGTATGTTATGATTCTTTTGATGGAAAGTTCAGAGTAATCAGAGCCAAGCTGGGCATGATGTCTCACATCTGTAGTCCCAGCACTTGACAGGATGAGGCAGAAGGATTACAGCAAGTTTGAGGTCAGCCTGGTCTACATTACAAGCTCCAATCCAGGCAGGGCTACCTATGTGTCAAACAAACCCATAAAGACAGAAAGTAAAGCAATGATTGTCAGGGCTTGGTGGGGAGGGATAGAGGGTGCCTATTAATAAGTGAAGCAAAAGGCCTAAAACTTGAAATGGTGATAATTGTACAACTTTGTGAATATACTGAGAAGTACTGACTGGAGCTTTAGGGGTGAATTTCATGAAAACTGTGTGCCACTTTTAAGATCTTAGGTATACCTGCCAACGAGATTCTGATGTGTGTGTTTCTTCTGGTCTCAGGATATCATTTCTACAGTGGTGTCCCCCAACCAGAAACAAAATTGTAATACTGAAAATCTTCTCTAGAATCTGATACCCTGTCTCCCAGAAGATCACCCTTTCCTGGATGAGAATCTTGGGTCAATGGCATAAGCTGGGCACAGTGGTACCTGTGGTCCAAGTACTTGGTGGGTACAGGCAACCTAAGCCACATAGCAAGACCCTATTTCAAAAGACTCAAAGACAGGATTGGAGAGATCATTCAGGGGCTAAGAGGACTGGATACTCTTACAGAGGACTTGGGTTCCGTTCCCAGCATCCACATGGTGGTTCACAACCATCTTTAGATCTGACACCCTCTGACCTCCAAAGGACACCACGTGTGCATGAGGGTACACATACATGCATGCAGGAAAAAAAAAACACTCATAAAATTAAATAAATAAATCATAAAAAGACATTATAATCACAAATTTTAATAACTGGTAAATATAATATCAAGACTAGAATCAAGCATATCTTACAGAAAGAATTCAGTTATTATTAGTGGAATGAAGACAGTTAAACTCATATATCAGAAAGAACTGAACTGAATTATTGTATATCCTGACATTCAAGCCCAAAACTTACGTGGTGTAGAAATTTTTGTGAGGATGGGAGCCATAATTTCCTCTAGTTGTTGTTTCTGCTCAAAAAGCTCACTGATGGAAGCTTCTGGATGGGTTTCCAACCACTCATTTTTCATACGACATGCATTGAGGATAGTGTTCTGGGAACAGAAATAGTGAATTTATTTCCACTTATACTGTGGGATGTCCTGTATGCTGTAAAAATATGTTGCTATGATTGACTGATAAAAAAATGTTGATTGGCCAGTAGCCAGGCAGGAAGTATAGGCGGGACTAGCAGAGAGGAGAACTGGGGGAACAGGAAGGCAGAGAGGGGAGATGCCAGACTGCCATCCAGGGAGCAGCATTTAAAGGCAGCAGGTAAAGCCACGGAACATGTGGCGACATATAGATTAACAGAAATAGGTTAATTTAAGATAGAAGAACTAGATAACAAGAAGCCTGCCATGGCCATACAGTTTGTAAGCAATATAAGTCTCTGTATGTTTACTCAGTTAGGTCTGAGCAGCTGTGGGTGAGAGAGATTTGTCCTGACCGTGAGCCAAGCAGGACTGGAGAAAACTTCAGCTACACACTTATTTATTGAAAAATAAGACCTGTACTATCTCTGGAATCAACAGGACAGCTTAGTGGCTAAAAGCATTTCTATCCAACCTGATGACCTGAGTTTGATACACAAAACCCACACAGTGGAAGGAGAGAACAGATTCACCCAAACTGTTCTCTGACCTCAACATATGTGAATACCAGAGCATACACACACACACACAAACACACACACACACACACACACACACACACACACACACCACATGCAAGCACAAACACACACAGGCACATGTACACACACAATAAATAAATGTAATATTGTCTTTACAAACTGGAATATTTCTAAGGCTGTGCTATCTGAACCTTATCCAATATAGTAACCCTTAGGTATATTTAGTTCTTGAGTATTTGAAGTCTGGCTAGTGGACTCAAGAACTAAACATTAAATTATGTTTAATTTATATAATTAAAATTGAAATAACATATTGCTTCTGACTATTGAACTGTCTAACCAGTAGAATGAGAAATCATGAAACTCACAATTGAACATCGAGAGGCCTTAAACCAGTCCACCCTTTCTCTCTGATTCTGTTTTTCTTGAGCTCTCTTGATGAAAGAAGTGTTTTCAAAAGTTGAAAATTTGGTGGATAGTAGGGTTAGCGTTATGGCTCAGCAGTTAAGAGCACTTGCAGAGAACCTGAGTTCAGTTCCAAGTACTCACATGACAGTTCACAGCCATCTCTAACTTCAGTTCCAGGGGATCCTATACCCTCTTCTGGCCTCTTATAGGTACTACACATATGGCGCACATACATACATACATACATACATACATACATACATACATACATACATACATACTGACAAACAACACTCATGCCCATAAAATAAAAACAAATAAAGCTTTGGGAAATTGTGGATGGTATGAGCTACAGGAAACTCAGTACAAATGATATTTTACTTCCTTTCAATTGTGTGCTGGAGGAGGAAGTTCAAAAAAGTCCTATTAAACCACACACCCACAACACATTCCTGATGTCTGCTTAAAGACAGTTCTCACATGTGCTTCATAAATACAGACAGAATGTGTCAGCCAGAAGAATTGAAAGTAGAAAGTATTTATTACAATAAGCTTTATAATAATGAATACAAATTAACAGCCTGTTGATGTGTACTTTCCATAGATACGGAAGCTGCAAGAGACAGATTCGAGGAGTGTCCGTAAGATACCCAGATAGAGAAAAGGCAAGTTAATAATAATAGTAATATGTATAGTAGGACCCCACTTTTATAGCAATAAGATCTCCTTTACAAATCTCTATTATCATGTTTATACAAATAAAGAGTAAAATAAGATGAAAATAACATAAAATCACTATCAGAACTCCAGGGTAATAAAACTGGAAATGAGAAGGGCATTTCATTTGTTCTGGATCACTTTTTTTCTAATTAATGGTGTGTGCATATTACATTTTTACTGAAATTTAAAGGCTTTTTTTGTCACAGCTGACAAAGCACTGTCCCTTTGTGGTGAGAGCCCTGTGAGGGCAGGTCCAACAGCCCCAGTTCCTGCTCTAATCAAATGTTTTCTGCACTTTCTTCCACAAGTAATGTGATGATGCCATTTATGAAGATACGAGTACAACATGTGCCTTGGTGAGATTTTCCTAATGCCCGTTAAGCAACAGTTGATTTTGATTTTCGTCAAATAATGTCAAAACAAATTCTCAGGCATCATCCTACACAGCAACACAGAGCGCAATTCAGAGCCTCTAATACCTGGAGCATACTTAGTCTTGTTGTGTAGCCCTGGCTGGCCTGGTTCTCAGAGTGTAGCCAGTTTTGCCTAGAACTCAAAGTAATCCTCCTGCCTCAGATTCCCAACTGTTGGAACACAGGCTGCCACTGTGCCTGCTTATTATATACAATTTTAATGTATATCCAAATCAATTTTTTTTTTTACTTTTTCTCATTTTGGAAAATTTGATACATGCAATATATACATATGCATACATACTAAGTGTATCATGTATGCTTTAAGCTTTGAAGCAAAATATGGAATTGGATACCAGAGAAGCACAGTACTCCAACAGATGAATAGAAAATTAACAGCTCCCAATTCCTCCTCACCTCTCGCTACTTCCCCCAGAGGCAGAAGCATGATCCATGCTTCTCCCTTTGTAGTTTTATGATTAAAATAGGTATTGCTGACAATATGCTGGTGCGGGGGTGGGGGGTTAGCTTCCTAAAAACCTTGGCAAGTTTTAGTTGGTTTGTTTGTTTTCCCAAATTTTCACTCACTACAACATTCTAACATTCACCCATGTGGCCAGGTATGATATTCGGTGTATCAACTTCATTTACTTTGTATCATCTCTTATCAGAAGCTCACTAAAGAAGGGGGAGAGAAGGAAGAGAAGGAGGAAAAGGAAGGAGCGGAAGGAAGGAGAGGGGAGCATTAAGGAGAACTGTCTACCTCTAGAACATTAGGGCAGGTAATAATCACAACATGGTACCTTGTCATCCTTGAGGAGTTTCCCCGGTCCCTTTTCTGGTTCAGTAACGATGAGAGAGGACTTTGTAATAAATTTTTTCAGAATCAACCTTGCATCTGAAAAAACAGGACAGAAAAATGCAAAATAAAACAAAACACAAAAGGCAAACGGCCCTGTTTGTGCATCCCATCACACAGCCAGAACTCAATGAGGTTTGTGGAGACAGTCACACATTTCAGGGATCTGAATCAAATATTTGGTAGCCATTATCCAGCCCATCACAGACTTCTCTCTCATCCACTCACAATTCAGATGCATCTCAAAGGCAAAATATATCTACCCCACCCCAATACCACCAAAAGGTATGGCCATATCAACTCAAACCCAAATTCTCATCTAAAGAATCACAGCTCAGAAATTTCAAACCTCAAATTCTCAAGCATGTGTACAAAGTCTGGGTGAGACTGTATGTGATCTGTCCTAGGCCAAAAATTCCTCTCTCTCTCTCTCTCTCTCTCTCTCTCTCTCTCTCTCTCTCTCTCTCTCTCTGTGTGTGTGTGTGTGTGTGTGTGTACCTGATGAGCCAGAAACTATTTATCTCCTTCCAAACTCTAATGGTTGGCATGAGCACAGAACACAGTCATAGACATTGCCGTTCAAAATAATTTCAAAATACAGCATACACATTCCACTAGGTTTCAGACCTGGGGATAACTCTCTCCAGCCTCTGCCCTGAATCATCTTTCCCTTTTCATGAATTGTATCATGTAAGCTGATCTGGTAGTTCAAAGATATAATTCCAAAACTTAAGAAGCTGAGACTGGAAGTCTGTGGTTTCAAAGACAGACTGGGTTACACAGAGTTCCAGGACAGCCTAGACCTCATAGTAAGACCCTGGTTCAGGAGGATGTGGAAGAGGAGGAGAAGGGATGAAGGAAGGTAGGGAGAAAGGAAAAAGAAAGCATGTGCTAGCAGCTGAATAGCTTTATTAATCTGTTGCTGCCTACAAAATTTTGGTAGACCAGTACTGTTCTTTTTAATCTAATTCTCTCTGTCCTTTTATTGAAAATGGTATTTCTGTCAATGTAACACTCTCAAAATCCTTGTGAGACACATCACGGAGATTCATCTAGTCAGAAAGAGGCTTCTCCTGGTCTTTTGTGGATAATTTAAGTTCCATCCTGACTTCTGCAGCGATGGCTGGGAGAATGTGTGACATGTACTCCCCAACAATTCAGTAGCAAAAAAAACTGTCCATCCATACGATATCTTTCCCTCCAAATCTTATTGTCTTCATAGGGACTCTTTTAATATTTAGTACCTATGTTATTAATAGGCTGTCACTGTAATAAAATAAGAAACTTATAAAGAGAGAAGGTTTATTTCGGCTCAAGTTTCAGGTTTCAGTCTCTGGGTGGTTAGTCCTGTTGCTTTTAGGCCTTATGACATGGTAGCATTCTAGCAGGGAGTGTGTCAGAACAAAGACCTCGGGGTCAAGAACAAATGTAAAGGACAGGAAGGAGCTGAGATCCCACCAGTCCCTTCAAGGGCCCATCTCCAGTGACCAGACCTCCTACTAGGTCCCATCTCTCAACAACTCCAGTGACTCCCGATATTACCAAATTGAGGAGGATGCCTTTGGGTGCAGAGGCTTTCAGGGAACACATTTCAAACCACAGCAGCTTGTCCCTTGATCCGCCTGTGCTGCATTCCCACACTGCCAAGCTCTGTTCCCCTTTTGCTTGACAGCTCTTCCAGTAATTTATCCTTTTCCTTTCACATTTTACTACAGACAGCAGGAAAAAGACCAGCTGCTACACCTTCCACATATGGCTTAGAAATCTTATCTACACATCCAATCTCTCCCTCTCAGAGTTTGCTTTTCATATGACAACAGGGTCCAAAGCAGCCAATCTTTCAGCTGCTGCATATCAAAACTTCACTACCTTTGGGGATTGTTTGTTTGTTTGTTTGTTTGTGTTCACAGGGTTTTATCATTATGATGGCACGCCGACTGCTAAATACATTCCCTGGCAAAAATATTAGCAGATTGTTCATTTTCAAGAAACCTAGGGTGATTAGCTGGGTACACCTTTTCATCCCAGTGCATTTTTTATGATGTCACTGAGTCACTTACCCCTGAGTCACTATGACTGATGATGTAACAATGATCCGCATTGTGTATTTTGCTGGGCCATCTAACAGGATTATCTGAAAGTCCTTGACGGAAGCGCCACATTGACTAGTGCTTGGGGCTTCTTCTGCTCTGTCTGACCAATTTTTTCAGCTCAAGATTTTCTTCTCAGTTAGGACATGAAGATGTCTAACCGAAGACTATCTGTGCTTTCCCCCCTGCTGTTTCTTTGTTTCTTCAGAGAGGGTGTCTGCATTTGTGATGGGACCACCTGGACCAAGGTCGGATGGGAGATTTTTCCTGACGAAGTGCTCTACCTGAAAGTTAAGGCTTCCTCATCCCACTGTCTACCTTACCCTCTGGACAAACTCTGTTGCAACTTTGCTAACCTGGACCTCGTCCAGAGTTCTTTACGCCTCTTGTACATCTTAGCCCAAGCTCTCTTCTTAATCCTGTTCGTTTTATCTGTGCATTACCTATGGATGAAATGGACGAAACACCAAAGAAAGGTGAATTTGTGTTGCAAATAGGAGGAGTTGTAGAATCTCAGAGAGTTATCCAGTTCTCTGAAGTTCTCCTTCCCTGCTCCCCGCTCACCCGCCCCCACCTCCATTATCTAGCCGTGTCCTGCAAACACTTCAGAGTTCCGTGGAAGTGTATTTAATCAGAAGGTCCTTAAAATCACCGCCTCCTACCCTTACTTTCAAGTTACAAAATGCACCAAAACATTGAGATGCAGTAGGTAGGATTACAGGAAGTGAGGTTACCTGCCTGTCCCTCGGTAAGTTATATATTCTTTCTCAGCCTCCCCATAAAATGATTTGAAATAAGGGGTCTCTTGGAGAACCTGCGAGGCTATCAATGCTCACCACCAAAGTTGGCATGAGCTTCCCATCAGGCTGTAAACTGATTTCTAAATGTTAGGATTTAGTGGGAAATAGTGCTTCATCCTCAAATTTGCCAATAGATGGCACTATAATTCGAGAATTATACAAGAATGCTGCTAAACACCTGTACACACATCTCCTTGACCTTCAGAATGACCTAAGTATATGTTTTCTGGTTTTTAAAATATGATTGTATTATACAGTGATCTTGCTTAGCAAGGGAAAATATTTTTTCTTTTATTTATTTGGTTCTGGGAATTAAACTCAGGGCCTCCTACATCCTAGGCAAGCTCTCTACAACTCATTGAGCTATGTCCCCTAACCCTTAACAATAATCCTAATTTTATGTTCCAGGTACTGCTGAGTGCTTTTATTCAGGTCAGCCTACCAGGAACCACGCACTTAGAGAAAACTAGCTCCGCCTTCCCCTGAAGTTGTCAATTATCCATAGCTCCTCATCTAGGGGTGAGGACTTACGAGCCTTTCCTATGCCACGCTAGAGTGAGACTTGACCTGATCCTGTGGGACTCTTGTGCAAGCATTCACAGGTGCTGTTCAGTTCATGAGTGCAGAATTCCTGCCATGGTCAGAAGCCACTGGTTTGCTCAGGTGCTCTCTGACCTCGGGCTCTTCCATGATGCCGGGAGGGGTGGGGATGTGATATAGATTCACATTTATGTCTGGGTTCTCTACTCTCTGCACTTTGACCAGTTTTAAGTTTCTGCATGAACTGTCATCCACTACACAAAGAAATTTTTCTGCTGAGGTCAGAGAGTTGCACTAATCTGAGTGTAGGAGATACAAATTTCAAGTGCTATGCTCATTTAGTGAAACAGTATTAGTAGGTTCACCAGTGGGACCTGTGAGCTCTGCACCCATGGGCTCTTGGCCAGATCTGCAGTACCAGGCATGTGGCAATTGGTTACCCTTGTCATATTCATGCTACTATTGCACCCATGGACACACCTTGCCATGCCACTCACTACTGCAGTTCACAGGGTTAACAGCCGGGTAAGACCAGGGCAACACGTCTAGCACCTTCCAAAACTGTGGGAGCCATCAGGTCAGAACTGACTCAATGTCTCCGTGTCCTGAAGGAAAACATCCTGATTTCTTTTGGCAATATGCTCTAACACTAGAAAACTCTCACCGCCATTGGCTGGTGGTGACAGCGCCCAATCTAGCCTTGTGCTGCACATCAAAGAAGAGCATCTATTCTGCGCTTCGGCCTTCTGGAGCAACCTTCCTTTTTGTATAGATGTGTGATATGTACATCTTAGTAGTGTGTAAGTTTGCTATCCATAATATAAGTTTACTCTGAAATAAGACAAGAATCGTGTGTTTTGCTCTTTCAGCTGAAAAAGCAAGCCTCTTTAGAGAAACATGGCAGTGACCTAGAGAGCGCATCCATCTATGACATTGAACAGATCCTCCGCAGACTGCTGGCCACAACATCAATGATGACCAAGTTCCTGAAGCAGGTGTCCCAACATTCTTCCTTTAAGAAAGTTAAGCAGCCCCATAGAGTAAAGAGGAAGAAGAGTGAAGGGGGACAGGAGTCAAAGCATACTAAACCTATGCTCATGCACTGTAGCTCAGTCAAGTTCAGAAGAGTACAAAAGAAATCTATTTCCAGGACTATCTGAGGATGAAAAGGTTTCTTTGGGAGCTGGTGTAGGGGTGTTTTGTTTTGTTTTGTTTTGTTTTGTTTTGTTTTGTTTTGTTTTGTTGTGCCACGACCTTCACTGAAAAAACTTTCAGACAAGTCTGGATTTCCATTCAACTGAAAAAGAATCCACACTTACTAGTGTGGCTCCCAGAATAAAATGAAAACACCTTAACCTGGCACTTATGGGTATAATCCAATGGTAATTATAGCAGCCGCATTTTTTGTCCAGCCTGACTATTTTTTTATTTTGTCAACATGACAGGTAGTTGCTATGTGCTTTACATTGTATCATTTAGTTTTCACAAATCTCAAGAGGAAGGATCCATTATTGTCCCCTCTTTCCAGAAAAGGAAACTTGAGAACAAAGAATGAGAGTACACTATTCACACTCATGTAGGAGTCAAACCCAAGTGTCCTTCCGGGACCGTGTGCTTACCCCTTCCACCTACACTCTAGATTACCTGTGGGAGCCATGACATGGGCTCCAGTAAGGCTATCTTGTCCCTTCCTTCCTCAGATCTAACTGTCAGCTTGTGCTCTTAGCTCTGCCACTATGTATTCAAATCCCATTCATTTGGCAAGGCCCAGGTGAACTCCAACAAGCTGGCTTCCTGTTCTCTTTCAGGGCATGGACTGCCTTTCCTGCCAGTTTTTACCTCTAACCTTTCTCTTTCTAGTCACATCTTTCTGATACTGTTATATAATTGCCAAATGATTTCTAGATGATTGTTCCTCCTTTAAAAAAAAAAAAAAAAAAAGTCCAGATGGCAGAAAGAACCAGTTGTACCTACAACCATATTAGCATATTTAGTAGTGGGCATTCCACAAAAGGCTTGATAAGCACATGCATTTGGATAAAAAACTGGTTTGAAGTTTATAAGCACACACAGTGAGGTACACAGGTATGTCTTCCTAAAGGCTTTTCAAGCTGTATGTTATAGATCTAGAGAAGGATAGAGCAAAATTCAAGGTAGAACATAGATTTTTGGACTCTGTTGAAGTAGAATATGCATAAAAGACATGAAAAAGTTTAACTGTACATCTCAATGAACTTTCATAAATAAAATATCCATGTAACCAGGGGACAAATTGAGAAAAATAACAGGTCTCAGAAGTCCTCCCATGCCATAGGGTAATTGTGATTTGGGTTACTAACACCATAGGTTAACTTTTCCTAGAAAAATATTTTTATAACAATTTTTCTCTCTGGAGAGGTCAAATATATTACTGAAATATGCTAATATGTAAGCATTTAAGGAACAGTGTACTTTGCCTGGGTCTTTCAGAAAACAACCCTGAACATGTATCCTCCCATGGAAATTTATTCCTTAAGTTGTTAGAAGTTGGTAAATCAACAAGGTACACACACACACACACACACACACACACACACACACACACACACACACACACACACACACACACTTACAATTCTCTCAGAAAACAACCTTGAACATATACTGCATGTATAATTTATTGCTTAAATTGTTAGAAGTTGGTAAACCAAAAAGACAGAAATACCAAGAGAAAGAGCAATGCTTTACTCAATAGCAAAGTAAAAGAGAGAAAAAAATGAAGGCAATCTTCATAGACTGACAATAGAAAATACAGCATTTAAGCCGGGCGGTGGTGGCACACGCCTTTAATCCAAGCACTCGGGAGGCAGAGTCAAGCAGATCTCTGTGAGTTCAAGGCCAGCCTGGTCTACAGAGTGAGATCCAAGACAGGCACCAAAACTACACAGAGAAACCCTGTCTCAAAAAAAAAAAAAAAGAAAGAAAGAAAGAAAGAAAGAAAGAAAGAAAGAAAGAAAGAAAGAAAGAAAGAAAGAAAGAAAGAAAGAAGAAAGAAAATACAGCATCTAGCTGGAAGGTAGAAATGTTAATCATCTCCTTCTTAACCATCTTAACATCACATGTGCTCCTTACCTGCCCAGTCCAGAAAATGAACGCACTCAGTCTGAGAATAGCGAGCGGCAACGTCCCGAGCTTTCTCTCCCCGGAAGTTCAAAGCCTCTATATCAACGTCCAGTTCCACCAGGGCCTTCAAAGTTTCCAGGCGGCCCCAGGCTGCAGCGCAGTGTAAGAGCGTGTACCCTATCAGAGTGAAGACAGCCAGGTCAAACAGACGTAGGATGGCTTGACAGGAGTTTTTAACCTTACGATGGTAGAAAAAGCATTCACATTCTGTAGAAAGCACACTTGGAACATTGATGGTCAGTCTTTTCCAAGGCTAGTAATATGTGTTCCAACACTCTGACTCACTGGCGCTGGACAACAACGGACAGGGGCAGCTCCCAGGCAGCCATGTAATCACAGGGATAACCAGCTCCCAGGTGTGTCTTCTGGTACACAGTGTTGCTATACTGTGATGATCAGGCTAGCTATGTTAAAAGCATGTTTCTGCTTTTACAGAACTTTATAATGGGTCCATTGGGTCATGACTTCATCACAAGTCAAGGTACATCTGTATGTTACTCCAGACAATTTTATGTACAGATCATGAACAACATCAAGTCCTAAACAGTTACTGTGAGCTAGGCACTAAGTGTTCTGCATAATAAATTCATTGCACTTTAGAGACCTTATAGCATCAGAATTATTATAATCCTCATCTTACAGACAAAGAAACTAAAATTCAGAGATATTCAGAAACTTGGGTCAAGGAACGAAGCCAGTAAAATGATGGATGCAAGATACCAACTCGGGCAGCCTGACTCCTGAGTTCCTCCACAGGTGAAAGATGGCAACCTCCTCGACAGTCATCCACTTCGGAACCAGCAGCCTATTATGATTTTAAGGAATTTTTGTCAGACTCTAATTACCCTAGCTTTACTGTTAATCTATCACTGTGTATGCTTTGGTTTGCAAATTAATCTTCTGAATTAAAACTGAAAGTATGACTTGCCAAGTGAAAAAGCAATTTCTTGGACTTACTGAGGTATGATAGAAACCCGGGGTGCACCTTCAAGAGTTTTTCACACTGATTTGTATGAAAATCAAAGATCTTTGTTCCATTGTTTTGAGAGGTCCCATTTAAATCGGGGAGCTAGGGCTAAGGACATAGTTTAGTGGCCTAGCTCTTGCCTACCATGCGCAAGGCCCTGTGTTCTAGAAAGCAATTAAAAATTATCTAAATTGGGGTTCCAACACCAAAGCGTCTATTAGCCCTCAAGAAGAGCTTGGGAGTTGAGGGCTCACAGTGTGCCCCCATGCCTTGCACAACCAGAAAATCCTTCACACAGGAAAAATGTGCACTGGTGGGTGACCTGGGGACACTCATTTGACCCATCTCCGGTGACTGCCTGGCCAACACTTGTCTTAAGAACCCAACCTTTCATTCTCGATGCATCCAGGGAACTCTGGCTTAGGTAGCCTCTGGTTTGTCAGAAGTTGCAGATTCAAAACACCACTACAGTATCGGGGAAAGGAAAACACTTTCACTTATAGATCCTGGCTAAGGGAAAGTGTGAGTCACTCCTTGGTTTACAGGTCACTCAAAGTAGAAAATGTGAGAGCTGGTAACATATATAAGGGAATAGATTGTAACTTTGAGATTTGTGGCAAATTCCAGAATGGCTCATTTAAAGAAAGCACATGTGTGTGCACATGTACACACACACACACACACACACACACACACACACACACACACACACATGCATACATGCACACTGCTAGCAGAGGAGATGCTGCTAAATTCTTTCTCTGGCCACAAGCCTGAGCCATCTGGATGTGGTGTAGTCACTAAGGGTGACTGAGCCATGCTTCTGGTATGAAAATTTTCACAAGTGAAGCTAAGTCAATATAAGTTGTAATAATTCACTATACTTACCCCTAAGAATAGGCTTAATGGCTCACTTAAATAACCAATGAGGCACAAGGGGCTGAGCAAGAATTAATGTGTTGAAACTATTACATACCAGGACTTTGTATGTCCTTCATTTATCAGTGCAATAGCCCTATAAGGAAGGTATTAGCCTCATTACAGTACCGAATGGAAAGGTCAGAATGGAAGGGTCAGCGCGTCTATACTTTCCCAAGGCCACACTGGTAGTACATTGCCAAAGTAAGATCAAAACCTGGGTGTGTGTTCATACGGAGTTTTTAAAGAAAAGAAAGACACACCCACCTGCTAATCTCTGAATGAGCCAGGAAAAAAGAAGAAGTTACAGTAGTGAGACTTCTCCCTCTTGAAACCTCTTGGTTCCCTAGTCACCACAGTGCCACAACCCTGGGCCTACCTGAGCCCAACCTGTAAACCATCATAACCAGAAGGGACAATAAAATGATAATAAAGAGTCCAAAGTGACGTGGTCTATATAGTGAGTTTCAGAAGAGCCAAAACCACACAGTGAGACCTTGTCTCAAACAAAACAAAAACCCCTACTGGGCATGGTGATGCATGCCTTTAGTCCCAGCACTCAGGAGGCAGACAGATAAATCTCTGTGAGTTTGAGGCCAGCCTCCTCTACATAGTAAGTTCCAGGACAACCAGAGCTACATAGTGAGAAAAGACTCCAAAGTGAATTACTTTAAGCTCTGCCCAAAATTGGAACTCTTGGGCATCTGCAATTTTTTAACATCACAATAAGCAAAATATTTAAGAACTCTAAGAGCCAGAGCCTGGCTCAAGGTTGTATGATGTCTTTATTCTTGACAATCTTAATATATTATAAAACACCACTGTCCAGGTAAATTAAAACAAAATTTATCCCTCACAATGTAGAGGTGTGAGAAGTCCTGATGAAGACTGATGCTCTCACGGCCCTTCAGTACAGTAGTTGTTCATCAGAGAAATAGCCTCATGACATAAACACTTCTCACAAGGACTCCCTTCCCAACACTCCTGCAGTGGCATTCATTCCCAACAACAAATTTGGTAGGGGAAATACTCAGACCACAAACTACAAAATGAGGAGTCAAGGTATACCTAGATACCACCCTTATTATTCCCATCTATATGCTGCCTACAACAAACTCACCTATTGATAATAAAACATTTAGACTCGACAGTAAGTTAAAAGACGGAAAAGAGATATTTCCTCTAAGTAGAAAACATAGCGAGCAAAGGTAGTAATGCTTATATTAGATAAAAACCCGTTTTTTAATGTGTACAGTGTTCTGCCCGCATGTATCCCTACGTTAAGCCAATGCTCTTAACTTCTGAGCCATCTCTCCGGCCCTGGTTAAGAGCACAGGCTGCTCTTCCAGAGGTCATGAGTTCAATTCCCAGCAACCACAAGGTGACTCACAATCATCTATAATGAGATCTGGCGCCCTCTTCTGGCCTGCAGGCATACATGCAGGTAGAACACTGTATACATAATAAATAAGTAAATAAATCTTTTTTTAAAAAAAAAACAGGGTTTTTTTTTTTTTAGTAGTCAACTTTCAGTTACCATAATGATTACAAAAGGATTAGCTTATAAAGAAAATAAGATTTATTTGGGCTCCATTTTGGAGGTTCTTTCAGAGTGCAATGAGGGGCTGGTAAGATGGTTCAGCAGGTAAAGGTGCTTGCTATAGTCCTGATGACCTGAGTTCAATCCCTAGAATCCACATAAAAGTGAAAGAAGACAGCCAACTCCACAACGTTGTGCTGACTCGTCGTGGCCTTGTACACACCAAAAGCTTAGACTACCACCAACTGAGCTACTTCCAAAACCCTGTTTGCTTAATCTTTTAGTGTAGGGAATTTCTTTCTAATGTTATAACCAATCTTTCATTCATGGCATAAACACAACTGGCCAGTAAGTTTGGGCTTGATAAAAATGAACTTAACTGTTTGCTTTAATTTAAAAAATTAAAAAATTTTTGAAATAGTTATGTAAAGTATAAAGCAGGCACATAAAGCTTTTCCAATCACAAAGACTGTGAGGCGCATCCTTAGGAGGTCACAAGTGATACTGATGGAAGATGAAATACCTCTGGCGGTTTTTTCATTCAGATTCACCCCATACTTTGCCAAGGCTCTAATTACATCACTTTTCCCAGCCATGCAAGCTGCGTACAACAGGTTTCTCCCAACGATGTCTTCTTCTAGAAGCAGCTGCATAGCATGCTCATGGTGAGGATGTTCAGGATCCTCAAAAATCTTCTGCAAACCTTCTACATCCCCTGTGAGAGCCGGCTGCAAGAGGGGGTTCTCCGGGCCTGTTTCATCTGCTTCTTGGGATTCTTCATATTCTTGCTGTGAGGAAAATACTGACTTTTCTGAACCCTCTGATTCTAGAGTTCCTTCTGGCTCCATTCACTCCAAAAATACCTAGTACCAAAGCAAAAAAAAGAAAAAAAGGTGAGGGTTATTAAAACATATCAGTGTTTATCTATTTACTTTTTTTTTTTATTTATTGAGACAAAGTCTCACTATGTAGTTCTGGCTGACCTGAACCTACTCTGTAAGCCTGCTGGCTTTGAACTCACCAAGATCTGCCTACTTCTGCTTCCCAAGTGCTGAGATTAAAGGCAGCAAGTGTCACCACACCAGGCTACTTATTTATCTTTAATCAGTTCACTGACGATATAAATGAAACAAAAATATGTACTTGAAAATAATTGGAACCCATCCTCCTCCTCCTGGCCAGTCATCTCCCCCACCCCAACATCAGCAGCCCCTAGAGGCACAGGCACCACCTGCACCAATTGGAAGAAGAGGTGAGTGACTGGTCTCCCAGCTAAACTGTCCCAGTCTCTAGCCCTAAGCCCATGTCTCTCCCCCTCCCACCTCAACCCCAGCAGCAAGCCAGCAGGTAAGAGTCTTGCAGGTAGGTCACTCCACCACTGCTGCTGCCACCCACTAGACTCTGTAACCTACAAGACCCACTTCGCCACCCAAACCCACTGAACCCATCACCCTCTCCCTGGCCAACCATCTTCACAACATCAGCAGCCCCCAGAGGCACAAGCCCCACATGCACCAATTAGTAGAAGAGTAGCCTCCCTGTGAACAGCCCTCTCCAGTAACATCAGCAAAGCTAGTAGTCACAAGCGCCACCCAAACCAACTGAAAGAATAGGCACAGACAAAATCTATACCAGTTGGAAGAACGACTCACACAGGCACAAGTAAAGCCCACACCAGGCAGAAGAACTATATGATACGCTGGATCTAGGCACCCAAACCCCCATTAACCTCACCTAAGACAACCTTACTCGATGTGACAACCAGCCAATCACCAGAACCCTTGGCCATTCAGGCCAAAAGACAATAAAGGAAACAGACAATAAAGGAACAAAAGACCCATCCAACAGGGACATCAGAAGAATCAACACCTGTACCTATAATTATACCAAACCCAGAGGGATAAATGGAAGTGTAAGAATACATTCAACAACATAAAGAGCAACATGGCAGAACCAGAACCTAGTGGTTCTAAAACAGCAAGACCTGAACATCCCAACGTAGATGAAGCAGAAGAAAATTACCTTAAAATAACTTTATGAAGATGATAGAGGCCCTTAAAGAGAAAATGAAAAAATACCCTTATTGAAATTAAGGAATAGACAAACAAAAATTGGAAGAAATGAACAAATCCCTTAAAGAAAGCCAAGAAAAAATAATCAAACAAGTGAAGAAAACAGTTTAAGACTTGAAAATCAAAATAGAAGCCAAGGGAATTCTGGAAATAGAAAATCTGGATAAACGAACAGGAACTACAGATGCAAGCATGACCAACAGAATA
This sequence comes from Onychomys torridus, assembly GCF_903995425.1. Taxonomy (NCBI): domain Eukaryota; kingdom Metazoa; phylum Chordata; class Mammalia; order Rodentia; family Cricetidae; genus Onychomys; species Onychomys torridus. The sequence continues at coordinate 33,349,024 of NC_050453.1, forward strand.
CAAGAGATAGAGAGAATCTCAGGTGTTGAAGATATAATAGATGAAATAGAGTCATCGGTCAAAGAAAATATTAAATCCAACAAATTCTTAACAAAACATCCAGGAAATCTGGGACACCATGAAAAGACCAAACCTAAGAATAATAGGGATAGAAGAAAGAGAAGAACTCTAGCTCAAAGGCACATAAAATATATTCAACAAAATCATAGAAGAAAACTTACCCAACCTAAAGAAGGACATGCCTATGAAGGTACAAGAAGCTTACAGAACACCAAATAAACTGGACCCCAAAAAAAATCCCTTGCCACATAATAATCAAAACACTAAGCATACAGAATAAAGAAAGAATATTAAGAGCTGCAAAGGGAAAAGGCCAAGTAACATATAAAGGCAGACCTACCAAAATTACACCTGACTTCTCAATGGAGCCTCTGAAAGCCAGAAGGTCCTGGACAGACATTTTGCAGACACTAAGAGACCACAGTTGCTAGCCCAGATTACTATACCCAGCAAAACTTTCAATCGCCATAGACTGAGAAAACAAAATAATCCGTGATAAACTAGATTTAAACAATACCTATCCATAAACACTCCAACCAAAGGAAGTTAGCTGCACCCACAAAAACACAGACAATAGATAATCTAACACCAGCAAATCCCAAAGAACGGAAACACACACACTACCAACAGCAACAACAAAACCAAAAAAAAATGACAGGAATTAATAATCCTTGCTCATTAATATCTCTTAATATCAATGAACTCAATTCACCTATAAAAAGACACAGGCTAACAAAATGGATATGAAAACAGGATCCATCCTTCTGATGCATACAAGAAACACACCTAACTTCAAAGACAGACATTATCTCAGAGTAAAGGGTTGGGAAAAGATTTTTCCGATCAAATGGACCTAAGAAACAAGCTGGTGTAGCTATCCTAATATCTAACAAAATAGACTTCAAACTAAAATTAATCAAAAGAAATAGAGAAGGGCATTTCATATTCATCACAGGAAAAAAAATCCATTAAGATGAAGTCTCACTCAGGTGAATCACCACTGGGTCCAGGAAGAAATAAAGAAATTAAAGACTTCTTAGAATTCAATTAAAATGAATGCACAACATACCCAAACTTATGGAACACTATGAAAGCAATGCTAAGAGGAAAATTCATAGCAGTAAGTGCCTACATAAAGAATCTGGAGAAATCTCGCACTAGTGACTTAATAGCACACCTGAAAGCTCTAGAACAAAAAAGAAACAAACTCCCCCAGGAGTAGATGACTGAAAACAAACTGAGGGCTGAAATCAATAAAATAGAAACAAAGAGAACAATACAAAGAATCAGTGAAACAAAGAGTTGGTTCTTTGAGGAAAACAACAAGATAGACAAACCCTTATCCAAAGTAACCAAAGGCAGAGAGAGAATATCTAAATTAACAAAATCAGTAATGAAAAGGGGGACATAACAACAGACACTGGGGAAATCCAGAAAATCATTAGTTCATACTTCAAAAACCTGGACTCAAAAAAAAAAAAAAAAAAAGGCTGGGCGGTGGTGGCACATGCCTTTAATCCCAGCACTGGAAGGCAGAGGCAGGCGGATCTTTGTGAGTTCGAGGCCAGCCTGGTCTACAGCCTGGTCCTGAGATCCAGGAAACGCACAAAGCTGCACAGAGAAACCCTGTCCCTGGGGGAAAAAAATGTACTCCACAAAATTAGAAAATCTAAAAGAAATAGGCAATTTTCTGGATAGGTACCACATGTGAAAATTAAATCAAGATCAGATAAACAATTTAAATAGACCTAATATCCCTAAGAAAATAGAAGCAGTCTTTAAAAGTCTCCCTACCAAAAAAAAAAAACAAAAAAAAAAACCTAGGGCCAAGTAGTTTCAGCACAGAATCCTACCAGAATTTCAAAGAAGAACTAATAATCTCAAATTGTTCCACACAATAGAAACAGAAGTAACATTGCCAAACTCTTTTTATGAGGCTACAGTTACCCTGATACCCAACCACACAAAGTTGCAACAAAGAAAAAGAATTACAGAATAATCTCCCTTATGAACATTGATGTAAAAATAATCAATAAAATACTGTCAAATCAAATCCAAGAACACATCAAGAAATCATCCACTATGATTAAGTAGGCTTCATACCAAAGATGCAGAGATAGTTCAACATGTGAAAATTTGTCAATGTAATCTACAGATTCAATGAAATCCACAGATTCAATGCAATCACCATCAAAATCCCAACACAATTCTTCACAGACCTCGAAAGAACAGTATTCAATTTCATATGGAGAAACAGAAAACCTTGGATAACTAAAACAATCCTTTACAATAAAGCAACTTCTGGAGGCATCACCATCCCTGACCTCAAGCTCTACTATAGAGCTATAGTAATAAAAACAGCTTGGCATTGGCATAAAAACAGACACTTGGGCCAGGCAGTGGTGGTGCACACCTTTAATCCCTGTACTTGGGAGGCAGAGGCAGGTGGATCTTTGTGAGTTCAAGGCCAGCCTGGGCTACAGAGCAAGATCCAGGAAAGGTGCAAAGCTACACAGAGAAATCCTGTCTCAAAAACCAAACAAACAAAAAAAGACACTTGGATCAATGGAATCAAAGTGAAGACCCTGACATAAATCCACACACCTATGAACACTTGATTTTTGACGAAGAAACCAAAATTGTACAATGGGAGAAAAAAGCATCTTCAACAAATGATGGTGGCATAACTGGATGTCGACATGTAGAAGAATGCAAATAGATTAATAGCTATTGCCCTGCACAAAACTCAATTCCAAGTGTATCAAAGATTTCAACATAAATCCAGTTACACTGAACCTGATAGAAAAGAAAATGGGAAGTAGCCTTGAACACATAGGCATAGGAGACCACTTCCTGAATATAACACCAGTTGTACAGATACTAAGATTGACAATTAATACATGAGACCTCCTGAAACTGAAAAGCTTCGGTGAGACAAAGGACATGTTTAATAAGACAAAATGGCAGCCCACAGAATGGGGAAAGATCTTCACCAACCTCACATCTGAAAGAGAGCTATTTCTCCAAAATATATAAAGAATGCAAGAAACTGAACATCAAAATGCCAAATAATCCAATTTAAAAAATGGAGTACAGATCTAAACAGAGAAGTCTCAACAAAAGAATCTCAACTGGCCAAAAGACATTTAAGATATTGCTCAACATCCTTAGTCACCAGGGAAATGCAAGTCAAAACAACTCTGAGATACCATCTTATACCTGTCAGAATAGCTAAGATCAAAAACACTGATGACAGCTTATGTTGGAGAGGATGTAGAGTAAGGGGAACACTCCTCCACTGTTGGTGGGAGTGCAAACTTATACAGCCACTTTGGAAATCTGTATGGCAGTTTCTCAGAAAATTAGAAATCAGTCTGCCTCAAGACCCAATGATACCACTCTTGGACATATACCCAAGGGATGCTCAATCATACCACAAGGATACTTGCTTAGCTATGTTCATAGCAGCATTATTTGTAATAGCCAGAACCTGGAAACAACCTAGATGCCCCTCAACCAAAGAATGGATAAAGAAAATGTGGTACATTTACACAATGGAGTATTACTTGGCAGTTTAAAAAAATGACATCATTAATTTTCAGGCAAATGGATAAACTAGAAAAAAAATCACCCTGAGTGAGGTAACCCAGATCCAGAAAGACAAACATGGTGTGTATTCACTCATCTAAGTGGATATTAGATGTAAAGCAAGGGATAACCAGGATACAATCCACAACCCCAGAGAAGTCAGGTAACAAGGAAGACCCTGAGAGGGACTCATGGATCATCCTGGGAAGGGAAAATAGTAGAGATCTCCTAGGTAAACGGGGGGGGGGGGGGGGGGGGTAGAGGGGGCAAAAGAGAACATGAGAACATGAGGGATTGGGATGGCCGAGTTGGGGAATGGACGGAGAGGGAGAGCAACAAAAGAGCTATCTTGACAGAGGGGGCCATTATGGGGTTAAGGAGAAACCTAGTACCAGGAAAACCCCCAGTAATTAACAAGGATGACCCCAGCCAAGACTCCTAGCAATAGGAAAGAGGGTGCTTGAACTGGCCTTCTGTAATTATCACCATAGAATCTCCTCCAATAACTAATGGAAGCAGATGCAGACATCGACAGCCAATCACTTGGTCAAACTTCTGGAGTTTAGTTGAAGAGAGAGGAGGGATTATATAAGCAAGGGGTGGGGGTCAAGATCATAATGGCAAAACCCACAGAAACAGCTGACCCAAGCTCGTGGGAGCTCACGGACTCTAGACCGACAGCTAGAGATCCTGAATGGGACCAACCTAGGCCTTCTGCATATGGGTGACAGTTGTGCAGTTCTGTCTATTTGTGGGGGCCCTAACAGTAGGACCAGGATCTGTCCCCTGGTGCACGAGCTGGCTTTTTGAAACCTATTCCCTGTGGTGGGATGCCTCGCTCAGCCTTGACGCAGGAGGGAGGAGCTTGATCCTGTCTCAACTTGATATGCCATGCCTTGTTGACTCCCATGGGAGGCATTACTTTTTCAGAGGAGTGGATGGGGGTGTGGGGGTAGAAAGGAGGTGGGGGGAGGGAACGGGAGGAAAGAAGGGAGGAGACACTGTGGTTGGTATGTAAAATAAATTAAAAATTTTAATTAAAAAATACTTATGGTCATTTAAAAAGCTACTTTAGCCATTCAATCAATAAAATCTACAGAGTAAACACATGGCCTCTGTATATATAAATATATAAATAGTATAGTCAATAGGAACAGACAAGAGATTAAATACAACTAAATTCATTAGAAAAGACTCAGAAAAATTGTTAAGAAATTTATCTGCCTAAAAATGAAAAAATATAGTTGGATCATTGGAGTCAAATTATGAAAACTTCAAAAATCAGGCACTAGCTTTTAAACAGAATCCATTCAAACAGAATTTATTCACTTACTATTTACTGAAAATTTATCAGTGTTATTTTAATGTTTATAAATATTACATAAATTAAAAACACATTTTTTTGTTTTGTTTTGAGATTGAGTCTTGCTATGTAGCCCTGGATGGCCTGAAACTTGCTGTGTAGTACAGACAAAATTCTATGGGACTTCAGGAAGGACAAAATTAATTAGTCAACAAGAAAGTCTTAAGAGGGCTCACTCTCAAAAAATGTATATCAAACTGGGAATGACTCACGGAAGAGTACCATGGTCCCCCATACACACCAAATGTTATGACATCACACCAAGCATTATGACATCACTATGTACTCAAAACAGCAAAATCCTTAAGGGGAAAATCATGTCCAGGAACAGGAGAGAGGACTCAGCAGTCAGGAATGCTTACTGCTATTGCGGAGGCCCCAGGTTTGGTTTCCAGCACCCACATGGCAGCTCACAACCACCTATAACTCCAGTTCCAGGGGATCCAAAACATTCTTCTGGCTGCTTTGGGCTGCTGCAAATAACTAGTATATGTAGGCTCATGTACACATGTAAATAAAAATAACTATTTTTTAAAGTGAAAAATTAAAGACAGCAGTTGAACAGGATGAATTGCAGCAGTGTCCCATTCGACAAGATGCTTCTGCTCTGGCTCACAGTATACCACCTTGCTTCCAGATATCCATGCCTTTGTGAATTCCATCCCCTTTCATCATGGGCTGCACAGAGCTTCTAATGAAGAGACACAGCAACAAGAGTGGTATGCTGGTGGTATGATGGATTCCAGTAGACTGTGGCTTACATTTTCTTCCTGGCTCTTCTCACACAGTGGGGAGAGCCACCTTTCAAGAAACTGAGGGCAAACTCTGATGACAGCTGGCAAGAAGAGAGGCCCTTAGCCAAGAAGCCTATGAGGAGTTTAATTCTGCCAAAAACATTTAATGCTCTTGAAAGCAGCCCTGTCTTAGGTGAACCTTGCCTGGCCTGTAGCCTCCTGAGAGACACTGAAGTATAGTATCTAGTTAAACTGTACCCAGATCCCTGACACACAGAAACTATGAGATAATCTGTGTGCTGTTTTAAACATACCAAGCTTGGCTAAATAACTATGACTAAATCAACATGTGTGACTCAGCATTATTTTGTTGAGAAAGCAAATTGAATGGCACATATAGACCAGGTTAAGTTAAAAAGCAATTAAAGTAACTTTTTTAAAAGGAGATTTATTTACTTATTATGTATACAGCATGTTTGACTGCAAGCCAGAAGAGGGCACCGGATCTCATTACAGATGGTTGTGAGCCACCATGTGGTTGCTGGGAATTGAACTCAGAACTCTGGAAGAGCTGTCAGTGCTTTTAACCACTGAGCCATCTCTCCAGCCCCTAAAGTAACTTTGTAAGCATACAGGTGGATGCAATTACACTCAGCGGTAGTTTGAATGAAAATGTTCCCCAACCCATAGGCTCATATATTTGAATACTTGGTGCTGTTTGGGAAGGATCAAGATGTGTGGCCTTATTGGAGAAGGTGTGTCACTGAGACTTGGAGCTTTCAAAAGTCCATGACATTCCCTACTAGCTTTCTCTGATTCACTTTAGTTTGACAAAATGTGAGCTCTCAGCTACTGCTCCAAGGTCATGCCTACCTGCCTGCTGCAATGCTCTGTGCCATAATAGTCATGGACTCTGACCCTCTGAAACTGTAAGCCCCACATAAGACATTTCTTTTATAAACTGCCTTGAACATCACAGCAATCGAAAAGTAACTAAGAAATACACTTTTTAAAACAAGATGGAGCCTGCATGATAGACCACACCTGTAATCCCAAGGGTTTGAGAAGGTGGGCATGAGAATCGCAAGGCTGATCTGGGTTAGACAACAGACTTTTATTTTTGCAAATAAAATATTTGCAAAACAGATAGAGACCCATAGGCCATAACTTTCTGATCCTATTCTTGAGACAAAACATATATATTTTCTTTACTCGCATGCATAATAATATGAAACACGAGCTTCATAGACTATACAGGCATCAAGAGGGGAGAGGAGTCTGGACCTATGAAGGCAGAATATCACCGTTTTAATATTCTTTATTATTATGTATCAAAAAGAAAAGGAGGAGGAGGAGGGAGGAGAGGAGGAAGAAGAAGGGAGAGGAGGGAGGGAATAGAAGAAAAGAAAAGCCAGATTTATCAAAAGGTTCGAGATGTTCATAAAAAAGGACTGGGCAATAAAGAATGAACAAGACTGTGTCACTGAGAACCCAAGAAAACATACCAAAGCAAAGCCCACAAAGCCTTGGTAGAAATAAACAAATTGACCAGCTTAGTGAAATCATTGAAAATGAGCATAAAGACAGGCTAAGACTGCAGCAAAAAGTCTAAAGTTGATTCTGTAGGCAACTGGCAGGTGGCGGCTGAAGGCATCAGTGCTGGGAACTAAGTATATTTCCATAAAATTGATCTGACAAGCCTAGGTTTGTCAAATCTGATTTGACAAATCAGAGAGGAGAGGCGGAAAAGAATGGCCAATTGCACCATTACTGCATAAGTTCAAACTAATGAGAGGAAGGGGGCTCTCACGAGTCCCTCATGGAAGTCAGTGCCCACTGAGTTTCTTCCAGTACAAGGTTCCCTCCAATCATGGTGCTTACGGATATGGGCAAGAAGCAAGAAAAATAAATGAGGCCGTTTTAGATTGTGATGCGGTAATAAGCATGATGAAGAACTGGGAAAGAACAGGGAAGGAAAGAGGAGAGAGAAAATTTAAAACAGTACCGCTAAGGAGAAGAGACTGATGCAGGAAAGAGAGGACCAGTAACGACAGCCTCAGGAAGATGGTACAATTCCAAAGCAGGGATCAAGGGCCAGATGGCACATTTTTGGGCGTGTGTGGGCTAGTGTTTGTGCATCACATGGTTACTCCCTTTGTAGCAAGGGAGTAATCACAGGCATCACACAAATAAACGGGTATAGCTGTGGCTGAATGTTTGCAAAGTGGATATCGGCCCACTGGGCATAGCTTTCAGATCCCATTCTTAAGGAGACAAAACTAATTAGGTCTTCTATGCCCACATACATAATAATATAAAACATAAGCTTAGGCATAGAGGCGGGGGAGGAGACTGGGCCTATGAAGGCAGGATGTTACGGATTTAATCCTCTTTGTTTAATTGAATTTTCTAGAATGAGGATATAACCTGCTCTGCCTTACTAAATGGTTATGAGAGGTCTAGAAACTTCTTGACTACACAGCGGGAACATTTAGAGGCTGCATAGTACCAAAAATAGTAAATTACACAAGTCTGGTTGCCAACTCACAGTCTAATCAGCAGCCTCAGAGATAAAAGATGGAAGGGCTGTAGGCTGAGTTTATTCTAACTCTAAAGAGGATGAACAGCCACAACAGATTGGGAGTGGAAGGTTTCCAGAAGGACTTTCCTGGAGCCCTGCAGTAACAGGGTGGAAGGAGGCTTAATGGTGCTGAAACTGGAATCCTATAAACAAAGGGCAGGCAAGCAGATGAGGCTGCCCAACGATGTAGTGGAGTCGACTTCGATGGCTCTTTTAGCCAACTGAATTCTTTCTTCAAAAAAGAAAATAATAATAATAATAATAATAATAATAATAATAATAATAAATGTCTCTTAAGGATTTTAAAGTCCCAGCTCACAGAGGAGCCAGATCCTCACCCTGCAAAGTCAGCTCTGAGCACCTAGAAATTCAACCAAGAATGAAGGCCTGGGGATCCACACACGGAATGCCAGCCTTGCTGCGATAGCCAGGTCACGTGAAAAGAGCATATTGGTTCCTTGAGGGGCTTAAGAGTTCTCCCTTCCGCCCTTCTGCGCTGCCCTTCTGCAGCGGCGGGATGCTCAAACCCGGGCAAGATGCGCAAAGCCCATGGGAGACACGGGCTGAGGACGCCTTGGTTGACGCCCACCCGGGCAGCCCCTACCCCAGCAGCCCGGAGGGATGATGCGGCTCTATCCTGCCCCGCCGCCCCGGATCGCCCACCCAGGACCTCAGCGCCTGGACTCCTACTCACCTCTCCCAGGGCCCAGGCTTTCGCGGTTACCATGGCGACGGCGCACTTCGCGCAGCCGCGCCTCACCCAGCGCCTAGGTTCCAGCTGTGCAGGAAGGTCAGGGATGCAAAGAACAGGACGCTAGAGCAGAGAAGCTTAGAGGAATTCTCCTGAGTAGCGAAAATCCGTGTTTCAATGGTGGCGTGCAGGTGTTTTATTTTGTAAAAGTTTTCTGTAATAGGTCTGTTATTTAACAATTTTAAAACTATAATAGAAAATGAAGTGTGCATGTTCATTGATGGCTCGTTTGGGTCTTCTATTTTACCTTTCAATGGATTTCTTTCTGAAAATAAGAGAATGAATCCTGTTTTGAAAATGCAACTAAACGCCTTGCTTAATTTCCTAGTTATTTGGGGAATTTATATAGTTAAAGTTCATGTCACCTTGACTGTTTCCTGCTAACTCACAAATGCCAACTAGGTAGGAGCAGAAGGAACTCGGAAGTTAGATGTGTTAGATTCTTTTTATTCAGAAATTTAAAATCCAAAACAGCTCTAGGGGTGAGGACAGTCAGGGGAAAGCTGGAGAAAAACCAGCAGAGAGGTTGCCACCTTACTTGTTAAGCAGTACACATGTTCACGTGGTTTGGCAGAGAGAAAACCAAGAAGTCCTTGTTCTGAAGTCAAATGTGAAGGGAACTATCAATTCTTTTCTACAATGAAATCGTTAAAGAGGAGGTGATATTCCAGTACGGCTCAGAATTTGAGCTCAAGAATATCTGTTTGGGGGCCGGGAGGGGGGAGGGCAGGGGAACCTATGGCTGATGTGTAAAAAATATTTTAAAAAATTAAAAAAAAAAAAAACCAGTGTTTGAAGGCTGGAAAAAATGGCTTACTGGTTAAGAGCACAAATTCTTGCAGTTTGATTCTCATATCCATGCCAGGCAGTTTACACTGTCCTGGAACTCCAGGTGTAGGGAACTGACACTCCTCTGATCTCCTTAAGCATACACACACACACACACACACACACACACACACACACACACACACAAAGTAGATTATGGATAGATGATTGATTGATTGATAGATAGATAGATAGATAGATAGATAGATAAAAAATGTGGAGTGTGCCTTCAATCCCAGCACTCAGAAGGCAGAGGCAGGCAGATCTCTGTGAGTTCAAGGCCAGCCTGGTCTACAAAGCAAGTTCCAGGATATCTAAGTCTGTTACACAGAGAAACCCTACCTCAAAAATAATAAAATAAGTAAATAAATAAAAATAAATAAATGACATGATGTTCAATGAATTTAATAGTGTCTTTTTTATTTTCTTGTTTTTACACCCTAACCAAAGCTTTCCCTCATTTCTCTCTTCCAGATCCCCCTCCCCACTTCCCCCACCACACACACACCATCCACTCCTCCTCCACTGTTTCTCTTCAGATACAGGAGAGCCTCCCATGGATGTCGTATCAAGCTGCAGTGAGACCTAGCACCCCCTCCTCTACCAAGATTGGTTAGGCAATCCAGCAAGAGAAATCATTGGTTTCAAAAGCAGGCAACAGAGTCAGAGATCCTGCTCTCACTGCTAAGAATCCCACAAGAAAAGCAAGCTACACAACTGGAATATATATGCAGAGGGCCTAGGTCAGTCCCAGGCAAGCTCTCTGTTGGTTCAGGCTCTGTGAGGCCCTATCAGCCCAAGTTAGTTTGTTTTGTGGATTTTCTTGGGGTGCCCTTGACACCACTGGGTACTACCATCCTTCCTCCTCCCTCTTCCAAAGGATTCCCTGAGCTCTGCCTGATGTTTGGCAGAGTGGGGCTCTGCATCTATTTCCATCAGTTGCTGGGTGAAGCCTCTCTGATGACAGCTGGGCTAGGCACCAATCTGTAAGTATAGCAGAATATCTTTAGGAATCATTGACTTTTCTTTCTTTCCTTCCTTCCTTTCTTTTCTTCTTCTTCCTCTTCCTCTTCTTCATCATCTCCTTTTCTCCTCCTCCTTCTTCTTCTAGTCATTCTTGTTTAGTTCTACCCTAGGTCTCTGGGGTATCCCACCTCTTGGTCCTGGCCCTCAGTGGGGAGTCCCCTCTCAGGGTGTGGGTCTCCAGCTGTGCCCGTCATCAGTTCACCACTCCCACAACTTCTACACCATCTTTACCCCAGCACATCTTGTAGGCAGAACAACTGTAAGCCAAATGGTTTGTGTGTGGCTGGGTTGATGTCCCAGACCCTCCACTGGAAGTCTTGCCTGGTTACAGAAAATGGCCAGTTCAGGCTCCATATCCTCTATTACTAGAAGTCTTAGCTAGGGTCACACTCATATATTCCTGGGAGTTTCCATTCTCTAGGTTTCTAGCTCATCCCAGAGATGCCCCCAGATTTCACTTATCTTTCCCAGTACTCTCTCCCTCTCCCCTTCATCCCTTCTGTTCCTATCCCTATTTCCACTTCCAGGTCCCTCCATTCCATCCACTGGCAATGACTATTCTATTTCCTCTTCATGGTGAGATTCATGCACCACCACCACCACCACCACCACCCATCAAGCCCTCCTTGTTACTTAGCTTCTCTAGGTCTGTGGGTTGTAGCATGATTCTCTTTTACTTTATGGCTAATATTCACTTATGAGTAAATACATAACATGTTTGTCTTTCGGGGTCTGGGTTACCTCACTCAGGATGATCTTTTCTAGTTCCACCCATTTGCCAGCAAATTTCCTGACATCATTGTATTACTCGCCAGCTGAGTAGTACACCACTGTATAAATGTACCACATTTTCTTTATCCATTCGTCCATTGAGGGACATTCAGATTGTTTCCAGTTTCTGGCTATTATGAATAAAGCTGCTGTGAACATAGTTGTGCAAGTGTCCTTGTGTTATGGTGGAGTGTCCTTTGGGTATATGCCCAGAAGTGGTATAATTGGGTCTTGAGGTAGACCAATTCCCCATTTTCTGAGAAACAGCCGTATTGGCATCTCTGTGAGTTCGAGGCCAGCCTGGTGGTCTACAGAGCATGTTCCAGGACAGCTAGGGCTGTTACACAGAGAAACCCTGCCTAGAAAAAAAAACAAAATAAATAAATAGGTATGATACTCAATATAGGCTTAATCATGTCTTAATAAAATAAAATAAAAATAAAAAAATAGATATGAATGCCATCAGAGTGTAGTAGTGCAGAACTTTATTCCCAGCACTTGGGAAGCAGAGACAAACACAGATCTTTGTGAGTTTTAGGCCAGCCAGGGATACATAGTGATATACTGTCTCAAAAACAAACAGAATAAAATAAAAATAAAAATGAATGTATAACAAGACTCAAGCAAAATATCAACCACTGTGGAGCTGAAGCTTAAATGTTAAATTTTTTTTTTAATTCAATGAAGTCGTAGTGGTCAGAATTTTAGATGTTGACATTATAGACAGGGATACAAGCCAGATGCTCTATAGGCTGCAGGCTTACTCCTGCATTCTCCACACAATGGGGTTCTCTATGGAAGTCCATTTCCTGCAGAAACTGGGGGGTGAGAAGCCAGATATACCTTAGGCATTCACGTATCATTTTAATAATTTCTTCCTTCACTGTAGTCTTTTTCTGAGGAAGGCCTGTTTGTTTTTAACATCTGAATAGGAGATGACATAATACATAATTGTAGGCAATTGTATTTTTAAGGAATTTTCAGAGGCTACAAAGAACTTGCAAACAGGAATGTGTTCTGAAGGCTTTAAATGGAATTAAGTCAAAGTCAGAGTTTTCACTGTTGCCGTTTTTTTCACACATTTATTGGAGCAGGGGGCTCCCTCCTGCCACAGCCTTTGGTGTGAAGGTCCCAGGACAGCCTGCAGAGCAGGCTCTCTGTTCTACCATGCTGGTCCCAAGGGTCAAACCCGGGTCATCAGGCTGTGCAGCAAGTGCCTTTTTACCTGCCTCGAGTCCTGGCTGGCCCTGGTTTGGGTCATTTGAAATAGGCTCCTGCTGTGTAGTCCATACTGTGCCTAGAACTCCCTATGTAACCTAGGCTGGCCTCAAAATGACAGCAATCATCTTGCTTTTATCTCCTGAGATTGCAGATGGACAGTTGGCTAGAAATAGGTTTGTTTTGTTATTGTTGTTGTTGGGTTTGGGTGTTTTGGTTTTATTGTTGTTGTTGTTGTTGGTGGTGGTGGTGGTGGTGGTGGTGGTGGTACTTTTGTTTTGGTTTTTTAAGACAGGGTTTCTTTGTATCACCCTGGCTGTCCTGGAACTCTCTCTATAGACCAGACTAGCCTCAAACTCAGAGAACCGCCTGCCTCTGCCTCCTTAGTGCTGGGGTTAAAGGTGTGCACCACCAGTGCCTGGCTAAATAGATTTTTTTTTTAAGATTTATTTTTATTTTTAACTATGTGTATTTGTATATCCAGGTAGGGGGTTGCGCATGTGAGTACAGATGCCATTGGAGACGAGAAGAGCGTGTCAGATCTCCTGGAGCTGGAGTTACCGGCAGCTGTGAGCAGCCTGACATAGATAGGTGCTGGAGGCAGAGCTCGGATCATCTGTCAGAACAGTATATGCTGAGCAATCTCTGCAGCCCCAGAGTCCTTTACAGGAGGCCAGAAACTCAATAGATTTGAGAGGCATAAAGCAGCTGGATCCTGTGCTCAGATTGAGTTTATGTCAGTAACAACTGTGTGGTGCATTTAGGCAGATAGGGTTAGAAACGAATTTATAAAGGAGATTCATGGTTCAATATGGCCCGGGTACAGCAGACTGTCCTTGTTAAAAACTTGGTCCTTGGCTGGTGGAACCAGTCATTTAAAAGTGACTGATTATTGCCGGGCGTTGGTGGCATACGCCTGTAATCCCAGCACTCGGGAGGCAGAGGCAGGTGGATCTCTGTGAGTTCGAGGCCAGCCTGGTCTACAAAGCGAGTTCCAGGAAAGGTGCAAAGCTACACAGAGAAACCCTGTCTCGAAAAACCAAAAAAAAAAAAAAAGTGACTGCTGATTATGCCAGGCGGTGGTAGTACAACATGCCTTTGATCCCAGAACTTGGGAAGCAGAAGCAGGCAGATCTTCGTGAGTTCAAGACCAGCCTGGTCTACAGAGTGAGTTCCAGGACAGGCTCCAAAGCTACACAGAGAATAACAAAACAAAAACTGATTCTTAGGGATCTGACCCTCAGTGGCCTCGTAATCTGATGGCTTTAATGGGGGTGTTGGAAATCAGGAAGTGGAGTATAGATGAAGGAAGTAGGTCACTTGTGGGGGTTACCCTGGAAGGGTTTACATTGTTCACAGCCCCTTCCTGTCTGTCTCTCTGCTTCTTAACTGCCGATAGATGCACAACCTCCTCTGCCACACTGCTATCATAATCTGCCCTTGCTCGGGGCCAGATAAACAGAACAAGACAGACATTGAAACCTCGAAAACCAGGAGCCAAAGCTATCTTTTCTCCCTTAAGTGGATCTTCTTAGGTATTTTGACACAGTGATGGAAAGTCTGAATAAAACAGCCACAGTTTCCTCTATCCTGTAGCCACATTTTTCCATGCTTGACATGAGAATGCCACAATGGAAGGCTCCCTCACCTCAGGCTCCAAAACAATGAGATTAATTGAGCATGGAAGTGTTTGTTTTCACAATATACCTGAAAAGTATTAATAGGTCTCTCTCTTTCCTTATTTTATAGTGCACAGTCCCCATTCTATGGCTACCCCACAGTTTGTTTAATCAGCCCCCTATTGAGAGGCTTCGAGTTTGTTTGCGATTGTTGCTTTCACTAACAGCCCTACAGTGAATAACCTTTCATTCTCACTTCCTTCCTACATTTACCTTTTCTTTCTACAACTATTTCCTTGGGGTAGCAGAAGTATGAGGCCAAAAAGAGATACAAATGTAATTTTGCTAGAAGTTGCCAAATCTCTCTCCATGGAAATTCTACCATCTTTTCATAAACACACACACACACACACACACACACACACACACACACACACACACACACCAGCATAAATGAGCACTTCCCCACAGTTATGTCAGCAAAGCAAGTTGCCCAATTCCTGATGCTTGCCTATTTGATATGTGGCCCCAGGATAGCTATAATCATCTAATTTATCAGAAACAAGACTGACAGCCAGTGAGCAGAGAGGGACAGACAACTGGATGAGGCACTGAAACTATTTTCAAGTGAGTTGGGAGCTCAGGAGCACACAGCTCAATGCCCAAAGACAAACTGGGAGTCGCTAAAACAAACTGAACATTCACCACCGCTGTGCTTCTGTGGCCATAGGAGGATGAAGGCACCTGAGCATCCTCTGGGCTTAGGTGTGGAATCTGGACATCCTGGTGACAAAATAAGTGTCCTACCCACAAATTCAACTGAAGAAAATGTTGTTGGTCAATCTAATGCTAGCAAGCTAGAGACCATCACTCAGAAGATCTGTGTACACCTGATAGCAGATTCTTCTTGTCTTGAGGGTCACTGGGAATTTAAGTGTGATTCCTTCTGTCTGGAGTTATCAGAGACCCATGGCATGAAGGCTTTAGGTGTTCAGCCAATTAAAGACAAAGGAACGTGCTGTTGTGGTTTCCTGCCTTCCTGGAGAACCTGGGAATGAGCCTGCTCTGTTCATGTCCAGAATTCCAATCAACAACATAAGAGAGGCTGACAGTGACCAGTATAATAATATATATTGGTCCCCTGTCTTGGGAGTAATCTAAGTTTTAAAAAAAATCAGACAAAATCCTAATTTCCCTTAAAAATCATAGCATTTAAAAATTCACCCAAAGTGGAGAATTTAGGAATTCTGAATCTTTTGAAAGTATAGCCAAGGCCAGTTCTGAAGAAGATACACAGCCTGGTCATGCAATGTGTATGTCACTTTAAACACACATGAATGTGCACAGGATCCCTAACTGCTCTCACGTACAGGTGAGCACTTGTGTATACAACATTTAAGATCCTTTGGTTCAATTAGTGGGAATTCATGAAATTTAGATCAACAGCTGTGGAGCCTGCATGGGACTGGACTAGGCCCTCTGCATAGCAAGACAGTTATGTAGCATGATCTGCTTAAGGGGCCCCCTGACAGTAGGATCAGAATCCATCCCTGGTAAATGAGCAGGCTTTTTGGAGCCCACTTCTATGATGGGACACCTTGCACAGTTTTGAGGCAGGGGGAGAGGCTTGGACCTGCCTCTACTTCTTGTAGGAAGGAATGAGGGTGGGTTGGTAGGGGGAGGCTGTAGGGGCAGGAGGAGGGAAGAGGGGAATCTTTGGTATACAAAATGAATAAAAAAAAAATTCTTAATTAAAAAAAAAGATCCTTTGGTTATTAACACTCTCCATGTGCTTGATGTCAAGGGCTTCCTGGGCAGTTTGGACACTATTGATAGTGAAGCCATAATCAATGTGCTTCAGTGGACTGCTCCTCTGTTTGCTAACCCTCTGATTTGGCCTCTCTGATACAAATGAAAACCAGACATGAAACCTAGAGGCTAACATTACTGAGTCCCAGTTGAACTCAGGAGGAAGTCCAGTGGCTTTGTCTGCAAGAAGAGTTCAAAGCCACTTGTTTTCTGAAGGGCCTGCATTTGCAGTGTTTTCAGCAGCTGTGGGGACAAGGCCTAGCTTTTGAACAGGGTCCTATTTCCCCCCCCCTCCCATATGTTGGTAGAGGTTTGGCAAGGATAACCTAGTTGTCCAGGTAGGCTTAGGATTCTGTTTTGATGCATGAGGATGAAGTAAGGGCCTCTGCAACTATTTATTTTCTCAAACTGGAAGATTCCTATCAGGATGAATTATACTATAGACATGAAGTTGGTGGGACAATCCTCTCTTACTCTTTAGTTACTGCCTGTACCTCTGACTTGATCATTATACCAAGTCTCTATCTGCCTCCTACTTTGTAATATATAGTAATTTTGTTGTTCTTGTCCCTCTAAAGAATCCTGGCTAATGCAGACTGCAGCATCATTGGCATTTCTACCCCTTGATTCTTGGACCCATGAATCCTGACTGTAGGAGAAACAGTACCAAATATTGGAGTATTTGACTTAGAGTATACACAGCCCCCCAGTCCCACTCTGCAGGCTATTGTCATCTAGTCACTGTGACTATGTTTTTAAAAGACCAATTGCTTCAGGATGGGGGGGTACCTGGTAAGAACAGCGCATTCGATATGAGTGCACTGCTACACTCCTTTGTGAAATGAATTCCTTGGTGAGAAGTGATTCTAGTTGGTATACCATGATGGTGGGTAAGGCACTCTACACACGTGGATGGTAGGTTTGGCAGCAGCACTGCATCCAGGAAAGGGAAATTCATACGCAGAACGAGTATTCATTCCAGTAACTTAGATCCTCATGCTTGTACCATGAGCTTTTTACCCACTAGCCCATCTCCCCACTCCCTAATCCTTTAAAAAAAAAAGTCAGTTGTGGTCAATGGATGGACTCTAGCCAACTCAAACACGGCAAACATGGCACTGGCAGGCCTTGCCCTCCCCCATTCCCTCTGCCCTGCTAAAAACCATTAGATTATATTCCTAAAGCTAGCCACCAAGGTCCATACCCTTATTTGGCCACTTCCTTCTCTTGAGGCTGACTACCAAGGTCCAGCTATCAAAGTATTGAAGTCCAGCAATCAAAAGTCCCTTTGACTCACCTAAATAACATCCCCAATTAAAATTAAACACCTCATCCTAACATGGGGGTTTCTCCTTCTACATTTATAAACCACCATTTTCTATGGGCCACATCTGTCTCCTCTCTATCCAGAGGCAGTCCTTTGCCCCACTCTGGGACAAATGCTCCTTCCCCATCTCCTTCCCTTCCCCTTCTCCCTCATCATCTATCTCCTGTCTTTGTCTCTTATTCCCTTGTCTTTGACTCTCTGGGGCAAATACATCTCCTTTGCGCTGAGAACTTGGTCTTGGGATGTCCTGAGCTGATACCAGTCCCTTCCATCAAGGAGGTGTTTCTCTCCACTCAAGAAATGCATACATATTTTCTTACCCTACTCGTACGTTTCCATTATTTATATTCCAAATACATTTGATTTTTGTAGGCTATAATGGCCCAGCCTTATTATACCAATTTGAGGCCGCTAAAGTTTCATTATAACCTGTTGTACAACTGTTTCCTGTGAGATTGAAATATTCCATCCTGCAGGGAAGCTCCTTAAGCAGGAAGGTAAACATCTCAAAATAGCTTCAGGGTGTATCTGAAAGTGACCAGATTCACTAGGTCCCTTACTGCCAGAGGAAAGAAAAACGCTGAGAGTCCTGCTCAGACAGAAGAAACCGAGCTGCAAAGACGAGTCTTCCATGAGCTGAGCTGCCAAGAAGATTTAGACAAGCTAAGTAGCAAAGGTTTTTATACCTCCCTTGTTGTTGAGATTTATAGGTATAAATAACTAAAATTATAATTCATATTTTGGAAGAATCAAAGGGTCACTTTGAAGATGCCTTTTGGGCAATTCACGCAAAAGAAACCTCACAGCCCACTGCACACGTAAAATGGCATTTCAATGGAAATGTACATCTAAACCACTTTATAGCTATCTACCAGATTGGCAAAAACAAAATTAAAGTTAAAAGTACCAATGATATAGACAAACAAGAACCCTTGAACCTCTTTGGAGGGAGACACAACATAACTGTAGCCAGAACCATTGTACGCAGCATCAAGTCCTAGCTCTAACCCTGACACGCTGTGCCTCCTTAAAGGTGCTTCACAGGTGCCCTTGTCCTTTTGCAAGTTATGTGATGCTGTGGTACAATCAGCAAAATATGAATGATGCTCACAAATCCTTCTTCAATGTTGAAAACCAATCATCCCCCCACTACAAGTTTGTTAATAAGAGGTGTATTTCCTCTCAGAAACAACTGCACAGGGTCTGTAGATTTCATGTAAAGATCAGTTAAAGAAAATTTAGTTAAGTCTAGTATAGTTTTCAACAAATCATCAACATCTTCATATACTCAAAATTGTAGCCCTCACCTTTTACCTATTTTGTCTGGTTGCTTTCCAAATATATTGTAAAAAATAAAATAAAATAAAAAATAAGATGGCCAATTATTGAGGAAATTTTTGGAACAAAATACAAAAAGCTTTTTTCCTCTTAGTACTAAAGTGAGTCTACAAAAGAAGCATCTAAATTAAGGGAAAAGGATGCCATCCAGAATCTTTGATTAAACTCCAGTATCTTGAAACTGTACTGTGGAAAAACTAGAGGGTAAGGTACTTGCGATTTGCCTGTGTATCCTCAGTCTTGCACATAGTAGGGGCCTGACAGATACTAGTCAACTCCTTGTATGCATGTGGTAAGAAGTCAATCCACAATGGACGGCATTGTATCAAAAAAAAAAAAAAAAGAACCCAGCTACAAACAAATCAAAATTCCTAGCTTACGGTAACTATTCCCACCTTTCTATTGCCTTTGCTGTGAAACATGGCAGGGGGAGGGAAATAAGGAAGAGGAAGCCTCCGTTTTTAAATACATCTATAAATTATCCGGACAGACTAACGGTAGCAGTACTGGGAAACACTCAGCGAGAGGCGGAGCTACTTCCGGAAGCAGGACGGAACCACTTTGCTCGATCATGTGCAGTTGGGCGGGAAGGATTTAGGAATAGGACCACTTCCTCTTCTGGATAGGGGCGGGTGCGGAGAAAGGAAATCGCTGTAGGAGCCGCATCCTCCCTGCACTAGCGGCGCCAGAGGTGGAGGCAGAGAGGGCGGAGGAGGCAGAGAAGGGTGCCGCAGAGAAAAAAGTGTCAAAGCCAGTAAGTCAGAGCCGTAGAGCAGGGGATGGAGAGCAGAGCTCCAGGGCTCGCTGTGCAGATCTGTGATCTCAACTTGCCGAACTGCCCAGTGGGGTTAGGGCAGTGCTTTGTAGGTCGCCTGTCCGTCAGCCCCGAAAAGAGATTGTTGGGGCGCCTGGGTCAGGCCTTACGGGGCGCCAGACTGCGCTGCTTGCCAGCCGACCTGTTTTGAAGCCAGGGGAAGCCTATGCTGTGCTTTTCTGGGGACGCTCGGGCTCTGCATCCTGGACAGCTTCACTTGGAATTCTGAGGGAATGGGCACTATGCCTCCCATTTTACCTTTGGAAGCCAGTGAGATCCTGATGGTGGACAATATGGGACTAAGACAAAGGCTTGGGAGAGTGTTAGTCAGGAGCTATACTTTCCCTGCCCTTGTTCAAGCTGTCCGGGCTGGTCGGAAGCCGAGTTGTTTTTAAAAGCAAATGCCTCGGCCTGCTCCCTGTCACTTCAGAACAAGTTAACAACCTTCAGATCCAGTGTCACGACATGTTTCCTATCCAACTCATTAAATTAGTACTGCTGTGGTTATCGAGTGATTGCTCTGCAAATATACTTGAAGGTGAAGTTCAAAACAAAACACTCCAGGTGCATTTCGAAGAGACAAAACCGGCTAGCTCTCATGACTGCTTTCACACTTTCCCTCACCCTCCCGTATAATCAATCGACTTAGCATCCTTAGTTAATGATAGTCATCTTAAAGACATTCCATTCCCTTATGATTGTGCATCTGCACAAAAATTATATTGGGATGTAAGATTCTTGATTACAGACGAAATGAGTGAAATGATTATATCAGAAACAGTTTTTAGTAAGCTACTGCTTTTCTCTTGCTTAAGGTACGGCTTTAGAATACGGTGAAGGATACTTTTCATGGTGCATGGAAGGAAAGCCAATGCGCAGGTAAGCCATTTAAGAAGAAAAAAACCGTTGATTTCACTGAAGTTTAGTGGCTACTGATGGTGCTTCATTTAAGATTATTTTATTCACAAGCCTTACTAAATTCTGCTTGGAATTAATCATTCTTGTTTCAAGTAAGTCAAAACTAATAATGTCAGAAATTAGTGGCTTCTTTTGTTTTGTTTTTTGTTGTTTGGTTTTGGTTGTTGTTGTTGTTTTAAATTAGAGCTTACCATGTAGTCCTGGCTGTCCTGGAATGTGCTCTGTAGACCAGGCTGGTCTCAAACTCACAAAGATCCACCTGCCTCTATCTCCCAAGTGCTGGAATTAAAAGTGTGCGCCACCCTGCAACTTTTTAATGAAATGTAGGAGTTAGATTTCTAAAAAGAGTTTGGATTTTTCAGTTCTACATACTTAAATCTGCCCTTTTGCATAGTAATTTTTGTTACAAATAATCATAAGTGTACTATGATGCTTTATGTGCTTATTATAAATTTAATTCCCTGTATAATATAGACGATTCTGTTGCCAAATAAAAGTAGTATTTGTAAGACACTGTACTGCATCCCTAGTTATGGTTTGGTTATTTAACTCGTGTTCAATAATATGTTTATTAAATGACTGCATGAAAGGGAAGATTAAGGACTGTAATACATGTAGGAAAATAGAAGTGTGAGGAAACTGCACAATTATAGCCTCTCTTGTCTCTAGAATTTACTAATGCCTTTTCTCAATCCATTCTAATACAAATTATACTAGAATCTTTATTGAAACAAGTAATTCTCTTTATTCCTTGTTTAAACTCGTACTTGTTATCAAACTCTATTTTGGCCTATGTTACTTAACATCAAAGATAAACAACTCAGAGACGCTTTAAGAAAAGAGAAATTACAGCATAAAGACAGGGCTCAGAACCAGGAGAAGGGCTGGACACGACAAAGGCCGGCAAAGCCCGGCACAGCCTGGCAAAGGCAGCAAGGTCACAGGGTCAAGTTCAAGTAAAAGGAGTGAGAATATATGTCCTTTTCCTGATTTGCTGTTGATTTATCAGTTGGCTTTGAACTGTTTCACCTTCTCTTGCCCTGTTCACTTTGCTGGTGTATCTGCCCATGATATTTAGAACTAGTAAATGTTCGCAAATGCTTTAAGATGTCCAAATGATAAGACATCTTAGAGGTGTCACACTCCGTTGTATATCTTATAGTGCAGGAAGAATAGTTTTAGACTGTAAGGCACTCAAAGAAACTAACTAAGTGCTTTACCACTTCATTTTCTGGCATGATTACAAAATCCTCTGATTTTGTCTCATCTTCAGTTGCCATAAATGTCACATGTTAGGTAATTGCTAAAATAAGAACTTAATATTTTTAAGTAAATTTTATTTTTAAAAAAATTTATGTAATATAGTTGGATCATATTCTTTCCCTTCACCCAACTCCTCCCAAACCCTCTCCACTCCCTACCCATGCAACTTCATGTTCTTTCTCTGTCTTAAAACACATACATACAACAACAACAATAACAAAAATATGGTGGTGTATATCTTGTGTTGGCCAGCCACTTCTGAGCATGACACCTACCCTGGAGTGTGGGTGATCTACCCAGGGAAAACTGACGTATCCTCTCTCAGCAACTGTCAGTTGCCAACAGCTTCTTGGTTAGGGGCGAGGCTTTGTGCCCAATTCCCCTTGTCAGTGCCTTAATTTATAGAGGAGAGTCGGGTTGTGGCAATGTTTTTAGTTTCTTAGTAATTTCTGCCTAAAATATTCACTATGCACTCAGTCTGGGGAGCTCTTTTGCCTTATTTTTATTACATAATATTGTCTGTAATTCAAAGTGATGTTGTCTAATTCTAATGCCATCAATTATTGAATTTTAGCTCTTTATTATCATCACTTGGCCAGAGGCCAGCCTACCCACTATTCTTTGGTCTCACCTTTACTTAATGCTGCCTACATTAAGCTATGGTCACATTTCCCTAACCTTTCCTTCTATGAAAACCTGTAAGGCAATGCTGGGTCTATACTCAGCTGCTGCTACAGAAACTTTGAAAAAGAGTAAGTCTTATGTGTGATTATTTGGATGCATGCTCATTCTCCTTCACAGATGTAGATTCACCCACAGCGCCTAATACATAACACCATAATAGCCATAGCACCTAGTGACTTCTAAATGACTGTCTAGATGAACAGCTCCTCCAGCTTTTCTCCTGGGTGGGGGCAGGGTCTGTGGACAAGAAAAGATTGACAATTATCATTAAAGGTATCCTTTTGTAGTTTTAACATTCTTTTTCATTGTATGTATTTATGCAGTAAGATGTGATAATTTAATACATGTGTATAATGTGTATGATCAAAATCAAAGGTATTAGTCTATTTATCTCCTAATATGTTTTTTCACCCATTATGGAAAACACTGAAAATTCTTAAAAAACAAAACAAAAACTAACACTAAAACTATCATTTGGCTAGCTATCCCATTACTCTGTGTGTGTCTGTGTGTGTATATAGATCCAAAGAAATGACATCACTGTATCAGAGAGATTCCTGTCCTGCCATGTTTATTGTAGCATGTAGACATGGTATATAATCACCTGAAGTATCCATTGAATAGAGAAAGTATAATAGTAAACATAAATACACACACACACACACACACACACACACACACACACACCGTTATTTAGCCATAAAAAAAAAAAAAGAAAAGAAATCTTATCATTAACAGCAACCTAGATAGAAGTTTGTTACCATTATGTTAAGAGAAATAAGCCAGATTTACAAAAAGACAAAGCTGCATATTCTCAGGAGTAGAAACTAAGGTCAACTGATTTCAGATAAATAAAAAAATAGAATATTGACTAGGAAAAGCGGGAGGCTGGGAGGGGTAAGGAGGCTGAATAATAGGTTCCCGAATAAGAAAAGTCAGGTATATCTTGTACAGAACAATAGGTTAAGATCTATAACAATTTATCATGTGTTTTATAAGAATCAGAAGAGAGGAATTCAAAGGTTCCCAGCACAAAGAAATGATAAATATAAATACTTAAAGTATTATAATTCATAACTATAGTTTTATAAAATGAACTGCCATTTTATTAGGAAAAGTTTCACTTTTTACACTATGAATATTTATATGTCTATGGTACTACATTTAAAAGATACAATAGCATATTCAAAATTGGGCATAGTGGTGCATGCCTGAAATCTCAGCATGTGGGAAGGGGAAGCAGAAGGATCAGAAATTCAAGGTCATCTCCAGCTACATAACAAGTTTGAGGCCAGCATAGGCTATACAAGATTTTGTCTTGGACTTCCTTTCTCTTTAGCTACTGAAGGACAAACAAAGCAAAAATCGTGGAAATCAAGACTGTAACCATGAAATAGTTTGGCCTTTATCATTTTATCCCTTTAAGAGCCAATGAGCTGGGTGGCGGTGCACAGACCTTTAATCCCAGCATTGGGGAGGCAGAGGCAGGTGGATCTCTGTGAGTTCAAGGCCAGCCTGGTCTACAGAGTGAGATCCAGGATATAGCCATCAAAACTACACAGAGAAACCCTCTCTCGAAGAAAAAAAAAAAAAACAGAGAGAGAGAGCGCCAATGTACATTGACATACAGCTCAGACTCTGAAGAGGTTGCTGTCCAGCACTGGCTGGAGCTGAAGTTGGATTCTGAATAGTTCTGAAAGGGAAAGGAAGGATTTAGAAAAACAAAACAGTAATGTCAACATTTCATGCACATTGTTCTGTATCTTTACCACTTCACAAATCAACTTGTGAGCCAGTGTGATGGCACATTCCTGTAATCACTACACTCAGGAGCTAAAGCAAGAAGATCCTAAGTTTGAGGCTAACCTGGGCTGTACAGCAAGACCCTGTTTCTATATTTTTAAATGACCAATACATATAAAGCTCTCTTATTCCTATGTATAGTTACATAATATTCTGACATTTGTTCATACCATACTTAAACAAGTTCTATAGTGAACATCCATGTAGGTGATTTTTGCTCAGATGTGAAAGCATACTATGTGTCCCTTCCATTTTTACATTGGTCCCAGGATCAAACTCAAGTTTTTGAACTTACATGGCAAGAACTTTTATCCATTGAACCACCTGGCTGCCCCAGAACTCTAAAGAAGGGATTAGGGACAGGCAAGATGGGCCAGGGGGTAAAAGTGCTTGCCTTGTTTGGTCCTCCGAACCCACATAAAAGCTGGATGCTGTGATGCAAGTTTGTAACTGCAGCATGCCTACTGTGAGATGGGAGGCAGACAGGAGAATCTTGCAAAAGCTTAGACAGCAGGAAGGAGAAACCTTTCCTCGAGGTGGAAGATGAAAACCCACTCTCAAAAGTTGTCCTCTGACCTCCACACATGCACTAGGGCACCACTCAAACTGACATACAAATAGACGCACACGCACACATCCACACAAAAGTAAATTTTTTTAATTTAGAAAGAAGGGTATTAGAACTGGAGATGTAGCTCAGCGTAGTGGCACAGCACTTGTCTGCATGTGTGAGGCCCTTGGTTCGGGTAGGTGTGCAAAAGGGAAGTGAGCAGGGGATAATAAGGACACTGTAGTGAAGGAGAAATGGAAAAGGAAAAGTTTGTAGTGGAGGAGACAGTAAGACGTAAGGATCTGAGTTATATGCATGGTAAGTATATCTTAAATTTAAGTGTAGCATATGAAGGAAAAAGGACAAACAAACAAAAATTGTGGAAATCAAGACATTGACCAGGAAATAGTTTGGCCTTTATCATTTTATTACTTTAGGAACCAATGTACATTGACATACAGATCAGATTTCTTTGGGCTGAGTTTTAGTCACGTGGTAAATAGGCAAGAAAAAGGAGAAAATAGGAAGAATGGTCATGGAAGATTTCTGGTAGTTTAACTGAAAGATTACCTGGGGTAGATCTATGTTGAGGAAAATCCAACAATTCCAAAGATTTCAGCTTGAGAAATTGAGTGCTGTCCTGATAGGATAAAATACGTTTAAAAAATGAGTAGCTTTCATAAACCTCCTGAGGTTCTCATATGTTTTAGTTTTGTGTCTAAGGAAACAAGTAGCAATGCCTGGTTTATAATGGAGAGAAAAGAGATTTATGCTGGAACTTAATAAATCGTGAGTCAACCGATATGCAGAAGGTTCTTCAAGCTATGGGTATGAATGAGGGAAGAATAGAAAGGAGTAACACCAAGGACAGAACCCTAGGGATACCAGGAGTGTTTAAGTGGGACTTAAAAGGAAGACACATAAACATTCTAAAACAAGTAAGGCTTTAGCTGCAATTTCCTGTTTGTTCTAGCTAGTCTGAAATAATGCTTAAATTTAGTAGCAGATAGATCTGCTTGATTTGACAGTTCCCAGCATGGCATGCATGTACTGTATGATGTCTTGCTCACAAACACCTCTTCTTCGTTTCTGGGACACAAGAAAATTGAATACCTTGCTTCGTTTCATTTGGAAATGGCTCTGTTACCCAGCTTTCTTCTAGTGAAGTGTTAGATAAGGTGTTGGGGAGTACTCTAGAGCTGTCTTCTACTTCCACTTCCTGACTTACAAAGAGGGCTACTTGCCTTTCCTCCTTTTGTTGTTGTTTGTTTGTTTGTTTGTTTTCCTTTGTCACTGGGGTGGAACTTACTTTTATCCAGTAAACAGTGATAAGATAAATATCTTAGAGCTAAAACATCTACAGCCTATTTCTAATTTAAAAAACAGGCAGGGGTTGGAGAGATGGCTCAGCAGTTACAAGTACATATCTTTCTTGTAAAGGACCCACGCTTGGTGCCCAGCACCCATGTCAGGCTGCTCACAACCACCCGTAACTCCAGCTCCAAGGGAATCTGATGCCTGTGGCCTTGCAGGCACCTGCACTAGTGTGCACACACACCCAAACATACACAAGTGTGCATAATTAGACAACTAAGAACAAATCTTTAAAACAGGCAGCCAGGCTTTGGGGTCTGGAATTTGATATGAAATCTAATATCTAGTGGGTGTTCTTCTGGTATGCAGAACCAGCACAATGAGATATTATTATGCTCTGAGAATTTGTTCAAATCTCTATTCAGAGAGTCAGCTCAAACAAATCTTAAAGTACAGGCTGTAGTTTCCAAATTTAAGAAAAAAAAAAAAAATGAAGTATTGGGGATCAAACCCACGGCCTTACACTGCTAGGCAAAGGTATAAAAGGAGAGATATACAAGTTTAAGGAAACATTCCACTCCACAAATCTTTAATTATAAATGCTTTAGAGTGAAAGGGTGTTGTTTTCTAAAATTATCATTGTAGTTATTTTTAAAATTAGCCATTTGCAAAAAAAAAGATTCCTTAATTGTGACTGCTGTTAGTATAGTAATAGGTCTTGGGAATATTTGACTGTTGTTTTTCTCAACTCTAGATTAGTTCAGGAATTTATATTCTCATCCATAGTAGTGAGTATTGTCAAATAAAACTAGCCACAGAGAATCCATGCTACTATATTCACGGTATATAATGTCATTTAGCTGACAGTATTATCCAACAGTAGTTCTGTGAATCCTTAGTCATAGCTTCATCATTATACACAACAAATATTTCACATCCTTATCCATTCTTCCACTCATCTATTACCTCTCCTCCTAACTGCCGGCAAATGATCTGCAAATTAATCTCCAAGGGAAACTCTTCCTTCTACCTAAGACACATTTCTTCTGTATTCGAATTCTATACCTTATTACTCTCCAGTGAGCCACTTACCTCTTTAGAGCATTCACTCTACCAGGCAAAGAAGCCATGGGCATAAATGAGCAAGGAATAAACATGATGTATTTCCAGGTCTCTTATAATTTCTCATTATAGGTCTGTTGAGGGTGGAACCATCCTTGGACTGATGGTCCTGGGTTCTATAAGAAAGCAGGCTGAGCAAGCCACAGGGAGCAAGCTAGTAAGCAGCACTCCTCTACGGCTTCTGCATCAGCTCCTGCCTCCAGGTTTCTGCCTGTTTGATGTCCTGTCCTGGCTTCCTTTATTGATGGACTGTGATGTGGAAGTGTAAGCCAAATAAGTCCTTTCCTCCCCACCTTTCATTTTGGTCATGATGTCTAATCATGGCAGAAGAAACCCTTATAAGACAAGACAAATTAGGGTTTTTTTTCTCAGCCTAGTAAGTGAGGAGCCTAGGTTTGACCAGTGTTTGCAGAAGTGCAAACCTGGCATTATTGCATGAGAACTAGATGAGAACATTTGGAGGATATGCTTTGTTTTGACAAGAAAAAAGTTAATTCATTAATAGCTCCTCAGTGGATCCAAGTGTTGTGGTATAGCTGCATGCAGAAGAGAACAGAAGCATTTGTTCTCAAAGAGCTTTCATTTTAATTGCAGTAGAGAGCCAATATATTGTGTATTTATGAAGAAACATTAAACAACCAATTCTGAGTAGCAGAAATATGAATTATTTCATATAGATGGTCTGATAAATTGGTAATCTAGCAAATGTATGAAGGGAATGAAGGAGTGAGTTCTACAAATATGTGGAGGAAGAACTTTCAGGAAGAAAAAACAAAGGTCTAAAGCAAAAGAAGCCTGACTTTGTCCCCAAACCAGCAAGAAAGTCTTCATCTGAAGAGCAAGGAGCAAGGGGAAATGAGGAAATGGGTTCAGAGACTGAGTGAGGAGAAAGTCCCGAGAGCTTTCGAACCCTGGCTAAGCCTTGTTGCCTCTCTGTGGATGTTTTCAAAGGAGTTTGAGCACAGGCGTGGCTCTAAAGATGTGATTTACTTTCCTGAAGTAACTCTGGTGGTTGTGTAGTGAAGGGAATATAAACTGGCAAAAAGAGAATTAAGACTATACTTGATGAGGTGGTCATAATTCATAAGGTTGTTTCTAGGTGAGGAAAGGGTGGGAATAACCAAAATTCACATGAAGGCCGGGCTAGCAGGGATGCAGGGAAGTAATTGGATCCTATTTAAAGGTAGGTTAGCAGGATTTGCTGATGGTTGGGTTTGAGGGTGTGATAGGAAAGTACTCTAGGAGTTTGGGGTTGAGCAACTGAAAAAATGAAAGATCTCTCTGTTAATCTGGGAGATTAAGAGAGAACCAAGGAATCAGTTTTGTTGATAGTGGAACATTAACATGGATCCAGATTCAGTATTACTCAAGTAGGAAATAGGAATCCTTTAGCCATTTGTGTGTGGGTGATGGGAGCTATTACAGTAGATTAATTCCTCCAAAATGTCTATCCGGAGTCAAGATTTAAGAAACAGCGCTTTGGAGAATGACTCCATTCAAGATTACTTTCACTCAGGAATGGTGCTGCATGCCTTCCATCTCAGTAGTAGGAGGCTAAGGCAAGAGGATCATAAGGTGGAGGCCAGCCTGGGCTACATAGCAAAACCCTGTCTCAAAAAATAAGACAAAAATACTTTCTAAATTTGGAAAGTAGACAGTTACTAAGACTATAAAAAAGTCAGAATATATATTAATGCAGTAATCAGAACATAAAGTGTATGTGTTGGTTTATGTATGTATAATGCTATGACAGACTTGGGGGAGTGTTGTATTTTGTTGATAGCGCCTTGATATGTACCTCAGGCTCCACCCTTAGCCTCCCCAAGTGCTAGGATTACACCATACCTCACTTAATGTTATGCTTTTAAAAGAACAAAGTAGTTATTTAAAAGTTAGCTTATCCACATCATACCTAGATGAAATAAAGATGTATATAGATAAGAGTTCAGCAATACTGTCTTATTTAAATAACTTAATAATTAAAGTCAGAGCAGGAACACTTTGGTTTCAACATTTAATATCAGTGCTATTGGAATTTTCTTATTAGTCCTCCTTCTTTAATGGTGACTTTGTTTTTTTCTTTCAGAAGCTTGATTTGTACCAGCGTTAACCATGTCATTTATTCTTCCATCATCTACTACATACAAGGCAGTTAGGCACTATTAGAGGTATCTCAGTGGTTAAGAGCACTGGCTGCTCTTCCTTAGGTCCTGGGTTTGATTCTCAGTAACCACATGGCAGCTCAGAACTTTCTTTTTCTCCAGTTCCAGGGAATCTGAGTTTTCTGGCTTCTGCAGATACTAGGCACAGACATGGTGCACAGACATACATGTAGGCCAAACACATATATATTTGGTTTTTAGAGACAGGATTTCTCAGTGTAGCTTCCTGGAACTCACTCTGTAGCCCAGGCTAGCCTCGAACGTTTCCCCCTGGCTCTGCCTCCCGAGTGTTGGGATAAAGGTGTGTGCCGCCACCACCACCAGGCCCAAATAAATACATTTTTAAAGGCTTCCTTGGTTGTTTATGTGGGTGGTACGATTATCCTTTAATCACTCAGCTTTAAGTATCAGTTTTTAAATTGTCAAGCATAAACCATGTTGCTTCTTCCAGATGTTGGAAATTGTGAACAGTTTGTACTCTAGAATATTAAGTCACCTGTGGATTAAAGCCAACCAAAGATATTAAGATTGAGTTTAAAAGTTACATAGTTTTGAAAAGTAAGTTGCTATTGGAGAAAGAAAGAGCCGTGGTCTGTGCTTTCAACATCATGCCTTTGCCATGTATATGCCGTTTCTTCTTCCTAGAATGTCCTGTTAGTCTCCTCTCCTTCCAGGAGACTCTTGTGACACCCCTGTGCTTTATTAAACTATGGTTGGAGCCACACTGCAGCTCTGTGGGAAGCAAACTGATAGAGGCACTGTCAATTCCAGACCAGATAATAGGCTATCTTAGTATATTATTATAGATCAAATATCATAGTCATAGATATTTGGTGTCTGAAAGAGACTTAAATGGGCTGACCCAGTGGTCAGAGTGCTTGAGTTACCTATCCCTACCTTTTTAAAATTATGTATTTGGGGCGGGGGTTCCCCTCAGAGGTCAGAGGCATCATGAGGCTGGAGTTACTGCCAGTTGTGGGCTGCCTAGTGTGGATACTGGGAACCGTACTCAGGTCCTCTGCAGGAACAATACATGCTCTTAACTGCTGAGCCATCTCTCTGTTCCCCATCCCATTTTTAAGGAATGCAATACCTTTGGAATACCAAGGAACTGCTTAGTGAATATAGTTTCAGAAAAGAAATACACTGATCTAATTCACTTCAGCTCTAGGAAAGCCCAATGTGGTGTCCCTATTATATAGCAAAACAAATCATTTGTAGTAATTACTTTATATCTATCATATCCAAACCTCTCTGGACAATGTGAAACAAATATTTCAATATTTTACCTTTGCAAACTATATTGGTTTTTTGAGACAAAGTTTCTCCATGTAACTGCCCTGGCTGTCCTGGAACTCACTTTGTAGCCCAGGCTGGCCTCAAACTCGCAGAGATCTGCCTGTCTCTGCCTCCTGAGTGCTGGGATTAAAGGTGTGTGCCACCACTGCCCGGCTGCCAACTATATTTTTAAACTCTATTGATATATAATGTAGAAACATTATCCATATTTTATGTATACATTTTGATGAGTTTGGACCTACAGACACGCCTGTTGTATTAGTTACTTTCCTTGTTGGTCTGACAAAATGGCTGCCGGAGCAATTGAAGGGAGTTGATTTGGCTCATATTTAAGGGTACAGCTTATCATGGCGGGAGAGTCGGAAAGAACTTAAGGAAGCTGGTCACACTGCACTCAGTCAGGAATAGAGTGAAGAACGCTGCTGCTCAGCTTGCTTTCTCCTCCTATTGTAGTCTGGGACCCCAGCCCACGGACTGCCATTGCCCACATTTGAGGGGCTCAGCCCACCTCAGTTAACCCTCACAGATGGGCCTGAAGGCGTGTCCCCTAGGTGATTCGAGATTTTAACCATCACATCTGTATCACCATCACCACAGCATCACACGTATCCATCACCTCCAAAAATTACTTTGTCTGTTTTGGGTGTTATTCGTGACAGAGCATTTGCCTTATCCCCAGCATCCCCCCAAAACGTAAATAATAAAATAATAGTTTATTAAGCAAAAATACTCTTGTCTGGGCCACATTATTTAATCTGGATTTATTTCTTCCTTCCCCTTCTCCTTTTTTTTGGGGGGGTGGGGGGCTGTGTTTGTTTTGTTGATTGCTGTTGAACGTTTCTGGTTTGGAGTGTTTTGTTTGCTTCGTTTATTTGTTTTTGTGTCCCCGAGTTGGCCTCTAGCTCCCTGTTTGCTACCTCAGCCTCTGAGAGCTGGAATGACAGCATGAACCTGCCACCCCGGCTTGTTTGCCCTCTTTCTGGTTCTCTGTGCAGCTCCACTCTAAATAATCAAGTTCTCCAGCTGCTTCCTGATGCACCTCTGAATTCTTTTAGTCCTGAGTAAGAAGCTTTGTATATTATATAACTGATAGACATGGCTTCTCTTTCTCTGTGTGTTCACAATCGAATGATTAGGAAAACCCAAACTTCTTAATTCTAATTATTTGCCAGTTACTTAGACTATTGTTTACTTAAGAGGCTTGCACCTCCATTTCTGGGTCTTAAAATATAAAATGCTTCTCATATGTTAACTGAAATAACCTTTTTAAAGATAATAAAACCTTAACTATATTTTAGAAACTACTAGATAATATTGAAATGTGGGGGCTGGCAAGATGGCTTAGCAGGTACACAGTTGACACTGGAGCTTAATGGTCTAAATTCATTACCCAGAACCCCTAGTGGAAGGAGAGAACAGCTTCGGGAAGTTGTCCCTTGATCTCCAAGCACACATGCTCTGTACATTCACACACAGAGAGATACACTAACAATAAATAAAAAATAAAAATCTTGTTACGTCCTTTCACTTACTTTTGGCTAGGAAAGGGAAGCTTAAGTTCAGTTTTGTTATGCTAAATCTGAAATTCATTTTGTAGGCCTCTTTCTCCAAGTTACTTGAGTCTTCCCATATTTTACTAGTGAAGGTCTTCATGATGATTAAATCAAAACAATCTGTATTTGGTGCAGTTCCTGGGCTTTTAACGAATTAGAGTGGTACAGAAATCTGCATAACAAATAATAATAATAAACCTTTATTTTTCTCTCGAAATAACCCTACAAACTGCCCTCTTTGTAGCACTCACATGAATCAGCTCCAGGAGGAAACTGTAGTTTATCCCAAAGTTGCAGGAGGCCTGCTATGAAAGAGCCGGCGTTTCAGGAAAGTCACAGATAATCACAGTGCCTTCTTTATCTGTAGAAGGAAGACATTACTCTAGATCTGCATCTACCTGCTTTGAGCTGGATAACAGACACACTGAACAAGGAAGGATGCTTTCTGTTTGGATACTTAGAGACTACCAACATGCAAAGACTGTAGATACATGCATAGACAGCACACCTCAGTTCTATAATGCTGTGATCATCAGGTCTAAAAGATTGATAGGCTCTCTCCCACTCCACTTAGGTTGTGGGATTTGGGGTTTTGTTATTGTTGCTGTTCACTTTTGTAACCTGTAGAACATGTCCTTTTAAAGATTCATTTATTTTATTTTATGTGTGGGGGTGTTTCCCCAGAATGTGTGTCTGTGCACTGTGTATGTAGTGTCCTCATACAGCAACTCACATGCAGAAGAGCTTGTGAGCATGGCAGATGCCCTGGAACTGGAGTTACAGCTTGGACCACACATACTTAGTATACAGGAAATACTCAGCTTACAGGCTTCAGCGGTGGTTATTTATATACAAATACAGTCCCCAAGCTCCAGCTGTTACCCACCCTAACGTGTTTACTTGAAAACCAAAACCAATAGCAACAAGTTTAGAATAACTTTTTAAATGAGGTGTCCTTCCCTTCTCTTTGTACCCACATTCCTGACTAAATAGAATGTAACTGTTTTCTTGGCCTTGTAGCGTTTTTTTAAGCTGTTTGTGAAGCACTCTGCATTTTACAACTAAATCTAATCCTATCTATAACATTCTAGTTTGAGAAGAATCCAGACCTCCAAACAGCTGATGTAAAATTAAACTTTCAGAAGACTATATTTAAAGAGTGTCTGTGGACTTACTCATTTTTTTATAATCATAGTAAAGCCTGGCTGATTCAAACTGATCTGACACATGTGCTTTTAAATGAGGCTTGTTATTCTTAGATTCCTGGACCCAAAGTAATCTCACCTAACGTTGGTCTAGAAAGGAGTGGTTCAGGGACACCAAACATCTTCCCCGGTCCCCATGGGCTGGGGCAGCAAATGCCACCGTGATGAACAAATGTATAATGGAGATATGGGAGCTGGAGAGATGGATCAGTGGTTAAGAGCACTGACTACTCTCCCAGAGGTCCTGAGTTCAATTCCCAGCAACCACATGGTGGCTCACAACCACTTGTAATGAGATCTGGTGCCCTCTTCTGTCCTGTAAGGACATATGCAGGCAAAATACTATACATAATAAATAAATAAATCCTTTTTTTAAGATATGGGAGAGATAGAGTGCATGGTGAAGAGATGGGAGAGAAAGAAGCGGAGCCTTTCATGCACTGTGGAGAGACGTGGAACTGGAGATGTGATGGCGGTGAGGAACAGGCAGTGAGGGGCCTGTGCTGTCACCAAGGGCCATGTCTGGGTCTGTGGCCCTTCTGCAGCCAGGGTCTTTGTTGATGACTGTGGCCTGGGCTGCCACCTGAGGCCATGGGGTTGTCTGGGCTCCAGCTGCCACTTAGGGTTAGGTCTGGGTCTGAGGTCCTACTGCAGCTGTGGTCTGTTTTGATGTCCGTGATCTGTGTTATTACTGCCAAAGGCCAAGTGGATGTCCATGGTCTGGGCTGCCGCCTGAAGCCATGTTGATGTCTGAGTGCGGTGCTTAGCTGGCCCCGCCCCTCTTCGGCCATACAGTGGCAGGTGGCACAGGTGAGCTGGCTCCGAGGGTGTGAGCTCAGGAGAGCTGGCCCTGGCCCTCGCCTAGGCAGTGTGGGAGAGCTAGCCCTGAAGGCCTGGAAGCCGGTGTGTTGACTTCACCCCTCACTGGCTACAGCACTCAGGAGAGAGAGCA
Source organism: Onychomys torridus (assembly GCF_903995425.1). Lineage (NCBI taxonomy): Eukaryota > Metazoa > Chordata > Mammalia > Rodentia > Cricetidae > Onychomys > Onychomys torridus. The sequence goes on from NC_050453.1 coordinate 33,383,676, forward strand.
GGCCGTGCACTTCACCTGGGCACATAGTAGAGCTCGCCGTGGTGGCCAGGCGGTGTGGGCATGAGCGCGGGAGAGCTGGCTCCGCCCCTCGCCCGGGCAGTGCTGGAGAGCCGGCCTGGTGGTGTACCAGAGGGAGAGCTAGCCGCGATGGTGTGAGCAGAATTCTTTTTCATTCTTCTCTCATACATTATATCCCAATTTCAGTTTCCTCTCCCCCTCCTCACAGTAGAACTCCCCTTTCCTCCAGACCTACCCTCCCACCCTGACTCCCATCAGAAAAGAGCAGGCCTCCCAAGAACATCAACCAAACGTGGCATAAAAAGACCAGGCACTACCATCACATCAAGGCTGGACAAGGCAATCCAGGGAAAATGGATCATACAAGTAAGCAAAAGAGTCAGTGGCAGCCCCCTGTTCCCACTGTTAGGAATCCCACGAGAACACCAAGCTACTCAGCCATAACATACATGCAGAGACCTAGGTCAGACCCTTACAGGCTCCCTGATCTCTTCATGCCTCCATGATTCCCCATCAATTGACTCTGTGGAGTGTGTTCTCACGGTGTCTCTGACCACGCTGGTTCCTCTGATCCTTCTTCCCTTCCTCCGCAGGATTCCCTGAGCTCTGCTAATGTTTGGCTGTGGGACTCTGCATCTGCTCCCATCACTTGTTGGATGTAGTCTCTGGTCTCTTTGAGGATTCCCAAAGACAGGACTCTGTTTAACAGAAGTAAAGTAGAAAACCTTAGTCTCAAAGATATGAAGCCTAAGAACCACCTCAGTACATCACCCCTCAGTACTTCAATCATCCCTCAGTACATCACCCCTCAGTACATCACCTCTCAGTACATCACCCCTCAGTACATCACCCCTCAGTACATCACCCCTCAGTACATCACCCCTCAGTACATCACCCCTCAGTACATCACCCCTCAGTACATCAATCATCCCTCAGTATATCACCCCTTAGTACATCACCTCTCAGTACATCACCCTCAGTACATCATCCCTCAGTACATCACCCCTCAGTACATCATCCCTCAGTACATCACCCCTCAGTACATCAATCATCCCTCAGTATATCACCCCTTAGTACATCACCTCTCAGTACATCATCCCTCAGTACATCACCTTCAGTACATCAATCATCCCTCAGTACATCACCCCTCAGTACATCACCCCTCAGTACATCATTTAAGGCAGTCAGTTTAGGCTCTGTATCTTTGAGATCTAAAGTTTTCTACTTTGCTTCTGTTAAGAACAGAACTTTATTAATGAAAAATTTTCAATTAAAAACATTTTTCGCCAGGCAGTGGAGGCACACACCTCTAATCCCAGCACTTGGGAGGCAGAGGCAGGAAAATTTCTATGTTTGAGGTCAGCCAGGGCTACACAGAAACCATGTCTCAAAAACTGAAAAAAAAAATTCTTTACATGCAGTATATTTTAATTATATTCTTTCCCCTCCCCCAACTCCTTCCAGATCCTCTTTACCTCCCTGTCCACCCAACTTCATGTTCATTTTCTTTCTTTCTGAAAAAATAAAAAACAAAAAATCAAAACAAAAAGCATACACACACACACAACAAACAAACAAACAAACAAAAAACATGGAGTCTGTTTTGTGTTAGCCAACTAGTCCTGGGCATGGGGCCTGCCCCGGAGTGTGGTTGATACACCCAGCCACACATCACTGAAGAAAACTGATTTTCCCTTTCCTGGCAGGTATCAGTCCCAAATAGCTTCTTGGTTAGAGGTGGGATTTTCCATCCACTTCCCTTTCTCAGTACTGGGATTTTTGTCTAGGTTGAACCTGTGCCAGTCTGGTGTGTACTGTCACAGTCTGTGAGTTCATAGGTGCATCAGTCTTGTTGTGTCTGGAGATGCTACTTGGAGTCATCTACCACCTCTAGCTCTTAGAATCTTTCCTCCTCCTCTTCCACATAGATCCCTGAGCCTTTAGGGAAGGGGTTTGAAACAGAAATCCCATTTAGGACTGGATGCTCCAGAGTCTCTACTCTCTGTACTCTCTGTCTGGTTGTGAGTCTTTGGGTTAATTATTGTCTACTGAAAAAAGCAGCTTCTCTGATGAAGACTGATCTATGGGTACAGCAGTAGTCATTAGGAGTCATTTTATTGCTCTGTTCCTTTAGCAGAATATTAGTAGTAGGTTTTTCCCTAGGGCCAGTGATCTGTCTAGTCCAAAGGGAAAGTAGAATAGAAGATTAAATGGGGAAGAGAATAGGAGAGCAGGATAGGGATATAAGGAGGGACAACTAATATTAAAAGCCTTTGCAAAGCCATATGAAGCCTACTACTATAGAAGCTTCCTAAAATACATACATATATGAAAGGAATTTAAAGGGAATCACGATATAATGGGGGAGACAGTGCCCCAAGTAGACATCTTATGCCTCCAAGTAGAACCTCCAGTGCCAGGAATAGATTACATCTTGTTGAGTTGTTGGGTCCCACAGACACCACCACCACCACCACCACCAATCAAACATCAAAGGCTGTTCCTAAGGCTATAGTTACTCTCTATAACCTGGTCAGACCTTATTGCTGGAGATACAAGTTACTTATGTCATTGAACATGGAGAAATTGAGCTAGTATCCAACTAGAAACTTCATCCCTAGTGACTAGAGTGCATGATGCTGGAAGGTACTTTTCATGCTACCAGAGAAGAAAAGTAATCATCAGTATTACCAACTACAAACCCTGTGACCTACAACAGTGAACTGCCCTGAAGATATACTAGTGTAATAGTAGCACAAATGTGCTGGGAGTAACTAACTACTTTTTTGTTGAATGTAAGGCCCATTCCATGAGATGGAACCCATACCTGACACTGTTTAGGGTTAAAGAAACTAGAAGCCAGGTATGGTGCCTCGTGTCTGTAATCCCTATACTTTGGAGGTTGGAGTAGGAGGCCAGCTTGGACTATTTTATGAGTATCAGGCCAGCCTGAGCTATAGAGTGAATTCCAGACCTGTCTAGGATATAGAAACCCGGTTTCAATAAATCAGAACTGAATAAAATAATTAAAATGATTAATTATAGTAAAAAGCTTAGATAAATATGACATTTGTAGCAGAATAGCACTAGTACTCTAGTATTAGACTTGAGGAGAGAAAATAATTCAGAGAAAGGAATTTTATTACTTCACACTGTTCATTTTTGCCTATGAATGTGTCAGCAAATACTTCATTTTGATGAACAAGCTACAATAGTTTATTTAGCAACTGCCCTGTTCATAAGGCATGTTGATTTAATAACTTTAGAAATGTAAATACTATACTAAAGTTACTCGGAACTTTTCTTACTGGTGAAAACCTAGCACTTATGTAATTCTTCCTTGTTAGTCACAGTTTGATTTTTAAGCTTTCCTCTCATTAGAGATTGCAAAATCCTCTGAGATGTTTGCCTTTCAGCAGTTACCCAGCATCAGGCCGCCATGCTATTCTTTATATAACTGTGCTTTTGATCTTGTGATTTGGGGTGTGTATGTGGGCAGTATGTGCTGACTTTTTAAAAAGTTCTTTAGAACCATTATAATTGACTGTATATTTTGGACACATACCTTATTAGATTAAATAAGACTGTTTTTGAGACAAGAATTTGCTGTGTAGCCAAGACTGCCCTTGATCGGCTTAACTCTGCCTCTTAAGTCCTAGGATTACAGGCATGCATCGTCATGCCTGAGTGATAAGACCTCTTAAGATGAATTACATGTCATTTGGAATACTAACTCATCTCTTGAAAGTTAGAATCAAAGAAATAGAGGATTAAATTTAAGTTTAATTTTGGGGGTTGCAGCTATCTTCTTCCCGACTCTTCATGTAGCATAAACTCTGTGTTACAGATTTTGTGCTAAAAAGTAACTAGAAGTAGTGAAATAGCACCCAAAAGGAAAGGAGAAATAAGTACCAGCTACCTTAGGAAAGTAACAAATATCAAGATTTGAATCAAACCAAGTTTAAGAATTAAAATTTGGGGTCAGGCAAGTGACACTTGCCTTTGAATTCCGTACTCAGAGGTAGAGGCAGGTGACTCTCTGTGAGTTAGAGGCCAACTGGGTCTATGTACAAAGACTCTGTCTTTTTTTTTTTTTTTTTTTTTAAAAAAAAGGTAATTCATTAATTTTTTAAAAAAGAATTAAATGGTTCAGTGCATAAAGGCGCTTGCTGCCAAGCCTGATGATCTGCGTTTGATTCCCAAACCCACATGGTGAAAGGGAGAAGCACCTCCCTCAAGTTCTCTTTCCTGCACATATATGCCATGGCATACATGTACACACACATACATACACACAGAGAGAACAAATAAATAAGTGTAAAGAAATTAAAAGAAAATAAATGTAATTAAAGTCTTTAAACAGTTTTATAGATCTGATTTGTCTTATTGAGAAGGGTGGGTTTGTTTGTTTTTTCCAGAGACTAATTTTAAGTACTTTTCATGAATTTTTAAATTTTTATCTTCTATATTCAGATCTTTATTTTTTAAAATCACCTGTTACAATTTTATAAGTTTGAGAAAACTCCTTTTTAAACATACAGTTAGTAAACAAATACAGAAGAGCAAACTCATTTTTAAACATGAAAAACAAGCTGGTGATGGCACGCCTGTAATCCTAGCATTTAGGAGGCAGAGCCAGGACGATCTCTGTGAGTTCCAGGCCAGCCTGGTCTACAGAGCGAGTTCCAGGACAGCCAGGGCTACACAGGGAAAGCTTGTCTTAAAAATTAAAAAAACAGGGGGCTGGAAAGATGGCTCAGAGGTTAAGAGCACTGGCTGCTCTTCCAGAGGTCCTGAGCACAATTCCCAGCACCCACATGGTGGCTCACAACCATCTGTAATGAGATCTGGCGCCCTCTTCTGGCCTGCAGGCATACATGCTGTATACATAATAAATAAATAAATCTTAAAAAAGAAAAAAGAAAAAAGAAAAAAAAAGACTTCTCTGGGAGTTGAGAAACCTCTATAAAAAAATAAAAATAAAAAAACAGCACGTTAAAAAACTGACAAGAGGGTTGGGGATTTAGCTCAGTGGGGGTTGGGGATTTAGCTCAGTGGTAGAGCACTTGCCTAGCAAGCACAAGGCCCTGGGTTCGATTCTCAGCTCAAAAAAGAAAAAAAAACTGACAAGATTGGGCAGTGGTGGCACAGGCCTTTAATCCTAGCACTCAGGAGGCAGAGACAGGTGGATCTCTGTGAGGGCAGCCTGGTTTACAAAGCAAGTTCCAGAACAGCTAGGACTGTTACACAGAGAAAACCTGTCTCAAAAAACAACTACAAAAAGACCTGGAAAAGACGATATCCATAGGAATCTCTCCAACTTCTAAGAGGTAGTGTCATCCTCGTATAGTTGGTACAAGGTTGGTAAGGCAGCCTTAATCATCCAAATGTATAGCCACATTCTTCCACTTAGGACAGACTGAAGAAGAAAAGTTAGATAATCCAACACAGGAACAATGTTCTCAGGTAACATCCTGGTTGGGCCCCAAAATTTAGCACTTGATTTGATGTTGAGATTTCATTGCCAGTGGTCCTTGGTTGTTTACCCACATGAACTTCTGTCATTCACTACCACTTTTGCTATAAAATTAAATCTAATCTTTCTTCAAACAGAACATGATATTGGGAAATAAGCTCTGACATTTAAAACCTGGGTTCAGCCGGGCAGTGGTGGTACACGCCTTTAATCCCAGCACGGCAGAGGCAGGCGGATCTCTGTGAGTTCAAGGCCAGCCTGGTCTACAGAGTGAGTTCCAGGACAGGCGCAAAGCTACACAGAGAAACCCTGTCTTGAAAAACAAAAAAAAGAAAGAAAAAAGAAAAAAAACTGGGTTCCTAGTGAGTGAACTTTCAATGAGAGTGCCCCATGGAAGAAATGGGGTCCTGGTGCCACAAGGGGGTAACTCGAAGTCAGGCAGGACTCTGCTCACAGATGGCTGGCTAGACACAACTGGAAACTCAGGCAGCATCTTCTCCACAAAGGTAATCCTCTAAGTTGGACATGGAGTCAGAATTCCCAGCATTCTATAAGGAAATGTCCATCCACGTATAGCAGCGCAATGGCACCAGTAACCTCTCAGCAGGATCTTTCATGGCCACAGATCCCAAAGCAGAGGGAAACAGAAAACAGGCTGCAGAAATGTTAGTTCCTAATTAATCTGTAAAATAACAGATTGTCTTAGGGCACTCTCATGTATACTTAGTTTTGTATGAATGTAAGAAATATGGCCAAAGACAGGCTGATCCTTATGGAAAAAAAAGATCTTTTTCATTAAATTATACAATAAAAGTAGTCTGACATGGAATTAATAACCTGTGTTGAAGTTTGTGAGTGCTATAGTTCTTAAAGAGTTCTTTCTTTAAGTAATTTCCAGTTTTCTTACCACTTATGAATACTTTAGAGCAAGAAGAGAACTAATAATGTTTCCATCTCTCTCCACTCCCTCATTCCTGTAGGTGTACCAACATTCGACCAGGAGAGACTGGAATGGATGTAACAAGCCGCTGCACCCTTGGAGATCCCAACAAACTGCCAGAAGGGGTTCCCCAACCTGCTCGCATGCCCTATATCTCAGACAAGCACCCTCGGCAGACCTTGGAAGTGATCAACCTTCTGAGAAAGCACCGAGAGCTATGTGATGTGGTGCTAGTTGTGGGCGCTAAGAAGATATACGCCCATCGAGTCATCCTGTCAGCCTGCAGTCCCTACTTCCGAGCAATGTTTACGGGAGAATTGGCAGAAAGCCGCCAGACGGAAGTAGTGATCCGTGACATAGATGAGAGGGCCATGGAACTACTGATTGACTTCGCATATACCTCCCAGATTACTGTGGAAGAAGGCAATGTTCAGACCCTCTTGCCTGCTGCTTGCCTCCTCCAGCTAGCAGAAATACAGGAAGCTTGCTGTGAGTTCTTAAAGAGACAATTAGATCCTTCTAATTGCCTAGGCATCCGGGCTTTTGCTGATACACACTCTTGTCGTGAGTTGCTAAGGATTGCAGACAAGTTCACTCAACATAACTTTCAAGAGGTGAGTTGTGGGCTAGGGAGATAGCTCACTGGGTAAAGTGCTTGTCATGCAAACATAGAGACCCAAGTTGAACTCCTGACAACCAATATAGGAGCCTGGCATGTCAGTAGACATCTGTAACCAGCTTTGGAGGCATAAAAACAGAAAGATCCTGGGGCTTGCTGACCAGCCAATCTGTCTGAAACAGCTCCAGGTTCAATGAGAAACCTCATCTGTCTTAATAATAATAATAATAATAATAATAATAATAATAATAATGTGAAGAATGATAGAGGAAGAGACCCAACATTGACTTTGGCCTCTACACAAACATGCATGGGCAAAGTACACCACATATATGTGCATTCACACACACACACACACACACACACACACACACACACACACGAGTTGTACTAAGTGATTTGAATGTGTTTGTAACCTGTTAAAAGAAATAGGGGGTTCTTAGTTTTAGTTTTTATTGCTATGAAGAGGCACCATGACCACGGCAACTCTTATAAAGTAAAACATGTAATTGAGGTGGCAGCTTAACAGTTCAGAGGTCCAGTCCATTGTCATCAGGATGGGGAGCATGGCAGCATGCAGGCAGACATGGTGCTGGAGCTGAGAGTGCCACATCTGCAGGCAACAGGAAGTCGACGCAAAGTCACTGAGAGAAACTTGAGCAAAAGAAACCTCAAAACCCACCCGCACAGTGACACACTTCCTCCAACAAGGCCACACCTCCTAACAGTGCCACTGCCTATGGGGGCCATTTTCTTTCAAAGTACCAGTTTATAAACCTGAATTCTATCCCCAGAACCTGTGATAGAAGAAGAGAACGTTGTCCTCTGACCTCCATGCTTGTGTTACAGCACACACACACACACACACACACACACACTAATAATAATAATAATAAATGCTTTTTAAATTTAAGAGAGCAATATGGATTATGCTCTCCCAACACCTGCCTTGTATTCTGGTTCTAGCTTACAATATCAAATAAGTAGGTTACTATAAATTCCAAGCCTGTTAGTGATTTTTAAAGGCCAATTTTATATTCTACCAGCAAAAGTTGTTTCTCCCTAATCATCCTCATAAAGGCCTGATTAATAAGCCGATATGTGGTTTATCTATGCATGAGAGGACCTGTGCATCAGAGAAGTGGTTTCCTATAGCATTTCCCTCCCGATTAGATGGTTTACTCAGCAGGAAAGTTATACACCAGCTACTTGGTAAATTAATAATTTTAAAAAAGACAAATTTAAATAGTACCAAAAGAATTTCCATTAAAGTCACTATTTTTCACTTATTGGACATGACAGTGATATGAAACAGTTCCTTTATGATCTTGAAATTTGAAGAAGCATTTCTAAGTGACTAGACTAGACTAGGAAGGCTAAAAGTTAAAGTCTTATCAATTTTATCACATACACAGTTGTTTGTGATACTAAAACAAAAGCCAAATACAAATTGAGGGAAATATTTGCAATCTGTATTCACTATCAACAGGTTAATCTACTTAATGCATCAAGAGCACCAATAATTCACACCAATGAGCTAGCAGAAAAATAGTGGAGAGAGAGAGAGAGAGAGAGAGAGAGAAATCCAGACTGTCCTTAAATATCTGAAAGTCTACTTATTCAAAATAATAGGAAGACAAGTTAAAACTCACCAAAGTGCTTTTTCCCTTCAGCTTTGTCTTTTGAGACAGTGTCTGTCTTTTTAGCCCAGGCCTTGAACTCAACATCATCCATCCTCAGCCTCTTACATGCTAACATTTATAGACACATGTACCATAGCTGGTCAAAGCACCATCTTTGGGGCTACAAATTTCCTTAAATGTCATATACCTTCTTGGTGAGGCTATAGGGACATAAGTACATTGCTAGTGTAAATATGCATTGGTACAAGGCTCTTGAAAGGAAATTTGGCAGTATCTATAAAAATTACTCTTTATACCCACTTTTTTTTTTTTTAATGTGGAGCTGAGGATCGAACCCAGGGCCTTGTGCTTGCAAGGCAAGCGCTCTACCACTGAGCTAAATCCCCAACCTATACCCACTTTTAAATTCAGCATTCTCAGGAAATTATACTATACATACTAGAGAGCAAAAGAGTTTGAAGAAGTGGATTGAGGTTCTGCGTTTGATATTGAACAGGCAACTCTTTCTATGGATCAATATTCCTTGAGAGGTTAGGCTGAGATGAAATCTTAATTCAAGTCCCTTTGAAGTGAGATATGACCTAGAAGCCATAAAGGAAGATTCAGCTGCCTAAATATGTGAAAGGTTTTTATTTTTAAAACAGCTCCGTAAATGTGGTCAAATAATGCCGACAAGAGCCCCTACGGAGACAGAGGAGCACCTTGCAGTCTTCCCAGTAACTGAAGGGTAGTTAGCAAAGGAGCCACCGGCAAAGGACACTGGGTAATAGAAAGGGAAAAAACAAACAAACTAGAAGCATAGGGCCAGAAGTGCAAAGGGTTTCTTTTAAGAGGACTTTCATAGAGTTGGAGCATTGGCTCAGCACTTCAGAGCACTTGTTGCTCTAGTAGAAGACCCGGGTTCAGTTCCCAGCACCCACATGGCACCTCACAACTGTCTATAATTCCAGTCCCAGGAATCTGACACCCTCTGACCTCATGGGCACCAGGCATGCACGTGGTACCCACACACATGCAGGCAAACCACTCATACATACACACATACAAATAATAGAATGAATAATTTTTTTGTTGTTGTTTTGTTTTTTCAAGACAGTGTTTCTCTGTGTAGTTTTGGTGCCTGTCCTGGATCTCACTCTGTAGACCAGGCTGGCCTTGAACTCACAGAGATCCACCTGGCTCTGCCTCCTGAGTGCTGGGATTAAAGGTGTGCACCACCACCACTCAGCTATATTCTAACTTTTTGATGAACAAGAAAATAGCCCTGTCCCAAAAGCAATCCACTGTGCTCATTGAAGGCAACACAGAGTCTGAACTTTTAACAGTACTTCTTTGTCCATGCCTCCAGATATCACATGTAGTGTGATAGAGAAAGCACCTAGAGGGCAGTAATAGCTGTCCCCTTCCCTGCATTTCACTCTGTCTGTTACATCATGATGAATAGACTTACAAGATCTTAAAATTCATGGCTAGCCTGTCCAAAATAACGTCCTTATTGCCATATCATTTCCATTCTGACAGTTCTCTAGACTTGGGTAAAAGTAAACATGGGTGTGTATATAATTTCTCACTAGAATATTATCTCCTGTAGTTAGAGTTTTTTTTACCTAGCCAAGTCAGGACAAATTTCTTTTATCCGCCAGTCCCATGGTCGCTCAGACCCAACCAAGAAAGCACATAGAAACTTACATTGTTTAGAAACTGTATGGCCATGGCAGGCTTCTTGTTATCTACTTTTTTATCTTAAATTAACCCATTTCTATTTATCTATACCTTGCCACATGGCTTGTGGCTTACCAATGTCTTTACATGTTGTTTTTTATGGCGGCGGCTGGCAGTGTCTCCCTCCAGCCTTCTACTTCCCAGAATTCTCTTTTCTCTTGTCCCGCCTATACTTCCTGCCTGGCCACTGGCCAATCAGAACTTTATTTACACAGAGCGATATCCACAGCACTTCCCCTTTTCTTTTTTTTTTTTAAGGAAGGTTTTAACTTTTATATAGTATAATTATATATAATAAAATAATTATCAAGTAAGAATTATAGTTATAATATTAAAGAAGATATTTTATCTATTTTATTTTTGTGAGTATAAGGTTTTATATATAACTTATCTTTTATTATAATTGAGGAAATTATAATTATCTAGCCTTTAACTATATCAAAGACCTCAGAAGGATATAATATTATCTGAGAACCAGGAGAAGGATGTAAGCAACTTTTGGGAGTCTTGTAGGGTAGACAGAGACAGCTGGCAGCCTGGACAGTCATCTAATGTTTTTTTGTAAAGTTGGGGCATTTGTTTTTAGCCCACGGGGCTAGAGTTTTTTGGTTATTTTTTCTTAATGTCCTGTAGAATGTCTGGCAGTTTTTTCTGTAAAGCAGGAACTTGAAGGATCATTTTGTTAAGCAAAGTTTAGTGGTCATCTTTTTATGGGTCCTGTATGTCTAGTCGATCAAGTAGTCTAGGCAAGAACAGTTTTTTGTTTAAATGGCTATTTTTGTCAAGGTGAAGATAAACTTTATATGAAGTGTTTTTAATGTCTATCTTTTTTTTTTAAGTAAATTGGTGTTGTCAGGAGCAGACATGTCTTATTGTTTAGAAAGTCTAAATTTTAAAAATATTTTAAATGCCATATTTTGTAGATCTTTGAAGTGTTTGAAGATTATTTGTCTATCTGAAATTATCTTTGTGTATATCTAGAAGATTTAATTAACATGGCTATGAGTATGATTATCATAGATGATTAATTATTAATTTATTTTTAATTATCTATTATAATTTTTAATGAGTTATATAAACAATATCTTAAACATGAGTAGAAATATGTATATAGTATAAAAAATTAATTTTAAGCTTGTATCAATAGACTAAAATCTATATTAATGTAAAACATTTTAAACAAGTTGTTGTTTTTTAGAAGTAAGTTTATTAATCTTTTTTTATCCTATTATATTTATATCTTTTTTTTAGAAAGATATTATATTTATAATCAATTTGTTTTAAATAAAATATTGGGGGTTTTTTGTTCTATATTAGAGGGCTCTTTTGATTTGGGACATAAGAATCTCTTAATCTTTTTTTTTAACAATGTGTTTGGGTTTAGAGAAGGAGTGAGCCAATTTTATTTTTAAAGCCAGTTTGATAATTTTGGGAAATTGGGCGTAGTTTTTTTTATTACTTTTTGTTGGAGGGGGGCGTTGTATCTTATGGGAACATAAAGAAAATTGTAGGATTATGGAGTAGTCTGTAAGGGTGAACCTCTGAGCCAGTTGTCTTGAAACCATTTTGGATGTTGGATCATCTGGGCCATGGTGTCATCGAAGACCTTTTAGGTGGTCTTGGTTGATCAAATCTGATGAATCTTAATCTGGAACAAATCTATAGCCTCTGGCTTTTTGTGGAAACAAAAGTAGAGATTTTTTTTTAAAGTAATATATCTTTATATTTAAATTTTAAAGTCAAGGTATTTTTAAAATTTATATTTTTGTTTAATTTAATAGTTTTTATGATTAAATATTTTTTTGTAGTTAAAAATTTTAAAGACAACATAAACCAGATTTTTGGGGTAATATTTATTTTTGTAGGACTGAAATGTTATTGTGGCTGTTGGCTCTGTTTATCTTAGCTTTTTAACATGGCGGTGGTATAGGTTATCGACAGCTCTGGGTCTGGAGCTATGTGTACCATCAACTATCAGAAGCAGTTTTATTAAAGTAGCGCATAGCCCAGAAATTTTTTTTTTTTTAAACTAGCAAAGGCTAAATCTATCATGTAGTAGAGTAAAGTGTCGTTTGTAGATTTTTCATTTTCGTCATATTGTAGGTTAGACGTACAAGCCAGAAACCCGCCATAGTAGCTCAAACAGGGAGGTTGTCGTTAATTTGAGAGAGACAATTAGGAAGTTGTTTTTAGTTTGTTTTAGAATCTTTTTTTTAAGGTTTTGCTTCTTGTTATCTACTTTTCTATCTTAAATTAACCCATTTCTATTTATCTATACCTTGCCACATGGCTTGTGGCTTACCAGTGTCTTTACATGTTGTTTTTTATGGCGGCGGCTGGCGGTGTCTCTCTCCAACCTTCTACTTCCCAGAATTCTCTTCTCTCTTGTCCCGCCTATACTTCGTGCCTGGCCACTGGCCAATCAGCACTTTATTTACACAGAGCGCTTTCCACAGCACTCTCCTAGTGATTTGGTCCTCAGAAGTTTCCCTTGGTCCTAAATCTTTTCATTATATCCATGCTGGCAGAACTGATGGTGTATTTATACTTTTGTAAACTGAGTCCATGACGTTTCTGCCCACTTAGCAGCTCCTCTTCCTCTGGAAGTGTTTCCTGGCATTTTACAAGCCTTCTATCATTATGAAGCTTCAATTGAGTATGATTATTTAGCTTATTTTAAATATGAATTTCTATTTGGTTCATTAATTTCTAAGGGGAAACTTTTAAACTAACTAAACAACAATTAGCTTTGGTAACTTCGTGTGTGTTCTCTATTCTTCTCTATTCTTCTTTATTCTCTTTTGAAACTCTTCTTTTCCTCCTTGTGGAATATAATTTTGCCCTGTTTAAAAAAAAAAAAAAAAAAAAACAGATAAAGGCAAAAATTGTGCTTATAGGTTCCTTTTTTCTTACCTAAATCTGAGCAGGTAATGGAAAGTGAAGAATTCATGTTACTTCCGGCCAACCAACTCATCGATATAATATCTAGTGATGAGCTCAACGTTCGGAGTGAAGAACAAGTGTTCAATGCGGTGATGGCCTGGGTCAAATACAGTATTCAGGAAAGACGTCCTCAGTTACCCCAGGTAAGAGTCAGAGCGCTTCTCTGAGAAACTGCTTTGTACTAAACAAAAATGTGTACCTGTCTTGGAGAAACAAAATAGTCATGACAAAAAAAAAAAAAGAAAACAACAGTCCTTGTTTCTAAATATAGGCAGTAAGCCTTTAGAAGCATTTAACTGCTTATTGTTGTGAACTTATTCTTGCTCCTTTGCCTCCTGTTTGGGATTCATTCTGTTTGAACTGTTACACAATTCAGAAATTATGTAAAATTACAAAAGAAAGCAAGAATTATCTACTCTCATAGCTTGGAAGTCCTGCCACACTTTAAACAGTAAGTGATTGAATTGGGACTGAGCTGTCACATGTTCAAGATCCATTCTTGTCATGACTGTAAATAGTCTCCTCCTTTTTCAGAGGAGATACAGTCCAAGATATTTAAAGGACGCCTAAAACCTTCAAACCCTATATATACTTTATCACAGAATATATGTATAAAGTTTTATTTATAAATTAGGTCTGGTAAAGATTAACAGTAACTAATTATAAACAGACTATTTATAGTAGCATACTGTAATAAAAGTAACTTACAGATCTTTATTTCTGGAATTTTTCATTTATTATTGTCTAACCAAATTAACAACCAATAGCTGAAAATGCAGAAAGCAAAATTCAAGATAAGGTAAAGTGTAATTTTTTAAGATGTGTTTATTTATTATTATATATGTATGAGTATTTTGCCTACATGTATGTATGTACACCATGTATGTGCCTGGCATCCATAAAGGTCAGAACAGGGCTTTGGATTCCTTGGGATTAGAGTTACAGACAGTTGTGAGCTTCCATGGGGATGCTGGGCATTATGACCAGGTCTTCTGCAAAGCAACAAGTACTCTTTAACTCCAGCCCTGGAAAATATATTCTAAGAGTTTATAACTTACTGTTGAAAGCTAGAAGCAGCATTTTAAAGTGATATTGGCATGTTTTTAGTTTTGTAACTAGTCTACATTACTGAATTGATAGTTAGAATACATTTTCGAGTCTCTTTATCCCTTCCACTTTCTTTACTTCTTATGGCCAATTAGATCCCAAAACTCTTGGCCACACCGTCAGTGGGCGTGAGCCATTGCTCTCCTAACACACTGTAATGACAGCTCATGCCTTAACTGTGTTTCCTCGCAGGTGCTGCAGCATGTTCGCCTGCCCTTGCTTAGTCCCAAGTTCCTGGTGGGCACCGTAGGCTCTGATCCCCTCATTAAAGGTGATGAAGAGTGCAGGTATGAGAGAAGGGAAAATTCAACAACTGACCGAGCATTCCTAACTTCTGCTTTTCTCCTTGCTGATGTTGCTTCTGAAATATTGTATTTCTGATGCCCAAACCAGGGCAGTATTTAACAAGTTCTGCTGGACTAGGGTCAAGGGGAGAAGGAAGAGAGGACTGAACTTCCAGTGTTCTGTTCCCTTGAGAGTTTTGTTGTTTTGTTTTTTTAATAATTGTTTATTTACTTTTATTTTATGTGCGTTGGTGTTTTGCCTACATGTATGTCGGTGTGAGGGTGTGGGATCCCCTGGAACTGGAGTTACAGACAGTTGTGAGCTGCCATGTGGGTGCTGGGAATTGAACCCGGTTCCTCTGGATGAGCAGCCAGTGCTCTTGACTGCTGAGCCATCCATTTCTCCAGCCCCTGTTGTTTTGTTTTTTAGTGTGATGCTTATTGGAGTAGAAGTGGTAATAAAGAAGTAGATTTCTAGCCAGGCGGTGGTGATGCACACCTTAATCCCAGCACTCGTGAGGCAGAGCCCAGCGGATCTCTGCGAGTTCGAGGCCAGCCTGGGCTACAGAGTGAGTTCCAGGACAGCCAGGACTGTTACACAGAGAAATCCTGTCTCAAAGAAAGTAGATTTCTAAGTTTTGATGCAAGTTTGAAGAAGAATCAATTCTCTACTATTATTTTTCTGTGAAATAAATTAAATAATGCTGTGAGTCTGTCAGTGAGTACCTTCTCATTGATCACATAACGTCTAACTGAGACATAGGATAGACTTACTTCTAGGCAGTTAAAAGCCCTCTCCCTCCCTAGGTAGCTTTGAGGAGGCCATTGATAATGCTCAGTGAAGTCACTTCCAAATAGACCTTACTGATTTACTGAGCTATCTCTGTAATAGATACATGCGTGATTTAGTAAATCGATTCCTGATTTTGGAAGATTTTAAGATTTATTTTCACATCTGAAATCTTTTGGCATTTTAACAACCCTACCCGCACCCCCAGCATATTCCAAATATAAGTAAGAGAACTAGTCAGTACTCACAACTACTCACACACTGTCCATTGGGCCTCCCCTTGCCAATAAAGAAATCTAGAATTATCCCAGATTCTAGTACATAGGTATGGTATATATCCCATTGCATTTCCTCTTTGATCTCGGGCTTGCCATCAATGAGAAATGCAACATTTGAGATTAGGTGTTTGTCTTTTCAATTTGAAAAAGCACGTGTTTGGGGTGGGGAGTGCGCTGAGATGGCTCAGTGGGTAAAGTAGCTTTTCACCATGCCTGACAACTTGTGTTCAGTCCCAAACACATGGTAGAAGAACAGGACTGATTCCTGCACCTCCACGCTGTGACACTCGCATCCCATACACATGAATAAAAGTTAAAAAAACCTTTACATTTGTAGAAATAGAACAGATCACTAGCAGTCAGTTCCCCTAACTATATGAATAACAGAAGGGAAATATGTACACTTTACAGGATGGAATATGAAGGAATAATACAGGACTATCCCTCCCCGAATTAAGCATAAATCACATTACATTGACCCTGACATGGGAAGTAAAGGACTTGTGTAGTCACTTTGGAAAACAGACTCCTGGTGC
Organism: Onychomys torridus; assembly: GCF_903995425.1. Lineage (NCBI taxonomy): Eukaryota > Metazoa > Chordata > Mammalia > Rodentia > Cricetidae > Onychomys > Onychomys torridus. The sequence continues at coordinate 33,400,032 of NC_050453.1, forward strand.
CCTAGCCACAGCACTGGACAGTGCTTACTCTGTGCTATAGCTCAGTCATCACTGAAGAGCGAGAGATGAGGACCTGTCGCACAGGGCTGTTCGTTACGTGAGTGTCTAGCAGCAATTAGAAGGTCGCGGCACTGTTGCTGTTACTTCTGTGCTGACTGTTAGTGTCTGCACTGCAGTCTGTCTGGAATCTTTGGCTGGAGTACAAACTGATGAATCAGTCTTTCAGGGTTGGGGAACCAGAAAACACTCTTAATCTTTGGTTTTCATTTTTGTTTGGTTTCTGTTTATTTTGTTACTAGGATAAATAAATTAGGAGAAAAATGCATTTTGGGGTTATGCATAGCACCAATCATGTACGAATTGCTCGATGTAGTATAAATAGTGAGAAATTAAAACAGTAGTTCAGGGCACATGTAGAGTTGAAGTGTAACAGTGTAGTAGAATTTACATAAATCAGGCACTGAATCACCTAGGAGATTTCTGTACAGAATATTGTGCTATGTATAATCTCTAGACTGTGCTCTTAAAGGAACATTGGGAAATTTTTTGTTCCTGTCAGTGGACAGGTTGTATTAAACCATACATATGTTGTAGATAGTAGTACCTTAGTATTAGTGTCCTAAAGTACTAGCAGATACCTACTGCTCTTACTGATGTCCTTTCCCCATAACTTGTAGAACCTAATAAAACTCATTAGACAATAGTGACTATGCAAGCTGGTGATGGAGTTTGACTTTTTATGGGGGGAGGGATGGGTAAGATACTATCTGCTTTATGATTGTTGAGCTTTAGGTTAAAATTTGCCTCAAGCATGAAGTTATGGTAGAAATGCTAACCAACTCAGAATTCCTAGTGTGACTTGCGTCATGGTTTCATGTTTGTGCCAGTTTCTGTGTTGCCGGGCACCAAGGATTTGGCTTGACTTGTGCTCGCTCCCTTGCCAGCATGTGTTTTCTGACACCGTACAGGGTCTTGACTTGCAACAGTATTTAGCCATTTGGAATAAATGCAGTTTCTTTTCTACAGAGACTTGGTAGATGAGGCTAAAAACTACCTCCTGTTGCCTCAAGAGCGACCGCTAATGCAAGGGCCAAGGACCAGACCACGGAAACCTATCCGGTGTGGAGAAGTGCTCTTTGCAGGTGTCACTTTGTTTGTTTGTTTGTTTGTTTGTTTGTTTGTTCAGGGGTTTGGAGGGGGGTTTGGTTTGGTTTGGTTTGGTTTTTTGAGACAAAATCTCTTTGTATAGCCCAAGCTGTCCTGGAACTTTCTCTGTAGTGTAGGCTGGCTTCAAACCTGTGGCCCTCCCACTTCAGCCTCCTAGTGCTAGAATTGTAGGTTCTATCTATGCCTAGGACAGGCCTGAATTTTAATGTACTCTGATTAAACCAAATATTTTCATGTATGTGTGAATAATCAATTAGAGAGTTATGATACCTGCTATCATAAGATACATGCCCAGTACAGGCTTGAATTTTAACATACTCTGAACCAAATATTTTCATATATATTTGAATAATCATTTAGATAGTTATGATACCTGCAATCATAAGATGCACATAGTAAGTCAACAATACTATTCTTCAAAAGAATACTCTGGGGCTGGAGAGATGGCTCAGAGGTTAAGAGCAGTGGCTGTTCTTCCAGAGGTCTTGAGTTCAGTTCCCAGCAACTACATGGTGGCTCACAGCCATCTACAATGAGATCTGGTGCCCTCTTCTGGCTGCAGGGTGCAGCATGCTGCAGAACACTGTATAAATAATAAATATTAAAAGAAAAAAAAAAAAGAATACTCTGAAAATCCATCTAAATATATCATACAAGGTATGTTTGTTACATGCATTAATCTGTATACCAAAGTGCAGGTCAGGTCATAATTACATGGAGTTTCCAAAAGCATTATTTTACATTAAAGACTCCTGACTCTTTTCAAATTGGTTGAGCTCAAGACAACTGATATATTATTTTACTGCTACTGTTTGCCTGCAAATGTTTGAGACCCTTCCTTTTGGGGGAACTTCTTTATAGCCACATATGTCAGTTACTATACATGTTGCTATAACGGAGTAGCTGACAAAAACAAGCTTAAGAGAAGAAGGGTTTACTTCGGCTGACGGTTTAGGGGTGTAACCCATCTTGTTGAGGACGGCCTGGCGGCCAGAGTGGCTCTCAGCTGTGGTGGCAGGGACATGAAGCAGCTGGCCACACTGCTCTGTAGTCAGGAAGCCAAGAGTGGATGCTGATACTCAACTTACTTTATCCACTTTTTCTCTTTATTCAATCCCAGACCCTCATTATGGAATGGTTCCACCCCCATTCAGGCTGGTACCACCCCCTTAGCTGGACCTCAGTGGGAACACCTTCATAGACACACTCAGAGACATGTCTTCTAGGTGATTCTAAGGATTAGTTGTCTCTGATCTGAAAAATTTGAAGTCGTCAATACTTTAAAATCATGTCAGTACTCCAAAAGTTTTGCAATTTGGAACATTTCAAATATCAGATTTTCAGATTAAAGATGTTTATTCTTATTGATCTATTTCTTTCTTTTTTCTTTTTTTGTTTTGTTTTATTTTGTTTTGTTTTTCGAGACAGGGTTTCTCTGTGGAAAAGCCTTGGCTGTTATGGAACTCGCTTTGTAGACTAGGCTGGCTTCGAACTCACAGAGAACTGCCTCTGAAGTGATGGGATTAAAAATGTGTGCTACCACTATGGCTATGTTCATTTCTTGATTTTACTCTCAATTTTCATTAGGTTTAATGATGCCTGCAAAGTTTGCATAGCCTTCTTTATTGTAACACGTTTTGGGAAAATCTATCTGAAATAATTGGTTTTGTTGTTGTTTGTTTGTTTGTTTTTTAATTTATTTATTATGTACACAGAAGAGGGCGCCAGATCTCATTACAGATGGTTGTGAGCCACCATGTGGGTGCTGGGAATTGAACTCAGGACCTCTAGAAGAGCAGTCCCGTGCTCTTAACCTCTGAGCCATCTCTCCAGCCCGTTATCTGAAATAATTGTAAGCATCACATATATTATACAAAGGTATATGGTCCCTTTTCTGAATATTTTTCTTTAGGTACATGTTATTTAACAGAAATTAAGAATTCCCAGGTTTGGGATTTCTTTTTAATAATTATAACTTGGTACACCATAGCAAATGGCTTAATAGAATCTGTCTTTTCAGCCAGGTGTGGTGGTGCATGCCTTTAATCCCAGAACTCAGGAGGCAGAGGCAGATGGGTCTCTGTGAGTTTGAAGCCAGCCTGGCCTACAGAATGAGTTCCAGGGTAGCCAGAACTACATAGAGAAACCCTGTCTCAAAAACAACAAAAGAAAGAAAAGAAATCTGTCCCTTCATAGTTGTGTAGGCTGAGGGTCCAGCAGCGGTGGCTGCAGCTGAGACCTCCCTCCTCCATAAGCAGAGTGCCTTTCTCTGTGTCCTTGGCCTCACGTGGCCTTTCCTTGCACACAGAGGCAGGATGAGAGAACTCTGCTGTCTTCTGCTCTCATTAGTCCTTCTCTGATGGCCAACCTTTATGACTTCATTTTGCTTTAATTACCTCCTTAAAGGCAGTCTCCAGATAAAGTGGGACTTTGGCTTGAATATATGTTTTTTTGGGATCCACAGTTAAGTCTCTAATAGCTATGTCATCCGTGGTTGACATGGGAATCATAGTGCACACAAAAACACCACGAGGCAGTGGAACTAACAAACTATGCCTCAGACTTGTCTTAAGTCAACAGGCAAGATTTAAATCTTGTTCCTGAAAGGTCCATTTTTTTCCTATGGATATTGAAGAATACCACTTACCAGGTAGCATTTATTTGATGTGAAGCCATACAGTCCAATATAAAGCTGGTTTTAATAACTTTCCACTATGCACTTGTGCCAGAGATTTAATGATTACGCTGTTTGAGTGATCTCAAAGATTATGAACCTTCACATTTCCAGCCCAGGGCCATTTTGGAGTTTAAAATGTCTTCTTGGATATTGAAATTCCTTGTATATGCCCAATTAAAGGAAATTACTGTGTACAAGACGTGCTGTGGTTTAGTACTAGGTGACTCTTTTGATTTAGATGAAACAACAGTAAAGTAAAATTATATCACTTTGAGATTTGAAATAAAGAAAGCAAACTTTTAGGTCTGTCTAGAAGATGGTTAATATTATTCTGCTTTTAATGAAGCTCAGGAATTTATTTGACACCATGTAAAAACTAGTAGTTCCAAAGTGTTTTGAGAATAAAATAACCTTGTGGTTTTTTTAGCTTCAGAATCACTCTCATTTTGTATTGAAATGGGGATGATTTGAAAGAAAAACAAATTTAGCTTATCTGCCATTACCTCAGCCCTCCCCCCACCATATGGTCATTTAGAATAGGATAATGGAACTTGGCAGTTTTTTTTTAAATCCTACTCACAGTATTAGTCTACCCAGGCTGCCATAACAAAATATTATAGACTCAGTAATTCAGACAGAAGAAATGCATTTTCTTCCAGTTGTGGAGATTAGAATCCAAGATCAAGGTTATAGCCCAGTAACTGTTGGTGACTTTTGGTGACTATAACTTGTCCTTGACCTGCTTCTACATGTGCTTAGTGAGTCAGAGCATTAGGTCACAGTGAGCTTAGCAGTCTACCTTCAGACAGGTATTTTCTTAACCGTTTCTGTCACTTCCTAGTTGGTGGTTGGTGTAGTGGAGATGCCATTTCCAGTGTTGAACGGTATGATCCACAGACCAATGAGTGGCGAATGGTAGCTTCAATGAGTAAAAGGCGATGTGGAGTTGGAGTCAGTGTTCTTGATGACCTGTTATATGCAGTAGGCGGCCATGATGGATCCTCATATCTCAATAGTGTTGAAAGGTAAGGTTAATTTGAAAAAAATTCCTATTGTCCCTATGATTTTGTTTGAAATGTCAATTAAGAAACAAATGTAACTTACTATTTTAGCATTACTATTTAGCATCTGTGAGACTAATTAACAGTCTAGACTCCTTCAAATGACACACAAGACCTTTGTGATCTGATCTCCACCAATTCTTCTGGTCTCTTCCCATTGGACACCATTCTCTAAGCATGCTACTGCAGACACAACCAAGAGCCACAGCTCTGGTCAAACTGGCTTCCTGCCTTCTTCTGTCCCTGCCTGTACGCATGCATACATACATTCTTCTCCCTGAAACACCTTTGACGCTTTAAGGCTTACAAGATTTGAGATGTTACTTCCTGCACAAAGCCTTCTCTGACTATGGATGAGTCCCTCGTTCCTCTGCTCTTTCATGAGTATTTTAAGCATGCTTGTGCACATCATACTGTTCAATTGTTGAGGTATCTGGCACATTGGAACTCTATAGTGAGTGATTATTTTTAAGTTTCTTATTGCCACATATTCTCTTTCGTTAAGTTGTGTTGACCTACAATGATTTGTCATAGCTCCATAGCATATCTGTAAAAACTGGTATATCCAGTTCTGGATACTGCTTCTAGATATGGCATAGCTAAAAAACAAAAACAGAAGGGTTGGCTCTGTAGATTGGGGGGCGGGGGGAGATGACAGAGAGAATGACACTTAGACATCAATCGGTGGACTAAATAAAAGTACAAACTAATATATTTATATATTACAAAGTACAAACTAAATGTTTATAGCTTAACAATGAGATCAGTATATACCAAACATATAAAATGTAACTAAGGTGGTACACAGAGGTAAACATGAGTGATCCGTTACATGCATTGGAAAGGAAGAAAAGAGAAAGCAACAGGTGGCACCCTCATGTAATCCTAGCACTTGGGAGGAAAAGCAAGAGAGGATCACAAGTTTGAGGCCATTCTGAGCTACATAGTGAGACCCTGTGTCAAAGAGAAAAAAGAAAGAAAAAGCAAATCATGTGTTTAAATCAAGAAGTTAGAAAGAGCAACAAAATCCAGCAAAACAAAAAGAAAAATAAAATAATGAAAACTTTAAAAGTAAAAATGGATATAGCTATACAGGGAGCAACTTAGCATTCTTTTGGGGGGTTTTTTGTTTGTTTGCTTTTGTTTTGTTTTTGTTTTTCAGTGATTAAAAGTCTTGTGCATGCTAGATAAGCACTCTACTATTGAGCTATGTGCTCAGCCTTGTAAGTCCTGTTTCTAATTATCAGAGTATCAGAAACAACCTAAGAATAAAGAAATAAGAATATGATTAAGGGCCTGGAAAGATGGCTCGGTGGTTAAGAACACTGTTGTCCTTCTAGAGGAACTGAGTTCAGTTTCCTGCACCAAAGTTGGGCAGCTCACCACCATTAACTCCAGGTTCAGGAGCTCCAACACCCTCTCTTGGCCTCTGTGGGTACTGCAAACATAGGCACATATGCACAGATACACATATACATACACATAAATAAAAATAAATTTTTATTTTTATTTTTATTTTTTTTGGAGCTGAGGACTGAACCCAGGGCCTTGTGCTTGCTAGGCAAGCACTCTACCACTGAGCTAAGTCCCCAACCAAAAAAATAAATCATTTTTTAAAAAATAAGATTAAACAATGCATCACATATTATAATATAACAAAATAGTTCGGAGGAAAAACCTGTAATTATATTAACAAAAAGAGATCTCAAAAATATATCAAAGAAGAAAACTGCTATGTGTGGTATTATTTAAATAAATACATACATGGATAACATTTTATTGCAAAGGCTTAAAGGATGTATGTCAAATCCAAATGGGAAGAGACTGGAATTGAAATGGAATTCTGTATCATTCTGATTTTTTTAAAGAAAAAAATGTATTCAAAATAAATGTTAAAAATAAATTTAAAAATGTAACTTAGGTTAGGTCTGTAGCAGAACAGTTACTAGCATGTGGCCCCCAGCACTGCTCAGTTTGGTTTTCATATGCTTGATTATTAATCTATTTGAGGAAAGAACAGCCCTTAAATAGAAATATGTGCTTATATGTTCCAAATACTGCAATGGACTTTTCTTTGGGCCATCAGCTCACAAAAAAATGATACAGAGACTTATTATTACTTATGAAACTCAGCCTATAGCTTAGGCTTGCCCCACTAGCTCTTATAACTTAAATTAACCCATTTATATTCATCTATGTTTTGCCTCATGGCATTTTACCTCTCTTCCATCTTGCATCTCCTGTTTCCTCTCTGTGTCCTCTGCTTGCTCACTCTCTATCTCTCTCTCCCTCCCTCCCTCCCTCCTCTTTGTGCCTAGCTATTGGGTATTTAATTCTTTATTAAACCAATCAGAAGGTGCCTTGGCAAAGACACATTTTCACAATGTACAGAAAGATTATTCCACAACAAATTACCATAAACACAGCCAAGCTCCAGCACGTAATTCAAACTTTCAGTGTGTTCTCTGCAGATACGACCCCAAAACAAACCAGTGGAGCAGTGACGTGGCCCCTACAAGCACATGCAGGACAAGCGTTGGCGTGGCAGTACTTGGAGGCTTTCTCTATGCCGTGGGTGGACAGGATGGTGTCTCTTGCCTCAATATTGTTGAGAGGTGATTTATTTTAATCAGAATAATTTTCAATTGTTTGAATGGACATATAGAGTTCTTTTAGTATTTTTATGTAGCCCTAAATGGCCTAGAACTTACTATGAGAAAGGAGAGCATGCGTGAGTGCATGCGTCTGTATCTGTGTCTGGTTCTGTGTCTGTGTGTGACTTTGGGGGATTGGTTCTCTCCCTCTACCATTTTATAGCCCCTTGGGTCTATTCTTTAATTGATAAAAATATATTTGTGATAAACATGATATATTTAAATATTTAAACCATGTCGAATGGCTAAGTCAAACTAATTAACTGATGTATTACCTTACATACTTCGGGTTTTGGTGAAAGCAGTTAAAATCTACACTCGACAATTTCAACAGTAACTACTCACCGTGTTGTACTTTCTTGAACTTATTCTTTGACCAGCATCTCTCTGATCCTGCCAACCCCTCACTGCAGGAGGAGTCCATTCTACTCTTTGCTTCTATAAACTAGACTAATTTTAGATTGAGTCTTCAAGATCACATGGCATTTTTTTTTCATGTCTGATTTATTTCACTTAACAAAATGTACCCGATGTTCTTCCCATTGTCACAAATAACAAAATCTGGTGGGTGTGTGTGTACTATGGTAACAATTTTTTAAGCTATGGTAAATTTCCGAATCCATTATATCTCTTGTGGTTTCAGACCTATGGAGACGACTTGGACTAATAGGAATATGCTTTTCCCCCTTGCAGGTATGATCCAAAGGAGAACAAGTGGACTCGGGTGGCCTCTATGAGTACTAGAAGACTTGGAGTTGCTGTGGCTGTCTTGGGAGGGTTCTTATATGCTGTAGGTGGCTCTGATGGAACATCTCCACTCAACACAGGTCAGTCCCTCCATAAGGCAGTCTGAGTCCCAAAAGCAGCACGTTTTCCTGTAAAGAATCTGTCTGTACTGGCTGGTTTTGTGTGTCAATTTGACACAAGCTAGAGTCATCAGAGAGGAAGGAGCCTCAGATAAGGAAATGCCTCCATGAGTTCCAGCTGTAAGGCATTTTTTCATTTAGTCATCAGTTGGGAGGAAAAACATACTTTCTAAATAGAGTGATTTCCCTTTCTTCCATAATCACAACCTGCCCTCAATTAAAAAAAAATAATAATTCTTTTAATACAAGAATAAATAAAACCTTAGAACTACACGCTTCTTTGCCTTTTCAGTCTAGAGATAATGGGTATTTTCATCTACGGATATGTCAGTGGCACACCCATGAGATTCATTGTTATGTATCTTTAGTGGCTTAAAAGACACTAGTGTTGCATAAATCTTAAAAGCACTTATTAATAAAATCAAACCTGAAGCCAGGTATTGGGGTGAACGCTGGAAGATCAAAGAAGCAGAGCAAGCCACAGCTACTTCACCTTGCCAATTCCTCAGCTGATCCTGTTTCCTCAGACTGGATGCCTCTGAGTCCTCATCCAGAATGAATCTCAGCTGAACTGTGCTGCTCAAAAGCCTAAGAGTTTAACCAGCCTAGTTCCTAGTTTTTATGCCTTATATACTTTTCTGCTTTCTGCCATCACTTTCTGGAATTAAAGGTGTGAGTCACCATGCCTGGCTGTTTCCAGTGTGGCCTTGAACTCACAGAGATCCAGATGGATTTCTTCCTCTGGAATGCTAGGATTAAAGGTGTGTGTGCTCCCTTTTTCTGGCCTCTGTATCTAGTGGCTGTCTGTTCTCTGACCCCAGATAAGTTTATTAGAGTGCACAATATTTTTGGGAACACAATACCACCACACACTAGCATGGTAAAGCATGCCTGTAATCCCAGTACTTGGGAAGCAGGAACAGGAGGATCATGAGTTTGAGGCTAGCCTGGGCTGTATAATGAGTTCTAGGCCTGTACCATAGAACAAGACCCCATCTTTAAAAAGCAAAACATGGGTTGGGGATTTAGCTCAGTGGTAGAGGGCTTGCCTAGCAAGTGCAAGGCCCTGGGCTCGGTACTCAGCTCCAACAAAAAAAAAAAAAAGCACAAAACATGAATAAATAAATAATATGAGGAGTACAAGAGTACAGAAGCTGTTCAATTATAACAATAAAATTTTAGTACTAAACTGTTCTTATAAATCACAATCTAGTTCCACTCCATTGGAAGATAAAGAGAGCACATATAATTAGTAATGTAGCCAAAACTAGAACTTACCACGTCCTTTCCTCAGAAGATGACTGCAAGAAACTGGTTCCCGATCAGATTATTTACTGAAAATAAATGTCATTGCAGTTTAGTGGCTGTGAAGGGAGCAGATGAGTGGTCATTTTCTGGTCTTTTCTTTTCACCGCAGTGGAGCGCTACAATCCTCAGGAAAACAGATGGCACACCATAGCCCCTATGGGGACCCGAAGGAAACACCTAGGTTGTGCAGTGTACCAGGACATGATCTATGCTGTGGGAGGGAGAGATGACACCACAGAGCTCAGCAGTGCTGAGAGGTACAACCCCAGAACCAACCAGTGGTCTCCCGTGGTGGCCATGACATCCCGAAGGAGTGGAGTAAGTGCTGGCTGCTGAGAGCTTGGAGCTTGAGAACAAGCCCTGGGGCGGGGCGGGGGTGCAGAAGGAATGCTCTGGACTGTGAGCTACTCTAGGACACTGAGGGGTGACGTCCTGATCTCCACACGCTTTATTTTCAGTTGTCTCCACTGTCAAGGGGGAAAACCCAAAACCAAAAAGCTTGTGTTTCTTTTGATTGCTTTTAACTGCAGTAGCTAAATATTTTCCATCCATTCATATATTTAATTGTGTCTTTTTTTTATTGTTTATGTTCTATCAGTTACTTCTCTGGAAGGTATCTTCCCTATATCATCTACTCCTCTATTTAACTTCTGTATATTAGCACTAACTATTCCTATTTTTTCCAAGTAGACTTTGCATACTAATACAAACATATCTGGCCCAAAGCTGGTTTGGGTCTGTCTCATCTACAATGGAGGCTAGATCTGATTGAGTGGTGTTGTGCTCTCAACCATGAATGAATGGCCTGCCACTAAAAGATGTCCAAGGCCAGGCAGTGGTGGCACACGCCTGTAATCCCAGCACTCGGGAGGCAGAAGCAGGTGGATCTCTGTGAGTTCGAGGTCAGCCTGGTCTACAAAGCGAGTTCCAGGACAGCCTCCAAAACTACAGAGAAACCCTTTCTCAAAAAAAACCAAAAAAAAAAAAAAAAAATGTCCAAGGTGGACCATAAAATCCACCCTCCTGGGAATATTTGTCTCAGAGAAACCCAGCCCATTAGCCACTAATCATGTAAGGAGTCCATCAATATAGGACACATACTCAACAAGAAAGAGAAGTCCCTAAGGACTCCGTAATCTCAGGATAAAAAGGAGCAAATTCTGTTTGCAAAAAGTCAAGGGGCTTCACTGAAAAGCACCAGCAAGTGAAAGACTCACATATCTGAAAACTTAACAGATTTTTAGTTATATTTCTGTTATTCTTACTGCTCCATCTTGATTATATTTTCATTCACGTAGAAGGCAGCAATGTCTACAAAATTCTTCTTATGAAGCTCTCAGTCTGGTGAAGGAAATTGAAATGTTTACAGTAAAGATGTGCTGTGGTAGTGGTGTATGTGATAAAGGACATGGGAGAATGGCTTAATTCACATGAGTTATTAAAGCCTGTATACTATTGCAGAGATTAACAGTTAATCCAGCATTTCTAGAGCATAGAGCACATTAGGGGAGAAGGAAATGTAGAAGGTGAGGCCAAACATGGTGGCCTGTAGTCGATTTCTGAAAAGCCTGAATGACGTTCCGAACCTTAGACCTATTGTTGAATAGAAGGGAGGATAGGAAGTTTCTGAACAGGAATGACATGTTTATATTTGTATTTTTAAGAATATCTTAGTAACAATTTAGAAAGAGGGTTAGAGTGAGCAAACCAGAAGTGGGAGCTATGTGGAGATTCTCGTTCATGTCTGGTGAATGGTTTTCTAAATTTTACAAAAACATGTTCTGATTCTTGTGTACTTCTTGTAAGTAGACAAATAATTTAATGGTTCCCATAATTTCACAGACTACTGCTGCTTTGTCTTTCTGAATCATGGGAACTATACACTGAAACCATAAGAGATTTGAGCAGTCGGTCTAGAGGTCTGAAGTTCCCGGTGCTTGTCTCGGTTCTGCAGCGGCCGCTGTGCCTTCTCTTCCAGGTTGGTCTGGCGGTGGTCAATGGACAGCTCATGGCAGTAGGAGGTTTTGACGGCACAACATACTTGAAGACCATTGAAGTTTTTGATCCAGATGCCAATACGTGGAGGTAACCTTTAGACTGTGGCAGGTCTTTTCATTACTGACGTGAAATCATGAGCTTGAGAAAGATCATGACCACTAAAACTGGGATGGCCAGTGTACTGAAGTCCTCATGTGGTTTCCTGAAGGGGGCTGAGGTAACCCAGACATGATGATGCATTGTAACTTGTTGTTCTGAAGTATCTGATAAAATGCTTCGAAATTCTTCTAATAACCATCTCATTTATATAAGTAGAGGTAGGAAAATAATGAAGAATATCATTTCTGTTCTCACCACATCCTGCCAGCGAAACCAGAACACCAAGAAAATGAAAGATGTGCTTAAGTAAGCTGGGGACATTATTAGACTCAGAACCCAGGCCTTCGGTGCTCAGTTTGTCTGTACAGGCTCTAGGGGGGTAAAAAAGTAGTTACTTTCAAAAAATATTTAAAACCTATTCCTTTTAGCTTTTAAAAGTGTATTGACACAGAGTCTTCTGTTTTGAAATCCAGCCTGTTTTAATGTTTACTTCTAGATAGGAAGCTACATCTTATTTTTAGGAGTTGACTTATGTTGAGCTTCGTTTGGTAGGTTTTATGTTCTTTTCAATCCTCTTGGGCACAGTGGTAGAGTACACGCTGGCAGGATGAGTGCCTGGGCTCACCTGCTAGCACTCTCCCTATCTCAGAATCCAGCGGCAGGGCCTAAGCAGGCGCTCCCTCCAGTTCCTCTTACAGAGCCTGAAACGACTCTCTTGGGATTCTCTGCGGCAGAGTAGTCACAGTACCAAGGTCAGATGAAAAACAACTTAGTACTTTTGCTCAGACATTACATTTTTCATACCATGCTCATTAGATTTCCTGAGTGTTCTGATCCCAGAGGGAACAAAAGTGAAGACAGATTCCTTGAAGAACCAGTGTTGGCACTGTAGTGCCATCCTGGGTGGAGTGCTGTGTGTTTAGCAAGCCAAGAAGAGGGCTAAGACGACAGGGAGGAATGGCTACTTGGGGAGGGTGGCCGGGAAGCCCCGCCGAAATGGTAAGGACAGAGAAGAGCAGGTTTGCACAAAGCAAAGCCACCGCTTGCGGATTTCTTCCTTACAGTTGTTTTTTTTTTAAATAGGAATTTAGACTAAGCACGATTTAAGAAATAGCTACATTTACTTCTGTCTCATAGTTGCTATAATTTACGTATAGACTTTTATCAGTAACCATTCACTAGAGTTAGTAATGTATGGTGAATAATATTCATGAAATTCTTAAAAATAATCTACAGAGAAGTTAATACCTAAATCTCTGTAGTTTCAAAAAGTATCTCAAACTTTTTTCTTGCTTTGGGTTTTTTTCTTTATTTGTTTTGTGTCTTTTTTTTGAGATGCTCTTTCTCTGTAGCCCTGGCTGTCCTGGAACTCATTATATAGACCAGACAGGCCTCTAACACAGAGATCCAGCCACCCCTGCCTCCTGAGTGCTGAACTTAAAGGTGTGTGTTACCATGCCCAGCCAAAACTTTTTTACTTTGTTTTTGTTTTGGGCTTTTTAAAGCAGGGTCTCGCTGTAGCCCAGGCTAACCTGGAACTCACTCTGCAGCCCAGGCTGCCCTTGAACTCACAGCAATCCTCCTTCCCCAGCCTCCTGGGCGCTAGGATTATCGGCCTGGGACCATGCTTGTTTGTTTTGCTTTTTAAGAAAGTATCCCTCTATAGCCTAGGTTGGCCCAGAACTGTGTAGGCCCAGGTTAGCCTTGAGTTCAGATAGTCATCCTGCCTCAACCTTCCATTTCCAGTGATTACAGGTATGTTTTACCATACCTGGTGCACATCCTAAGTCAATTCTATCTCGTTTCGGAATGAGGAGCTGGTTTTTTTGTTTGTTTGTTTGTTTTTCCACCCTGAAGGTCTTCAACTTTAAAGATGATCTTGTTCACAAATCACAAACTGAATGCTGACATGATACTATATAGACAAGGAATAAAAACAAAGAACTGATGGGCTGGAGAGAAAGGACAGTTGGTAAAGTGCTTTCTGTGCAAGCATGGGGACCTTATTTAATCCACAGAACCACAGAAAAAGCCAGGCATGGTGGCATGCATCTGTAATAGCGGAGCTGGGGAGGCAGAGACAAGGCTGGTCCCTGGACTCCTTGGCCAGTCAGCCAAGCCTACTTGATGAGTTCCAGGTCTCGGAGAGACCCGGTCTTAAAAAACAAACAAGATGGATGTCTTCTGCAGAATGACATCTAAGGTGACTTCTGGTCTCAGATATACAAGCACCTACACACGGTATATACAGATACACAACAAGAAATGGAAGGAGGGACGGAGGGGAAAGGGAACGGAGAAATCGTGCAACTTGGCTAAGTGGCTGTACCTATAATCCCAGCCCTTTGGAAGCTAAGGCAGGAGGATTGCCATGGGTTTGAAGCAACCAGGCTGGAGTAAGAACAGCTCAAAAATAAAAATAATTGAGGCTGGTGCAGTGGTAAATACCTATAATGCCAGCACCTCCACAGCCACAAGCCAAGGAAGATCCTAACAAGAGCCTATCTCAGAAAATAAAACATTAATTAATAATTGAGAACGTTTTAGGCAAAGAGAAGATGTATCAGGGAAAATAAATAGCCAGACATAAACTTAAACACAATGTATCAGGGAAAATAAATAGCCAGACATAAACTTAAACACAAAAAATGTAGAACATGAGGTTTGCATGTTAGAAGCCAGTCTGCATGTCTCTAGTGCAAAAAGGTGAGCAGATAGCCACATTCCCCTGAGAGCTTTTCAGTCATGGGCTGAATTAATTCTGCTACTTGACTGTGTTCAATTTGCTTCTAATCTTTGGAAGAGTTACGTAAAGCTGAAAATGTTGTGAGTGATGTCTTCATTTAGAAGGAGCAGAGCTTTTACCAGTTAGAAAATAAGTGTTTGTTTCTATCTTTGCAGGTTATATGGAGGGATGAATTACCGACGGCTAGGAGGTGGTGTAGGAGTTATTAAAATGACACATTGTGAATCCCATATATGGTGAACACAGAAAAAAGTCTTGCATACGCTCCTTTATATTTGGAAGAGCCTTGACTTTGAAGCTTTGTACAGCTCGAGAAAACATTAGAACAAAATTTATTCTTTGCTGGTGCCTCAACATGCAGAACTACAAGTCTAACGACGGAGCTCACCTGCAGACGCCTCCTTTGCACAATACCTTTCCACTCTCTACAGAAGAGGGTTTATTTTTGGCTTTAATTTATCATGGAGTTTTGATGGGGATTTTTGTTTTTGTTTCATTGGCTTGGGTCATTTGGGGGGGGGGGTTGTTGTTTTTTCCTTTTTTTTTTTTTTTTTTTTTTACTTATTCCTATCATTTAAAAAAAAAAAAAAAAAGAGAGAGAGAGAGAAAAAAAAAATTCCAAGCTGCAAAATTTACTTTCCTTCCTAGGTTTTTGTTTGATTTTGAAAATACTGATAAGGGCAGAAGGGCTACATATGATCTGGTTGTTACTCCTATTAGACACTATCCATCTACAAAGATTGCCAATGATAAAGATAGATGTGCAAAATATATTCGCTAGTTACCATTCTTGCACTATTAGAACACTCCAAAATGTAACGGGGACTGGAAATGGTCCAGTAAGAGCATGTGCTGCTTTTGCAGAGGACACAAGTTCAGTTCCCAGCACTCACATCTGGCAGCTTACAACTGTAACTCCAGGTAGGTCAGTGGTCCTCAACCTTCCTAATACTGCGACCCTTTAATACAGTTCCTCATGTTGTGGTGACCCCCCAGCTTTAACATTACTTTCATTTGCTACTTCCTAACTGTAATTTTTGCTCCTGTTATGAATCGTAATGTAAATATCTGATATGCAGGATATCTGATATGCAACCTCTATGAAAAGATTGTTCGTTCCCCGCCCCCAGAAGTCATGACCCACAGATTGAGAACAGCTGAGCTAGGGGATCCCAGACTCTCTTCTGGCCTCTGCAGGTACCTGCACTCCTGTGCATTCATACACACACATACACCCCACAAGTATGAGTAATTCAAAATAAAATTTCTTTTAAATGTAAAAGAAAAAACAGGAAAACATCTCACTAAATAGGACAGTTCAGAAGGAATATGAAATCCCCAAAAAGCAGAACAAGCTATAATTTTCATTCATCAGTGGACGTTTACATCTGTCTAACTGAATTGCTTTCCACTCCATTTCCCTTTCGTCCTCTGCTATTTTCGTGGAGTTTCTGCCACATGTACCTAGGTCTGCTCAGTGCCTCTCCAAAACAGTGCGAGTCTCATTCCTCATCCTGAGAACTCCAGTAAATCAAGTGCAACTTTGTAAGGGTTACCACCTGCAACTCTCTTTCCTATCTCCTCATTGCCTCCAGGGGCCGCCAAGGAAAAATGGCCTCTCTCCAGCAGTGGATTCTGCTGCTCAGTTTACACTGGATGTTCCGGCCTGGGAAATCTGAGCTGACCTTTAGTAACACGCTCCAAAGGAATGATGTCTTCAGTTCGTGTTAGCAGTCCATGTGAAGGATGGCAAGGCAGCTGGAGCATCCAGTCAGAGCTGGGGCTTTATGCTAATTATATCTCACTCTCTTTCTTCAGGCCACTGTTAGTATGTCTCTTAAGTTGCACTTTCTGATGAAAGGTTAAAATTTTCAAGGAAATAAATGAAAGTTTTAGTGCCTAAGGTCCTCCCCCATTACAGTTATAGACTGTTTTTTTGTTTTTTTTTCAGTGTATTTTGCAGGAAAACCTTTGAATGAGACTTTAGCCACAACCAAAAGGAATAAACTTTACCTTCCTCCTCTCCCCTACAACAAAATGTTTGGCAACTTTTATGTTTACATTTAAACATCATTTGCACCTTTTTCAAGGAAAAAAATAAGTATTTGGTAAACAATTGTTTACATGTATCATTTATGCTTTTTTCTAGCATGTATAACTTTTTAAAATAAAGGTAGTATTTACCATAAAGTTTTTTAAATTTTTTGTGTTAACTTTTTTACATTGTGTGTGTGTGTGTGTGTGTGTGTGTGTGTGTGTGTGTCTTTGTGTGTAAGGGGTGGGGTGGAGCATGTCACAACACCAGAGGACAGTTTGCAGGAGTCGGTCCTCTCCTTCCATCATGTAGGTTCCAGGAATCAAACACAGTTCATCAGGCTTGGCAGCAAGTATCTTTACCTGCTGAGCCATCTCTCCAGTCCTAATTCCTGCCATTTGGTACTTCTAACTTTACTGTTTATTTGGATTTTTTATTTTTGTATCTTACATTACTTTTATATAATATGTTTTATATACACACACACATACCACACACTTATATTACAAGTGCTTCATCCTGAAACTGATATAATTAATACTTCTCATTTTGTATTTTATAATACCCAATCTATAAATATATTTTCTGGTGTATAAGAGTCCTACAATTTTTAACTGAAAGGGCTAATCCTCTAGTCCAAACCCATTTAATACACTTACCTAAGTCTGAATACCAAGGAAGTCTGCCTGTATATTTAATGATGTGTGGGAGCACATTTTCAGGTTCCTTGTGGCTTTACCCAGCAGGTCCGCATAGAGAGGATGATTAGGACCACAGGCCTAAGTGCAGGTGTCTGAGATGGTCTGCATTTGGCTGTGCTGGGGGAGGAGGTCTTTTGCTCCATCCCTTGGCGTCTCTATGAATAGCCTGGGGCAGAGACAGTCAGGGCTCATTGGAATAGGTTATTTTCTATCTATTTATCTCCACAATCTAAATCCTTCTATCTAATATTTTCTGCTGCTCACACTCAAGAAAACTCTGGGGAACTGTGGGGTTGGTGGGTAAATGCCCCACAATCGTGGAACTGGTATTTCATATTTTGCCCAAGTCCTATTCTGTTTTTTTTTATGCCACTTTACCACTAGAGTTATCTGAAACATAGCCTACAATAATACAATAAGACTGATAACAGTTTGAATCAGAAAAGTCTCTCAAAGGCCTATTTCAAAGCAAAAGGGTGCTTCTGAGTCTGAGAACACATGCCCAAAGTGATTTAGATGAGTGGAAGTCTGGGGTTCACTAAGCCAGAACAGTTGCTACCTTCAGAAAGCTCTCACATTCAAAATGGGTTTGATTAAATGGTTCTCAAAGTATCAGTTTCAGGCCCCAGGATTCTTTCAAAGCAACTAAGAGCCAAAGCAATGTCCTTAGTCAGACTACATTTTTGGCTTTGCGCAGTGACAAAACAAGGCTAGACAAAGCTGCTGGTGCCTTAACACTAAAGACAAACCTAACACAGCATGGGGCAGTACCAAACTATGACCAAGAGCTCCCCACCATCAACAGACACGAGGGTTGGTTGGTTGGTTGGCTGGCTGGTTGGGTTTTTTGTTTTGGCTTTTGGTTTTTTTTTTTTTTAAGATTTATTTATTTATTATGTATACAGTGCTCTGTCTGCATGTGTCCCTGCAGGCCAGAAGAGGGCACCAGATCTCATTACAGATGGTTGTGAGCCACCATGTGGTTGCTGGGAATTGAACTCAGGACCTCTGGAAGAGCAGTTGGTGCTCTTAACCACTGAGCCATCTCTCCAGCCCGGCTTTTGGTTATTATTATTTATTGAGACCAATCTTGCTCTGTAGTCCAGGCCTGAAATTTGTGGGCCACACTCAGCTTTGAATAAGGGTAGTAAAGATTTGAACCTAGGTCCTCAAGCTACACCTGTAATCCCAGCACTGAGAAAGCCTGAAACAGGAGGAAATGCCTGGCATTCAAGGCCAGCCTAGGTTCTATAGTGAGACTCAAAAAATCCAAAAGAGGGGGTTGGGGATTTAGTTCAGTGGTAGAGTGCTTGCCTAACAAGCGCAAGGCCCTGGGTTCGGTCCTCAGCTCTGGAAAAAAGAAGACAAAATAACAAAAAGACCCCCCCAAAAAAAAATCCAAAAGAGATGTTGAACAAACACTGCTTCTAGGACTGTGAATTAGCTCAGTTGGTAGAGTACTTGCCCAGCAAGCACAAGTTCCTAGGTTCAAGCCCCAGCACCACAGAAACCAGGCATGGTAATGCACTCCTATAGCTCTTCGCACTTGAGAGGTGAAGGCAGCATTTCAAATTCATGGGAGGCCCTATGTCTAAACAAATAAGTAAAAAATTTAAAAGCCCAGCAGTTAAGAGCACTGGCTGCTCTTCCAGAGGTCCTGAGTTCAATCCCCAGCAACCACATGTTGGCTCACAACCATCTGTAATGCGATCTGATGGACACCCTCTTCTGGAGTGCAGGCATACATGCAGACAGAACACTCATACATAAAATACATAAATATTTTTTAAAAGCTCCAAAAGTGAAACAAAATCTTACGTTCATAAAGTGAAATGAGATTAAGACATAACACAGGCAAGTTTCTTAGGTTGCTTCAACTCAGTTCTCATCTATACAACAGAAGACTTGATTAATATGTGTTTAATCTACAAGTATTTATGAAGAACCCTAAATATGAGGGCTAAGCATGATCATTTCTTCCTGCTAATGGAGCTCACAGGTGATGTTCCCCCTGTGATCCTAAATATGATTCTGAAAGTTTGTGCCCTGTATGCTAAAGCAAAGGCTAACACTTCTACTACTGAGACACTAATCAAAAGATGGCATTAATATACACTGGATAATTTTTTAAGTATATAATTCAACCCTGCAGTAGGATTAAAAACAAAAATATATTAGTGGCTTCAGACCATTTGTTCTCTTCATTTTTTCAGAAGGTTTTGATAGCAAGTTCTCTACAGCAAAATGGCATTAGAAATAGGGCTTGGACCCACCTCTACTGAATGTACCTCCCCATGGGAGGCCTCACCTTGTAAGAGAGAATGAAGGGGTGGGTTGGGAGGGGGAGGCTGGAGGGAAGAGGAGGATCTTTGATTACTATGTAAAATGAATTTTAAAAATTCTTAATAAAAAAAAAAAAAGAGCCAGGCAGTGGTGGCGCACGCCTTTAATCCCAGCACTTGGGAGGCAGAGGCAGGCGGATCTCTATGAGTTCAAGGCCAGCCTGGGCTACAGAGCGAGATCCAGGACAGGCACAAAGCTATACATAACACAGGCAAGTTTCTTAGGAAACTGTCTTGGGGAAAAAAAAGTGTCTAAAAGATAAAACTTCTGGCTGGGGATGTAGCTCAGATAATAGAGTGCTTGACTAATGTGTGCAAAACTCAGACTTTGATGTCCAGCACTGTGTGAACCAGGTATGGTGGCTCACACCTGCAATCTCTGCACTCCAGGGCCAGGGGCTGGAGGGGTAGAATTTGGAGGTCCCCCCCCCCAACTACATAGCCAGACTAGACTATGAGACCCTGTCTCAAAAAGAAGAAAAGAGGAGAAGGAAGAAGAAATGTTCCCTTTTAACACAAATCTAAGATGCTCTAAGAGAGATTAAGTTTTAAATTTTTTTATTGAAAACAGATTTTTTTTCTTCATATAATAAACCCTGGTTAGTTTCCTCACCCTCTACTTCTCCCAGTTTCTCCTTACCTTCCCTCCCATCCCAATCCCCCCGCCTCTGTGTGTCTCATTAAAAAACACACAGGTGGGGCTGGAGAGATGGCTTCATGGTCTATGAGCACCTGTTGCTCTTGCAGACCCAGGTTCAGCACTCAGCAACCACATGGTGGCTCACAACCATCTGTAACTCCACTTCCAGGGACCTCACACACACACACACACACACACACACACACACAGAGCAAACAGGCTTTTAAGGAATAGTAATAAGATCAAGCAAAAGGAACACATTGGAATTGGACAAAACAAGCAAATGGAAGGAAAACAGTGCCAAGAGAAGGCACAGACAGACCCACCGGTTCACACACAGGAATCCCATAAAAACACTAAACTGGCCAGGTGATCAAGACACACACATTTAGTCCCAGCACTCTGGAGGCAGAGGCAGATGTATCTCTGAGTTCAAGGCCAGCCTGGTCTACAGAGGGAGTTCCAGGACAGCCATAGCTACACAGAGAAACCCTGACTCGGACAACAAAACAAAACACTAAACTGGAAGCCATGATTTATTTGCAAAGGACCTGGTGCAGACCCATGCAGGCCCTGTGAATGCCGCTTCAGTCTCTGCAAGTTTATATGGCTTTGATCATGCTGAGTTAGACTCTAACTTAGAGAATCTTTGGTTGTTTTTGTTTTGGTTTGTTTTTGTTTTTGTTTTTTGGTGTCCTCCATCCCCACTGACTCTTAAACTCTTCCGTCTTCCTATTCCACAGGGTTCCCTGAGCCCTGAGGGTAGGGGTCAGGAGGAGCCTTAAGGGATCCAATTTAGGGCTGAGTGTTCCAAGGTCTCTCATTCTCTGTGCAGTGTCTGGCTGTGGGTCTCTATTATTTGTTCCCATCTGCTGCAGGAGGAAGCGCCTCTAATACTGGCTGAGTTAGACACTGATCTGTGAGTACAGCAGAATGTCATTAGGAGTCATTTTATTGCTATTTTTTTTTTTTTTTAAGAACAGTATTATTTGGTTTTACCCTGGGTTTCTGAGCTACCTAGTCTTAGGTTCTTGGTCACCCAACCAGTGTTGGGTGTGGGTTCCATCTCATAGAATGGGCCTTAAGTTAAATCAGATATTGTTGTTTACTCGCACACGCTTTCTGCTGCCATCCAACTAGCATATCTTGCAGGCAGGACACCATTGTTGATCCAAGGGTTTGTGGCTGAGTTGGTGTTAATGTTTCTCTTTTGGAAGCAGGCAAAGTCCTGTACAAAAGACACTAGGATGTAGGGGTGAAGGTCCTATGTAGGCACAAGATCAATTTCTCCATGTTCAGTGAGTTGTATAGGTTTTGTTTTCAGCAATGGGGCCTTGCTGTCATTTTGTGGAGAGCACCCTACAGTCTTGGCAACAGCCTGGATTTTGGGGGATTCCCATGGGACCCCTTTGTCCAACCCTGGGACTGGAAGCATCACCTGGTGACAAGAGGTGGCTAGTTGAGTCTGTCTCCCCCACTATTTCATGATTTGTTAGATAGCCATCATATATGTCTATATTTTAGGAAGCTTTTATTGTATTAGGTTTCCATACTATGCCTCAAATGAACCCTAGTTTTAGCCGATTCGTCCCATATTCCCTCCCTCATCCCCCTTTTAGCTCTCCCTGACCACTTGATCCTTCTACTACAGACCCCCACAATCCATCCATAACTATTTATTCTATTTCCTTTTCCTAACAAGACTGTTGCAGAATATTTACACTGTGAAGATATGCCTTTGCAAAGGGACCTTCTGATTGGTTTAATAAAGAGCTAAATGGTCAATGGCTAGGCAGGAAGAGGTTAGGTGGGACTTCTGGGCAGAGACAGAGAAATTGGGAGGAGGAATCCAACTCAGAGCGAGTTGGATATGCTATGCTAAAAAGAGGTAACTGAGCCAAGCAATAGACTGTAGATTAATAGAAACAGGTCAATTAAGTCACAAGAGCTATTTAGAAAAAAGCCTAAGCTAAGGCCAAGCTTTCATAATTAATAATAAGTCTCCAGACCATTATTTGTGTGACAAGAGAGCTTGCTGTGTGACAAGACTTACCAGTCCCCACTGTTCCCCTATTCTATACCTAAGCTCTGTGGTTCTATGGATTATAGCCTGGTTATCATTGACATTAACATTTTTTTTAACAGCTGAGTAATGCTCCATTGTGTAAATGTAGCACATTTTCTTTATCCATTCTTTTGTTAAGGGACATCTAGGTTAGGTTGCTTCCAATTTCTGGCTATTACGAATAGAATAGCAATAAACATGTCTGAGCAAATGTCCTTGTGGTATGATTGTGCATCCTTTGGGTATATGCCCAAGAGTGGTATAGCTGGGTCTTGAGGAAGATCGAGTCCCACTTTCCTGAGGAACTGCCACAGTGACTTCCATAGTGGCTGTACAAGTTTGCACTCCCACCAGAAATGGAGGAGTGTTCAGCTTGCTTCATATCCACAGCATGAGCTGTCACTTCTGTGACTGATCTTAGCCATTCTGACAAGTGTAAGATTTCATAATTTCAAAGTTGTTTTGATTTGCATTTCCCTGATGGCTATAGATGTTGAACATTTCTTTAAGTGTTTCTCAGCCATTTGAGTTTCCGCTTCTGAGATTTCTCTATTTAGACCTTTCCCCATTTTTTAAATGAGTTTTCTTGATATCTAGTCTTTTGGGTTCTTTATATATTTGGGATGTCAACCCTCTATCAGATGAGTAGTTGGTAGAAATCTTGTCTCATTCTGTAGCCTGCTGCTTTGTCCAAATGACGGTGTTGTTTGCTGTGCAGAAGCTTTTCAGTTTCATGAGGTCCCATTTCTTATTGATCTTAGTGGCTGTGTCTATCAGTGTTCTGTTCAGAACGTCTTCTCCAGTGCCAATGCATTCAAGGCTGTCCCCACTTTCCTCTTCTTTCAGATTCAGTGTGTCTGGTTTTATGTCGAGGTCTTTGATCCATTTGGAGTTTTGTGCAGGATAGTAAGTATGGATCTATTTGGATTCTTCTACCTACAGCCATCCAATTTGACCAGCTCCATTTATTGAAGATGCTGTCTTTTTTTTTTTTTTTTTCAGTGTGTGTTTCCAGCTTCTTTATCAAAATCAGGTGTCCATAGGGATATATGTCTGGGTCCCCAATTCAATTCCATTGATCAATGTCTGTTTTGGGGCCAAAACCATGCTGTTATTATTACTCTATAGTACAAATTGAAATTGGGGATGGTGATACCTCCTGCAGTTCTTTTATTATTCGGGATTGTTTTAGCTATCCCAGCCTTTTTGTGTTCCCATATTGTCTTAGTTAGGGTTTCTATTGCTGTGAAGAGAAACCATGGCAACTCTTATAAAGGAAAATATTTGAGGCTGGCTTACAGTTTCAGAGGTTTAGTCCATTATTGTCATGGTGGGAAGCATGGTGGCATGCAGGCAGACATGATGTTGGTGAGGTAGCTGAGAGTTCTGCATATTGATCCACGGGCAGAAGTGCCACAATGGCCAGGCTTGAGCTTCTGAGACCTCAAAGCCTGCTCCCCCTAGTGACACACTTCCTCCAACAAAGCCACCTCTAGTCCAACAAGGTCACACTGCCTAATAGTGCCACTCCCTATGGACCTATGGGGGCCATTTTTATTCAAACTACCCACATATGAAGCTGAAAATTGTCCTGCTAGGGTCCATAAAGAATTGTGTTGAATTTTTTATGGAAATTGCATTGAATCTATAGCTTGCTTTTGGGAGGAGGATAGCCATTTTTACTATGTTAATCCTATCAATCCACGAGCATGGGAGATCTTTCCATCTTCTGATATCTTCTTCAATTTATTTTTTAAAGACTTGAAGTTTTTGTCACACAGGTCTTGCACTTGCTTGGTTAGAGTTACCCCAGGATATTTTATACTATTTGAGGCTATTGTAAAAGGTGTTGTTTCCTACCAGGCAATACACAGCCACCACTCTCTCCTAAGAGCCAGAGGGCAGCAGAACTAAAGAACAAGACATCCTCCCAACAAAGACAAGAACAGGTATCAGCATCTCAAATTACAATCTTCCCAAACCCAGATGCCTATATGTCATCATGAAAACATAATCACTAACAGCCAGGACAATATGTCTCCATTAGAGCCCAGCAACCCTACCACAGTAGGCCCTGAGAACTGCAACATAGCTGACATACAAGACTTTTTAAAGATCTTAAAATAGCCTTTATGAATATGATAGTGGTCCTTAAAGAGGAAATGAATACATCCCTTAAAGAAATCTATAAAAACACAAATAGTGGAAGGAAATTAATAAAACAGTTCAAGATCTAAAAGTGGAAATAGAATCAATAATAATTTAAAAACTGAGGGAAATCTGGAAATGAAAAATTGAGGAATTTAAACAGAAGCCTCAGAGGCAAGCCTCGCTATCAGAATAAATAACCTAAATCAGAAACACCAGATTTTAGTTATGTTTATTTGACTAAGTTAGATAGTTTTATGTTAACAACTCATCATCTTCTATGGCATTACACATGACACAGTGATATGATGGGTACATGAGCACATGAACATGGCTCACCCACTACCACCGCTGTGTTCTAGATCCACCTGGAAAACTCCAAAGGCACCATGAGAAAATAGGTGCCACATTTCTTCCACTGCCCCACTTGGAATAGCAACTCAGAAAATAATTGAAAGAGTTTATAGGTGCAGTCCATACAAGAAGTCACTCAATTTGAAAAATTGCCAGTTCTGTCATATATGCCAACACACCAATAAGATATTTATGACACAGAATCTGTAAAAGAAAAAAAAGAAAAGATTTTAAAATTAAGATAGTATTATGATGACAAAGCAATTTGATCTTGGGGGGTTTTTGTTTATTTTTGTCATGGTTTTTGATTTTGCTTATTTATTTTTAATTATGTAGTTATGTGTGTAGGTATAGGCACATGAATCCAAGTGCCAGAAGAGTCCAGAAGCATCTGATCTTTTGGAGCTAGTTACAGATAGTTGTGAACTGCCTGGTGTGGCTGCTGGGAACCCAGCTCAGATCCTCTGCAAGAGCAATGCAGTTCTCCACCAGCTGAGCTTGGTTAAAACCAATTTTAAAAGGCCAGAAGAGGGTGTTGGCTCCTCTGGACTGAAGTTACAGGTGGTTGTGGCCTCCTCAGTATGAGTACTAGGAGAAGGACTCTCGGGCTCTCTGCCCAAACAGTACATGCTTTCAATCACTAAGCCATCTCTTCAGTCTTTGTTTCAGTTTTCTGAGACAGGGTCTGAAGTACCTATGCTGGCTTTGAACTCCCTATGTTGCCATGGATGATCTTGAACCACTGATCCACCTGCCTCTACCTCCGAAGCACTAGTATTATTACAAGCATGTGCCACTATATTAAGTTGCTTTTGTTTTTAATGCTTAGTGTTTCTCATCAAAATTCTTTTTCAGCTTATTATTTCATTTTGACCTTCCAGTTTGAAAATGTGAGTTATATAATAATCATGGACCATAAGACATGAAAGTTGAAATATTTTTGAACCTTTTCTTTTTATAAAAAAGTTATTGATTTTGTGTCTTTATGGATGTGTGTGCATGGCGCAGCACACATGTGGAAGTCAGAGGCTAACTTCCAGGAGTCAGTTCTCTCCTTCCAATATGTGGGATCCAGGGATCAAATTCAGATCACCCTGCTTGGCAGCAGGTGCCCTTGCCCTCTTGCCAGCCCTGTACATCCTTTTTTCCTGGTCTATTTTGAATGCGTCACTTAAATTTATGCTGGCTTGATTTCCCTGATTTAAAATAAAACATAGATTAAAAAAGAATGTTGTTCTAAAAATTAGTTAATATCAACTAGGCACAGAAAGGCAAGTATGGCATGTTCGCATTCATCTGTAAAAGCTAAAAACATTGGTCTTTTGCCGGGTGGTGGTGCCACATGCCTTTAATCCCAGCACTCGGGAGGCAGAGCCAGGTGGATCTTTGTGAGTTCGAGGCCAGCCTGGTCTACAGAGTGAGATCCAGGAAAGGCACAAAGCTACACAGAGAAACCCTGTCTCGAAAAGCCAAAAAAACCCAAAACCATTGACCTTGCTGAGTAATGGTGCACACCTATAATCCCAGTACTTTGGAGGGAGGCAGGAGGATTGAGAATTCAACATTATCTCCAGCTACATAATGAATTCAAGGCTATCCTGAGCTACATGAAACCCTTCCTCAAAACAAAACAAATCTCCTAGAAGAAAATAGTGGTCACCAACAGCTAAGGAGAGATAGAGAGGGGTTACATAATGGGTAACAAAATACAACCAGATAGGAAGAATTAGTGCTGTTTTTATAGCACAGTTGGGTGACTATAGTCTATAATTTATTAACATTTCAAAGTAACTAGCATCATACAAAGATAGAGATGAAATTGCTAATTACTATAACTCAACTCTTCTTGCACCGTAACATTTGTAACTATGTACAAATAGGACAGGAAGAATGTATGTAGCTTAATGGCTGAGGATTTGCCTGACGTGTACAAGGCCCTTATTGAATTCCTACCACACACACAAAAGGAAAAATACACAGAAAAATTTAAAACTAGAAAGAAAAAGTAGAATTAAACTCTGTTAAGAGTCTTAACAATGACAAAATAATAGGAAACATTCACTGGATGTATATAGGGACATGTATTTAAATATGCCTTCAGGGGACTGGGGAGATGGCTTAGTGGCTAAGAACACTGCTGCTCTTCCAGAGGACCCAGATTCAATTCTCAGCACCCACATGACAGCTCACACCAAACTCTGGTTTCAGTAGATCCAAAGGTTTCTTCTTCTGGCCTCCATGGGCACCGGGCATAGCACAAATGTACTGACACACATGCAGGCAAAGACACCCACATACATAAATAAAAAAAATTTTAGGCCCAACGGTGGTGGCACACGCCTTTAATCCCAGCACTCGGGAGGCCAACCTGGTCTACAGAGTGAGATCCAGGAAAGTCACCAAAACTACACAGAGAAACCCTGTCTCAAAAAATAACGCCCCCCTCCCAAAAATTTTAAAAACCAAATATATCTTAGGATCCAACTATTTGTTTCTTTATAGAACATAAAAAACGGTATCTCTGTAAATTTCTTTCTAATGGCACTAGAAAAGCCTAGAAGACAAAGATGACATTCTGTCGCTAGCTATAATTTTATTCCACACGTAAAAATGCTGTTATTTTAATAGTTATTTCAAAAATTTGTCAATTTTGAAAATTTCAGTTGCTTGAGGGTAGTTCATATTACTCAGCTCTACAGTGCACAATACATAGTGCCATTCCACTTCAAGGCTGGCTCTAGGTGGCTAGAGACATTGGTGGGTCATTTATACAGCATAAAATAAGTCTCTTTAGTGTCTTGAACTACTAGCATTCAAGTGTGTTTCCCCATGTAAAAATATAATCACCACACAGTTGGAAAACATTTAATTAGATGTGTTCAAACTAACCTTTAGTTTTCCATCAGTGTGGGCTGAAGCTACCGCCGTCGAGACACGAACCAGTCTGGTGGCTGACAAGTGAATTTTGAAATGCCTATGGAAGTGCGAGTAAAGGCAGTCCATAAATAAATCAACCTCCTCCTGGGTAACCTCCCCAGGTGTTTTGTGGACACTGTCCCATAAAGCTTTTGCATCCTCTGGATGAATTGCATAAGAAATATCCAAGCTTTGAGGGCTACAGGGCACAGACCAAAACAATTCTGTACTAGCCACGTAATGGTCCATTTTGCATGCAGTCCACATGGCAGCCATCCAGGAAAGATTAAATGCACTGATTGCTAAAGGACTGAAGCAACAGTCAAAGGTCTTCTGAAACCAGCCTCCGATTAGAGATGTATTGGACTCTGCTCCATTTGCAAGGAATAAGGGTAGACAGGTGAAGTCTTCGGAAACAGTCTCCAGAAGACTCTCTCCAAATACACAGCAGAACCAACCAGTCCACAACACTTTACCTTCTCTGTGCTCACGTGATGACTGGGAATTGGAGATAATCTACAAGGGAAAGCAAAACAAGTCCATTAAATTCAAAAGACCATCTACTCTAAATTTCATCTTCTCAAAATCAGTGAGTATATTGAAAATAAGGCCAAGCATGATGGCACATGTTTATCATTCCAGGCTGACTCAGGAAGACAAGGAGTTCAAAGGCTAGCCTTGGCTACATAGCAAGTTTGAGGTTAATCTGGTCTATGGGATACTGTCTCAAATAATTGACTATCAATCAATCAATGGATAGATAGATAGACAGACAAACAGACAGGAAAGAAGGAAGAATGGATAGATAGATAGATAGATAGATAGATAGATAGATAGATAGATAGATAGAAACAAAGAAAGAGAGAGAGAGAGAGAAATAGTAACAGAACTCTTGTGGAGTTAACCAACCACTTTCCAATTAGATCTGAGGCTTACTCCACAGGAAGGAGTTCATGTCTGGGACTATAAACATAGGCTCTAGTAGGCTAGGTACTGCTGTTTTATTGCTAAGTGGGCATAATGTCCCTATTAAATTGTCTTCTAAAAATATTTATGTTGTGTTTAGAGATGAATAAATATTGTTGTCATCTTTGGTCAGAGAAGTCTCTGTTTGCTGTGGGCCACAGTTTCTACAGAGGCTTACAATTGGCCGGTGCTGAGAGTAAGTGGGGGTTAAGTAGATCTACATCACTCCTAACACTTAGGGAATAGTATGCATGGAAGAGCAGAGCCAGAGGAGGAGGTGGAAGGATGTGGAATGCTGTCTTCTGCCTTGACCTGGCAATTGCACTCTTGATTTTTCAGCAGCTTTGCTTACCTGCAGAAGCGTGGGTTCATAAGCATTCTGACTTGAAAGAGGGAAGAAACTCACAAAGCCCCACCCACCTCTGAGGATATACGGCAGTTACTGATCTTTAGTGGAAAAGCCACTGGCAAGCTGCCTATGTGCCTGTAAATAAGCCTTCACCCATGTTCCTATCAACAGCCCTAATTAAACTCATGGGTCACCAAACACCAAGACAGGAAAGTAGAAGGGGAGCAGTTGGGAAGAGGAGGGGACCAGCAGGAGTTGGGGGACACAAGGGACAATGATCAAAAGGATCACATACATGTATGAAAGCCGTTATCATAAGTAATTTATATGTGCTAATAGGACACATTTTTAAAAGAGCACAAAACAAAAACCCAAAACCAATCCAGTGCTGGGTTACATGTGTGACCTACCATGTCCAGCTTCTTTTTATAAATACTGTCTCTCTCTCTCTCTCTTAATGTCTGTAATCAAATATGTATTAAGATTGATTCTTAATAAACTCCAACTTTGCTTCATTAAAAAAACAAGGGGTTGGGGATTTAGCTCAGTGGTAGAGCGCTTGCCTAGCAAGCTCAAGGCCCTGGGTTCGGTCCTCATCTCCAGAAAAAAAAAAATTAAAGTGATAACCATAGCCAATACAAAATCACAATGAGGAGCTTCTCTAATCATTATTAGAGCTTATCAAAATATTGACTTTTGGCCAATATTTTTCTGTACTAGAAACAGAGCATATGGCAAGACTTTGCCAAAAAACAAATTAGGAAATTCTTATATGGTACACTCAAGTACAATACCTTGGGGAAGAAAAAAAAAAACTCATCTTTTTCTACAGAAGATCTCCACGTCCAACAGCTTACATTTGCCATTAGAGAGGAACATTTCCCACAGCAACTCTTTCCATCAACTTAAAATGTTCTTCCATATGTTACATACAGTTCCCATCCACTGCATCACCTTCTTCACTATGGGCATGTAAGACAAATAAAATCTAATCTCTCTTCTATAGGAAAAGCCCCTCAGACACCTGCTGGTCTATAACTCATACACTGTCAAGTTCAAGGTCTCCAGTGTCTTCAATCCATTCTTCCTAGGACATATACTCACAAGTTCTTTTGCACTCTTACACTCTGACCTTCTATATATAGGAGCCATCCAAAAGGGAACATATTTACTTTAGAAAAGTTTAATTCCAAGGCCCTAAGAATCAAACTCAGTGGCAAAGTACATACTGTATACAAGGCTCTAGGTTAGAAAAAAAAAAATCTGATTAGATCATCATCTTTGATCAAGGTTGTACTATTAGTATAATCTAAGATTACAGACCTCTAGTTTTTAGTTGACAGCTTTATATTAAAAATGTCCAGGGCTGGAGAGATGGCTCAGCAGTAAAGAGCACTTGATGCTCTTGCAGAGGACTGTGTTCGATTCCTAGCACCCACATGATAGTTCACAACCATCCATAATTCCAGTTCCAGGTGATCTGATGTCCTCTTCTGACCTCCAAGGGCACCAAGCACACATGTGGTCAGACATACATACAGCCAAAACACACATAAAATAAAATTAATAAATCTAATTTTAAAAAATTTAAAGGCCCAATACATTCATCTTTGCCAATATATGTAAAATGTAAATTTTCTCTCCACCTAGATTAAGGCAGTAAACTTACTTCTACCAAAATTTAAAGTTCTTTCAATTTGGCCCACTGTGCCAATCCGTTCAAGACAGTTTAAAATCTTAATTACTTTCCCATGACTAACCCTTCAAATTTCCCATTGTGAATTACATAGCAAACATTCCTTCAAAACACTCATAATAGTTTTTGTTAAAGTACTGACCAGGGCAACATTTAAATTATTCCCCCATCATAGTTTTTGTTTTTCAAGACAGGGTTTTATTGTAGAATATATGTTTAATGATGTAAAGATGAGTTGCATTCTTTTATGCTGCATTTATTTGACTCTGTGAAGCTGTGTTACTGTGCCTGTCTAAAACACCTGATTGGTCTACTAAACAGCTGAACATCCAATAGCTAGGCAAGAGAGATACAGAGAATAAATGAGAAGGAGAGAGAGAAGAGGGAGGAGTGAGAAAAGGAGGAGAGAAGGATGCCAGGGGTCAGCCGCCCAGCCACACAACCAGCCATGAAGAAAGAAAGAAAGAGAGGTATATAGAATAGGGAAAGGTAAAAGCCCAGAGGCAAAAGGTAGATGGGATAATTTAAGAAAAGCTGGCTAGAAACAAGCCAAGCCAAGGCCAGGCATTAATAAGTAAGACTAAGTCTCCATGTATTTTTTTTTATTTTTATTATTTTTTTAATTATGTATACACTTGCCAGAAGAGGGCACCAGATCTCATTATAGATGGTTGTGAGCTGCCACGTGGTTGCTGGGAATTGAACTCAGGTCCTCAGGAAGAGCAGCCAGTGCTCTTAACCTCTGAGCCATCTCTCCAGCCCTTGTCTCCATGTATTTATTTGGGAGTTGGGTGGCTGGCTCCCAAAGATTAAAAACAAAAACAAAAAACAAACTTACTACAGGGTTTCTCTGTGTAGCCCTGGCTGTCCTGGAACTCACTCTGTAGACCAGGCTGGCCTCAAACTCAGAGATCCACCTACTCCTGCCTTTGGAGTCCTAGGATTAAAGGTGTGTGTCACCACCGCCTGACCCCATATTTCTTAATAAAGGATCACTTAAACAGTTTCTTTTATCATATCTCCTTATTCAAGAGATTATGAAGGATTTAAACATCTTCAAGACCAAATATAATATATATATATATATATATATTACTTTCATGACTTAAGAGTCCTGTAAGCTTATCAAGAAATGAGATTTTGAAGCCTGTTGCCTTCCAAAGTGGCTGCAAAAAAATTTTTGCAATGCATGAGGGTTCCAATTCTACACACTTTCAATCACATTTATTGTTTTGTTTTTCTTTTTTCTTTTTCTTTTTTTGAGCTGAGGATTGAACCCGGGGCCTTACATTTGCTAGGCAAGCGCTCTACCACTGAGCTAAATCCCCAACCCCACATTTATTGTTAATGTTTTGTTTTGCTTTGTTTTGCTTTTGAGACGGGCTGTCCTAGAAAGCACTACGTAGACCAGGCTGGCCTCAAACTCAGAGACCTACTGCTTGCCTCTGCCTCTCAAATGCTGGGACTAAAGGCATGCACCACCATGCCCAGCTGAACTATTTTGCTTTTAATTTATGGTCTGTGGTAATGATCATGCTAGTGAAAGGCTTTGATTTGCACTAATGGAAAAGATGATCTTTTCATGTACTCACTGACAGTTTGTGAGGATGACTTTGTGCTATCCCTTGTAAGCGAAATTCAACAAAACAAATTGGAGATTTGAAAATCCTTAGAATAATGCTCTGCTTAAAATTTTGTTTTTAATTGTGTTTAATTGTATTTTTCTTCTAACTCCTTGAGCTGTACACTGCCTTAGGTAATCATCCCTGGCTTGTAAAATCTTCATTACACTTTAGCTTTTTTTCTTTTTTAATTCTCTTGGTATCTAGGGTCAGAATCATTTGGAACTTGCCTAATAACTGGAAGACTCCTCATGCTATATGGTATTACCATCACTGGAGCGAACAGTGAGGCAGCCATGTCCACCACATTGGGCATGCCTCTACAGCCCTATCCTGTAGGAAGTAGACTTTTTCTTAAAAGAGTCAAACAGCACCAGGCACGGTGGTGTACATTATAATCCCAGCATCTGAGAAGTGGAGGCAGAAGGATCAAGGCCACCTCAGCATGGCTTAAAACCACTGTGAGTCCAAGGCCACCCGAGGCCACATGAACGCCTATCTCAAAAAATAAACAACAAAGAACAGGTGAGGGTGGCCAGATATTAAATATTTTTACTTTTATAGGCCATATGGTCTCTGTCACAACTAACTACTTGAAGTGTCCAGTTACAGCCCAAAGGTGGCCATAGACAACACAGAAGCAAATGAAATGGGCTATGTTCCAAGAAAAAAAAATTATTCACAAAAAAAAAGAAATAAGTTGGGCATGGTAGCATACACCTCTAATCCTAGTACTTGGGAGGCTGAGGCAGGATTGCCCCCAAGTCTGAGTATCAGGTCAGCCAGGGCTATAAAGTAAGACAATCTTTTGGGAAAAAGAGAGAGTGAGCCAGTCTATACATTAGTTTGCTAACCTCCAATTTATACAAATGAATCTAATCTTTTTCTATAACTTGAGAATTTAATTTCCTTTTTCAAAGATTAAGATTAGTTCATTTGAGCTGGGCACAGTCACATAAATTTTTAATCCCAGAAATTGGAAGGCAGAGGCAGTCTGATCTCTGTGAGTTCCAGGCCAGCCAGTGCTACACAAGAAGAGCCTGTGTCAAGAAAAAGGGGGAAAGGGGGTGGGGATTAGTAAATATGGCAGGGTAGCACACAGTTTTAATTCCAAACTCAAGAGGTAGAGGCAGGAGGATCTCTGTGAGTTCAAGGACCTTCTGGTCAACATAGCAAGTTCCAGGTTAGCCATCCAGGGCTACACAGTGAGACCCTGTCTCAAAACACCAAAGCTAATCTCATAACTAATAAAAGACAGACTTGTTGCTTTTATGCACAACTAACAGGAAGAGATATTAGCATTACATTTCTGAGAGTCACGTAGCATCACGTACCATATGGGATGATATAATGCTTACAATTTTACTAAAATTTTGCTTCTAGGAGCTAAAACCTAAAAAAAAAAAAAAAAAAAAAAAAAAATACTCAATGACTTATAGTGTACTGGTTAATTTTTAGTCACCTTGACACAAATACAGTCATCTGGGAAGAAGGAATATCAATTGAGGATTTCTACTCCAGGCTGGCCTCGTAAACAAGTCTCTGGGGCATTTTCTTGATTAATGATAGACATGGGAGGGCCCAGCTCACTGTGGGCAGTACCACCCTGGGCAGGTGGGCCTGGATTGTGTAAGAAAGCACACTGAAAAGGACAAGGGGAGAATGCCAGTAAGTGGCATCCCTTCTGGTCTCTGCTTGAGTTCCTGCCTTGGCTGTCCTCATGAACTGCAAACCAATTTATAAACTCTTCCCTCCCCGAGTTGCTTTTGGTCAGTGTTTTATCACAGAAAATAATTAGAAGCAGGGCAGTGGTGGCACAATCTTTAATCCCAGCACTCCAAAAGCAGAGGCAGGCAGATCTCTGTGAGTTTGAAGCCAGCCTGACCTACAGAGTAAGTTCCAGGACAAACAGGACTATACAGAGAAACCCTGTCTCGAAAAACCAAAAAAGAACTAGAACATTCATCTGCATCTACAAAAATGTAGAATTCCTAATTATGATTAATTATCTATAACACTGATTAACCAAAAAACAAAGTATGGTCAGTAAAATCCCAATTTTAAGACTATGCTGATTCAGATAAACAAATAGATGTATACCAAAATGTTAAATTGTGATTTTAAAAAAATTATTGTGTGTATGTGAGTGCATGATTTGAGGGCATGTGTGCCAGAGTGGAGTGTAAGGGCAGAGGAGACTTTTGTGGAATCGGGTTGCTCCTTCTACCTTTGGTTCCGGTATGGGGTTCAGAACGCCAGCCTTGCCCACATGCCTAGACTTGCTGAACCATTTTTCCAGCACAAGATTCTTCAACTTCCTCTATACCTCCGTGTGTTTTCTAAAGTCAACACCATATTCCACTCACAGAAAAATTTCCTACACATGTAGGAAACAAATTAAGTTAGCCATATCTAATTATTAAAATAAAAAAACCACAAGCTTTGTTTGGGCCAGAAAGATGGCTTAGCAAATTAAGGCACTTGGTGCCACACCTAACAACCTGAGTTTGATCCCCAGGATCCTACATATTAGAGAGAACCAATTCCAGTAAGTTCTCCAAATTCCACAAACATACTGTGTGTGGTACACAATCACATGCATATACACATAGAATTAAATAAACAATAAAATAAACAAATACATAAAAGTAATCAAAAAACTTTAAAAAAATTTTAATATTATTATTTTTTAATTTCACGTGCATTGGTGTTTTGCCTGCATATATGTCTGTGTGAGGGTGACAGTTGTGAACTGCCATGTGGGTGCTGGGAATTGAACCCAGGTCCTCTAGAAGAACAGCCAGTGCTCTTAACTGAGCCATCTCTCCAGCTCTGCCCCCCCCCAAATAAAAGACAAGCAATAGAAAATACTATAATTTCCATTCCAAACCAACAAAACATGGACTTTCCCCTCTCTGAAGCAAATGCTACGTACATACTACTATACCTGCACAAGAAATGCTTCAGGGTCCCTTTGTGTTCCTTTCACTCCAAATAGAGTGGAAAAAATCACTTTGACGTTGAAGTCTTCTCCCACTTCCACAGCAAGTCCTTTTTGCTTTTCAGCAGCAATAAATGCACTTAGAAGTCTAGAATATTCTTTGAGATTAGTATAGGAGAATTTATACAGGGGAGTTAAACTATATACAGTCCATTGTTTATGGAGGAGAAACGCAACCTTCTGAGGATCGATTTCTTCCTAAAACAAAAAAATCAAGATAAAGGTTTTAAAAAGCAAAAACATGAATAGAAATTTAATAATAGCAATTTATTGCTAAATTTAGCAAATTTATATATTAAATATAGCAAAAATTTATATATTTAATAAGAATTTACTACTTGGTACATGATCCTGTGTTCCTAAGATTAACCTCAAATGGAGCTTGCAAGACTTTATAGGTCATTAAATGGTCCTCTGCTTTTGCCTCCTTTCCTGTGTGGAAAACTGTCCCCCTGGATGTTCATACAAGAAAGTGCTCCATTTCATTCAAATCTGTCCTTAGTTATTATCTAAGAGGCCACTCTAAAGTAAATGTATCACTCCAAATATGTCACTATCCCCTAACTCTTTTATTTTTCTTCATAGCACTTATTACAATCTGACATTTGATATATGTGCATGCATGTGTGTTTTAGTGTGCGTGTGCGTGTGCGTGTGCGTGTGCGTGTGTGTGTGTGTGTGTGTGTGTGTGTGTGTGTGTGTAGTCACGGAAGCAGGAAAGGGACCATAAGAGGGAAGGAAGAGCTCATAAGGGTAGAGATAATAAGATAAGATAGTACACAGAAAGGAAAACTATTTGGGAGGAACAACAGAATCAGATGGGGAAGAAGATTGAATAATAACAAAGTATAATATATATAAGCATGCCACAGGGAATCTGTCATTTTGTATGTTCACTTAAAAAATTAATTTAAGCCGGGTGGTGGTGGCGCACGCCTTTAATACCTGCACTCAGGAGGCAGAGCCAGGTGGATCTCTGTGAGTTCAAGGCCTGCCTGGTCTACAATGTGAGTTCCAGGAAAGGTCCAAAGCTACACAGAGAAACCCTGTCTCAAAAACCAAATAATAATAATAATAATAATAATAATAATAACAACTTAAAAACAAATGTGAGCCAGGCATAGTGGTATATGACTGTAACTCTAGCTCTTTTGGGGCAGACAGAAAGATCACCCACAAGTTCAAGGCCAAATTGGCCCAGTCTACATAGTGAATTCTAAGCTAACAGGCTTGTATAACAACATTGTCTCAAAGAAACAAAAACAAAAGTAAACAAATAAAATATACAAACAAAACCCCACAAAGGGTATAAAAGTACTGACAGTCTAAAAGCTCCTAACTTCCTCCGGAGGAACTTCTAAAGCCCACATTCTCTGACATTGTCTCACAGCTCCAGCTGTCTTTTAGAACAAAAGTGTATGTGTGTGGGTGTGTGTGATTTGAGAACAATGTCTGTCATAGTTACAGCATTCACTGAAACAGTTACATACTTCTTCTTATGAAATATATGGGAAAATTATAAAAATAAGAAGCACTAAACTAGACATTTCCATCTTTATATAAGATATGTCCAAGGTTTGGAGAAATGGCAGAGGACCTGAGTGTTCTCAGCATCCACTTGATAAATCCATAATCATAAGTCACTCCAGTCCTAGGGAGTCCAATGCCCTCTTCTGACTTCCTCAGGCACACATGTGGTACATATACATACATGCAGGCAAAATACGACACACTAGGAAGTCATGTCGGTGCACATATGTAATATCAGCTGGCAGGAGAAGGGAAGGAAAGAAGGGAAGAAGGAAGGCAGGAAGGAAGGAAGGAAGGAAGGATAAAGTCTGAGGATGTAGTTCATACTAAGCTGAACATATGCAAGGCTGTGCATTAAACCCCCAGTAGCCCCACCCCCACGCCCAAAAAGCTTTCTGGCTAAGAACTATTATTTTCAGCAGGGCGGTGGTGGCGCATGCCTGTAATCCCAGCACTCAGGGAGGCAGAGGCAGGTGGATCTCTGTGAGTTCGAGGCCAGCCTGGTCTCCAGAGCTAGTGCAGTTCAGGCTCCAAAGCTACAGAGAAACCCTGTCTCAGAAAACAAAAAAAGAACTATTATTTTCAGTACCAGCACTAGCAATTCTTCTTCAAGAAACGTCGTAAGAAACAAAACTTGACTCCTGTCCCAAAAGGCACTAGACACAAGTTACACTGAAGGTACCAAAGAACCAAAGGAACAATAGAACTTATGGAAAATACTAGACAAGAATACAAACTTCAGTCATTGAGAAACATCATACAAATACAAAGATGAGGAACATTCCAGTCAAATAGGGGGAAGTATGAGTCTATATTCTTCAAAAATGCCAATGTCACAGAAGAAAAATATTGAGGAAATGAAATGGAGTCATGGAGATTAGGAGGAACAAAAGGTAGTGTGGTTAAAGTGTGAAATTGTTTTCTTAACTACTCCTCATTTATCTACTAGCTGAGAGGTTAAACTGTTATGTGAATTGATGCATTCTTAGTCATATATTTTCAATCACTGACTATCCCAAAGGTAAACAAGTCATACCTGAAACTGTGAACATTGGGGAACTTTCCTTCGAGGTGGACTGGGAAAAAACGAACTCTGCCTCCTGATGGATTCCAGTCGTTTCTGCAGAGGGGTGGCACCTACAAAGTAATCTTTAAGATTTGAGGGACCTCGTCTAGGAGTTGGTCCTCGTGAGTCATAAGGATCCATGGTCTGCAATAAGAAAAAGAGAGCTACTCTAGAATTCCAAGCCCTCAAGTTAAGTCACGCACACTGCTCTACAGGCACTTCTTACTCTCTCTCCTTCCCACTCCCGCCCTTTGCCACAACAGCCTCTTATTTCCTGTCTCACTCACTGTCCAACTGCCGTGAAGAGAGATGCCAAAGCAAGAACTTTATAGTATGAGCTCTCGAATAAGTCAATGTTTTTCATGTTGCCAAGCAGACTTGCAAGACCACCAGGAATGATGGGCAAAACTGGGGCTTCATGATGACCCTCAAGAGCTGCCTCTGATCTGGCCTGCCGATTTCAAAAAGTGAGGGAAGACAGGAGGTGAGTTTGTGTAAGCACACGGAAGAGAGGACATTCATGACAAGTGGCACGGTGGGTGGACGGCTCTCTCCTGGGGTCCTTGGAGGTTGGAAGACTCTATCAGGGGAGCCAAGGCCAGGCCCAAGAGGAAAGGCGGTTACCTCACAGTCTGCCCCCCTTTCCTGAAGGAGGCTGCAAAGCAACAGCAACAGAATGTCTAGGCACGGCTGGCCCCAGATGACCAACGAAAAAGAAAACCATGTTCCCAAGCAGGAGCTCAACCGGGCCGGCTTGGCCACTTAATACCCTCAGCAGCCAGAAAGAGAACTTTCTAGTCAAAAAATTGGAGGGCATCTTTACAGACACGACCCCACACCAGCAGCCTGTAGCCAAAACTTGACCTGCACAGGAAATGCCTCAACTGATGCCTTCCAAACCTGTCTGTGTAAGCAATTTCCTTTCCTTACCAACCCTCCCTCAGCCAGAGAATCGACAAAACTGAGCCAGACAGGATTTGGAGTAAAGATAGTGCAATTGTCAATGGATTTGTTGATAACCAATTGGGACTAAAGTGGCTCTTGTGACGACGATGGTCTGGACATCAAGATGACCCGCACACATACCTCTGGGGGCATGGTCATTTCCTCCTCCACAGGAGTGGTGTACCCCAGAGGAGGGTGATGGCAACATTCTCCAGGGAGGGTAAATCCCTGGAAGAGCCAGTTGTCTATATTAGGGGAACAGTAATCTGGTGCCATCAATTCCTCCTCCATCAGCTTTGGGACCTTAGCTTTGTCTGGATTCTCCAAACTCCAGGTCTGGTGAGATGGCTTAGCCAGTAAAGGAACTTGCAGCTAAGCTAGATAACCTAAGTTCAATTCCTGAAACTCATACAGTAGCAGAGAACTGACTTCTGCAAGATGGCCTCTGACCACCATACCCATGCCATATAGTACATGTGTATCCACTACTTTAAAATATAAAACACCATAGATACGGATGCAATATTTAAATAGGTATTTTTCATTTTCCCATAGGCATAAAGTAGTTCCATGATGTGAGCCTTGGCCACCATCCCTGGAGAGCCTCCAAGTGTGCACTTTAGTGGGTTTAGATTACAGAATTTTTCTTTGAAGTGTGTTATTTGGTACAATAATTGCTAAGCGTTCATTATTTTCCAGGTTTGTAATCACTTAACAAATATCATGCCTTTAACAAGCATTCTCCTTTTGTTTGGGGGGGGGTGGTGTTTATAACGAGTGACTGTGTAGCTCAGGTTGGCCTAGAACTCACAGCAGTTCTCTTGCTTCAGCCTCCCTTGTGCTCGGACACATCTAGTACTCCTCAAATGACCCATTATGTAAGCCACTATGTTGCCAGTTGACAGAGGGAAAAGAGTCGGAAATAGTTCCCAAGTTTTACCCTTTCAGCAGCTTTTTATAGTATACACAGAACAACACTGCTCGCCGAATCCCCAACACCCACGCTCATCTGAACGTTAGCTCCAGTGGGTGTCCATCTCCACACACAAAAGCACTGCAAAGACAGTAACCTCACCACACAGCTCAGTGCAGTACACAGTCAGTCAGTCCAGGACCCACCCAAAACAGCTTACCAAAAAGATGTCGTGATGATGCTGTCATCCATTCCGGATTCACGAATCATGCTTCAAGTCTGGCTCCAACACTACGTCGAGAAGATATCTTTTGGTTTTTTGTTTTTGTTTTAGGGGGAAAAAAAAGAAAAAAGAAAGCGGCCAAAGGCCAAAATGACTGCTAAGAGAGAACCGAAGCAATCCCTGGTGAATTCAGAAGAGACATCGAGGCCAGCGAGGGAACCTTGGCCCCCTCAGACGCGGGCAACACGGCGACTTCACTCGGGAGAGACAGTTCCGCTTCCCTAGAGGCCCGGCTCTGCGACCCTCACTCCTCCGGAGCTAGCGTCTGCCCACGAAAGACAAGGTGCCCCGAAGCCCCTTCTCGGAAGCCCTCCTATGATCAAAAGTAGACC
The DNA here is from genome assembly GCF_903995425.1 of Onychomys torridus. Lineage (NCBI taxonomy): Eukaryota > Metazoa > Chordata > Mammalia > Rodentia > Cricetidae > Onychomys > Onychomys torridus. Next base: position 33,440,512 of record NC_050453.1, read on the forward strand.
CACAGACTCCCTTCGCAAAGGCGCAACTCCGCGCACTCCACGCCCTCCGGTTTAAAATCATTTCCCGACTTGCTCTGCGGCCGACGCAGACAGCCTCTTCTGTGGCCCGCCGATTTCACGTAAATGAGCAACTGACGTCGCCATTTTAACTGAGGGCAGAGCTTTTATCAGTCCGGTCAAATTCCCGATTGCGCCGCGTTGCTCTTCCGTTTTACAACCGGTGCGAAGCTTTCTCCCATAATTTCCGCCCATAATAAACATGGCAGAGGCGCCCTCGTTCTGATTGGCCGACTACCTTACGTCAGTTTGGCGCTCTCAGGGCGTGAGAGGGACTGGCTTCGGAACGTGGTCTGTGTCGGTGTTCGAACCTCCGAGCATCTGGGATTTGTTCGCTTTCCAAAATTCAGTATGGGACGCCACGTTGAGGAGATTTGAAACACGAGGTTGAACTTCCTGATGCTTATGCCCTGGTCACCTTGGAGAAAACGTGGGACTAAGAAAGGACGCGCGCCTGGTGACCGGCCTCCCCGCGTCTGCACTGGGCTGGGTCGCGCTTGCCCGGCGGTTTGGGGATCTTTTGGTGTCTTCGGGCCGCAGCCTTGTATAATGAAAGCGGGGACTGATGCACTGACGGAAGCAAAGGTTTTGCCCTGTCCGCTCACCCAAGGGCCCTAGAGACCGACCTTGCGGATTAATCTTCGTTGTACTTGAACGTTCTGCGGAGGCGGGTCTGGATGCGGTGGGAACTAGAATTGTAAGGGTTCCCAGGTATTCCGGAAACCGAGTTTTGAGCACCACCACACCTGCAGCGTGGGATTCCTGATTGTCGCCGGTGATCCTGGGACTTCAACATGTATCTTGGTTCTTGGTTAAGTCGTCTGTGCAGGGGTTTGTCCAGACCCATCGGAAAGACCACCACCCAGCCAATCTGGGCTTCTCTCTCCAGAAGTCTGGCGTTAAGTTCACAAAGAATTCCAGGTGAAAGCAGCGACGAGCTCCCGCCTGTTTCTGATAGCTTGTTTCTCCAGTCTTAACTGCATTTTTATAGCAGGTCATTCATTCTCTTCATTACTTATAATCAAGGTTTTTTTTCCCCTTAGTTAAAAAAATAATAATAGCCGCACATAGGCCAGCCTGTGTTTAGTTGATACTATTAATATAAAAACTAAAAAGTAATAATAATTAAATAAAATCTTTTTCACACTTTTAATAATTTATTGTTGTACAAATGATTGTTATAAACTAGACTTGTACTAAAGCTGAATAGTAACTGCACTGCCAAACAGATAATTTCTAAGATCATATTTCACTTGGCAAAGAAACATGTAATATTTAAAATTGTACAACTGCAATTTCAGGTCCATGCAAGTGCTAGGTCATGTAAAAAGCTTAGATTTCTAAACAGAATGCAAAATTTTACTTTGGGATAGTAATTCACTTGGGCTTTGACACATTTGCATGTAAACACAATAGAGAAACTGGATGATCTAGCCTATTTATAAACCTCATCAGGCTTATCAAGATGGTTCAGTGGGTTGAGGCGCTTACTGCCAAGCCTGTGAGGACCAGAGTTCATTCCCGGACCCATATTGGAAGAAGAGAACAGAATCCAACAACTTGTCTTCTGACTACCCCAGGTGCACCATGGCACGAGGGCTCCCACATGTATGATGCGCGCACACACACACACACACACACACACACACACACACACACAAAATGTAATTTAAAAATTTTACTGACTTCACCCATTGACCTGAAACACCTAACATACCATGAATGGAGGATATTTTAAACAAACTACAGATATTTTTACTGTTACCATTTAAACTTTTTTTTTTTTCTTTTTTGAAAGAATTTAGTAGCTTTGTTGCTCGGACCAACACATGTGGAGAATTGCGTTCTTCCCACTTAGGCCAAGAAGTCACTCTGTGTGGATGGATTCAGTACCGAAGGTAAACTGAGGCAAATGGTTTAGGAGTACATGAAGGTTGTATTCCCAAGCAATTCCAACCGTTACTAATTTTTACCCAGTCAGAGAATTGTATCACTGCATTTTCCGTTCTGTCTTGTATTGAAAAAGTCTAATAGTGTCGCTCTAAGTGAGGGTGTAGGGGCCAAACCTGGTCCACCAGTGGACTGAAATAATCTTGAGCTACTGCTGAAAAGCTTTTATAACCAGCACCTGGGATAGACCAGAAGTCTGTAAGCCAGCTGAGAAACAGCAATAGTCGGGGAGAAAGCTTGCTTTATTCAGAATTTCAGTAGAGAAAAAGCTTAAAAACATGAGCAGTGATTCCTGCAGCTCAAAACCCATTTGTTGTTTTTGTTGTTCATCTCTGTGTTCCAAAAAATACTAGCACATTAATTCATATTGAAGAAGTCCAAACTGTGGATAGATATTTGCCATTAAAAAATTTACCTTGGCGCTTAGAGTCCTCAGCATGCTCAGTACAAGCGTTGTCTTGGCAAGAATCTTGTCCTTAACTTGCTTATTTATAGCTCTGTCAACACTGTGCTGAGTGACAGGTAGACTCTTACAGTTTTTCTGTAGTAACATTCCTGGCGCATTTCTTTTTAAACTGTATTCATTCCCTTGATGTCTGCAATATCACCAGTGACCACAGTACAGTATACCTGATGCCTTTGCAGCAAAATTTAAGAAGTCAGGCTGCCCTAACCATCATATGAGTATATCGTTTGCACACATGGTATAGTTAAAGCTGATTCCAGACCATGTATTACAACCATAATCCCAAGACCTGTTTGATTTTAGCACATTGAGTTCCTGTAAGATGCTAGCATAAATGAGAAAAATAGTTCCTTATCTTCTAAAAGTAAGAAGAAAAGCATCAGGAAGAAATAAAACTCTTCTCCAGAACCCATCAAATCTCATGACTATCTTCATAGCTGTAGTTGACAAAATCCATAGTCCTCGATTTCCTTATATGAGAAATCCATGTTTAGTGTGGCAGGCAAGATCAAGAGATGTTTTCGGGGCTGGAGAGATGGCTCTGGAGTTAAGGATGAATTCTGCTCTTGCAGAGGACCTATGGTTTGTTTGCCAGCATTTATGTCGGGCTCACAACTGCCTGTAACTCCAGCTCCAGGGGGATGTGGTACCACTGGCCTTTCAGGTACCTGCATTCACATGCAGACACATAATTGAAATGAAAATGAATCTTTAAGAAGAAATAGTTTTCAGGCTTTTCTTGTGTGAGTCCCAACTTCTAGTTCAGTAGGAACCTTCTTTTCTGCTTCTCAGCATACTCCTGATAGTCCTTTAAGAGCCTGGTACACAGGTCTGAGAGTGTCTGTCACAAACTTCGCTGCAAAGAGTGATTGCATGCCCCTCTGACGCATCAAGAGAGATGCTGGCAGCAATCACATTCGGAAACTTTTAAGTCTAGGCAGACAGTCGGTGGTGCACACCTTTAATCCCAGCACTGGGGAGGCTGAAGCAGACAGATCTCTGAGTTTGAGGCATGAATTCCAGGCCACCCACAGCTAAACAGTGGTGAGACCTTGTCTCAAAAAAAGAAAGAAAAATTTAAATCTTCTTTGTCATTAATAAGCCACATATATCAAATTCGTAGCTATATGAATAATTAATAATAATTCAAATTGGAAAAAAAAATTTGGCCAGGTATGGCAGTACATGCCTATAATCTCAGCTAGTTAGGAAGCTGGGACAGGAAAATGTCAAGTTCATGGACAGCCTGGGCAACAAGGCCTGACCCTTCCTAAAAAAGAAAAAAAGTCAAAAGATAGTTGTATGAATTATAGCTTATGAAAGTGCACAATTATAAAAAGGAAGAAATTACATGGACTTTTTTTAATGCTTTTTTTTTTAAACTGGAGCTGAGGATCGAACCCAGGGCCTTGCGCTTGCTCTACCACTGAGCCAAATCCCCAACCCTTACATGGAATTTTTATTGCTGGTTTTGTCTTTAAATTTTGAGCTGAGGTACTTTATCCTGAAATATTCTTTCTTTTTCCATTATTCAGGCAAAATACCTTCTTAGTCCTAAGAGATTGCCACGGTCTTGTTCAAATTATCATTCCCCAGGATGAGGTAATAAAAGGTTTCCTACTATTATCTAAAAGCTTCTTTGATAGGATGTAGTGTGAGCTAAGTAGTTTCATCAGCATGTTTGAAGTATTGATTTCAAGAGTTAATTGTTAATAAAAACTGAAAACTACTATATACAACATTAAGATACGATAAACTGTGGGAATAAAGACATGACTGATCTGCTAAGAGCACTTGCTGCTTTTGTTAAGGACCGGGGTTCAAGTCCCAACATTCACAGCCATCTAACTCCAGTTCCATGGAATCCAATGTTCTCACTGGCTTCCAAGGGCGCCAAGCAGTTATGTGTTAAACTCACATACATTCAGGCAAACAGCTAATACCATAGACAAAGGGCCAATTTCTCTAATATGTAAAAACCTGCACAAAAAGGGGAGAAAGGGGCCCCAAGAGGCAAGATGGCTCAGAGGGTATAAAGGTGCCTGTCACCAAGCCTGACAGTGTGAGTTCAAAACCCACATGGTAGAAGGAAAAGACCAGCTGCCTCAAGTTGTCTTCTGACTTCCACATGTGCCATGCTACACTCATGTGAGTGCCTGTGCATGCACACGTATACAGAATAAATGTAATAAATGAATTAGCTACCAAAAAGTAAAGGATCCAGAATGTGAAGATGAAATTTATAGAAAAGAAAACATAACCTAAAAATAATTTCCAAAGAAAATGTAAGTCAGACATGACAGCATACACTTAAAATCTCATCAGTGGGAAGCAGATGCAAGAAGAGCTCAGGGTCCCAGGCCAACTTCAGTATTACAGTCCATCAAGGCAGCCTACATGAGACTCTATCTAAAATATACACACATATACATGAAAGTATACCAAAGGCTGAGATGTGATTTTTGGACTATGGAGTGGCCCACTGGGTAAAGATTTTGTTTGTTTGTTCTTTTCAAGACAGGGTTTCTCTGTATAGTTTTGGAGCCTGTCCTGGATCTCTCTCTTGTAGACCAGGCTGGCTTCAAACTCAGAGATCTGCCTGGCTCTGCCTCCTGAGTGCTGGGATTAAAGGTGTACGCCACCACCGCCCGGCAAGTAAAGATTCTTGCCACCAAGCTGACAGCCTGAGGTTGATCCTTGAAACTCACGTGGTGGAAGGAGAAGCAACTCCCACAGGTTGTCCTCTGGCCTCTACATACAGGCTATGGCATGTGCACACACGTGTACACAGACACACACACACACACACACACACACACACACACACACAGAGTCACTAAATAAAGCCAGCCTGGGCAACCTAGACTATGTCTGAGTCAAAGGTAGCTGACAAGCTGGGCGTAGTGGTACATGTCTTTAATCCCAGCACTTGGGAAGGCAGAAGCAAATAGATATACTCTGAGTATAAGGCCAGACTGACTCGTCTGCATCATGAGTTCCAAGACAGCCAGAGAGCCATAGTGAAACCCTGTCTCAAAAAAAAAAAAAAAAAAAAAGTAGCTGGTGGACATGGTAGTGCATACCTACAATCCTAGTACTTGGGAAGCTGAGGCAGGAAGGCTGAGGGTTCAAGGCCAATATGGATCACGTAGTGAGGCCCTGTCAGAGGAAAGGAGGAAGGAAGATCCTCAGTGGTCTTACTGGCTATGTTATATGGAGCCAAAGTGGCAGTGGGATTTACCATATCTTGTAATAACACCATTGAGACAGCTCCAATATTACAGCAAGTAAGCTGTATCATTTTTCTAAACTAGAGACTTACTGAAGAGTTTTGTAAGTTCGTTTATTCTTAGAACTGACTCCCTCTCCCCCGTATTTTGCAGTCGGCTGCGTCTGTGAAGAAGCTTTTATGTGAAGCCCCTGTGGAATCTGTGCTGAAAGTATCGGGGACAGTTATCTCCCGGCCTCCAGGACAAGAGAATCCAGTTAGTATAGGAAATAGAAAGTTTGTCTTTGTGCATTCTCAGTGTCTGCATATACATAGCGCCCCTTGTGGACACTTAGCGCCAAAGTTCCTAAGTTCCACAAGTGAACTGACAGGTGTCAGCACACCCATGTAAGTGTGCACAAAGAGACATGTTGACCATGACAAATACATAATGATATTTGCTGATTTTAGGAGCCACAGATATAAATATAAATAAGAATGTAAAAATTATAATCTACACTGTAGCTTGACACATATATGTATATAAATGCATGTGTTTTACAAATGTGTATTGTGTGTATTGCATAGATGTCCTGAAAAATGATTTTCTAAAATAGATCTTTTTTTTTTTCTAAGAAAATGCCAACAGGTGAGATTGAAATCAAAGTTAAAACAGCTGAGCTCCTGAATGCCTGCAAGAAGCTACCCTTTGAGATTAAAGACTTTGTGAAGGTGAGGGCCTCTCATTAATAAAATTAAGTATGTAGAAAGTGATCAAAAATATCAGAATTTGTAAAGAATAAGTTTGCCTTCTATAAAATGAGTATTTTATTACCAATTATCCTAGTGAATTATTTTACAAACTAACAGCTTGTTATGTTATTGGAGTTCATACAGGTTGAAATGTATTCTGTCCTTAAGACTTGAAGTAGTCTATTGTTCAGGTTTTTCCATTGCTATTGTTTAAAGAAAATTTATATCTAGCTTGGAAATGGCAAAGTTGAGTAGGGAAATCTTTTTCTAATAGTAATATAATGTATACTTAGAACAATTTTTTACTTACCAACCATAGAATAAAGGATTTAGGATGATCTTAGCTAAAATTTTCAAAGCTTGATAGAGGTAGCCAGCACTGAGTAAGTATACCCAGATGATTTTAAACTTGGTCATAATTATAGGCTTGTATATACTTTTGTGGTTGTTCATTTGGTTGGTTGGTTTTGGTTTTTTTGAGGCAGGGTCTTGCTATGTAGCCTTGACTGTCCTGGAACTCAATCTGTAAACCAGGTTGGCCTCAAACTCACAGAAATCCGCCTGCCTCTGCCTCCCGAAAGATAGGATTAAAGGCATGCACTACTGCGTCCAGTTTATATACCTAATTTTTAAGCCAGTCTACTAAGGTGTTTGTGTGTATGCATGTGCACATATATGTGTGTATGTCGAAGCCAGAGGAAAACCTTGAGTGTGATTTCTCAGGCACTGTCCATCTTTAGACAGGGTTTCTCACTGGCCTAGAACTCACTAAGTAGAACAGGCTGGGTGGCCAGCAAGCCCCAGAGATCAGCCTGTCTGCACCTGCCTTGTGCTGTAATCACAAGTATGTACTACCACACCCAGGTCCTTAGGTCCTGAGCACTGAACTTAGGTGCTTGTGCTCACAGGACAAGTCCTTTATCAACAGTGATGGTTGATTTGAAGTCAGCTTGGCACAACCTAGAATCACATGAGTAAAGAGTCTCTGAGGGGTTGCCTAGATTAGGTTGACCTGTGAGCATGTCTTCAGGGAATATCCTTAATTGGATCAATTGGTGTGGGCAAATGAACCCTGTAATGTAGATGGCATCATTCCATGGCCTGGGCCCTGGCTGAATGAAAAGGAACAAGCTGAGCACTGGCATGTATGCATCGAGTCCTTGCTCTCTGCACTTGGCTGTGGGTGTCATGTGACCAGCTGCTTTAGTCCCTGCTGCCTTGATTTCCTGCAGTGATGGGCTGTAACTAGAACTGAGAGCCAAAGTAAACCTTTCTCCCTTAAGTTGCTTTTGTGAAACTAAACACCAGCTAAACACCACTAGGCTGATTTCCCTATCTCTATTAAGAGACATTTAATTATGTGACTTAGTAGTCTTATATTCAAGTTCATTGATTTAAAAAAAAATGTAGGGGTTGGGGATTTAGCTCAGTGGTAGAGCGCTTGCCTAGCAAGTGCAAGGCCGTGGGTTCGATCCTCAGCTCTGGCCAAAAAAAAAAAAAAAAAAAATGTAATTACAAAGTAGACCTTATTATGGAAAAAAAAGACAATAAATTTCTAAGGTAAACATTCAGAAAAAGAAGTTATAGGCATTCTCTTACTATTTCTATTTCTGATATGAAAGAATTGAACTTCCCATATTAAAGAACTTTTTTTTTAAGTTCTCAGTACAAAGATGAATATAAGATGAATATAAGGATATACAGCCTTGAAAATAAACAAACATAAACTGGAAAGATGGCTCAGTGGTTAAGAAAATATACTGTTCTTACAAAGGACGTGAGTTTGGTTCCCAACAAATATATAAGGCGGCTCCCAATGCCTGTAACTCTAGCTCCTGGGAATGCTTCTGGCCTCAAGGCTACCTGCACTCATGTGTACAGACATGCACACCTACACATACCCCCCACCAATAAGTAAATGTAAGTTTAAAAAATTAAAGCTAGCTACCTTTTTAATGTTCAAAATGTTTAACATAAAAATCTTTCATTTGTGTAGAAAACAGAGGCTCTTCGTTTGCAGTATCGGTACTTAGATCTGCGAAGTTTCCAAATGCAGTACAACCTGCGACTGAGGTCCCAGATGGTCATGAAAATGCGGGAATATCTCTGTAATCTACACGGTAAGGGAAAGCCTGAAGTTCATTCGGTTTTATTGAATACTCTCTTCATTGTGGGGTCACCTGTTCCCAAAAGTCTAATTTGATCAGTGTGTAGACTGGTTGCTTACTGAGTCATAAACATATCCTTTAAAGGTAATAATGTCTACTAGAGTAATTAGTATTTTCTGTCACTACTGAAGACAGTCTTTGGTTTTTTTCTATATAGTAAGTTTCTCTCCTACACCCCCCAGCTCTAATAGTTTAAGTTCTTCTAATTGCTTTTTGTTTGAGACAAGGTCTCACTATTGCAGTCCAGCATATAAGACCTTACTATGTAACCCAGGCTGGCCTTAAACTTGAAACAGTCGTTCTGCCTTAGCCTTACAGATTCTAGAATTACGAGTATGAGCAACTATATCCAGCTTTTATTATTTGTTTGTTTGTTTGAGATAAGTTCAGCCTGGTCTTGAACCCACAAGCACCTGAGCCTCTTGAATTCTGGAGTTACAGGGTAGACCACGATGCCCATGCTCATACACCATTTGTTGGGAGGTCTGAACTTTCCCATGAGTTAAACTCGAGCACTCCTGCATACTTTTTATTGTTTCATCATTGCTATACTAGTTGAATGTTTCAAACCCCAGAGCATTTCAGTAGACGCGAATCCATCAGACATTTAGGATCATTTTCTATCATAAACATCAGCTTTATGAACAGAATTACAAATCTTGGCTTTCTTGGATTTGTTGAAACCAACTTTGGTATGTATTATCTTACTTCAGACATTTTCCTAATTAAAGGAGGCCTCTGATTTGTACTTCACTGTTGACATCATACTTGGCAAATTCCTATATATTAACTGCTTTTCTGTATTTTTAGGGTTTGTAGATATAGAAACCCCAACATTGTTTAAGAGGACCCCAGGGGTATGTACATGACTTATCATCTTACTATTACTATCTCTTTGTTATAACAGTGATTGCTTTGCTTTTCTGATCACTTGGCTCATTTTTATTTACTTTCCTTACTACCTCAGGGGCTTCACATCAACTAGGCTATTTTAACAATCAAGAAAACTCTGTGTCGGCATTTTGGATCAGAATGCCTTTATTCAACACGAGTTTTCTATCCCTTGAATTGTATAGATGCAAATCATTAATGCATGTTTCATTAAAACCTTATTTATTAAGAATTATGTGAACTGGGCTGGAGGGATGGCTCAGTGGTTAAACGCACATAGTAAAACTCCAGCTTCAGGGGATCAGACACCCTTTTCTGACTTGTAAACACTGCATTCATGCACACATACCCACATACATATACATATACATATACATATACATATACATATACATATACATATAATTAAAATCCTGGGCTGAAGAGATGACTCAGCCATTAAAGGTAATGAAAATTAAAAAAGTCTTAAAACAAAAAAACTGTCAACTAAAAATTATAAGAATTTTAAAGAGATAAAGGAACTGTCCCTGTCTGCTAAGAGCAACTGTCCCCTATCCTTCCCTTCTAAAAAACCTACACCTGCTCCAAGTTCGCTCCTGCCCTACCTCCGAGCCGCCATGCTGGCATCGTCTGCAAAGATGCTAAGATGACCAGGACAAAGAAGCACTTTGGCTCGTGGTGGCTCTACACTCCCTAACCTCATCTGTGCCTAGCCACAGCTCTCAAGCCAGGACTTGTTCCAGGAATATTGTCCCTGCAGCTAAGTTCACTGAGGCTACGACTGCCATGGTTGGGGGCTGGTCCAGGGGTAAGATTGGAACTATGGGAGCCTCCTCATTGCTTATGACAGGCACCACTCTAGCCACAACTCTTCTGCTGCGCCAGTCTGCCTTGTCCCTTAGGAGCCTTAGGGCCTTTTGCCTAACGGTGATCTATCTCATTCTCTCCATCACTGAAGGATCTGTCTCCACTCCCCATCTTTCCCATGTAGCTCTTCTTCCCTATATATTCTTTTTCTAGCATTTGGGAAGCTAAGGCAGGAGAATTACAACTTTGAGACCAGTTGTATCTACATAGATCCTGTTAAAAAAGAATTGAGATTTAAAAAAAAAATAAAAAAATAAAAAACAAACACTAATAACTAATAACTCTTTATTCTATCTATAGACTTAAAAATAAAAACAGTCTAGGGGCTGGATAGATGGCTCAGCAGTTAAGAGCACCAGCTGCTCTTCCAGAGTTCCTGAGATCAGTTCCTAGCACCTACATGGGTGGCTCACAGCCATCTATAGTGGGATCTGATACCCTCTTCTGGTATGCAGACATGCATGCAGATAGAATTCTCATATACATAAACTAAATAAATGAATCTTTAAAAAAAAGTTTATGGGCTAGGTATATCATTCAGTGGTACAATATTCCTGCAGTATGTTCACAGTCCTAAGCTTAAAAAAAAAAAAAATCCCTATGTTTTCGTTTAGAAAAACATTTAACAATTACTTGCTGGAAGGTGGAAAGATGTCTCAGCAGTTAGGAGCACTGGTTGTTCTTCCAGAGGACCCAGGCTCAATTCCCAGCACCCACATGGCAGCTCACAACTGTCTGTAACTCCAATTCCAGAGTACCCAACACCCTCATACAGACATACATGCAGGCAAAACACCAATACACATTTTTTTTAAAATTTTTTTTTAATTTTAAAAATGCTTAGGAAATGATGCATAAAATCTTAATTCCAGTACTCAAGAACCAGGGCCAAGTGAGTTCCAGTCCAGCCAGAGCTACATAGTGAGACTCTGTCTCTAATTAAATAAGTAAATGTTATTGTATGCAAATTATTTTAGGGACTATAAGATAAACAAGACATTGTCTGTCATTGGGACTTTGCTCTTTAATTTTCTTGGTGTGTTTAAGTTTTCATTTGCAGTAGTCACTTATACTTTGAGTTTGTTTTGTTGTTGATGATTTTTGTTTCAGGATTTTTCTTTTGCTTTGTTTTGTTCTATTGAGACAGAGTCTTGTTTGTGGGTCAGGGTGCCCTTGAACTTATTATTCCTTTACCTCAGCCTCCTGAATGTTGGAATTGCAGGCATTTGCCATACCTGGCTTAGGTTTTTTGTTTGTTCTTCAATAATGTCTCTCTTCTCTCCCTCTTCCACCTCTCTCTTTTTAAAAGGGTGCCAAAGAGTTTTTAGTACCATCCAGGGAACCTGGAAAGTTTTACTCTCTCCCTCAAAGTCCTCAGCAATTTAAGCAACTTCTGATGGTTGGTGGTGTAGACAGGTAAACTGGCTTTTTTGGGTTGTTGTTGTTGTTGTTGTTGTTGTTGTTGTTGTAATGCTATTACTCATCCAAAAGGGGAAGAAGAAAGACCAAGAGGGGGAAGGGGACAAAACTTGTCTGCTTGGGGAATGGTGAGGTGGCTCAGTGTCAAAACATGAGTTCAGTCCCCACATACAGGTGGAAGGAGAGAACTAACTCTACAGTCGTCCTCTGACCTACACATGTATACCCTCACACCTGTACACCCACCCCATCCATTATTCACATAATAGTAAAAAATTTTAAGTTGTTTGACTTGAAGAGGTTAAAATTTGTACATGAATTTTGAGATTGCTTGCTCCCTAAAAATTGTAGTAGTCATCATTTATTTAAAGTTTGTCAGGTGGCATTAGGTGAAAAGGTGGCATTAGGTAGTTCTGGCAGGGGATTAAAATAAAGTTCTGAGCTGGACCAGTGGTGGTGCATACCCTTGGTCCCGGCACTTGGGAAGCAGAGGCAGATCTCTGTATTCGAGGCCAGCCTAGTCTACAGTTCCAGGACAGCCAGAGCTGTTTAGGGAACTATAGTAAACATTGTGATCAAGCTGGAGAATTGTCTTGGGGCTTAAGAGCATGTACTACTTTTGCAGAGGACCTGAGTTCAATTCCCAGCACCCAGGTCAGGCACTTGACAACTGGCTGTGACTCAGTTCCAGGGTGATCCAACACCTCTGGCTTCTGGACTTCTGCAGGCATGTATTTACCCACACATGGATGTGCACATATACACATAATTTAATTTTTAAATTAATTTTAAAGAGAGAGGGGGAAAGACATTCTACATTAGACCTGCAGAGACAGAGACCTTCATTTCTGAAGATGAAGGCAAGAGCTGGAATGGCATGGGACAGGAAGGCTCAGTGCATCGATTGATAAAGCAGTATTTCAGCTTGTGGAAGCAAAAGTACATATGTAAAGAAACATGGACTGGTTTGCATGGTATATTTTGAAATCCATCTATAAAATACTAGCCTCTCATAGGTCAGCTATGTATCTGATTAGATTTGAGCATAATAAAATAAAGTTTCTGAGGCTGGGGTACAGCTTCATAAGAGTGTTTGCCTAGCATTCACAAGGGCCTGAGTTTGAGCATACACATATAAAATGAAAAAGTAAAGTTTCTTTTAAGGATCAGTATTAATCTGTTTCATAGCCAGAAATGCAAAATCTATGGGGGAAATTATTTGGGTCATTTAAAATCAAGGCTAGGTTAACTCTAGTTTTCTTTTCATATTTATTTATTTATCATGTATACAATGGCCTGCATGTATGCCTACACACCAGAAGAGGGCACCAAATCTCATTATAGATGATTGTGAACCACCATGTAGTTGCTGGGAATTGAACTCACGACCTCTGGAAGAGCGGCCATTGTTCCTAACCTCTGAGCCATCTCTCCAGCTCCTAACTCTAGTTTTTAATTACAGGTATTTTCAGGTTGCCCGGTGTTACCGAGACGAAGGTTCAAGACCAGATAGACAGCCAGAGTTTACTCAGGTACTCAGTTATATATACTTGCTCTTACAAATTCATGCTTGCAGCCGGGCGGTGGTGGCGCACAACTGTAATCCCAGCACTCGGGAGGCAGAGGCAGGTGGATCTCTGTGAGTTCGAGGCCAGCCTAGTCTACAAAGCGAGTTCCAGGATAGCCTCCAAAGCTACAGAGAAACTGTGTCTCGAAAAACAAAAAAAACAAAAACAAAAAAAAATTCACGCTTGCTACAACTAAGGATTTTCAATACTGGGACAGTAATTTTATGAGTTGTTAAAAATTAATGTAAAAGTTAATGGGTCTCATGTTTCCTTTTCATACACACCTCATTTTGTTGATCCCCTGCCCTCATTCCTCTCCAGTCCCCTGTCTCTGTACCATCCTCTTCCTCCTTTTACATCACATGCATCTACTTGGCTTTTTATTCCTCTCCCTTAAGATTTCTGTTCCCTCTTAGAGTTTCCATGATCTATATATGCACATATTATAAAAATTCAAATCTAGAATCTACCATATGAGAGAAAGCATGGGGTACTTACCTTTCTGTACCTGGGATACTTCACTGAACATAATCTCCAATTCCATTTTCCTGCAGATGTCATGATCTTCTCTTTATGGTTCAATAAAATTTCATTGTGTGTGTGTGTGTGTGTGTGTGTGTGTGTGTGTGTGTGTGTGTGTGTGTAAACACATTTTCTTCATCTATTCATCCATTAATGGATATCTTGGCTGTTTCCGTTTTCTTAGCTATTGTGAATGGTACAGCAATAAACACAGATGTGCAAGTATCTATGCTAAGACTTGGAGCTTTTGAGTCTAGAACCAAGAGTGGGAAGACCTGATTGTATAGTAGTTGTTTGTAGTTTTTGAAAACCTACGTACTGATTTCCATAATGGCAACACCAGTTTCCATCTCACGAGCAGTGACTAAGGGTTCCTTGTTTCTCCAATCTCTGCCCAGCGTTTATTGTCATTTGTGTTCTTTTTCATAGATTTTTTTTTTTTAAGACTTTTTTTTTAAGCATGGAGCAGTTGAGACAAGGTCTAGCTAGGTCTCTCTATATAGTCTTGGCTGGCCTTGAACTCCCTAAGTAGACTCAGAGATCTGCCTGCCTCTGTCTCGTGAGTACTGACATTAAAGGGTGCCCCACCATGCCCAGCAAGATTTTATTTTACGTGTGTGACTATTTTGCCTGCATGTGCATGCCTGGTGCTCATGGGAGACCCTAGAACTGGAGTTACAGATAGCTGTCTGCCATGCAGTTGCTGGAGACTGAACTCAGGTGCTCTGCAAGAGCAGAAACTGCTCTTGACCACTGGACCATCTCTCCATCCCCATCCTTCATTTTCTTGGCACTCTGCCTGGGGAGAGATGGAATCTCAAAGTAGTGTTAATCTACTCCATTCATCCTTTTCATAAAGAGTATGGGCATCAACTAAGGCATGCCAGCTATTCCTAGTGTTTAAACATATATCATGATAAAGTCCTTAAAAAAATGTTAATCAGCCGGGCGGTGGTGGCACACGCCTTTAATCCCAGCACTTGGGAGGCAGAGGCAGGTAGATCTTTGTGAGTTCAAGGCCAGCCTGGTCTATAGATCGAGATCCAGGAAAGGCGCAAAGCTACACAGAGAAACCCTGTCTTGAAAAAAAAAAAGTTAACCATCAAAAATTAGTGCTCTATGGATCAGTGAGACGGCTTAGCAGGTGAGGGCACTTGCTGCCCAAGCCTGACAGCCTGAGTGTGCCCCAGAACCTGTATAAAGGTAGAAGGAGAGAACTGACTCCAGAGTTGTCTTTTGACCTCCATATGTGTGCTATGGCACACTTGTGCCTACACCCACAGTATACACTCACAAACAGATTAATAAATAAAAACTAAAGTTAAAGCCAGACATGGTGGTGCGCACCTTTAATTCCCAGTACTCGGGAGGCAGAAGCAAGTGGGTATCTAAGTTTGAGGCCAGCGTGATCTTCAAAGCAGGTTCCAGGACAGCCAGGGACACACAGATACCCTGTCTCAAAAAACAAACAACAACAAAAATAAAAGTTAAAAGGAGAGTCAATACTCCACCATAAACAGGACAGTTAGGACTGGAGAGATGGCTCAGCAATTAAGAGCACTGACTGGTCTTCCAGAGGGCTTGGGTTCAATTCCCAGCAGCCACATGGCAGCTCACAGCTGTCTGTAACTTCAGTCCCAGGAAATCAGACACCCTCTTCTGGCCTTCATGAGCACCAATTATATATGTGTATATACAGGCAAAACACTCATACATATAAAATATTAAAAAGGGGGAGGGCAATGCTACCCTTAAAGAAAATAATTCTATATGCTGATATTTATCTAACCCTTATTTGGCTTTGTTAAAATAGCATTAATTAGTGTGATTAAATGCAAAAATCACAAGTTTGGAATCATAAAGACCAGGTTCAGACATAGCCTGACTACTTACTGATTACAGTATGCAAGCAATTTGCTTAGCTTCTCTGGGCCTTCAACCATGAGCTAGCTGTGAGAAGTAAACAAGTTGGTGTATGGTAGGCAATAGCAGTCATTGACATAAAACTGATATATAATAATATTTATACCCTTAACTATGTATTGTTTCTGGGAAGAGTTATTTATATGGTAACTTAAAGCCAAGAAATATATATTGTGACTATTCATGTTGGTTTCCATGTCCTTTTGGTTTCAGATTGACATAGAGATGTCTTTTGTAGACCAGACTGGCATTCAGCGTTTAATTGAGGGTTTGCTGCAGTATTCCTGGCCTGATGATAAAGAGGCTGTGACAATCCCTTTTCCTTCCATGACTTTCACTGAGGCACTGGCCACTTATGGAACTGATAAGCCAGATATTCGATTTGGGATGAAGGTACTTTCTTCATATTTCCAGGACACCCCCCCCCCCATAGTTCAGGCGTCTTTTCAAGCATTTTGAAAAAATTTATGTATTACATTGTTGATAATATTTTTAATGTTCCTTTATAGTTTTACCTCTGTTATTACCAAACTATAGCAAAAAGAATAATAGCATGTTAGCCAGGTGGTGCACGCCTTTAATCCCAGCACTCAAACCCGAGGCCAGTTATTGGGTGAATGCTGGAAGATCAGAGAAGCAGAACAAGCCACAGCTATCTCACCTTGCTAGTTCCTCAGGTGATTCTGTTTTCTCAGGCTGCAAGCTTCTGAATCCTCATCCCAATGGCTCTCGGCTGAACTGTGCTCGAAAGCCTGAATGCTTAACCAGCCGAATGCTTTACTCACTACATGCTTTTTTTTTTTTTTTTAAAGATTTATTTATTTATTTATTATGTATACAGCACATGTCCCTGCAGGCCAGAAGAGGGCACCAGATCTCATTACAGATGGTTGTGATCCACCATGTGGTTGCTGGGAATTGAACTCAGGACCTACTGGAAGAGCAGCCAGTGCTCTTAACCTCTGAGCCATCTCTCCAGCCCCCTTTTTTTTTTTTTTTTTTTTTTTTTTTTTTAGTTAAAAGGGAGGTTTATTTTGTGGGGTACTTACAAATGAGGGGGTAGGTTACAGGGTCTGGCAAGGGTATAGCACAATCCGGCGTTGTTCTCTGGAGAACTCTGCTCGGTCTCCCTCCAGCGTCCAGAGTCCAGGAACCAAGAGAGTGAGTTCTTCCCGATCCTTCGTCTTCCGCTTCCTCCTCTGCCCCGCCTTGTGGGCGTGACCATTACCAAAGCCTCAGTGGGGGTTGGAACTTCCAGGCCAATGCTGGGATGGCTACCCACTACAAATAATAGCATGTTAGCCAGGTGGTGCACGCCTTTAATCCCAGCACTCGGAAGGCAGGGGCAGGTGGATCTTTGTGAGTTTGAGGCCAGCCTGGTCTACAAAGTGAGATCCAGGAAAGGCGCAAAGCTACACAGAGAAACCCCGTCTCAAAAAACCAAAAAAAAAAAAAAAAAGAATAATAGCATGTTAGTGTTGCACTACTTATTCTTTCAAGTTTCCATTTTAAAAGCAAGGGGTGTGTGTAGGTGGAGACCTTCTCTCCAGCCCCCGCCAAGCCCTGTTAGACAGCCCACTCATAAAATAAACACACAGACATTTATATTATTTAAACTGTTTGGCCATTAGCTCAGGCCTACTGTTGTCTAGCTCTTACTCTGATATTTAGCCCATTTCTATTAATCTATACTTTGCCACGTGGCTCGTGGTTTACCAGTACCTTACATCTTGCTTCTCATGGTGGTGGCTTGCAATCTTTCTGCCTCCCCTTCTTGTTCCCAGAATTCTCTTCTCTGTTTCTCCCACCTATACTTCCTGCCTGGCTACTTTTTCTTTTTAAAGGAAGGTTTTAACTTTTACATAGTAAAATTACATATAACAAAACAATTGTCAAGCAAGAATTACAGTTACAATATTAAAGAAGATATCCTATCTTATATTTGTGAGTCTAAGGTTTTATATCTAACTTATCTTTTATCATAATTGAGGAAATTATAACTATCTAGTCTTCAACCACATCAAAGACCTCAGAAGGATATGATATTATCTGAGAACCAGGAGAAGGATGCAAGCAACTTTTGGGAGTCTTGTAGGGTAGACAGAGACAGCTGGCAGCCTGAACAGTCACCTAATGTTCCTTTGTAAAGTTGGCGCATTTGTCTTCAGCCCACAGGGCTAGCGTCTCTCGGTCACTTCTCTCAGTGTCCTGTAGAATGTCTGGCAGTTTCCTCTGTGAAGCAGGAACCTGAAGGACCATTTTGTCAAGCAAAGTTCAGTGGTCACCTTTCTATGGGTCCTGCACGTCCAGTTGATTGAGCAGTCCAGGCAAGAACAGTTTCTTGCCCAAATGGCTATTTTTGCCAAGGTGAAGATAAACTCCATATGAAGTGTCTTCAATGCCCATCCTCCTCTCTGAAGTAAATTGGTGCTGCCAGGAGCAGACATGTCTCACTGTCTAAAAAGTCTAAATTTTAAAAATATTTTAAGTGCCATATTCTGTAGACCTTTAAGTTTGTATCAATAGACTAAAATCTATACCAATGTAAAACATTTTAAACAAGTTGTTGCTCTTTAGAAGTTCCGTAATCTACCATTTTATCCTGTTATATCTATATCATATCCCCTTTTTATCTTAAAAGATAGATTGCATTTATAATCAACCTGTTTTAAATAAAATAGTGGTTTTTCTCTGTCCCATACCAGAGAGCTCTTCTGATTTGGGACACAAGAATCTCTTAACCTTTTCTTTTAACAATGTGCTTGGGTTTAGAGAAGGAGTGAGCCAATTCCATCTCCAAAGCCAGCTTGATAATTTTGGGAATGTGGGTGTAGTTTTTCTTACTACTTCCTGCTGGAGGGGGCGCTGTATCTCATGGGGACATAAAGAAAATTTTAGGATTACAGAGTAGTCCGTGAGGGTGAGCCTCTGAGCCAGTTGCCTTGAAACCATTCTGGATGTCGGATCATCTGGGCCATGGTGTCATTGGAGACCTTTCAGGTGGTCTTGGCTGATCAAACCTGATGTATCTTAATCTGGAACAAATCCACAGCCTCTGGCTTTCTGTAGAAACAAAAGCAGAGACTCTTTTCCAAAGCAACATATCCTTATATCCAAATTTTGAAGTCAAGGTACCTTTAAAATTTACATATTTGTTTAACTGAACAGCTTTTACGATCAAATCTTTTTCTGCAGTTAAAAATCCCAAAGACAACACAAACCAGATTCTCTGTGTAATATCCATCTTTGTAAGATTGAAATGCCACTGTGGCTGCTGGCTCCACCCACCTCAGCTTCCCAACATGGCGGTGGTATAGTTTTCCACCAGCTCTGGGTCTGGAGCCATGTGTACCATCAACTCTCAGAAGCAGTTCTATCAAAGCAGTGCATAGCCCAGAAACTTTTTTTTTTTTAACTAGCAAAGGCTAAATCCACCATGCAAGCAGAGTAAAGTGTCACTTGTAGACTCCTCATTCCGGCCACACTGCAGGTCAGACGCACACACCAGGGAACCTGCCATAGTAGCTCACACCGCCAGCCACTGCTAACTTGAGAGACAATTAGGAAGCTGTTTTTAGCTCCATTTTAGAATCTTTTTCCTCAGGTTTTAGGTGGAAACTCTTGCCCCAACACATTGGGTGCCATTTGTAGTTAGAGTTTTCCTTCTTAGCCCACAGTAAGGACAAATCTCACCCGCCAGTCCCACAGTCGATCAGACCCAACCAAGTAAGCACACAGAGACTTATATTACTTATAAACTGTATGGCCATGGCAGGCTTTTTGTTATCTACTTCTTTTATCTTAAATTAACCCATTTCTATTAGTCTATACTTTGCCACATGGCTTGTGGCTTACCAGTGTCTTTACATGTTGCTTTTCATGGCAGCGGCAGGCCATGTCTCTCTCCAGCCTTTTACTTTCCAGCAAGTGTGTGTGTCTGTGTGTCTCTGTGTGTGTATGGTTTCTAAGGTGAGGGTCCCTGAAGCTTGCTATGTAACTGAAGCTACTAGCTTCAGACTTGAGATCCTTGTGCCTCAGCCTCCCAGGTTGGGGTTACAAGTGTGTTTCATCATACTCAGTAAGAGCAAGATTAAGGTATCTGGTGGTGGTGGTGGTAGTGGTGTAGCATGCCTTTAATCTCAGCACTCAGGCACAGGCAGGCAGATCGCTGAGTTCAAGGCCAGCCTTGTCTACAGAGTGAGTTCCAGGACAGCCAGAGCTACACAGAGAAACCCCGGGGATGGGGCTGAGCAAAGAAAACCCAAAAACAACGAAGGAGTAAGACACTTGCTCATGTCAAGCCTGACAACTTGAATTTATTCCCCAAAACTCACATGGTGGAGAAAGAACTGACTCCTCCTGAAAGCTGCCCTCTGACCATAGACAGACAGATAGACAGACAGACAGACACACACACACAAAATAAATAAAGAGCAGGGGTTTTTTGTTTTGTTTGGTTGGTTGGTTTGTTTGTTTGTTTTTGTTTTTTTTTGTTTTTCGAGACAGGGTTTCTGTGTAGCTTTGGATGCTGTCCTGGAACTCGCTCTGTAGCCCAGGCTGGCCTTGAACTCACAGAGATCCGCCTGCTTCTGCCTCCCGAGTTCTGGGATTAAAGGTGTGGGCTACCACCTTCTGCCCAGCTAAGAGTAGAATTTTTATGTGGCAGTTTTATTAAAAATCTCCCATTACTTGTCCTTAGAGAGTAATATCCCTTGGTCTTAAGAACAGATATCCACACAAAGTCATAAGTACATTCTTCTTGTTTTGCTTTTTTGTTTTTCAATACAGGGTTTCTCTGTGTAGCTCTGGCTGTCCTAGAACTCATTCTGTAGACCAGGCTGGCCTCAAACTCAGCAGTCCACCTGCCTCTGCCTCCTGAGTGCTGGGATTAAATACATACACGATGATTATTATCATTACCTAAGTACATTCATATATACAACCATTCTGTGTTCATCTGAATACAGAATACTAGCTGAGACTGTTCAGGGTCAGTCCTGGTCTACCACAGCACTGTCTTCTTAGGCAAATGCTGAACCTGCAGTCACCCTACAGCAATACATTTTTTAAATGCTAAATTGCTTACTAAGTAGTAGTTCTTTTTATCTTCTTAAATAAGTTCTCAGGATCCCTTTGTCTCTGCCTCTTAAAGCTGGGTTATAAGCACAGCATGACCATGCCCAGCTTTTACATGGGTGCTGGGGATTTGAACTCAGGTCATCATGCTTGCAATGACCATCTCTCCAGCTCTAGTTCTTCTGGGCTGGCAACATGGCTGAGGAGATAAAAGATGGTTGCTGGCAACCCTGATGACCTGACTTCAATCCCAAGGTTCCACATGGGAGAATGGGAGAACTAACTCCTTCAAGTTCTCCTCTGGCCTCCATATGCCCCGCCCCTACACATACACACTTCCCCTCTACTTCTGTGATGACCTGACTTCAATCCCTGGAACCCATGTAGAAATGAAGAACTAAAATTGTCCTATGACCTTCACATAGGCACTGTTTCACAAGCACACATACGCACGCGCACACGCACGCGCACGCGCACACACACACACACACACACACATATATATATATATATATATATATATATATATATATATATATCCCTCCCATAATAAATATATGAAATTATAAAACATCTTGCCTGTGGAATAGAGAAATGGCTCAGTAGTTAAGCACTTTCCACACAAGTGTAAGGACCCGAGTTCAGATCCCCAGAACCCATGTAAATGCTAGTCGTGCCTGTAATTCCAGCACCTAAGAGTGGAGACAGCGCAAGCAGGCTAACAAGATTAGCCATATCAGGAGCTCTGGGTTTGATTGAGAGACCCTGTCTCAAAAGATAAAGTGGAAGAGGACAATTTCCGATATCAGCCTCCAGCCTCTACACGCACGTTATGTGCATGTGCACCCATTCATGTGCCTGCATATATGCAACAGTGCAACTGTACATATACGCATACACATACACACACACCAAATACACATGAAAAATATAAAGAAGCAAAAAAACCCCCCTATTTATAAAATATTTTAGGTGAAAATGACTGTGTTTAATCCTTTTTATTATCCATTTTATAGATTGTGGATATCAGTGATGTGTTCAGAAACACAGAGATCAGATTTCTTCGAGATGCACTGGCTAAGCCCCAAGGAACTATCAAAGCCATATGTGTTCATGAAGGAGCAGTAAGTGAAGCACAATTCTCTAGATTGTATATTTTGGAAGAAAATATATTCAATTCTGGTACATGAACACTTAAGAAAGAATAATGTAACAACGTATTTTCAGTATGTTGTTACACACCTTTGATCCCAACACTTGGGAGGCAGAGGTAGGAGAATCTCTGTGAGTTGGAGGCCAGCCTAAGGCTACATAGTGAGACCTTATCTCAAAAAAGAAAATATAAGCCAGGTGGTGGTGGGTCACATCTTTAATCCCAGCACTTGGAGACAGGTGGATCTCTGTGAGTTTGAGGCCAGCCTGATCTGTAGAGCAAGTTCCAGACAGGCTCCAAAGGTACAACATAGAGAGACTCTGTCTTGGGGGAGAAAAATAAAAAAGTAGATGGTGCATGCCTTTATTCCCAGCACTTGGGAGGCAGAAGCAGGCGGATCTTCAGGTTTGAGGCCAGCCTGGTCTACATAGAGAAACCCTGTCTATAAAAAAAAAAAAAGTGTTTTTATAGAAAGTCTAATTAGTATCCCTAAAATTATTATATAAATAATGATAAGCCGGGCAGTGGTGGCACATGCCTTCAATCCCAGCACTCGGGAGGCAGAGGCAGGTGGATCTCTGTGAGTTCGAGGCCAGCCTGGTCTACAGAGCGAATCCCAGGATAGCCAGGGCTACACAGAGAAACCCTGTCTCAAAAAACCAAAAAAAAAAAAAAGCAACAACAACTCAATCTTGGGGCTAGAGACATGGCTCAGCAGTTAAGAACACTGACTGTTTGTTCTTCCTGAGAACCCAGGTTCAATTCCCAGCACCCACATGGCAGCTTACAACAGTCTGTAACTACAGTTCCAGGGGACCCAACACCCTTACACATAGAAAATACCAGTGCACATAAAAACTAATAAAAATCTTTTTAAAACCTCAGTCATGCTGGACATGGTGGCATATGCCTTTAATCAGGAGTTAAGAGCAAGAAGCTCAAAAAAAAAAAAAAAAAAAAAGAGCAGGAAGCTACCCTCGTCTACATCATCAGTTGCAGAGAAGCCTCAGTTACAGAATGAGACCCTATCTCAAAAAAAAAAAAAAAAAAAAAAAGACAAGAAAAGAAAAAGAAAGAAAAGAAATTCATATCTATTTAAAGGAACCGGAAGTCATCAGAATTGGATCCTCTCGATCTGAAGTTGTGGAACTCCCCTTTGTGCTTGCCCTGCACGTTGCATGATGTCTACTGGTAACAGCCACGGCAGTCTCCAGTGAGACCTACCTCTGTGGTTGGGAAGTAATGATCCTGTGAAGATGCGGCAAGCCTTAAAACGTGTCATTTTGAAGAAGAAATCGTTTTTGTTAAGTCCCGCTATTGTGATGGGAAGACACAAACAAATGTGCTTATATCTTACTGGACATTGGGAACCTGTTCATAAAGCCAACTGTCACATTGATGAGTTTACTTTGATTTTCTTTCTTCAGAAGTACTTAAGAAAGCAAGACATTGAATTCATCAAAGAGTTTGCAGCTCACCATTTCAGTCAGGTAAGGGACAGCATTTTGTGGGAATCCGTGTTCTACTAACAATTGTGGGGCTCTAGTCTTGGTTGGTTTGTTTTTTTAGATTTATTTTTGTTTTGTAGTGTGTGTGAGTGTTGTGCCTGCATGTATGTATGTGCACCAAGTGTATGCCTGCTACCCATGGACCCAGAGAGGCCTCTGAATTCCTTAGAACTGAAGTAACAGATGGTTGTGAGCCACTATGTGGGTGCTGGGAACTGAACCCAGATCCTCTGATAGAGCAATTGGTGCCCTTAACTGCTGAGCTCTTAGGTTTGAGAGTCATTATTTCAGATCATATTTTTGCTGTGCATCTATTTTTACTGAAAGACTTCAATTTAGATAGACAATTTAATTTTTTAAATAATTTACTTGATTTGTATTGTATGTACATTGGTGTTTTGCATGCATCTATGTCTGTGTGAGGGTAGGGTGTCAGATCCCCCAGAACAGAGTTACAGACAGTTGGGAGCTGCCATGTGGATGCTGGGAATTGAACCTGGGTCTTCTGGAAGAGCAGCCAGTGCTCTTAACCACTGAACCATCTCCAGCCAACAATTGAAATTACTGTCGTACTGAAAATTAAACCATGTTCTTCTAATATACATACACAAAAGTATTTTAATCCAGTTTTTAAAATTAAATAAATTTAATTAATGGGGCTGCCAGGCAAAACACCAGTGTACATAAAATACAAACAAATAAACTATTTTTGAAAAAATTAAATAAGCCAGGCAGTGGTGGCACACGCCTTTAATCCCAGCACTCGGGAGGCAGAGCCAGGTGGATCTCTGTGAGTTTGAGGCCAGCCCGGGCTACCAAATGAGTTCTAGGAAAGGCGCAAAGCTACACTCGAAAAACCAAAATAAAAATTAAAATTAAAAGAAATTAAATAAATGAATTTCCTAGGTGGTCGAGGTTTGACATTAGCATGGCAAGGGTGAAGAAGCCTACTGGTTCTTCTCCCTGCATCCTTTTTAAAACTTATGAGTGCACCTTTGACCAACACATTTTATGTTCTGGGCTTAGAGGATGGTGCCATTAAAATGAGGAGCAGGAGCAGGGAATTCTTACTTCACTGGACATGTAAACTGCCTTGGCCTTTTTGGAACCAGAGTTATGGCAGCTGAGCATGATGACACACTCCTGTAATCTCAGCACTTGTGTGGAGGTGGGCAGATAGGAGTTCAAAGGCAGTTTCGATTACTTCAGATTCTGTCTCACAAAACACAAACTAGAAAAGAAAATGAGTCATACTCTTCCTGTCCGCAGTTTTCTATGATATACTTTAAGGAAAGTATCGGAGATATAGTGAAATTTTATGCTCATCACAGTATCATTTATAACAGGAACAGAATGAACATACAGGGATGCTCAAGGAAGTTGTGGTACAAGGCAATTAATATTAACGTTCCTTTTGATTTTTTTGTTATTTTGCTTTTTTAAGGCAGAGTTTCATGTAGCCAAGGCTTCCTTGAACTCTTGAGCATCAAGCCTTCATCTTGAGTATTGTGGTCATAGGTATGCACCATAACACCAGCTCTCAAATTCCTTTTTAAATGGACTACTTGCCTCACTTGCCTCATAGCTCAAACTCAAAGAGGGATAAAGAGATTTATTTCAATAAGATGGAAACTCCTGGGCAGGATGCTGAGGCAGGAAGGTTATAAATTCAAAGCATATCTGAGCTACCTAATGAGTTAAGGCCACCGTGGTAACATAATGAGATCCTGTCTCAAACTTTTAGAGACTGAGACTGACTTGGGTTGGTACTCTTGGGGAGTGCTTGCTTAGCAAGTACAAGGCCTTAGGCTCAATCATCAGTGCAGGGAGGAAGGAAGGAGGGAAGGAATTTCCAAAATGGAACAAGGCAAATTTTTAGAAAATAAAAGACTATGCAAAACTATTGATAAAGTACAATTTAAAAGCCATCCTTTCTTTCTCTTTTTCTCTCTAGACGTATTTCAGACTGGGCATGGTAGCACACGTGTACCCATGTTTAGGAAGCTAAAACGTTACAGCCGTGAGCTCAGATCAGCCTAGATTAGGTAGCAAGACCCTGCTGCAAACAAAAACAAGTGAAATGTAGTGCACATGTTTCCAATTACTAAATTCTTTTTTTTTTTTTAAAGATTTATTTATTATGTATACAGCATGTATGACTGCAGGCCAGAAGAGGGCACCAGATCTCTTTACAGGTGGTTGTGAGCCACCATGTGGGTGCTGGGAATTGAACTCAGGACCTCTGGAAGAATAGTCAGTGCTCTTAACCTCTGAGCCATCTCTCCAGCCCTCCCAATTACTAAATTCTTAAAAAATGTATCTACTTGTTATTGTATGTATGTGTGTGTGTGTGTGATGGGGGTGGGGATACATGCAGAGGTCACACACTTGAGTTATCTCACTGGCCCTGGATGTCATTCTTATTCCATTCACTTGCAATCTGCTAAAAGTGAAAGGAAAAAAAAAATCACAGAAACTTCTAGGGCTTCTCCCAAGTAGGCAAGTGCTCTACCACTAAGATCAATCATATCTTCTGCCGTCCTTTTATTTTTCCTTTTTTTTAGACAGGGTCTCACTGAGTTGCCTAGGCTGGCCTTGACTTACTCTGTAGCTCAGGCATGCCTCCTGTTGCAGTCTCCTGAGTAGCTGGCTTACAGGCCTGCACCCCAGGCCTAACTTTAAAATTTGTTATTTTGTATTGCTTTGAAGGGGTTCACGATGGGAAAGAGATGGTGTAAGTTGCCTTCTGCTTGGAACAAGAATCTTTGTTCTTTGAGAAAACAAATCCATCTCACTTTTTTAAAAATCAGTAAGCCTTTTCTTTATCAAGGAAGTCCTACCTATATTCCTGAATGCCAAGAGGAACTGGAGTTCACCATTTGCTAAATTCATAATGGAGGAGGAAAGATTGGAATTAACTAGATTGATGGAGATCCAAGAGGAAGACATGGTGCTTCTGACTGCTGGGGAACCCAAGAAAGCAGTAAGTAAAATTGTCTCAGCACGTGGGTGTGCAGAAGGTTGCCTCTTCCCCACGTTTATTTACATATTTAAAATGGACTGTTTGTCTCATAAAGCAGGGCTGCTCTGCATAAATGGTTATGTGAATGTCTTTCAGTACTTTATAATAAATAGAGCCATTCTGTGCATTGTAGTATGGAAGCAGGAGACCTCAGTTTGAAATCAGCCTAAACTACATAGTCAAACTAAAAGCAAACCGAAATTGGAGTCTTGGGGTAGTGAGGTGGTCGCATGGGTAAAGGCACTTGCTGCCAAGTCTAATAGCCTGAGTTCAGTCACTGGCAACCACATGGGAAGAGAGAACCAACTTCCAAAAGTCATCTCCTCTCTCTGTCTCTGCCCGCAACTATCCCGTTCTCTCTCACACACACAATGAAAATTTAAAACTGGAGTCTCTTCATTAGTTATCAACTTCATTGGCATTATACACATCAGGTCTGGCTCTTACTAGGAAATCAATACAACTGTGAAAAAATATTTTGAAGGTTTGCAAAAGAAATTGGTAATTACAAACTTTTGTACACAGTGTATTCCTGAAACTATGGAGGGACAGTTCAGTCCACTGGAGGGGAAGGGCTGCTGGGCTGACATCCCTCAACTGCTATAGTCAAGGCAGGACCGTGTTTCAGTCACAGATGGTGTACTAACCATGTACCAACAAAATCACTTTTTGTCAGAAAATAGATGGGAAAGTGGATGTAGTTGGAAAGGTCCTTATAAAATATACAAAACATGACAAGAGAAGCAGGAATATTAAAACTTGTAGAACTGGACGTGCTAGCTCACACCTGTAATTCCAGCATTCAGGAGGCCTTGGCAGGAGAAAAAGCCACCTAGGCCACATATCTGAGACCACGTAGAGGCATAGAGGTTAAGTTAACAGTTTTCTTATTGTAACACAGCTAGAAAGTGATCAGATCTAACTACTTACCAAATTCACATTTTGTATGTGTGTGATGAGTGTGTGGTATGTATGTATATGTATGTGCACATGTGAGTGCCTGTGTGAATGAAGGCTAGAGGTTAATGTTGAATATTCTTCCTCAATCTCTACCTTAGGTTCTGAGAAGATGTTTTTTTACTGAACCTGGAGTTCTGATTAGCTAGACTAGCTGTTCAGAGTCTTCCAGGGATACACTTGTCTCTACCCCACAAGTGCTGCCGTCACAGATATCTGCCTTTTACATGGGTGCTGGGGATCCAGGCTCAGGGGCTCATGTTTCTATGACAGGCATTTTACCAAGCAGCCTCCCAGCCCTCAGAGTTCCGTGTTATATCACCATCTAACTCATGCTACCTCTAATCATAGCTAACATTTTCTGACTTTTAAGTGCATGTCAGACATTCATCAAATCCTCACCTTAGCTTGAGGAACTGGAGAAAAAAAATAGAATGAATGAAACTGGCCCCCATATTTTGTTGGATTCTGTATCTTATGTACCTTGTCTCACTTAACTTTACAAATCTTATTCTGTGCACTTGTGGTACCAGCTTCTCAGGATGTTAAACCATGATTGAGTTCAGTAGTTCCCAACCTGGGAAACAAAGCAGTACCTCACCTCAGTAAATAATGGTATCACTTCATTGTTGAAGTAGGTATTTTATCCCCATTTACTTATGATGAGATGTGGAGAAATTAGTAAGCAGACAGACTCAGAGCTTGGTTTGTGAGGCTCTGGTGCCTGTGTTCCTGGTCCCTGTGGCATGAGATGCTCACACAGTCAGCTCTGGCTGAGGGTCATGTGTGCTTATCCATCTAGCATTCAGATCATCCTCCTATCTTTGTCTCCTGAGAAAGAGAGTCTCATCTACTAGTTGGCCAATCTTTTACTAGAGCCTGGCCTTCAAAATTTAGCTTGTGTCCTCTGATGCCCACTCTCACAAGAAGCTAACTTCATGTTTGTGTCTTTCATTTACAGTGCTCTTTGTTAGGAAAGTTACGACTGCAGTGTGCAGACCTTTTGGAAATGAGAGGAGTGGTACTCCGTGACCCAGCACTGTTCTCTTTCCTTTGGGTGGTGGACTTCCCACTCTTCCTTACAAAGGAAGAGAGTCCCACAGAGCTGGAATCAGCCCACCACCCATTCACTGCTCCTCAGCCCAGTGACATTCACCTCCTCTATACTGAGCCTGAAAAGGTAGCTTGCTCTTTTATTTTATTCTTCCAAATAAAAAGGAAGTATCTAAATAGATACAAAGAACTTCAAGATTCACTTAGGAGAACCAAGGAAAAAACTGAAACTACTGTTAATTGTGTTTAAGTACAATGTCTTGGTCCTATAAAATTGAAAGCCAGGAATTTTCTCTGACATGAAAATTCTGTGAATTTTGTAGGTTCGTGGCCAACACTATGACTTGGTTTTAAATGGCAATGAGATAGGAGGTGGTTCTATCCGAATTCATGATGCACAGCTACAGAGGTACATCCTGGCAACATTACTAAAGGTAACAAATGCCTTCTAACCTTGCCTTACTTTTGCCCACTTATTTGTTTTATAAAACATTTGTTTAAAAAGGAAAGTTTACTAGATAACAAAATGTCAGCTTTTCTTTGTGTTTAGTGCAGGGACTGGGAAGAGCAAATGATAATATTTGCTTATTAATGCTTATTTTCTTAGGGTTTCTATTGCTGTGAAGCGACACCATAACCACAGCAGGTCTTACAGAGGAAAACATTTAACTGGGGCTGACTTACAGTTTCAGAGGTTTAATCCATGGCAGGAAGCATGGTGGTGTGCAGGCAGACATAGTGCTGGAGAAGGAGCTGAGAGTTCTACATCTGGATTGGCAGGCATCAGGAGGAGACTGCTTACACTGGGTGTGGCTTGAGCATCTTAGACGCCAAAGCTCACCACCAATCACTTCCTGCACAAGGCCACATCTACTCCAACAAAACCACACCTCCCAATAGTGCCAGTCCCTATGAGCCCTGTGGGGCCATTTTCATTCAGACCACCACACTGTGTGCCAGGGGGTACATGATAATACAGCCAAATGTGGTGGCTCGTGCATTTAATTCCAACACTTAGAAGGTTGAAATATGAGGGTTGGCTTAAGTTCTAGGCCATCCTGGGCTATGTAGCAAGACCCTGACTCAAAAGCAAAACAGAACACAAAAGTAGCATATATACATTGATGTATTGTTTAACCTTCACATAATTTCTGTGAGTGGATACCCTCATTATGTTCATTTTAAAGAGGAAAATTTGAGGGAGGTACTACCCAAGTCACAAAGCACAGAGGTGGCACAAGCCTGAGATCTCAGCTTTCTAGAGGCTGAGGTAGAATTGTAAATATGAGTCAGGCTTCAGCTACGAAAACCATCTCGGGTAGTACAGGAACTGAAGGATGGCACTTGAGACTAGGCTCCTAAAATGCCATTTCCAGTGAATGGTAACATTACGAGGCAGAGACAGGTGGGCCCTTCCGTGGGTGTGTTAGTTTTCTGTGTTAAGACTTGTAGCTCAGGCCAGGCTGGCGCTCACTGTCTTCCTGCCTTCTCCAGGGTGCTGGAGTACAAGGGAGGGACTTGTTCTATTCCACTGAACTTTAACCCTCCTCGAGCTTTGTTTCTTGTTTTTTTAACATCAGTACAGTCTCCCTAGTTGTGTCCTTTTAAAACTGAACTTCATTTCCCTTACTATTGAAGACTTTCGTTCATGTTTAAATAAAATGTGGTTTGTATTTCAGGAGGATGTGACATTGCTTTCCCATCTGCTCCAGGCTTTAGACTATGGGGCTCCCCCTCATGGAGGAATTGCCTTAGGTAAACAATTTGCCTTTTTGAACATTAAATTCTATTCCATGACAGTCTCAAATTTAGACTCTCAGTTTAAGAGGAAGGAATTAAGATGGGCAGAGTCCAAGAGTTCAATGTCTCTTTTTATTTCATAATTTATGAGAGGTGAGATTGAACCCAGAGCCTTGTGCAATCTATGAACACATTACATTTTTATTTTACTGTCAGGTGTGGTGGCACACTCAGATACACACACACACACACACACACACACACACACACACACACACACACACACACGGAGCGAACACAATTGGGAGGAAGAGGCAGGCAGATTTCTGTGAATTCAAATTTGGTCAACATAGCAAGTTCCAGGTCAGCCAAGACTACAGTGTGACCCACACACCCCCTTAAAAACAATACAACAACAAAAAAGTGCTCACTACTCTTGCAGAGTACCTGAATTTGGCTTGTTTTTTTGTTTGTTTTTTGTTTTTAAGATTTATTTATTATGTATACAGCATGTATGACCAGAAGAGGGCGCCAGATCTCCTGACAGATGGTTGTGAGCCACCATGTGTCTGCTGGGAATTGAACTCAGGACCTTTGGAAGAGCAACCAGTGCTCTTAACCTCTGAGCCATCTCTGTTTTTTTTTAATTGGAGAAAGAAAAAAAAAAATTAGGGGCTAGTGTCAGCTTTTCATTGACCTATCCAGATCTGACTGTAAAACCTGGGATTTGAGAACTTTAAAGAATGGAGTAAACAACAGTCTAATGCTTTAGACAATTTAATTCAGTTTCAGAGTACTTTTATACATGAATGAAACAAAGAAAGTAATGACCCAAGGAAGTTTGGTTGGAGTTCAGAAAAACATGTAAAGCACATACTATTAACAGAGCAGCCCTTTCTCAGAACTTTTTCAGGACAGACCAATTTCAACACAATTGCCTGGTATGTACTATAGGCTGTAGCTGGGAAAGCAAGACAGAAGCCATGCCCAGATTCAGTTACAAGAGGACAGCACTCACCAGATTGGGTTCGATAGCTGTGTTCTGACATCCAACAAAAATAAACATGTCTTATAAAAACACAGGAGGCATGAGATCACATCTAAGAACAACCCAGGGAACAACCAAGGTAAAAGGTCCTCTGCCTTTTCCTGAAGCTTCCTTCACAATTCCCCAAGGCATTATTCACCATGTGTCTGTCATTCTTTTGACTGTGATGATCTAGGTTCAATTCCCAGTACCCACATGGCAGCTCACAACTGTAAGTCCAACTCTAGGGGATTTGACACTCTCATACAGATATACATGCAGGCCGCCCCCAGCTCCTCCCAGATCCTTCCCACCTCTCCACCCACCTACCCTTCTTTCCTTCTTTGGTCTGTTGAGACATGGTTTCTCTGTGTAGCCCTGGAAATCACTATGTAGACCAGGCTACCCTTGAACTCAGAGATTACCTGCCTCTGCCTCCCAAGTGTTAGGATCAAAGGCGTGTACCACCACCTCCTGGCCTCTTCCTTCCTTCCTTTCCGCTTGTTCTCTCTTTAGAAAGGGAACAGGCAGGCTGGGCAGCGGTGGCGCACATCTTGAATCCCAGCACTCGGGAGGCAGAGCCAGGAGGATCTCTGAGTTTGAGGCCGTCCTGATCTACAGAGCGAGATCCAGGACAGACACCAAAACTACACAGAGAAACCCTGCCTCAAAAAAAAAAAAAAAAAAAAAAACCAGAAACCACAATATACAAGCAAAAAATAATGCCCAAAGCAATGAGACAAAAAGTCTACAAAATAGCATTCACTGGTTTCGTTTTTGTGTTAACCATCTACTGCTGGACATGGGGTCTGCCATTTAGTGTGGTTAATATACCCAATCTTTCTCATGTGCATCAAATATGGCCTGAATTTGAATTCCAACATCCATATCAGGCAGGTCATAATTCCTTATAATTCCAGTGCTGGGGAGCACCTCTGGCCTCTGTGGGTACCTGCACTCATACACAGATGACACAATAAAAATAACAAAAATATGAGAGCTCCAGGCCATCCTAGGTGTGAAATCCTGTCTCACCAGGAGGTGATTGCACATGCCTTTGATCCCAGCACTCAGGAGACAGAGGCAGGCAGATCTCTGTGAGTTTGAAGCTAGCCTGACCTACAGAGCAAGTTCCAAGACAGTCAGGGCTGCATAGTGAAACCCTGTCTCCAAAAAAAGATAGTAGAAAAAAACAAGTTATTCTTAAAGTTAATTTCTCTGCATTTCTCATCTAACTTTGATTTATATCACAGGGTTAGACAGACTGCTATGTCTCGTCACTGGAGCCTCAAGCATCAGAGACGTCATAGCTTTTCCCAAATCCTACCGAGGACATGACCTCATGAGCAATGCCCCAGATTCTTTGCCTCCTGAAGAGCTGAAGCCCTACCATATCCAGGTCTCATGGCCAACAGACTCAGAAGAGGACAGTGCATCAGCCACACCTTCCAAACACTTGAACTCTTAAGTTATGTCTTCTTTGCTTTACCAAACCTAAAATAAGATTCAGAGCTGCCACAGACTTTAGAATCAAAGTCTCCGTGTGGAAGCAGTCATCACCACAGGAAGAAACAGAAGCTACCCAAGTATGATTTGGTAACATGTACCATTAGGACTTTCTGTGATTTGGACTTTTGTGGAAGGTTTTAATCGAAGCTTGTAAAACAAAACAGAAAACTTCTTTACTGGAGTATTTAGAGTCTTGGTGTTTTCTAAGCTTGTTTTTCATAAACCCAGATAGGTTATTTAGGATAGAGGATACCAAGTCATACAGGAGAAAGTTTGCCTCTGCAGACTGGCCAGTTGATGCAGGGAGGGGGTTTAAATTCATCTAGCCTCACTAGGAGAACTATATAACTTGAGCTTTGTGACCTTTCAGCTATCAATATAATATACTGAGAAGTAGCATAGTAGAATCAAAAAAAGGTCACAAAATTCTGTTCAGTTTTGTACCTTCAGCAAGTTGCCAGCTTCTCTCAGCCTCCTCGTGCTGCTTTTGGAAATGTGAATGACACTTGTCCTGCTATCTTCCAGGACTCTTGTGGCCAGAAGCAGGGAGGTAACGTGTGGAAGTCGAGTAAAAATATTTGAATTACTGTACAGCAGCACTGTCTTAGTCACTGCTCGTTTGCTGTAACCATAGCAACTCTTATAAAAGAAAGCCCTGTTTGTTTACAGAGGTTAACCTCTTTATCAGCACAGCAGCACGCACACAGACATGGTGCTGGAGAAGTAACACATCCTGATCTGCAGGCAGAAGAGACAACAGCCCTAGCATGGGCTTTGAATCCTCCTCATCTTTTCAAAAAGTGCCAATCCCTGGTGACTAAACAGTCCTCAAATACGAGCTTAGGGGCCATTCTTTCTCAAACCACCACACCAGCTCTGGTATAGAATGTACCCAACTCTGGAGTCCAGTCACCAGCATCACAGCCCTACACAACACAACTAAAGGCTTGCTGCAGCAGTGCTCGGGCTGTGGAGGTGGAAGGACTAAGGAGGCAGATGAGCACCTTTTGGCAACTAGTTACCTCTTTTGGTCCAAATAAAAATAATAGGCTCCAACAGTACTGGGATGCAACACTTCCCTATAGGAAAGGTCAGATCCTGTGTTCTTTAAGAAATTAAGGGAATATAGGAAAAGTCTTAATAGGTGCCAAACCCCAAACACTCCCAGTTGGACCTGGTAGCACATGCCTTTGATCCCAGCACTTAGAGGCAGAGGCAGGCAGACTTTTGTGCGTTTGAGTCCAGCCTGATTAACACAGGGACTCCCGGGCCGGCCAAGGCAACACAATGAGACCCTGTTTCCAAAAAGACCACAGGCCAGAGAGATGGCTCACTGGGCAAGGGTACTTGCCTTCAAATCCAACAACTTGGACTTGATACAAGGAATCCATATGGTGAAAGCAAAGAACAGACCCCTGTATGTTGTCCTCTGACCTCTACCCACTTACATACAAAACACACAAGTAAATGGAAAAAGGATCTAAAAACATGGGCTGGCTGGGGAGATAGCTAAATCAGTAAGGTGAGTTTAAGCATGAGGAATGTAGTTCATGTCACCATGACCCAGGTGTGATGGGGCACTTGTAGGGACAGGCAGATCCCCCAAAGCTCCCTGGCCATCCAATCAAAGCAACTGGGGAGTTCCTAGTTCAGATACTAACCCTGTATCACTAAGATAGAAATCAAGGAACACACCCAACATCAACCTGTGGCTTATATACATAAAAGTGAACTCTGAAGCTTACTGTGATTTCAAATTCTCTTGATACAAACAGTAAAATGAACACCTGTAGGCACTCCATGGTAACCTGCAGTGTAGCAGGAATCTTAGCAGTTCTTATTAAACCCAGAGCTGGGTACTGGAGTGAATGCTGGAACATCAGAGAAGCAGAACAAGCCACAGCTACCTCTCACCTTGCCAGTTCCTCAGCTGATCGAGTTTCCTCATCCAAATGGATCTGCTTCTCAAAGCCTGAATGCTTAACCAGCCTAATTCCTGGTACTCATGCCTTAAATACTTTTCTGCTTTCTACCATCACTTCCTGGGATTAAAGGCATGTGTCTGTCACCAAGCCTGGCTGTTTCCAATGTGGCCTTGAACTCAAAATAGATCCAGACCTATCTCTGCCTCTGGAATGCTAGGATTAAAGGCATGAGTGCCACCATTTTCTAGCCTCTTTATCTAGTGGCTGTTCTGTTCTCTGACTCCAGGTAAGTTTATTAGGGTGCGTAATTTTGGGGGGAACACAATACCACCACACTACAGACCATTCATATTAGGGAAATGGGTAAGGGTACCTGCAGATCTCCTCTCTACCTCTTTAACAGCCTGCTCCAAACCCAGCCAGCCCCATCTCCAGTGGATCACACACACATCTTCCCCTTTTAACTTCTCTCCCCAAAATCATGGCTTATGACAGTCTCCAACTCCAGTGGACTCCGTGGGAATCCTGACCACTCTAGCCAGGAAACTGCAGGTCTTCCCCTCCCTAGCTTCTTCAAAACCAACCCCCAGTCTTACCCCATAGGCCAGAGGGTAAAATGCAGATCATCGCCTCTCCTTTTCAAGTCAATCCTCTGGTTTTAATTCCAGCTCTGAATCAGACCACCCATTCCAACCTCACTCTGACCTCATTCCCAGGGAACTAAGCAGAGCCTGGTGTATATACCCAGCTCCCCAAACCCTACCCTATTCCTGTCACCTTCCCCATAACTAGAAAATATGGTTTACCTGGAACCCTGTCCTCACTATTAGGATCCCTAATTGAGGCCAGCTTGACCTCCATAGTGAATTCAAGACACTTGGGACTGTAAGTATACCGTCTTAAAAAGAACAAAAAGGTTTAGGGTTTCGTTTTGAGACAGTTTCTGTTTAGCTTTGGCTGTCCTGCAATTCTCAAACTCAAAAGGTCCCCTTGTCTCTGCCTCCCCTGGGATTAAAGGTGTGCACCATCACTGCCTAAAAATAAAGCTAAAAATAAAGGTTTGAGATAAAGCAACCTAAGCTCAACTCACCTCCCTCTAGGACCAGGCACGCAGCCCAAACTTTCACTGTTCCCTCCACCTCTAGAATGCTAATTTCAGAGCTTTTAACAGTGCCAGGGACTGATCCCAGCCCATAAACTCTAAGACATTATTGTTCTGCTTGACTATATCGTAAGGACCAACTAACTTTACCATTAACCAGGTCAGTAATGTATGCCATAAAAATACCTGTTCAAAATTTTAAATTATCGAGAGTTGGGCATGCCTGTAATCCAAGCACTTGGCTTATCAAGTGTTTAGGAACCCTCAGCACACACAAACTTGAAACTAGCCTAGGCAAGTAAAACCATACCAGGTGACAAATAGGGAAGTCCTCACCCCAGCACTCAATCATTGCATTGTACTAGATCCCAGTAGTTAGGTGACTACTGTACAGTTTATTATCACCTTCCTGTTAGTACCTTAAGGATCAAGGAACTTGGGCTTTGCAAAGTGCCCTTTAACAATCCATGTTCCCTTCCATGCCCACTATGCATGCCTCAAACTTGCCACTGTGACTATTAAGTTGTAACTAAAAAATTATTTATGGGCTAGAAAGAGGATTAAATTTTTGTGTTAGTGTGTACAGAATCCATAACAATGCCATATTGTTATATCCAATTTTCATTGTCTGGAATAGCTAGTAATGACCATAAAATACTTTCATTTACAGTATTCTCAGCAATCACTAACCTTCCAGTGCTTGGCTCTTCAATCTGACTTTGATTCTAAAACTAAAATAATGCTTGCTTTTGAATATTGCTATAGGCCCCTAAAATTAATCCCAGCACTCAGGAGGTAGAGGCCAGCATGGTCTACAGGAAGATACAGGACAGGAACCAAAACTACATAAACTGTCCTGAAAAAAATTGTAAGCAGTAACCACTAACAGTATCAAGATTACAAGTATGTAGGTTCTTTCTAGACTAGGTGTGATGACCTGTATGTATAATCTCAGCACTTTGGCTGATGCAGGAAACCTGATGGGAACACTGACTGAGGCTACAGAAGCCTAAAGGTTAACTGAGGATAATGGGGACACTGGTTTAAGACAAGAATGCCAAGATTAATCAGCTCATATATTTTATCTTCCAGGGCAACTTGGCAAACCTCAAAACATGCTGTGCATGCATGCCATTTCCTGACCATTCATTCTCTAAGAGCCTGCTACCCGTCAGTCACTTTAACTCTGGATTTAACCTTATAGTACAACTGACAAAGCCATTTGGGTTGAGATTCAGCAGACACAAACCTGTCAAACATGAAATCAAAGACCTAATCTGTTCTTGCTATTATTAAGGCAGGACCTATTTTTGTACTTAAAAAGCATGGAAACAATTGAGGGTAGTTGGCTAGCCAGCTGAGACCTATTTATTCATGTAAATCCATGCCTGAGCAGTTTTCTCTGGATAATACTCCACACAAAACATGCTCAATGGACTTGGTTCTAAGCATTAGAGAATAAAACGAACACTTTGTATTTAATTCCACATTCTATTTATTTTGATGGTAAATTCTCATAATTGGAAACCCGAAGTATGATCTGAGCATCCATCCAGCCACCTGCAACAGAGGTAACCTAGTTAGGCACATTTCTACATCTGAATTTAAATAGTAATTGTTAAACAGAATATCAGATCTTTTACTATCATCAAGTAATCATCAGTGAGAGAGTTCAAGTTGTGGTGAGATCATCACATATTCTGGAATAGGTTCATGGTTAACATTTTCAATTCTCACCTTTTAAATAGTAAGGTGAAATTCACAGTGAAATTGCATGCCCACTTCTGCCACAGGAGCCCTACAAAACAAAAACATCTAATCATTTATCTTGTTTAGACTACTTATAAGTTGCATGTTACTATAGTAACCTCAGAAATAAAATGGAACGGTTTTAAAGATGATATCACTTAGTATCATTTGGCAGAATCATCACATCACTGGTTACAGGCCACATTATATATAATCTGTATAAAACAGGGTGGCTTACCTTAAAATTCAGGTTGAATGATCTGTTTAAAAACAAGAAAATTTCATTAGCCCAGAAATTTATCTTAACCATTCAGTACATTTTGCACTTTGCGTACTGAAGTAGTCTAGATGAGCTTTCCACAATTTTTTCCTGACAATTCTAAGAGACCTAAGATTTTTATGGTAGTCAGTGACCATACACCTACACTTTCAGTAAGATATTTTATGAACTACTGACATTACAATAAGACGTTTTATGAACTAGTGACTGTGTACACTCTTACAAATAAGACATTTTATTAAGTAGTGACTGAGGTTTCCATGTGCTTTGGCATTGACCTGTGGCCTTACAATCACAAGACCTAGCTTCCATCTTATACTAATACAGCAAAATTCATGGGAGACAATTCTTTAAACGATTACAGCCAGATACATCAGATAGGAGCGAAAGACTTATGATTTGTTCATCAGAGGCTGTCTGCTGAACTATGTTATCATCATAGTATCGGCTTATTGGGGCATTATTTAACAAAGAAAGCACTCATTCATCCACATTTCATCAGCAAAGACACTTACCTTTCTGGTACAAGGTTGCCCAGTGCCTGCCTTCAGTCAAGGGGAGCCATGCACACCTGCAAAAATCCAGTTCATTTAAAAACAGACATCTATAATGTAGACTTACTATACAAGTTTCTAACTACTGTTTCAGCTTAATAACCAATCTTCAATCTTATTCAGAGAGATTCCCATCTGTTTAACTTTATTCATCACTAACAGTAGTATTGTATTCATAAGTAAAATCTACAAAAATGCTTCCTCACCTTCATTTACAGGGTCAGTCTGGACCACTGGTTGCTCTTCTGATGCTCAATTCCCAGTAGCCATATGGTGGCTCACAACCATCTATACAATGGGATCTGATTGCCCTCTTCTGTTATGTAGGCAAAATACTCATACCTACAATAAAAGAAATCAATAGGCCAATTAGTGCTGGTGAGGAAGCACATCCAAGCTCAAGAATTAACTGCCATGTAATAAATACTGTAAAAGATCCTACTTATTGGCACAAATCAAGCCCATAACTGGCTTCTTACCCAAGCAAGCAAGCCATCCAAATGAAAACATGCAATCAGTGGCTAAAATTAAAAGAAAACACCTCTTACAAATATGCTAAGCATAATTCAGTTAAGTATTCTTAGTTGCCTGTCACAGGGTTCTTCAGTGTTAAGATTTGTTGTCTACAACATATTCAGATCAGACATTTGCATAACATCATTACAAAAACCCTGTCCTTGTAAACACAAATCTAACATCCATGAGACAATACATGCCAGATATCAAGTCAATCTACAATCATGGCATGCCACTTTAAATTGGCTTTTGTTCAGTTTCCCAATACTTACTTTAAAAGTTGTCCAGACAATTCACACACCTAAAAAAAAAAATCAGAATTGTAGTGCATCCAAAAGACAGAATTTGTCCCACCAAAAGCTAACCAAGCCCGTATCAGATAGAGCTAATAAGATGACCTTCATGTTAGTCAGCATTGGCTTGTCATCATGCAGGCTGAGTTCACACAAAGGAGACACACAGCATGTGTATTTACTATGCAAAAGTGCAACCACAGAGCCATATTTGCCCAGTTATCTACAATTCCATTAACTCTACTCACATTTCATCTTGTTTGTGGTCACAGCACCTACAATTTCAAACAGGCTAAGTTAAAAACTAGGTTGCTATTACGACTGCCAGAACACAAAATGGTGACATGACTTAGTCTAACTATGCAACCACATTTGAGACAGTTGATTCTGTGTGTAACTGTTCTTTAACTCACTTTAAGAACGAGACTGGCCTGAAAAATCAGCTTGCCTCTGCCTGGGATTAGTGTGACGCCACCTCCTGGCCCAACCATTTTAACTGCATGTCTCTATAACCCAGAAAAAGGGAACCTGCATCAATTCTACTTGGCCAACTCAGCAAATTTGTGAGCTTGTGATAGAGACCCAGAGTCAGCCAAATAGGGCCCTGCCACCCACCATGTAGACATTACTCGTTTTTTCCAAGATAGGGTTCCTCTAGTTTTGGTGCCTGTCCTGGATCTCGCTCTGTAGACCTGGCTGGCCTCAAACTCAGATCTGCCTAGCTCTGCCCCCACCCCCAGTGCTGGGGATTAAAGGCACGTGCTCAGCCACCTGGCTGAGATTAGTTCCTATGAAGAACCTCCTCAGACAGCGTGAGACCACAGCAATGGCCTGCTCTGCTTCTCATCTCCCACCCATTCTATTCTCCTCGAACACTTCATATAACTGTCTCTGTATTGGCTTATGTTGTGGATCCCCAATTTGTGCTCATCTGCCCATCTTTCCTTTTGGATAACAGCTTACATATCATTCCTTTCAATGTGGCATATACAGGAAAAATGCTCCTTACCCTGCACACCCATGGTTAATCCAGCTTCTATTGGTCCTGGAAGTAAAAGAGCTAATTGTAAATTCTGTCTAGTCTGCAGAGACCCTGCAAGTCATTATCCTGTATGCCTCAGTTACAATTATGGTGGTTTAAGGCTATCGTCATCCCACTGTCAAGAGTAGCAAATATAATGTCATCATTGTGGCACAGTTCACTCAACCTACCCTCCTATTGGCCTATTTCAGTACTTACCTCACTCTTCATCCAGCTTTGTCCCAGAACTAGAAAAAAGACATGTTAAGAATGAGACCCCCGCTTTCACAGCGTTTTTGCCACCCTCTACCCGAATTAAAGCCTCAGAACAGTGTTTTTCAGAAATCCCTTCTGTCCACTACTCTCATACCATCATTGGCTTTAACAGTGTTTGATGATATCCTCAAGACTTTTATCAATTCTTACCTGTGTGCGTGATGCCACCAAGAGCCCCTGAGAGTTCCACAACACCATTCCTAAAGAAAATTCGCCAGGTTAGAAGTCTTGAAATACAACAGCTTTACTCGCAAAAAAAAAAAAAAAAAAAAAAAACGGAAAATTTTCACAAATGGCAATAGTATTCAATGAGGCTCTATGGAATGCACCTATCCACCATTATCACTTAAAATTTCTTCCACAGACCTAAGACTCCACTGGAGGCTTTGTTAGTGGCCACTCACCAGGGCCTACTTTGAGGCGGTTGTTAACGAACGCCATCAACCTCATGGTGATCTCTAAAAATCATGGTGGTCTTCCTCATCCACACAATAGAAAAAAATAAAACCACAACCAGTACAAAAGGCCTCTCGCGGTGACTCAGCATGCTCCGCCATCAGAGTCGTTGGTATTCATCAACAAGGTCAGTTGTCCCTACCAACATAGCCTTCATCATAGCGAGAACACAGGTGCCGAGTCTCCTATGGAGACTTTACGAAAATAAAATTAAAAACTGCATAAAACCATCTTAGGTCGCGCGCGCACGCAACGCCAAGTCCCGGCAATCTCCAGCTTGTGGGCCTTACAAGCTCATTGCTGTCCTCGAAACTCCGCCAGTCTGCGGTGGATCCATTTGCAAAAAAAAAAAAAAAAAATCTATCCTCCAAGGCCTGAGCCTACAACACACACCCACCCCAAGACCTTACACACCGAACACAAGCTCCCTCCTCGCGCCGAAAGGCCGATATGGCGGCTGAGCCCAGTATATAAGTTCTCCGTGACGTCACGACGCACGGCCCTCCGCTGCGTCCCCTTAGGTCCCGCCCATGCTCCTCAGACTCCTCCTCCAGCCCCACCTCCTTCCCGCCCTCTAGTCCTCCCGCTGGCCCCGCCCTACGACGCCTGGAGGGCGGAGTCGCCGCGGGCACGTCCAGCCCGGCCTCCGCCTCCTGGAGGAGAGAGGGCTGAGGGAGGGAGGGGAGGGGGCTCCCGTCAGGAAAGCGCTGGGGGAGGGGCGGTGTGAGGGTGACTGATTTCCTTCCGGCACGTCGCCCGCTCCGGAGGAGGGGGCGGGGGGTTTCACTTCCGGGACGGTGTTCCGGCCCATTCCGGCCCATTTCCACCCCCGGAGGTAGGTGCTGCTCCTTGACTGGGCTCGGGCCCCGCACCCCCGCCCCATTAGCCTATACCGGACGCTCCTTGGCCGCGTCGCGGCTGCAGCCAGCTCCTGGGGCGTCCAGCCGCCCGGCTCCACCTCCCCTCCAAGCACTCGGCGACCTCCCCCCCACTTTGGCTCGGGGCTGCAGAGCTTGCGGGCCCGCCCCCTCGCGAGCCCCTCCCTCAGGACCCCGCGGCGGGGACACACCCAGACACACCCCCCACCGCTGCCGCCTGCGCCGCCCTGTACCGGGTCCCGGGGCGCCGCCCCCTTCCCCCTCCAGCGCCTCACCTGTGCGCCGGCTGCTCTTCGGCTGCGCGTTCTGCTCTCTCTTCCCGGGTTCTGTTGCCATCTCCCCGCTTAGCCAGGTCACCCTTTGCCCATGCTCCCTGACACACACGGAAGCTGCTCCAGTACCTGCCTGGCCAACCCCAAGCGTTCCCGATTCTCCCTTTTACAGCTCTCGCCCCTCCAGTGCCGACGCTAGAGAGAGACTGTACTCCAGGGGCTTCCTCCTCACTGGGGAATTGCTGGGAAGAGCAAACAAAAAGGCGCTGGTGTAGGCTCCAAAATAAACATCTGAATTCGTGATGGCATCGACAGAGGCTCTTAATGGATTAAAAGTTTCAAAACAAACAATAACGCTTTGGAAAAAGGTCAGATTGGTTAAAGTTGCTTCTCGAAAGCAGTGTTTGCACTTCCCTGTTTACTCAATAAGTGTGTTGTACATGCGGGGTGATAACGTGAGCTTGTCAGGACCACTTCCTGGTGTGTTGTGTGGTCTCATGAATTTAGAGATAAATTGGATGCACAGTGAGCCAGAGTCATTGGGATACATCCGAACTACCCTCAACTAATTGAGACTGTTTGATGCAGTTGTAAAATTTTAAGCTTTATTCTTGTCAGCTGTGGGGAATCAACTTCCTGAATCAAAGTAGCATCTTTGGAGCCCCCAGCCTCGAGTGGTAGGTAGAGAAAGACTGACTTAGTAGTTTTGTTGGATTGAGAAAGATTTACTGAGTTTTTGCTCACTCTGAAAACTAGACTCCAAGTCCT
This sequence comes from Onychomys torridus, assembly GCF_903995425.1. Taxonomy (NCBI): domain Eukaryota; kingdom Metazoa; phylum Chordata; class Mammalia; order Rodentia; family Cricetidae; genus Onychomys; species Onychomys torridus. The sequence goes on from NC_050453.1 coordinate 33,483,439, forward strand.
CTGCATGTTAATTGAACGCTGAAAGGGTTGTGGAATTTTTCCTAACCTGCACTTCACCTCAGAGTCCCAAATCCAAAAAGAGGGAGCTCCAGCTGGTAAGCTTAAAAATATTGGCCTAGCCTGGCATGGTAGTGGTGACACACCTCTAACACCAGCATTCTTTAATCTGAGCAGAGGCAATCGGATTTCTGAGTTAGAGACCAGCCTGATCTACGTAGTGAGTTTCCAGGGATAGCCAGGGCTACATAGACCCTGTCTCAAACAAACAAATGCCAGGTGTGGTGGCTTAATCCCAGCACTTGAGAAGCAGAGGCAAGTAGCTCTCTGAGTTCCAGGCTAGCCTGCTCTACAGATCAAGTTCCAGGACAGCCCAGGCTAGCTACCCAGAGAAACCCTGTCTTGAAAAAAGGTGATAATACTGACCATTCATGTAGAAAATTAGTCACTTCATAATCATGAACAACCTGTGCCACATGTAAATTATAATCAACCTGTATATAATTACCTTTATTCTAAAACTTACTTCCTCTAGAGAAAGATAATGGATTTTGTATTCGGTCTGATATCCTTGTATTTGGTATCCCTCCTTGATGAACTCCTCCCTTGATGTTATATAGCTTATTAATAAAGCATGGTTGGAGCTTGAATATTAAGCAGTCTAGCAGTCATTTTGTTGTTGTTGTTGTTTTCATTTTACTGTGACATCTAAAACATCGTGCCGGGCTTAGCAGTTCACACTAATCCTAGTACTCAGGAGGTGGCATCAGCAGGGTCAACACAAGTTTGAGGGCTTCGTCAGAGCGAGAGCTTGTTCCTAACGAAACAAAACACCTGCTGGCAAGTCTTTCTCCATCCAAGCGTCATAAAGAAGGTGCCGCTCATAGGTGGAGATTTTCTTTTCTTTTTTTTTTTGTTTTTTCTGAGTCACGTTCTCAATTTTGTAGCCCAGACTCATGGTTCTCCTGCCTTGGTGGCCACGTGTTAAAATGGCATATGTATACCTGGCACTCGTGACCAGGAGACCTTACACTTTTAGGGATGTTTGAAGTAGAAAACCCACGGGGAGTCAAACTGGTGCTAAGAATATGGTTTGCTCTTTCAGCAGGGTTGAGTGTCTGCCTGAATTTTCAGGCATGACCATGGAGAAAAGTGGGAACATACAATTGGAGATTCCTGACTTCAGCAACTCTGTTCTGAGCCACCTCAACCAGCTACGAATGCAAGGCCGTCTCTGTGATATTGTGGTCAATGTGCAAGGACAAGCTTTTCGGGCTCACAAAGTAGTACTGGCTGCCAGCTCTCCTTATTTCCGGGATCACATGTCCTTGAATGAAATGAGTACTGTGTCCATTTCTGTCATCAAGAACCCGACTGTTTTTGAACAGCTCCTTTCCTTCTGTTACACGGGGCGAATATGCCTGCAACTAGCAGATATTATCAGCTACCTAACAGCTGCTAGTTTTCTGCAGATGCAACATATCATAGACAAATGTACACAGATCCTAGAGGGCATTCATTTCAAAATTAATGTGGCCGAAGTGGAAGCAGAATTAAGTCAAACGAGGACAAAGCTCCCAGAGAGACCTCCAGAGTCTCACAGGGTTACACCAACTCTCAACCGCTCACTTAGCCCGCGACACAATACTACAAAGGGGAACTGGAGAGGACAGGTCAGCGCTGTGCTGGATATCAGAGAGCTCAGCCCCCCTGAGGAGTCTACCAGTCCCCAGATAATCGAACAGAGTTCTGATGTAGAGAGCCGGGAGCCCATTCTTCGAATCAACAGAGCAGGACAGTGGTATGTGGAAACAGGAATCGCAGACCAGGGGGCGCGGAGTGCTGATGAAGTTAGGGTTCTTGGAGCAGTACACATCAAAACTGAAAATCTGGAAGAGTGGCTTGGACCAGAGAATCAGCCTTCCGGAGAAGACGGGAGTAGTGCAGAGGAAGTCACAGCCATGGTGATTGACACCACAGGCCATGGTTCTATAGGACAAGAAAGTTACGCCTTAGCGTCTTCAGGAGCCAAGGTAGCTCGGCCAACCAGCAGTGAAGTTGATAGGTAAGTTTCGTTTTCCCATCTAAAGCTATTGTGTAAACATCGTTAAATGAGCCTTCTGTGTTACAGAGAGCATTTTTCTTACCTGATGTTCCTATTCAACTTACTTTGGGAGACTGGAAATACGTCAAAAGACTTGCATTATTTTTTCAAAGCAGGAAGCTCTTGGTTCTGAAGTACTCACAATGGTATGATGGTAAAATCAGCCACTTCCATGAATCAGATAGCATCTGCAGCCACTCTAGGGTCAGCTATTGCCAGGGCTCACTCTGGATTCTAGGCAAGGAGCTGATTGTCAGAAGGTGCCTGGTTATGTTGCCCTTTCTCACTATAGCATCACACAGGTAGGTAACCTTGGGAAGTTTTACTTTCCTTATAGCACTGTGTATTATATCTCTTTGCCCTTACCTACCAAGTTAGAGACAATCTGGTACCATCAATAATTGTTCTTTTTTCAAATTAGAGTAAATATAGTACAGTAATTCTAGAGAAAAGCTTTTTGAATGTTTTTCAAGTGTCACCTCACCTAGTGATGTTTCCCTTGAAGCTGCTACTCTCCTAGGCCTTGAGAGTGTCCTCACCAGTGAGGACATGGCCTATGGTCTTCACTGTTTTCTTCCTTATATGCCAAATCTGTTAACATTTCCTTTTGAAATCTAGTCATCTGAAAGAAAAATGTTACTAGTTTAGATTGGTAACATCTTATGTTCTTTTTTTATTTTCACTTATTTGTTTATTAAGAAAAGGTTTCTGTATCCCAGGCTGTTCTAGAATGCTGAGAAGTTCTCTTGCCTCAGCCTCCTGAGTGCTGGGATTACTGCCATGAGCCACCAAGTTTGGATTTTGGTGGTGGTGGTGGTGGTGGTGGTGGTGGTGGTGGTGGTGGTGGTGGTGTTTTGTTTTGTTTTTGAGACACAGTTTCTCTGTGTATCCCTGGCTGTGCTGTAACTCACTCTGTCCTAGAACTCACAGATACCTGCCTGCCTCTGCCTCCCAAATACTGGAATTAAAGGAGTATACCACCACTGCCTGGCTCATGTTTGGATTTTTTTTGAGATAGGGTCTCACTCCATAGTTCAAAATGGATTATAGCTTACTAAGTAGCCTAGACCAGCCACAAACTCATGCATTCTTCCTACTTAGGCTCCCAGGCCCTAGATTACAGGCTGGGTTATTCCCTTCCCTGCCTGAAATCGATCAAAATGGGTAAAGGCACTTTGAGCCAAGCCTGACCGTCTGAGTTCACCTGGGACCCACATGGTAGAAGGAAAGAGTGACTAACAAGCTGTCGTCTGACACACATGCTGGCACACATGCCTCTCATGAACAAACGAACAAGTATGAAATTGATCTTGGGAGCAATTAAAACCAACTAACTCATTTCTTTGATTTATAGCTGATCATGTAGACATTTAGTAGGATTTTAGCCACGTAGGTGGTCTTGTTTTGAGTATTTCCCTTCATATGACCTTAGTAGTGTAAATAATCATGAGCACAGAATACATATTCATCCCCAGTGTTGGTAAGTGTTGTCCTCCTGGATTAGAACTATAGCAGAAGTACTACCTTCTTAAATACTGGGGGGGGGGGGGGGGGGGAGCTTTAGTCTCTACAAACTATGAGTATAGATCACCATAAGAGCTGGAACAGCCAAAACCCCAGTAGTTAACGTGAGAGAAACCCAAATCGCCAGGCATCATGGAGCATGCCTGCAATCCTACCACTTGGGAGGTTGAACCAGAAAGGTTGCTGTGAGTTCAGGGACAGACTTGGAGCCTAGCCTGTGTAGTGAGTACCAGGCCACTAATGGCTTCATAGCAAGACCATAGCTCATAAAAGCAAAACAAAACTACAGACTGGATTTCATGTATGTTTTTACTCCCTTTTCAGTACTAGAGTGGAAAGCTTGTATGTAGGTTTAACTTCACCTCTTCCTTCCTTCCTTCCTTCCTTCCTTCCTTCCTTCATTCCTTCCTTCCTTCCTTCACTTACTTACTTATTTGTTTGTTTGTTTTGGTGTTTCGAGGCAAGGTTTCTCTGTGTAGCTTTGCTCCTTTCCTGGATCTTGCTTTGTAGACCAGACTAGCCTCGAACTCACAGAAATCCATCTGGCTCTGCCTCCCGAGTGCTGGGATTAAAGGCGTGCGCCACCACTGCCCGGCTAGCTTCACCTTCTGTTATGGTCTGTTTGCTTTGTCACTTTGAAAGTATTTGTTTGATTCAGCCCCATTCCTCAACTAGGGTACAGAGCAGAAACAGTTCTTGGCTCTGTTTGTCTATTGGTCCCCTGTGTGCTCCTTTTCCAACAGATTTAGTCCCTCCGGCAGCGTTGTTTCCGTGACAGAAAGATACAGAGCCAGAAGTGAGTCTCCGGGGAGAATGGATGAGCCGAAGCAACTTAGCTCCCAGGTATGTCATTCTGGATTTAGGATTGCTGTCTTGCTTGAAGAACTTGTCACTGAATAAACAGAATAGAATGAATAAGAAAGATTAGGACGAACAGCAGTGACCTGTTAAATATTAGATTTGATATATATTAATTTTTTTCTTGATTTTGCTTGTGAGTATGCTAGAATTAGAATTTGAGATTCAGAAAGAAAAAAAAGTAACTGGGGTAGAATACTGGCTCAGCAGTTAAAAGTACTTACTGCTCTTGCTGAAAACCCTGCTTTGGTTCCCAGTGCACACCCGTCTAACTCCAGTTCCAGGGGATCCAATGCCCTCTTCTGACCTCTGCAGACACCAGGCACACACATGTTTCATATATGTTTATATATGTAGGCAAGGTACTCCTACACACACAAAAAAAAGTCTTTTTTTTTTTTATTTTTGAATATTTATTACGTAGAGCTCAGCATATGGGTTTAGTATTTTCTTCAAGGAAAGCTAGACAGAGTGGCTTTAGGGCAATAGACCATGCAAACCTCAGCGGTATCATCCCCAGTTGTGTGGCTGAAGATGACCAAAGTGTGCCATAACCCACACCACCTTGTGGCAGAAGGTTCTGGTTCTCTGCAGCCTGGAAGAAGAGCGCAAAGGAAAGACTACTGTTCAGGGGCTTTATGCCTCAGTCACTGGGGAAGCAGGTGAACTAGACAGATTGTAAAAGCCTGTCTCTAAGGTACAGCCAACCCAAACATCCTGACACATGGAGGGACAAACCAGATATGGCACTCCCATCTTATGTTCAAGAGATTCTGACCCATGCTGTATGGCTTGAGCTAAGATTTTTGTTTTGTTTTGTTTTGCTTTACTTTAAATATGGAACTTTTTCCTGATTATAGAGATACCTATAAACCTAAAAGTAAAATAAAGTCCTTAACATTATACCTTTGGGTCATTTGATTTGGGGTAGGTAGGTAATATATATGTGTATATAGTTGTTAGTCTATATAATATTTATTTGTGTACATATAAGCAAATTGCTTGTGCATTTCTGTATATTTATTCTTTTGTGTGAATATATCTTTCTATTTATTTGCACCCTGAATCTTCCATCATACTACAAAGTTCTAAAGGCTAGGTATGATGGTGCACATCTCTAATCCCAGCACTTGGGAAATAGAGGCAGAATTGCTGCAAATTTGTGGCCAGCCTGAGCTATTTAATGCATTCCAGGCCAGTTGTGGATATAGAGTAAAACCCCATCTTTAAAAACAAAGACTCATGACAACGATGGCTTCTGTATTCTTCCCAACTCTCCTGGGCTAGCGAAGTGACTGGTTGACATTTTGGTTCATTTTTTACAGATCTCAATTATTGAGAATTGATTTTTCAAAGCTGTAAACCACATAGAACACAATCAATGAAACACTTCAGCCCGTAAAAAGGAAATATAAGTAGGTTAAGATTGCCTAACTTGTTCAAATCCCAGCACCCACATGGCAGCCAACAACTGTCTGTAACTCAAACATCTGACCTGCAGGCAAAACACCAATGCATATAAAGTAAAAGTAAATAAACTAAAAAAAATAAAAAAATAAAAAAATAAAAAAAAACCTAACTTGCCTGGAATAGTAATGTATGACTTTAATGGCAGCACTGGGGAGCAGAGGCAGGTGGATAGAGCTCTGTCATTTAAAAGCCAACCTGGTCTACTAAGCAAATTCCAGGCCAGCAAGGGCTATGTGGTAAGACCCTGTCTTTAAAAAAAAAATTTTTTTAATAGAATAACTTTTTTTTTATTACAATTTCTTGTTATCTAAACCACTGGATATTTGTTATGTATATTGGTATACTAATAACAGTAAGATATTGTTACACGCTACATTTTTTTTGGAGTTTTTGTTTTTGTTTTTCAAGGCAGGGTTTCTCTGTGTAGTTTTGGTGCCTGTCTGGGATCTCGCTCAGTAGACCAGGCTGGCCTCGAACTCACAGAGATCTGCCTGGTTCTGCCTCCCGAGTGCTGGGATTAAAAGTGTGCACCACCACCACGGCAGCCGCCGCCTGGCTTGGATTTTTTTTGTTGTTGATAGTGTTTTGAGGCAGGATCTCCATAGCCTAAGCCAACCTCAAACATAATCCTCCTGACTTTGCCTCCCTAGGGCTAGGATTACAAATGTGTGCCAATACACTGCACTATTTTTTAGTTTTAATTGAGTGGTAGAGAAAATGTTAAGAGCTAAGAGGAAAAGTAATTAGAATGCTTTTTCTCTCCATCTCTCAAGTTTTGTATAATTACATACAAAGGTAACTAATTATGCAAATAGATGCAGTGATTAGGGCAGATCTTAACAGCTTTATAGACTAATACAAACACACAGAAAGAATATAAGTGCTTGCAGGCATTTATTAGGCTTAGTGTCCACATAATGCAAGTAAAGTTAAAAACCGATTTGTGTATTCATGTCGTGCAGAGGGTGGTGCACGCGGATATATGGAGGTTAGAAGCAAACCTCAGATGTGCCTTTTACCAAGATTTTTATTGAGAAAGGGTCTCTAACTGGCCTCAGTCTCAAAGGTTCTGCTAGGCTGGCTGGCCAGGGATCCCTGTTTGTCTCTGCATTCCCAGTGCTAGAATTAAAAACTCATGCCGCCACACCCAGCTTTTTTACTTGGCTTCTGAGGATGAACTCAGTCCTAATGTTTGCATGGCATGTAAGTCCTTTACTGACTGAGCCATCTCCCAGCTGTGGATTTATTTTTTCTTCTAAGTAGATTTTAAATGCAGTTTCCACCTTCCTTCCCTTTTCTTCCTATTCCTTAAAAAAAAAAAAAAATTATTATTTTTAACTAGCTGTGTCTGTGTAGTTTTGTGCACAGGAGTACAAATGCCTGTGGAGGCCAGAAGAGGGCCTTGGTGCCTACAGTGCTTTGACTGAGAATGGCCCCATAGGCTAATATAATTGAATGCGTGGTGCCCAGCTGTGGAAGGATTAGGAGGAGGTGTGGCCTTGTTGGAGCAGGTGCATTGCTGAGGGTGGGCTTTGAGGTTTCAAAAGCTCACACCAGGCCATCTGGCTCTTGCTGGGGGTCGGATCAGATGTGAACTCCAGCACCATGTCTGCTACAATCCCAACAAGGATAGGATGTACTCCTCTGAAATTGTAAGCAAGCCCCCAGTTAAATGCTTTATTGTAGACATTGCCTTGGCTATAGTTTTCGTCACAGCAATAGTAACCCTAAGACAACTCCAGGAGTTCAAGATATTGTGGGAACAGAACTCAGGTCCTCTAGAAAAGCAACAAATGCTTTTTAACTACTGAGCCATACCTCTAGCTCCATCCTTCCCTATTTTGAGATAAGAGCTTTGTTGCCCAGGCTGTTCTTAAACTCTTTGGGTTAAAATCTGCCTGCCTTAGTCTCTCCAATTAACTGGAGCTACTATTATGCACCACTCTGTCAGGCTTTAAATGCTGGAATTACAAGAATACAGCACCATGCCTGGCCTATGTGTAGGTTTTCATTGTAATTAGGATAGAGATCATATTGGAATTATATAAGGTGTTTACCTGGCTAAAGCAGAAGATACAGTCTATAAAGCCATAGAATATAAATAATACTATCTAAGGCTGGTGTGGTGGCTCCTCAGGTAAGGGTACCTACTGCTAAGCCTGACAACTTGGGACCAACCACTTGTGTCTGTCTGTCTGTCTGTCTGTCTCTGTCTCTCTCTCTCTCTGTCTCTCTCTCTCTCTCTCTCTCTCTCACACACACACACACACACACACACACACACACACACACACACACACACACACACTCCTCTCCCCCTCTTCCCCTTCTCACTATAACTAAATGTAATTTTATGATTTTTGTTATTTTTATTGGGGGAGTGGAGGGTGTCAGAAGTCTGTCTGATGTAGGTATTGAAAACTGAACTCTGGTCACCTGGAAGAACAGCAAATACTGTTAACCACCAAGCCATCTCTTCCTAATAAATGTAATACTTTTTTTTTAAAAAAAGTACTGTCTAGAAATGATTCAAAGGATAAGATAAATCTACACAATATATAAAAAAATTACTATGGTAAATTCGTTTACTGGTTATTTTCCTGGGCCCACAGAAGACCAAAGCAGAGCAAAGATTTATGAGTTGTTTTTGTTTTGTTTTGTTTTGTTTTTTATTATTTATACAGCATGTATGACTGCAAGCCAGAAAAGGGCACCAGATCTCATTACAGATGGTAGTGGGCCACCATGTGGTTGCTGGGAATTGAACTCAGGACCTCTGGAGGGGAAGTCAGTGCTCTTAACCTCTGAGCCATCTCTCCAGCCTGATTTATGGTTTTAATGCATTTATTTGCTGTGTGTGTGCGTGGTGGGTGTGCACATTTGCATTTCATAAAGAGTATGGCTATCAGAGGACAGCTTGTAGCAGTTGGCTCTTTTCTTCCATCATGTGGACCACTGGGAATCAGCTTAGGTTATCAGGCAGGTAGGTACCTTTACCTACTGAGATATCTTACTGGCCCACTTACATTATTATGAGCAAAAAAGAGAAAAGAAAAAGAAAACTGATGCATTGAAAATACTGGAGCAACCAGGCGGTGGTGCTCACACCTTTAACCCCAGCACTCGGGAGGCAGAGGCAGGCAGATCTCCGTGGGTTCTGACAGCCAGAGCTCACAGAGAAACCCTTTCGCAAAGTCAGTCAATCAATACAAGAAAATACTGGAATAACAGGGAAATGGTGGCTCAAGTCTTTAATCCCAGAGCTCAGGAGGCAGAGGCAGTCAGATGCCAGCACCCACATGCAGGAAAGAGAAAACAGACTCCACAAAGTTGTCTTCTGACTTGTATATACATAGTACACATACAAATAAATAAATGCAATAAAAGATTTTTAACTGGTTGATAGACTAGACTTCCTGAAAGACTGCCAAAGTTACTTCTAAAAATCATTTACTTTTTTCTACCAGTGGAAAGTTAAAACTACTTGGACTAGTTTTCCATGTAAGTTACAGTCTTTCTAGCTCAGCTGTTACTCATCAGAATTGACTGTCTGTTTTGACATATAGACTTCTCAGCGCTGCTGTAACCCTGTCAGATTCTTTCTCTGTGTCTTGATTCTGAGATTCCTCCTCCTCCTGAGTCCACTGAAAGCCCCACTCCCACGTTCTCCTTACCCTAATTAGTCCAGTGTTCTATGATCTTTTTTTTTCTTAAACCACTATTATAGCATTTCACATGCATTATTTTTCCTTTGTTTTTTTTAATGGAAGGCAAGCACTCTACGATGAAGAAAATCCCCAGCCTCTTACCTTTTCCTGATTCTCTACTAATTCACATAAATTATTCCTTTCCTGTTTGTTTGATTTTGTGGTTCTTGTCAAATTGAAGTCTCCTTGAGAGCAGAGACTGTTTCTAACCTTAATTATTATCTTTGACATTGTCTTGTCACTTTTACTTCTATGAATACTAATGGTTGATTTTGTCATTGCAAATATCACAAACTATGAAAATTATAGCTACTAAATGGGGTTATTTAGTTGTTTGTGAAATCGGTTAAAGGAGAAAACCAAAATTCCCAGTTTTGAAGAGCTTTAAATAACATTAGTGATTGTTTGGTTCCTTTTCAGTTTTTGAGTATCTGTTAGCAATTAAAGATTAAAATAATGGGAAACCTTGAAGTCCGTGTCAATACATGGGATATTAGCCAGGCAGTGGTAACACACTCACATCTCTGAAGTTTGAGGCCAGCCTTGTCTATGCAGAGAAACCTTGTCTCAAAAAAACAAGAAAAAAGTACAGAAATTTTCAGTGGTGGTAATTCACCCTGTTATCCCAGCACTTGGGAAACTGAGTCAGGAGGGTCACTTCAAGTTTGAAGCTGGTCTGGGCTATATAGAGTTCTAAGTCAGCCTACACTGTAGAATAATACTATGTGTCAAACTGAGAAATCAAAAAGTAAAAGAAATCATTCATTTATATGTATTTGTTGTTTGGTTTTCCCAGACTGGGTTTCTGTGTGTAGCCCTGGCTGTCCTAGAACTCACTCTGTAGACTAGACTGGTCTTGAACTACCCCCTACCTCTGCCTTCCAAATACTGGGATAAAAGACATGTTCCACCATGCCTGGTGGAATAATTAATTCTTAAAATGATTTTTGAAGCAAGTACTGATTGAATTCATGGTTATTTGGCAATGCAGAATATCCCTGTATGTATATATTATAGGAAATTGCGGAGTGAGACAGAGAAAACCACAAGGCACCATTTTTAGAGGTACCATTTTTATGGCCTTCCTTCATTTCTTTATTATTTTTTAAAATTACATTTGTGTGTGTGAGTGCACACATTCATGCGCACATGGCAGCAGAAGCAGCCATAGCTGCCAGAGGGTCAGAGGACAACTTGGAGGAATCAGTTCTCTCTATCCACCAAGTGGATCCCAAGGGTTGAACTCATATTGTCGGACTTTTGGGGGGAGGGTGCTGTTGTTTTGAGACAGAGACCTGGCTGTCCTGGAATTCACTAGTAGAACAGGCTGGCCTTGAACTCCTAAGTGCTGGGATTAAAGGCCCTAGTTGTCTGACTTTTCATCTAGTGTTTTTACCCACTGAGCCCACTTGTCAGCCCTCCTCCTTTGTCAAAGTTCAAAGCAAAAACTACCGAAGTTATAATGCTTCCTTTGTTATTTGCTCTTCAATTGCAACTTTACTGTGATCGTTTAAAATGAGATTAGTCACAGTGCATGGTTTTTGTTTTGTTTTGTTTTGTTTTTTTTTTGGGGGGGGGTTGTTTGTTTTTCAAGACAGGGTTTCTCTGTATAGCTTTGCGCCTTTCCTAGAACTCGCTTTGGAGACCAGGCTAGCCTCGAACTCACAGAGGTCCACCTGCCTCTACCTCTCGAGTGCTGGGATTAAAGGTGTACACCACCACCACCGCCCGGCTAAATGCATGGTTTTTGTAATCCTAGTTCAGTGGTTATTAAAATGCATCATTTTGTGTGTGTGATGTGTGTTGTGATTTTATTCAAAGTTAGGAAGTTTGTTTTTTTTTTAGGAAATTATATCCTTATGATTATAAATAAAATAAATTTGAAGTTGACTTGCTACCTGAGGATAGAAAGGAAACTGGATGCAAAATATATGTATATGTACATACATACAAGTTTATAATACTTAATATATACACACAAATACATGAGTTTGTAATGTTTAAATATCACAGTTATTGAACTAAAGTGCTCAAGTGTGTTAGTTCTTTCACACAACCTCTGAAGGAAATGATTGAGAAAACTAAGGATAATTAATGGAATTCAAATTTGAACCCAGGGCACTCTTAACTCTTACATGATGTTATGCATTCAAATTTTTACAAAATACCTGAGTTTGATGATATAATACCAGGCACACAGGAGACTAAACAGGAACATACCCTGAGCTAGGGATATTTGAGGCTAGCCTGGGCAATACATTGAGACTTCGTTGCTAAAATAAGATTTTGGGTTTTGTTTGTTTGTTTGTTTTGGTTTTTCGAGACAGGGTTTCTCTATAGCTTTGGAGCCTGTCCTGGAACTCACTTTGTAGACCAGGCTAGCCTTGAACTCACAGAGATCCACCTGCCTCTGCCTCCTGAGTGCTAGGATTACAGGCGTGTGCCACCACACACGCAGATTTTGTTTTTTGAGACAAAGTCTCACTTGTAGCCCTGACTGACCTTGAACTTCTGGTAATCCTCATGTGTCTACCTCAGTGCTGGAATGAAAGATTACAAGTGTGAGCCATCAGGGTTGGGGATTTAGCTCAGTGGTAGAGCGCTTGCCTAGCAAGTGCAAGGCCCTGGGTTCAGTCCTCAGCTCTGGGGGGAAAAAAACCCAAGTGTGAGCCTTCATATCCATTCAAGTTCTTAAAAATATATCTCACGGTACTATTAGCAATTTTTAGTCTCATGAGAATACACCATACTGCTATGGGCTGCAGAAAAATATTATAAGAACTCAGCTGGTTGTGGCAAAGCCACTACCTGAAGGGATCAAGGAATTCCTCCAGAGGAAGCCAAATCCCAGGGAGCACTTGGTGTTATTTGGATTGTTATATATCAACTATCTTCTGTTATGAAAATCGTGTGTGCCTTCATAGTTTTCCCAATTGATTTTTCTCTAAGAATTGCTAACAGTGTGGACTGATTACTCTTTGGACTTACACATTCAAGTATTTGGAGAACAACCTCAGGAAAGGCTTCCTCCCCACCAGCCCATACATTTCTCCCCTTTTAGCGCTGGAATCAGATATCTCCCTTAGCTACATTCAAGGACTAACAGGAATAACAGTCCAAACCACCACCATGCAATGACCTTTTTATGAATGGAAAAATTGAGCCTCTGGGAAATGACTCTGTGTTTTGTCTTTGGTCACTTAGGATTTATTGGTAAGATACTTCCTTATTCTTTCTGTGAGTTCTGTTTTGATGACCTAGGGAAATGAATTAAAATTCTGTGTGAAACAAATCAAAAGCTAGATACTGTGGATCATAGTCTATACTCCTCACTGGGGAAGTTGAGGCAGGAAGATTGCCAAAAATTTAAGACCAGCCTGGGCATGATAGTGAGACCCTGTCTAAAAACACCATAAGCCTCAGTATACAGTTCAACCCTTGATTTTACACACTGGTTTCCAGATCTGCTGAGGAACTGCCTCCTTTGGAAATGCTGAGAAGCCCTGTCAGGCTGGCATGTGAGAGAGAGAGACAAAAGAAAAACATATGGAATTGTTAACTAGGTGAATCTTTCTCTAGTTAGTCCAATATTTTATTTCCTTTGCATTAGTACCTTGGCTTCTGTTAAAAATTGTAATTGTTTCCTACATAGTTTTATGTTTTAAAAAGTGACTGTAATGACTTTAGTAGTCAATAGCCCCTCCCCCAAAATTTTAATTTCTGAATAGTGATATTTAGCATAGAATTTTGAGCCAAAAGTGTCTGTCACTCTAAAACGTATTTTAAATATTTATTTATTTATTTATTTTTAAGCAGAGTTTGACTATGTAGTCCTGGCTAGCCTCAAACTCACTGTGTAGACCAAGCTGGCCTGGAACTCAAGAGCTCTACCAGCATCTGCCCCTCAAGTTTTGGGACTAAAGACATGCACCACCATACTCAGCTTTATTACTTTTTCAAATTATGTGTGTTTCTATAGCGGAGGCGGGGCACAGGCTATGCGCAAATGCCTGCAGAAGCCAAAAGCATCGGATCCCCCTAGATCTGAAGCTACAGGCAGTTGTAAGCAACCAGACATGGGTGCTAGGAACCAAACTCTGGTCCTCTGCAAGAGCTATGCACACTCTTAACAACTAAGCCATTTTTCTAGACCCCAATCCAAAACTTTGTAAGCTACTTGTTTAAAAGTATATATTCTTATCCTTCCAGTTTTGGGGTGGGAAGACCCCATGTCTTCAGCCAGTGTACTCTGAAGTCACTTACAACTTTTTAGTTTTTAAGGAGCTGGAGAGAAACTCAGTGGTTAAGAGCACTGGCTGCTCTTCCAGAGGACTCAGGTTCAATACCTAGCATCCACAAGGGACTCAAAACTCTTTGTAACTTTAGTTCTAGAGGACCTGGCACCCATTTCTGGTCTCCAAGAACACCAGACACACATGAAACATAAACATACGTGCAGGCAGAACACCCATACACAAAATAATAAAAAATGTAAAAAAAATTTTTTAGTTTTTAGCGTGATAATGATGTGCTGATATATTACATTATTGCCTACAAATTGTATATATTTGTTATAAAGCTAGCAAACTGCTGATTAACATGGTAATAAAGTATCATAAAGGAAATTTTATTATATTTGCCTTTATATACTCCAAACTTTCATATGTAGTAGACACAAGCCACATTTGAATTTTTGTTTTAATTAGTTAAAAGCAATTGAAATTGAAATATAAAGAAAAAGGTATATAAGGCATGAGGACCAGGAACTAAAGAGAGGAAAAAGCATGTAGTTAGTTAAGCTTTGGAGCAACACAGTTCAGCTGAGATTCATGTGGAGGAGGACTCAGAAGCTTCCAGCCTGAGGAAACAAGATCACCTGAGGAACTAGCAAGGTGAGATAGCTGTGGCTTGTTCTGCTTCTCTGATCTTCCAGTAATCACCCCAATAACTGGCCTCAGGTTTGATTTCATTAACAAGTACCTTTTAAGATTCCTACCACATTAAGTAGTTCAAATTATAGAGCCTTTCCATCACAGAAAGTTATATATACTCTGTAGTTGATTGTCTAGAATATAGTTGTAAAGATAGAATCAGGGGATGGCATTGAGGGCTCATATTTTCCTATTGCTATAAAATAGTACTAAATAAGAAGTTTTCAGTTTTACTTTTGGTTTTAGTTTTTTGAGACATGTCTCGTTAGTCCAGGCTGGTTCTCAACTCCCTATGTAGCCAAAGATTTCTTGAACTCCTAATCCTGATGTTTCTACCTCTCAAGTGTAGCAGAGGCTTAATAAACATCCAGTTCATCAGCCAGAACTTTGTGTTGCTCTTTTTTTTTATTCTTTTTTGTTCTTAAAATTTATTTATTTCCATCTTATGTGCATGGGTGTTTTGCCTGCATGTGTGTCTGTGTGAGGGTGTCAGATCTTGGAGTTACAGACAGTTGTGAGCTGCCATTTGGGTGCTGGGAATTGAACTCTGGTCCTCTCGAAGAGCAGTCATTGCTCCCAACCACTGAGCTATCTCTAGCCCCTTTGTTGCTCTTTTTACAGTGATGGAATAATGCTCTCAGAATTATTCTTGCATTTTTATGTTAATATATTTGCTTTTTGATAGTGCTTCCCTCTTGGCTCTCCATTACAAGTAAGTGTACATGGGTAGGAATGTAACATGTAACTAGGGGATCGAGCATTTGCCTGGTTTGCACAACCCCCCCCCCCCCCCCCCCCCCCCGTTCTATTCCCGACACCACACAGATACACAAAAGTATACATCCTAGTAACAGTTGTCAGTAGATTGGGTTGCTTTTAGCAAACATGCTTAATGTTATGTAAATAGTCACTTATTCTTCTGACACAGGTAGAAGAGTCAGCAATGATGGGAGTAAGCGGCTATGTGGAGTATCTCCGAGAACAGGAAGTATCTGAGCGGTGGTTCCGGTATAACCCCCGTCTCACCTGCATCTACTGTGCCAAATCTTTCAACCAAAAGGGAAGTCTGGACCGCCACATGCGCCTGCATATGGGAATTACACCATTTGTCTGCCGAATGTGTGGCAAAAAATACACCCGGAAAGATCAGCTGGAATATCACATCCGCAAGCACACAGGCAACAAGCCTTTTCACTGTCATGTTTGTGGCAAGAGTTTCCCCTTCCAGGCCATCTTGAATCAGCACTTTCGAAAAAACCACCCTGGCTGTATACCGCTGGAAGGGCCTCACAGCGTTTCTCCTGAGACAACTGTTACTTCTCGGCAAGCCGAAGAAGGCTCACCGTCGCAGGAAGAGACAGGTGCCCCTGGGGAATGTGCCCAGGGCTCAGTGTCTACTACTGGGCCAGATTGAAACACTGGGGGGGAGGGGGCAGACCCTCCTTCCCCTTTGGGTTGTAACCAGCCCATATCAGGACCAGGGGCTGGTGCTTAGATTCACAAAATGCCACATCGCTCGACTAGAAGATGTTCCCATGGTGTTGCCAAATTAGAGGATCCACGTGCAGAAAGCATTAAGGCTTTTCTCCTCTTTCCCACCTCACACTTTGGAAAATAATCAAGCAAATCAGCTTCTAATTCAGGGATCAACAGCCTTGGTTTGTTAACTTTATAAGAAAACAATGTTTTTAACAAAACTGATCAGTGAATGGTCATTTATCTACCAGTCATGATTGAACACTGTACTTAGGTCCATATCATCTTGGTGGGTGAAATCCTAGATCTAAAAAAGCAACAGGAGCTTTGGGCAACTGAAGCAGCCTATCAGAAGTAGGAAAGGTAGTCACAACGGAGAGGAAGGGGAGTCTTTCCTTCCTCTTCCCTGCCAGAGCATGCATTTCCATATTTTAAGAAAAAAAAAAGAACGCTGGTGATTCTTATTATCTAAAATGTTCGGCTGTCTTTGCCCTGAGAAGGCATCTAATACTTTGCCTGGTTGTTTCATGTGATTGGCTACCTTGGAGCAGTATCACCTGAAGCACGTTAGGCAGGTAGAAGAAGTAAAGTGAGCAGCCAAGCATTTCCAGTGGGCACTTGTACATCTGGGAGCTTGAGAAGGAGAAGCAGGGAAGGAAGTATTTATGCTTTGCAAATACCAGACAGCACAGAGCTGAGCTGCAGTTTTCTGATTGGTGTTTGTAAGCTCTGACACTTGCATACATCCACAATAGTTACAAAAATGTTTCTGGTCCTGTTAGGCTGACTACCAAAACTGCATCCTCTTCAGCTCCTAGTTTCATATAACAGCAATATTGTACATCAAAAATGTCACTTTCCAGTGAAATGAGTCTGGATTGTATTTTTAAATCCACAGGTCTCCACATTTGATAATTTTTATATGAAGTTTTTAAACAGGTTTTTTTCTGCAATACTGTAGTTGAAGAGAGATTCAACGTTGTTGTTCTTATTGCACCACAGTTTCATTTCCTTCTACGCGTTTTGTACTTTATATTTTCAGTCCAGTGAAGAGCTTCACTTAAATCTATGTCTTGGTTGTGCAAATCTATATATAATTCATCAACCAATTAGCAAATTGCTGGTGACTCCGAGAGCTTTGTTTTTTGTTTTTTGTTTTTTGTTTTTTATGTTTTAAATAATACACTACAGGGCACTTCACTTACAAGAAACTATCTTGCACAATCATGTTGCAATAAATGATCAAGGGATCAATTTTTATCAGGTGTGGTTACATAATCATTCCTAAGATTTTTGTAAAACTTCAAGGGACTTTCTTAGTGATTTTGAGGTTTTTCTGAGATTCTTAATCCAGCTCTGAAAGAATTTACCAAACACATAGAGCTTTATATGCCCTGTCTTGAATGCAGAAAGAGAGTAGGAATGTTAAACAATACAGGCAAAAAGATGCTTGAATTCTACAGTGCAAATAGAAGTCTCTAGATTCTCAAATGATTTTTAAAGAATATTTAAATGTGTAATGGTTTAAGTAATTGTTTTGGTACAGGGATGTGGACGAAGCTAAGAGATTTGGGAGAGGGGCTGGTCCTGCCTGCACTAGTGAGCCATTGATGAGAATGGGAAGTTTGTGCTCCTTCCCTGTGAGCACCTGCCTTGTGGTGTGGAAAGGGGGGAAATACATTTTTGATGGTAAGAAACTGGAATGCAAAGGGTAGCTTTAAGCAATCTGAGAATTGTATATACTGTATCACTAGAGAAAGGTTTTCTCTTCTGACAAAGTATAGAAATTCGTCTTTTAAAGGATCTTATGGTGCTCCAGTTGAAGAGCCTGCCCTGAAAAGCAGCACTGGAGAGTAGTCCCTTATCTTTGATGATCATAGGCAAGCTTCTTGCTACTTAGTTGGGCAACAGCATAACAGTGAAGACTGTCTCCTAGAGCCACCTTGGGGATTACTGTGCTCTGTGGCATAGAAACAGAGTTGAAGTTCTCAGAAAACATTTTAGCTATATTCGAGGCTTTCAGTGGACAGACATGGTCATTACTGAACAGGCAGGGAGCTGGGAAGTACAGAAGATGCTGCTTTAGATGAATTTTTTTTTAAGCCAACCAAAAATATTTTAAGTCTACCCTACTTTTGAAAAGTTAAGTTGTATGCTGAAAAGTTGTTTTTTGCATTGTTAGCTTTTTAGGTTATATGTGAGAAAATAGAGCTTTTAACTATTACCAAATTATAAAGTTCAAGTGCAGTAATTTCTGTAAAGAGAAACTTCAGAGCACTTATCAGCACTCCATCCAAGGTCAGCCACCAACATCTTGAATGGGGTAGAGGTTGTTACATTCGTGTGGAGGTGTTAGGCACGTGTGGGGGTTCCCCTCTGTTTTCACTCATTTCTAATAGGTTTTTCCTGTACTGATACTGTGAATAGACTGCTTCCGGTCCTAGGACCACATCAGCACAATCTTCTCTGCTGGTCTCTCCTCTAATTGGCCTAGCCAGAGCCATGAAATTCATGAGACTTCTAGCCAGGCTACCTTTGAAACGAAGTTTTCAAATATCCTCATCTGTTTTAGTTAGAAGTGATACCTTTCTAAATATCCAGGATTCTTACCCAGATTCACTGTGACATTGTCCTACTTCTTTGCTAGCATCACTGTAGGGTCATAAGGGTGAGTAGTATACTGTCTATGTGAATGAATACGGTGTGTACAAGAAGTATGCTCATTCAGGGTGTACTAAATGGACTTTATCTGATGCTGAAACTTACTACCAAATCTTGACTTGCACACGTCACCTTGTAAGGGAACTGCATTAACAGTGGGAGCTAAATCAGTCGATAACCTAATGCCATGAAACTGCAGTGTAGCCAGGACTATTCCGATTGAGAGGCACTCAGCAGAGGAGCTATCCAGTATTGTCAGAGAAAGCAGAGAGTTGGCCACATGGGTGTATCTGGTTTCACTCTAAATAGACTTTTATTCTCTCGGAATCCTGATACTGATAGAAACTGTGGCATTCACATGGCAGTAACACTGTATTTACTCAGAAAGGCTCTTCCTAATGAATTCTTCTCTTTTTACTCAGAACCGTAATTACCTCTAAACTGAGTTGAATTTTATTTTGTGTAAATTCCAAGCAATTCCATAGTTTTTTGGGGGGATTGTTTTGTTTTTGGTATTTGAGGCAGAGTCTTTGCTATGTAGCCCTTGCTGTGCTGGTTCTCACTCTATAGCTCAGCAGGGCCTTGAACTCATAGGAATCCTTCTGCCTCAGCCTCATAAGTACTGAAGATTATAGGCATGTTCCACCACACCTGGCCCCCATTCCATTTTATTCTACTAAAGAACTAAATCTAATCTTGACCACATAAAACTGAATTAGTTTGTAAAAGACAAAGAAGAAAGAAAGCAGTAAGAAAAGTTTTCTTGTATTGTTGCATTTTTTCTGTTTCCAGTGCCCTTGACATCAGTGAGACAAAGATGGTATGAGAGTAAACATAGACTGTCCCTGCTTCTTTATTGTGGAAATCCAGCTTTGCTAGGAATTGTCTGTGGAAGAGTGATGTGTGGAACTTCATTTTTTAATAGCTGAGTAGTCCTTTGTCCAAGAAATAGCTTTTACACAGTCTTACTACTAACTCACACTACTTGTTTATTTTAACTGGTGTAATTACTTTTTGTTTAACACAGAGGTCTAGTTTAAAGAAATAGAAACAGTGGAAAATGGAAAAGGAAAGACTTTCTTTTGTTTTTTGGTTTTGTTTTTTTCCTCTCTCCTTTTTAGTTTTTGAGACAGGGATTCTCGGTGTAGTCCTGGCTGTCCTGGAACTCTGAAAACCAGCCTGGCTTGGAATTCAGAGATCTGCCTGCCTCTGCTGGGACTAAAGGTGTTCACCATCACTACCTGGCAAGGGAAGACTTCTTAATGTAGCAGAAAAGCTCTTAATCAGGAAGATTTGAAATCCTATCCATAAGCAGATATAATTTATTTTTCTCATCCAAATATGCCCCTTTCTTTATTTGTACACTTATTTATTCAAGGAATATTGAATGAGTCATTACTGAACAGTCTTTGGAAATGGAGCTTTTTACATAGGACCACAATGGAAAAGAATGTAAAATACTAAAATATTTTCATAGCTGAGTTAGTTAGGAAAGGAACAGCAAGCTACTGCCAGGTAAATCACTGACTTTGAGAGAAGCCCTCAGCAAAGCAGGCCCTAGAGCTTATGAGTTAGATCAGGGTTCAGCAAACCATGTCCCTTAAGTAAAATATGAATATTTACCTGCTGTCTATATGAAGGTCATTATACCCTAACATCTGTTTGCTTGGGTATTGTTTACTGTTTCTTTGTACTGTAGTGGTAAAGTTGAGTACATAGCCAGCAGGGCCTAAAAACACTGTGTCTGCAGGTGTCAACGGGTTGGCATCTTCTGCCTTACTTCAGAAGGTTAGCCCCAAACAATCACTCCTACCGTTTCCCCTTAGCATAGTGTGACAGAGGCTTTAAATTCAGAGTCCCATCTGCAGTAGATGCTGGAGAAGAGTTGTGTCATCTTTTTCTAGCTCCACATAAACCCTCTTGGTTTTTCCTCTGCTTGATCCCCATTCCAAAGGGGCTGTTATAATGGGTAATAGGCCAAAAAGAAGCGGGATTATGTTTTGCCCTTGCCCAAAAGGTATAAGTAGATTTAAGTTTAGAATAGTAGTTGTTTAGAATAGAGTAACAAGATATCTCTCGTAAGAAAAATTCCCACACTTATAACGGTGTGAAGTTCAAAAGTGCATGCTTTTGTAAGTTTTGTCATTTCTCATCTTGCTTAAACTGATGTGCATAATAATGACAAATGAATTCAACCCCCTAGAATTAAAGAGCCATTTCTGTTACGGATAGTTATTACTGGTTGTGGTGACTCTTGCCTGTATCCCAGCACTTAGGAAGGAAAGTGAAGGATCAAGAGTTCAGAGTTATCCTTGGCTACATAGAGTTTGAGGGTAGCCAAGGCTACATGAGACTCTGTCTCAAAGAAACAAAACAAAAGGCATTTTGATTCTCATCAGATGTACTGTTTTTCTAAATTAGACACCCATACTTTTCCCTTCATTTTAATCTTCTTAAGTAAATTCACTTTGTCCACATTTGGACTTAAAAAAGTCCAATCTTTCTCTTTGGGGTGTTTTGAAACAGTAAAACATCAGGATTTCATTTTTTTCTTAGGCCCATTCTTGCATATCTGTTATTGGTAACATGTTGGACCATTACATTTGCTTTGTGACCATTCATTCTTAATGTTATGTAAGGTGTGGAGAAATGTGAAATTCTTGCAAAAGGAGATACAATTTCTCTCCATTTGGAAATAATACACAGGCTTCAGAGTTTCATTTGGACAGTTTTCTAGGCTATGCAAATGCAGTACAGTGAGTTTGATTTGTTGTTATAAATCCTATCGTCATAGATAAAGGTGGGATGAGTCACTAGTCTATATGTAAGACATGTTTTTGGTTCTTTTGGTTTGGTTTAGTTTTGTTTTGGCTTGTTTTGTGACAGGGTCTCACTGTGTAACTCCAGCTGGCCTAGAACTCCCTGTGTAGGTCAGACTGGCCTGAAACTCACAGAGATCACTCTGCCTCTGCCTCCCAAGTGCTGGGACTAAAGGCGTTTGTCACCTCGGCTAGCCATCTCTTTGTTCTTAAAATTGCCTTCTAGTAAGATACTGCTGGGTTTTATGTGACATAGCCTCTGAAGAATAGATCATCCTCATTGTGAAGTTTCAGAAAGTTCATCTAAGTTAAATCTACTTGTCTCCAAGCACATTACACATAGTCATGTGGGCCTTCTATTGATCTGGGCCATGCTACTTGTGAGAGAACTTGACTGCAGATAACCGAATCATCCAGCTATGCTCTGTTTGAGGTCTTGCTAATATATGTCATTTAAGTAGGCATTGATTGAAAGCATTGGATTTTGTCAAGCATTATGGCTAATTCTCAGTATTTTTATTTCTCTGCTTTCTAGTGTTTTTCCTGGTTTTCAGACCAGGACTTTTAAATGGTGCTTTTCCCTAGGCTGATATTTTTACTTAGATAGTAAGTGGGCTTTCTTCCTCAGGACAAGCCAAAGTTGAATAGTGTGAGTGTGTTAGAACACCTGAGCTTGTTACATTACAAAGAAAGTAATTATTGCTAGGGACAGTGACCTCAAACCCTAAGAGAAGTCTGTACAGATCATCCATTTCTGTTGTGTTAGAAGATCATCTTTTCTCAAATGACATTCAGCAATGCTAGAAAGACAGATAATTACCTTGAAATCCACATTAACTTTACAGAGGGTACAAAAATAACTTTTATAAATAATTTCTAATCTCATATATCAGAAACACTTGTTAATGCAGTTAGAAGAACCGCAGTAGCTCCACTAGCGGCCGCTTTAAACAGCAAAGCTAACTTGCATAGTTGGAGGGGGAGGGGCTTTTCCAATGCTTGTTACCTGTGTCTGCTCAGGAGGCCCTGTGGAGGGCCTCTCAAGTGCACCACCCAGTTAAAGTAGTCTTAATTTGAGCATCTCATGTGACCGACACCATAAGTCAATGCCGTGAGTCTTAGGATGTGAATTGTACTATGATGCCAGAGGTTAAAGCGGCCCATGGAGACATGTGCGATCACTTGTCTTCACTGGTTAGTGATACATAGGAAACTACGTCCATTAAATAAATGTTAAATGCTTTTTGGTACCAGACAATGTGGTTGGAGTTTGTAAAACAAAACCAGCTCTAGTTAGTTGTGGCTTTCCATTCTCTTTGGGGGGGTTGTTTTTTTTTGTTTTTTGTTTTCTGTTTTTTTTATTTTGGGGGGGTTGTTTGTTTGTTTTTTGAGAGAGAGAGAGGGTCTTCTCTAGATAGCCCTAGCTGTCCTAGAACTCACTACATATAGCAGGCTGGCCTTGAACTCATAGAGATCTGCTGCCTCTGCCTCCTGAGTGTTGAGATTAAAGGTGTGCTCCACTGTGCCCAGCATGGCTTCCCATTCTTGAGAGTCCCAAACCTACTTGTTGGGAGTCTGAGACATGATTTTTTAGAGAGCTTGCACTTTTTAATAGAGAGAGAGAGAGAGAGAGAGAGAGAATTTCTAAAGAAGCACTTACCTGTACTGTGTGTTCTGCTAGCATAACTGCAATTATGTTAAATAATCCTGAGGTGATAAAAGTAAGAATAAAAACAGCCCACATTTTTAGTGTTTATGTGCCAGACACAGTTCTGTTAATTAATCTGCTCCTCTTGTCAGTCTGTTGTGGTTATTGTTTACTTCATTTTAGAAAGGACATCCTTTGTCTTTACATAGGCAGTCTAACACCAGATTCTCTGGGTAGCTTCTAGTGCCTTTAGTGAGTACAATTATGGCACATTCTATAGATGAGGACACTGATGAGCCTAAGGGTACATAACTTGACAGCTCATATTTACCAATCCAATTCCAAATCCAGACTACCTCCACTCTATCACATTTATTTTCTGTGAAGTAGCTAGTGATTTTCCTACTCAGACTGAACTTGCAATCAAGAGTAGAGGCTGGAGAGATGGTTAAGGCTCAGTGGCTAAGAGCACTGGCTAGTCTCCTGAGGACCTAGAATTTGTTTCCTTAGTACCTACATGACAGGTCACAACTGTCTGTTATTCTAGTCCCAGGGCATCCAAAGCCCTCTTCTGGCCTCTTCAGGTACCAGGCATGCACATTGTACAAAGACATACATGCAGGCAAAATACCCATAGACATATAAATAAGTAAGATTTAGTGTAACCCAAGAGTAAGTTATTAGCAGATTTCTTCAAAGGATCATGCAGTTGGTCTCACGCAGACTTCAGTAGGAATATTGCCCACTTAAGGAGAATTGCCCATTTGGTATGTCTGATTTTAAGTTGAGTGAGTTACTATTTTAAAATGAAATGTTTTCTGGTCTATTGCTGTGTAACAAAGTAACCTAAAGTTTAACTCTAAAGTGGCTTAACCATTTTATAAATCTTGACTTTGCAAAAAGTTAGAAGTTAAGGAAGGGGCAGGTGGTTGAACTGGTCTAGAAAGTCCAAGATTACATGCATGCCTAGTGTAGGAAGACCGGAAAGTTCTGGGCTCGAACTTCCAAGTACTGGTATTAAAGGCATGAGCCACCATTGCCTGGCAGGTAGTTGGGCTTCTTAATATGGCAACTCAGGCTACTAAAAACTGGGCAAACAATCTGGTCTTCTTAAAGGACAGGCCTACAGTCATCATGGGGTCACTGCTGTTCTTTAGTCAGTGGTTAGCCCAGATCTAGGGAAGAGGAAATACCCTAACACTTTATTAAAGACATGAAGAGATTTGGGACCATGTTTAATTGTTTACAGGTAACATTAGGCTTTCAATTTTTTCCCTGAGCCATTTGTGGTCAGTTATTAGTACTATTAGAGCCATTACTACATCTCTTGTGGGACAAAGATCTAGAAGGAGAACTAGACAAACAGTTGAAGCTGTTTCACTAGTTACCTGCCTTCCCTCAAGTCGCACCTGTCTGAAAGCAGCCATCCCTTCTCCTCTTTATACGTGGATCCAGGTTACAGCTTTGTCTATACTGCTCTGAAACCGTGAGAGCTACACAGGCTGAGCCAGAGACACCCTCGAGGAAAGGAAACGCTTACTGTTGACAATTTTGATTTATTGGAGACAGCTGTAAGTTTATAAATAGGTGGAAAACTCCCATGATATGGCTACTAAATCATTTTCAGGAATTTCTCTTGTGTGGCTTCATAGCATATTATTGAGACCATAAGAAGTTCTTGAACTAAGGTCTTACAATGGCAGGGAAATGCTCTAACCACTGAGCTACATCTCCAGCTTATGATAGTAAATGTTTTACCCTCTTATCTCTATCTGTACCACTTCTGTCATATAATTTTGTGCTTAGAGATGAATTGGCTGATACCATTCTTACTGCTTTTCTTACAGGAAAATCAATTTTGTGTATCATTAGTCTGTTAGCAACTGTTACCAGCCTCTCTCATTCAGTCATAAATCATTGAAATTTTTTGAGGCTGGAGTTGTCAGATTTATAATGCTTTATTTAAACTCCTTAAAATAATTAGACTACAAAACTTAAATAGTCCTTGAGAAGATAATAGAGAAAGAACTGTACTAATTTTCCCCAAATCAATACCCTCCAAGAGAAGACAGGTCTGAGATACCACGTCAGTAGATTCCCAGAGAAGTAGCTGTAAAGGCTTCTGACTCATCATCCCTGCTTCTCAGGCAGTGTGATGATCTCTGCCTAGGGAAACAGGGTACTAGGAGCCAGGCCCTTACAGTGTGGTTAGATATCCAAAGGCAGAGTGGAGACTAAATTAGATTTTATCATGTAAAGATTGGGGGAAGTTTTTAGTGAATAAAAAGAATAGAACTTAATTTAAAAATTTTTTAAAATACTCATTTCCACCATGATGTAATCTATCTCTTCCTCCTCATACCCACCCACCTCCTGTTTTTTTTGTTTTGTTTTGTTTTGTTTTTTATGGTATTTTAAGACAGGGTTTCTTTGTGTAGACCAGGCTGGCCTTGAACTCACAGAGATCCACCTGCTTCTGCTTCCCAAGTGCTGGGATTAAAGGCATGCGCCACTACTGCCCAGCAAACTCTGCCCTTCTTGACAGAGAAACTTTGAAATTACAGTCCCAGGAAATGACAGTTTTACTGTGATAACCTGTGTTTCACTCGGATGTTGTTTTCTGGCTCATTGGGAACTTCTCTGGAATCTCTGTGGTCTCAAGTTTGGAGTCATTGGGTGGTGTCATAGAAAAAGAGAACAGGAAGAGAAGAGAGGATCCTATAGATTGACAATCTTTCCTTTCCTTTCAGCCGGTCCTGACGGCCCGAGTGAGTAGACGCTACCTGAGGGTTAGATTTCTGCCCTTAGCCTCCTCTTGAAGCAGGTGCTGATGATATTTGAGAATGGTCTGTTTCCTGTAAGTCAGAGAAACCCAACTGAAGTGGTTAAGAACCACTCAAAACCAGAGATGCTATGCAGGGAACAAAGTTTAAATGTGTTTCCTCTGAAAGTCACCTCTGAAATGCTATCAGATGGCAGACATACTTAGAATTTATATGGAGTTTCTAGTATTTTTACAAAAATGACTTTAAATCTGGTAATGAGTTTTGTTGTTGTTTTTTAATGAGCCTGTTTTCTTTTTGGAAAAATGGCTCAATAAAAATATCACTAAAGAATTCAATTGTATATGCCTGTGCATTAAACACAGAATGGTATACTGAAGATAGTTCATGCAAATAACTTTTATGGAAAGTTTAGCTATTTTCTTAATGTCTTTTTCATAAATGTATGTTTATAAATCTATTTACTCACCCACTATGATCTTGGTAGCATAGAAGCATTTCATTAGTTGTGTTGTACTAAAAATTAAATTCTTGGCATAGTAGGCTATGAGAGCTTTAGTTAACTTTGTATTGGGGCTGAAAAAAATTTCTTGCACTTTCTGTTTATAAAGATGTTATAACACATCTAACAGTGCAGCTGCTTTTTTTAGAGCTAGCAGATGTAGGTATTAAAGTGATATATATGCTTAAAACCCTCAAAAAAGAAAATATGCTTATAGCTACCTGAGAAGGGTTAGGGATTAGTACACAGAATACATCCTGAAAATAGTTGTTGGGATAAATATACTGTCGCTGTGAATTGCAATATATTGCTGAGTTGTCAGGTATATGTGTGCAAATTACATGTATGTAAGGAAAAGATGTTTAACGAAGGCAGATAAGTCGATGTAAACTATCCTACCTCCTGCTAAATACTGAGCATATTCAAGATTGTCCTGTAGCCCTTGGCCATGAGCCTGATTCCTTAGCCACTCTACCCCATCCTTTTCTATATACATTTCAGCTCCTCTACCTCTGAGCATTTGCCTGAAAAAGTAGGGTGTAGCTTTCTGTAGCAAGCTAGACTCAATACAGAGGTTACCATGCCCATGTTAATGTTCGATCTGTCTGGTAGAAGTGTAGTGGAGGTAGAGGAGAGGCTTTCTTGGTTTTGCTGTGTGTGCAGAGTTTTACTATGTTACCCAGATGAGCCTCAGACTCTCCATCCTCCCAACTCACTCTCTGTTTGTGCTGTTTGTTTGTGGTGTTCCCAAGGACAGAACCCCAGGCCTTGCTTTGTAGCTCAGGCTGGCCTTGAACTCTTACAGTTCCTGCCTTGGCCTCTGGAGTGCTGCCACTTCCAGCATGTGCCACCACACCCACTTTTTGTGTTTGTTCTTAAAGATGCCCCAACTCCTCTGAATTACATGAAATATCACTGTTCTTCCATTGCCACCGTTCCCGGCGGTTCTTTTTTGGGGTTTTGGTTTTTGTTTTCTTTTTACTTTTTTTTTTTTGGTTTTTCAGGACAGGGTTTCTCTGTAGTTTTGGTACCTGTCCTGGATCTCGCTCTGTAGACCAGGCTGGCCTCGAACTCACAGAGATCTGCCTGCCTCTGCCTCCCGAGTGCTGGGATTAAAGGCATGCACCACCACCACCATCTCCCCAGTTCATTTTGTAGGTACTAGAATATTAACTACATTTTCCTGATAATGATCCTGCTACCAATATCTTACATAGGTGTACATGACAAGGATTTTTTGGAAGATCTGTTTTGCCTTTGATTATTCCAAAGAGAGATATGCTTTTTTAAA
Source organism: Onychomys torridus (assembly GCF_903995425.1). NCBI lineage: Eukaryota > Metazoa > Chordata > Mammalia > Rodentia > Cricetidae > Onychomys > Onychomys torridus. The sequence goes on from NC_050453.1 coordinate 33,511,210, forward strand.
TGCCAATTACTGTCATAATAGTCAGGATTTGGGTTTCTACATGGCAGAAAAGTTCATTTCAATAGGAAAATGCCACCTGATTAGAACTGATTTCTCCTTGAGGTAGTAGTTCTGTAGCCAAGTTGGCTTACCTACCTTCTGTTAACCATTTGTTACTGCTGAGTAGTAACTATTGGCTCTAACAGCTATCCTGGAAAGCTTTCCACCTTTTCATTCGAATGCTCTGTCTGGGTTGTAATGTCTAAAAACAGGAATTCTCTGGTTAGCAAATTATCTATTTTCAGATCTCTAGGGTTGCCACTTTTTTTCTGGGCACTGTTTTCTTTTCTTGTGACATTAATTAGGTAGTGTAGGTAAGGAATACAGCCAATGTGAAATTCCCAATAGAGAAGCATTCCATGTAAGTGACTGTGAGCAGTGTGTGAGTACATCCAGTAGGAGTTCTCCAGGGAGAAAGATGGCTGCTCCCTTGCTGCTGCAGAGCAGTTAGTTCTCAGTCTTTGAGCCGTGCCAGCATTCCAGACTCGGGAGTCCAATCGTGCTTAGGAAAGTGTCTTCCTGTGCTTGCTGTTTGTGCACAGAGTCTTGTCCTGGGCCTGCCCCCAATGTCTGGCTCTGGCTATAAACTGTACTTTAAAACACATGCTTAATTAAGTCTCAATAATACTTTATTGTCAGTGTTGTTGCCTTTTTGGTCAGACTGGTTTATTTGGAAAGAAAAAAAAAAAAAAGTAAAGAAGTGCCCAGGTAAATTAAATTCATGAATCTAGAAGGAAACAGATTCTTACCCTTCTTCCTCTGGCTTGAATGAGCATTGACTTTATGTTGTCTATTTAAAATCAGACCAGGTTGACTGGTCTGTTGTGCAATCTGGGCTTAGAAAAATACCTAGGAATGGAGTGGGAGTGCAATGTGGCTTTGGTGGAAAGCTCCTCCTTAGCATGCACAAGACCCTGGGTTCATTTCCCTGGACAACAACATGTGCCCAGATGATTCCGATGTACAGCCAGAGTTGGAAATCACTTTGTGGGTAGTCGTTTGTGCTCTTGGGCAGGACAACCTGAAGCTAGTGTTATTTCTTTTCCCCAACTCCCAAGTAAAAAGGAAGGTGGGTTTTTGTTCGTTTGTAGTTGTAGATTGAAAAGAGAAAGAATTCCTTGAAGTAGAAGGGACTCCAAGAGAGAAATGCCTAAAGCTAGATTCTTGACCCAGGTACCTTTGCTGCTATCCCAGGCATGGCTCTTGGCTTAAAGCTGGCAATGGGCCAGAGCTCAGACTCATCTGTTTCTTCTCAGAGTAGGTCTGGAGGGAAATGTTATAATCGATCCAGTATCCTCTGTGCCAAATACAAAGTGTATGTAAGTAAATGAAAGTAGTTTTCAAGGCCTGTTCTCTAGAGTCCTTTTCCTCTGCACATGTGATTTAAGTGAAGATTGTTCAGTTTATAGGGAAAATAGAGCAGTACTTCAGTGTACTATACAAATGCAGAACCAAGCCCAAGCTGTCTACAGCTACTTTTCTTTGTAAATCAAGCAAGCAATGTTGCTACTTCATAGAGTAAAGAATAATCCTGCCTTGGATGATCATAACACTTCTGATTATTTGTCTCTTAGCCTGGTAGGATTTCTTTGTCAAGTGACTCTTGCTTTTCCTTAGCTGTTTTTTTCTGAATGAAATAACTATCCAAGGCTTAAATATTCTGACTAGTATGTGAAATTTTAACATCTCTGTTTTAGGATGTTAAAAAGACCTAACCCAGTAATTCCCAAATAAGATTCCATAGCTTCCATTCTTACCCTGAGTAGAAGAGATGTATAATAGCCATGACAATTTATTACCTGCCTATGGCAACCTTCCACATGGTAATAGAAAACCACTTTTCAAAGTAGCTCCTAAGCAGCTTCTAGTTGCTGGAAGAAATGTGTGCTTCAAGAGTAAGTTGAGTGTAGCCGACTCTTGAGTATCCTGGACATGTAGAAAATTCCCTTCATATATTGCCCACAAGTCATTGATAATTTGGACTTCAGAAATAGGTTGTGGAAGAAAAGACAGACTAAGGAAAAAACTGATGGATGAGAGCAGAGAGCTAATTAGCATCAGAATATGGACACATGTTCTGAGCAGCATTAAAGCCCTGGTGTTGATTGCCTGTAAATGCTGCAGGTCAGAGAGCCAACTGCCTCCCAACCTTAGGAAACTCCCTGGACACTTGCTGAAGTGAGTGGGATAGAAAAGCAGTTCCTGTTGAATACCCTCAGGCTTCATGCTAGAGAAATGAGCTTTATGCAAATGATGAAGAGACAAAAAGGGAAGGTGGGAAAGTGCTAGTAGAAGGTAAATGTGTCAGCTTCTGGTATTTTGAGCAAGGGATAAAAGAAATTTCTACCGCAACCGTGAAGTCAGATCATCTTCTGCCCTATGCCTTGTCTTGCTCATCCACTCATCCATTCAGCACTCCTTGCCCTGCCTCTCTCTCTCTCTGTCTTTCTTTTAGTACTGGGTATTGAACCCAAGAATCTGGAGCATGCTGAGCAAGCATTCTGCCATTGAACTATATAGTTCCAGATCCAAATCCTTTCTGAAACAGCTAAGCAACTGCTGGCCTGATCCTAGTGTGACCTTGCTCCATCTCCTGGCAAAAGTCATTACCAAAAGCAAGTGTGCTCTCAGAGTCCGTTAGCTGTTCAGCTACTGTGGTCTCTTCACAGCTTCAGCCTACTGCATTGTTTTGTGTTCTAATGGATTGATTACTCAGGGCCCAGTGGCTTCCTTTCCCTTGAAGACATCTTAAGAACAGCATTCTAGACTTGGGGTTGTCGCCTACCTAAGTGAGGGAAAAGCACATTGGCAGAGATTTCTGTCTTTCAGGCACTGCTTCTGAAAGGCTGAGGGTTGAAAGAGGAAAGTCAGTGTGGCAGAAATGGGATTCCTTCAGTGGACCTATCTGAAGGAGCTCTAACTCCTCCATGGTGCTTATTTAACGGGGGACAGCTGTCTCCCATCTACCTGTCCCTGGCACTGTGCCTTCCCACTGGTCACTGTGAAAAGTAGATCACACTGGACTCAGAGGCACATCCCTCTTCTTGAGCCCATTACTTCTTCATGCAGCCTAGAATGTAGCATTAACTTCTCTTTGAGAATTTCAAGGGTTTTCTTGCCAAGAAACAGTAAAACATTTACAAGAAACCAGAAAAGTAGATGTGGGTTAGAGCTGTCACATTAAGAAATCACAGAAAGATTTCATTCCATCTGCTACTGAGTGACAGCAAGAATCAAGCTGTGGTCTCGTCCTGTTTCTGAAGCTGACACAGTAGCGTTGGTAAGCAGCCGACTCACCCAGACAGTTTCCATAGCTGTTCATCAAGGAGAATTTGTATTAAAACAGACAATCACTTTCTAAAATGTTTAGTCCTGCACGGGAACGGGGTAGATTATTTTTAACTATAAGAATTTAGCAGTCTGTTTTCTCCCTAGGAAAAGAGTCCTAACATTTGAGGTTTGTGTCTTTCATCTGTAACAATTACTCAGTTAGTGTCAAGGCCTCAGAAAAGAGTGCCCCAGGCAGCGCTCCCCCACTGCGGAGAATGCCAGCCTAGCTGTGTGCATCTTACCTCCTAAGACTTTGGTTTTTGTTGTGACCTTGATAAGGATCTCTTTGTAGGAGTAGGATTTTCTCTCCCCAGCCCTCCTTCAATCATCACTTAAGTGTAAACCCTTCCCCTTTACTGAGAAGAAAAAATATGCACTTTAATTCCTAAGGAGTGTGGCTGTTTATGGCCCTGAAGCCAGAACTCAGGAGGAGAGCTGACCAGGGAGACTCTTGCCAGACCCTGTAAGATTGAACCAAATCGCTGCCCTCAACCCTAGTGCTGGGATTGAGCCAGGGCCTGCCTTCCACATGCTAGGCAACTGCTGTTAAATTAAATATCTTGATGTGAACACAAATTACCATCTATTTAAGCTGCCCCCAAACACTCCCTGCCAAAGGGGGAGAGAACCACTTAATAAAGGAGTTCAAAATACCTGCCCTGATTTTGGAATTTTTCCTGGGGGAAATTTTATTTTTATTGAATTACTTTTTATCTACCAAATTATATTAAAAAAAATTCTGTGTTTTGTGATAAGCTTTTTTTTTTCTTCTTTTTTTTAAATTGAAAATCAAGTGAATGTACAACAGCACTAGAACATCATTCAGAAGTGTATCACATCTGAGTACCGGGTTCATTGCCCTTAATTTGACAGGTGTCCTCGGACTCTCCTCCTGTCACTCTGTCTTTCCCCTGGTGAAAAGCCAATCATTCTTGGAGGGATAGCATGTCTCCTAAGCCCTGTTGTGTGGGGAGGGGGGAGGGCAGGAGGGTCAGGGGAGGGAGCTCAAAGAAGAGTTAAGATGTGGGTTTATGTAAACATATTTAAAGCAGTTAGCAAAAGCTTTCTTGTTGAACAGCTTTAAGAACAATGTGAATGAAAGAAACCTTAGCAACTTGGTTAGTAATCTGAAAAGTCTATTAATGTATACTTGAAATTCTGTTTGTATAAAAATGCATTTCCTCTTTATTTTGACACTGTATAAGAACATTATGCATGTGAGTGGTTTGAGAAATAAAAGGTTTAATACTCATATTTGAATCTCTGTCTTTTCTATATGAAGATTATTTAATTTGTTTATACTCTTTTGGAGTTTTGTAGTATGGTAGGAATACTGAGAATGTAAGGGCCCTCTACCTTTTCAGGATGCCTGCTATCCTCCAAGATGAAATAGTAACATATTTACCTCTTTTCTTTTTTTTTTTTTTTTATGGCTTTCTTTTCTACTTTTGGGGGAGAGTGAAGTCATCTTGAGACAGAGTCTCTCACTTTGCAGCCCAGCCTCAACTGGCCTCAATTCCTAATCCTCCTGCATCTGTCTTCCAAAGTACTAGGATATAGGTATGTGCCGCCATGGCTGGACTCTACCCTTTTATTTACCCAGAAGTTGTTACTGGGTAGAGAAGAATTGGAGATGTCACTTTACCAAATGCCCCAAGAGCATCTTATCTGTGCTTCAGGCTCTTGTCTTCGGTCAAGTGGAAAAGTCCATTCTTGTGAGGTGGCAGTTGTATTTATTTTCACTTCTATGCACAAACACCAAAATGGGAAAAGGTGCAAAGATTAAGAATGTTTAGTTCCCACAGGGATTAGCCACTCTCCCCATGAATATAATCGTGTTCAGAGCAACTTCCCTTATGAGAACCAGGAAGGGCCTGTTGGCCTTGAAGGTCACCCTGTTGGGGTTCAGTGAACGGCCAGCAATCACGACAGCTGTGCTCGCTGCTGCCTCACTGCCCTCCTCATTCACCTGCAGGTCACACAGGAAACAAGCATTAGCTACCCCCACAGTCCATCACAGGCCCGTAAATCACACACACACACACACAGCCTGCAGCTCCTCACACTGATGCTTTCCACACAAACGGCTCCCTCCAGAAACCTACTCATTCTTACACCCAGCAGATGTCATGCACTGGGCTCATCCAAAGCCTTGCAAGAGTTCCACAAGTATAATTCCTCAACTAGATGTCACATTCTGGTAGCATGGTTGAACACCATCACAGAGCATTGTTTTGAACTAACTGCTAAGAGAAATTCAGGATTTAAGATCGGAGATCTGTAATTGAAATAGATTCACTCTTGAAGCTTAAAAAAAAAAAAAAGAAAGAAATCCCTGGTGTAACTACCTCCAAACAGCTACACAGAACCTGTGGCTTATGAAAAGACAGTCCTCCAGTTGGATGAGATGTTTTTCTTGGAGTAATAACCTAAGACAACGGTATTTAAATGACACATCTGAAAGGCTGCCTTCAGAAAATGTCTGACACTTGATAACATTACTGTTACCTCTACTCTGGGGTAGGATCTTCCTGTGTTTTCTAGTATCTGAGGCTAGCCTGTTGTTGAAGATCCTCCAGTGTCAGGTTTCTTTTAACAGTCTCACTGTGTACCCTTACTGGCTTTTAGCTTTCTTTTAGACTAGGCTGGCCTGGAACTTACGGCAATCCTCCTGCCTCTGCCTCCTCTCCCTAACTCGTGATAAACAACTTGTGATCTCTGTGCTTTGTGGGGCTGGCTAATGTTTATTTTTCCTCTTTCCCTTTGGCTATCCCACATCTATTTCATGCTCAGTCGTGAACTAAACTTCCAAGTAGTGTGAAGATAAGATATAGCCAGCGCCGACCTCCCATCTCCTCATCCTCTTCCCTTCCCTCAGATTCCATTGAGCTTGGATCCTACAATTAGTTCTCTGGCACTGTACTCTGAACCTTGGCAAACTCAAGTCCTGTAAAATTTAATACTGCCCCATCTCCTGCTCAGTCTTAGCATCCATGAAGAACAGTCTATACCACTGGGCCTCAAACCTGATTGTATGTGAAAATCCCCTGAGGATCTGTGTAAAGAAACAGATTGTCAGGGTTGGGGATTCAGCTCAATGGTAGAGCGCTTGCCTAGCAAGTGCAAGGCCCTGGGTTCGGTCCTCAGCTCCAGTATTTAAAAAAAAAGAAAGAAGAAAGAAAGAGAGAGAGAGAGAGAGAGAGAGAGAGAGAGGGAGGGAGGGAGGGAGGGAGGGAGGGAGGGAGGGAGGGAGGAAGGAAGGAAGGAAGGAAGGAAGGAAGGAAGGAACAGATGGTCAGGTTCCACCTCATGCTATGGATCCACACACTTGAGCATCTGAGAGCCAGAACTCCCATAAGCTGTCATGACTTACTCTAATACAGTTCTGTGCTAACCTCAGTTGGAGGAAGACAGGCTGAGCAATCCTCCGCCATTTTCCTCCCTGGGTCATCTCAGATCCCAGCACACCATTGTGGGTAATCAGTCTGTCAGGATCAGCATGTGCCCACCTAACTAGGTTTCCTGAAATGCTGTGTATCTATCACACTAGTTCTCCTAGAGCACACCTGGGGACACTAAGGTGACCCACACTCATTAGGAACCCACTTTCTTATGTTCCCCACTTCACTTAAGCACGTGCCCTTTCCCATTCTGTTCAGATTAGGTGTCGCATGCTTTGGATATTCTTGAAACATCTCAGAATTCTCAGTGGCCTTTGCTGGCTCCTTTGCCTTGGGCTACTCTCTAACTATGCTTCTCTAGCAGGAGAGAAGTTCAAGCAGCGGAAGCTGGAATGCCATACCGAGGCAGACCTCATGGAGAAGGCTTCATGCTTCTCCACGCGCACACAATTAAAGGAAAACTGCAAGCTTGCCTCTTCACAGTTTGGCCCTGCTGCTAACAGACCTGCTGTCTCTACCATAATTGATAAAAACGCAGCAAAGACAGAGGGTCGAGGGAGATGGACTCACCTCGAGAAATGCTTTGTGGAATGCATCGGAAACATAGAGGTCATTCCTGCCTTCTGCAACAATTCCTAGAAGGAAGAACAGGGAAGGGATGCTGTGATTCGGCTTCAGGCCACACAGGAGATCGGTCTAAATGAAGACATCCTTTTGGGTGGTGTGAGAAATAGAAGCTAAACCTCCTCTAGTAATAATCTCCACCCCTTGGTGGATCCCTCTTACAAACAGGGAAGTATGTGGGCTTCTTTGGCCTGGATCTTGTAAATTTAATCTCATGTCAGCTTCTTGGGGAAGGTGGAAGGATGGGACTCTGTTCTTAAGGAAAAACCCAACTCTGTATAGTAAAAATACTTTTCCATATATTAAAAACGCTCCAAACATGGTAATATTTCTGAGCAGTTTGGCTTTCAAAGCTAGTTCAAAGGTAACCCAGTAAAGATAAATCTAATTTTTGAGACAGAATCTTTTTGTGCAGCCCGAGCTGGCCTTAAACTATCATCCTGCCTCAGCCTTGACTGCTGAGGTTATAATCGTGTGCCACCAGGCCCAGCTCTGGCTTCCTTTTGACAAAGATATGTGGGGGCCAGTGAGACTGCTCATCAGGGTAAGGGCACTTGCCACCAACCCTGACCACCTGAGTTTACTCCCTGGAATCCACATGGCTTTGAACTCTCCTGAAAGTTGTCCTCTGACCTACACACACACACACACACACACACACACACACACACACACACACACACACTGTGGCACTTGTGCATCCCCCTATACACACCATACCTAACAACAAATACGTGTGTGGATAAGCAGAAGATCATGCCAGACATGGTGGCACACACTTAAAATCCCAGCACTCGGGGTGGAGACAGCACAATGAGTTCAAAGCCAGTCTTAGCTGCACAGTGGGTTCCAGGCTAATCCTAACCTGGGCTACATAAGATCCTGTCTCAACCAAAAATGGAAAAAATAAAAAAGGTGTTTTAAAGTCCATTTTCTAACTTTAATTGTCTATCATATTTCATTTTTATTTTATTCAAGATTTACTTTCTTATTTCTAAGTGTGTGGATGTGTGTGCACGTATGTGTGTGTGTGTGTGTGTGTGTGTGTGTGTGTGTGTGTGTGTGTGTGTGTGTGTGTGTGTGTGTGTGTGTGTGTGCGCGCGCGCGCGCATGAATACAGGTACCTACAGAGTCAGATCCCCTGGAGCTGAAGTAACAGGAGGTTGTGATGTCTGCCTTGGATGCTGGAAACTGATTATGTGTCTTCTGCAATAACAGTCATGCTCTTAACCGCTAAGCCATCTCTCTAGCCCCTCTTTTATTTCACTTTTGAGACAAAGTCTTGTTAAATGGCCCAGGCTGGCTTGGGACACTATCTTCTGCCCACTTCCCAAGTGCTGGAATTATAGGCATGTCCCAGCATGCCTTGCTTTTAATGTCTGTCTCTTTGAATTCCAATGCTTTTTCAGATCCTTCTCCACCTGGTTTGCATCTCCTCTATTAGAAACAGATTCATGGGATGACAGTACTGGCCTGACACCTAGAAACAAGAAACTTTTCATTGGGGAAAGGGGTTGCTGAGAAGGGCAAGGGATCACCACAGCTTATCACGGAGCCAGGATCCGAACCGATCTATGTTTTCCTCGACTCTCCCACATTTGGTCAAACTTTTACCTTGGAGTAGAGAAGAGGCAGTTCTTTCCTATACCTACCTGGGAGTCGGGACTTCTCAGGGCTGAACAGATCAGTAAGGCCCATGTCTTGCAGCTGCTCCTTCAGACTGAAGCTATCCTCAAGGCGGAAACGGGGCATATGAACCACAAGCAGTGTCTCCGTCAGCTCGTCTAGCCATTCCTGCAGCAGCTCTGGAGTGAGTTCCCGCTCCACCTTGTCCAGGCTCTTTTCGGGCCTGGGAAGGATGAGCACCATGGTGATGTCATCTCCCTTAAAGGGCAGCTCCAGCACCTGAGTGCCTTCTGCCACACGCCGATGCTTGAATTTGCCTTCCTGGTACATCATAGATACCAGGCATGACTGCCCATCAGCCTTGTAGAACGACTCCTTCCTTGTGTTCTCAGGGCTAAATTTTGACTTCCACAGGCCCTGAAAGATGTCAGATTAGAGAATCATAAAGCAAAAACAAAAACATTGCCTGGGCAGTGGTGGCGAACGCCTTTAATCCCAGCACTCAGGAGGCAGAGGCAGGTGAATCTCTGTGAATTTGACGCCAGCCTGGTCTACAGAGTGAATCCCAGGATAGCCAGGGCTACACAGAGAAACCCTGTCTCTGAGAAACCAAAACCACAACCAAAAATATCCTAGCAGAATATTTACTGATATGGGACATAATCATATTATCTGATTACATCAACATATAAATGTAGTTATTAGAAAAACTAGATATATGTTAAAAGGCTAATAATTTTTTAAAAATTGGGCTGGAGAGGTGGCTCAGAGGTTAAGAGCACTTAGTGTTCTTCCAAAGGTCCTGAGTTCAATTCCCAGCAACCACGAGGTGGCTCACAACCATCTGTAATGAGACCTGGCGCCCTCTTCTGGCCTGCAGGGAATACTGTTTACATAATAAATAAATCCTAAAAAAAATTTAAATATCATTTTTTAAAAAGGCTAATAATTATGCCTGCGTGATACAGTTACTTCTGTGTGTTTCATTCTGTGCTTTTTTTATATTTTTCAGATTTCCTGCAATAATAATAATAATTACTATTATTATTATTGTTTACACTTGAGATGAAGGGTGTACCCCTGTGAGTGTGACATCAAAGGACAACTTATCAACATGTAAGAACTGATTCTTTCCTCCCACCATGTGGTGGTGGGGCATCCAGGATGGAGTCTCTTGCAAAGAAGACTGCAGGTTATTCTTGGATTTAGACTTTTCTGTTTAAAAAAAAGAAAGCAATACCAAGTTGGCAAGATGGCTCAGCTGAACAAGGTGCTCGTCAGCATGCCTAAATCCAAGAATAACCTGCAGTCTCCTTTGCAAGTTTGTTCTGTCTGGTGTCTGCTGTCCACCCCCTTCTCTGTGCTCTGTCCCTGATGAATTAGAGGCTAGACTCCGACAGCAATCCCAGGAATTTGTCTGGAAGTCCTGCCAGGCAGAGAGCCCACCCTGGATGCCCCACCACCGCCACTGCCATCCCTTATCATTTTCTGGCTCTTCGCTCTTGTGATCAGTCATTGAACTCTTTTGGGGTGGTGGTTTCTCACCAGCCAGTGAGGCACTGGAAAGAGCCGATGACTTCAGAATGTTAACTCTGTACTCTAAGGATGTACAAACACCTCACCGAGCATTTCACGGGTGTTCACCTACTCTGTCCCTTTGGTAATCCTAAAAGTAGGTGGATCCTCATTACCATTCAATAGATACAGAAATCAGGCCATAGGAAAGTCCCCAGTAACTCCCAAGAATTCACACACTTACAAACAAGGAGTCGAGATTTGCAACAAAGAAATCATACTGCATAAATGGCCCAAGGTCTCACTTGCAGTGGTGTGAAGATCAAGAAATAGCAAGTTGCTCCATCGACTATAAAGGGTAACATGCTGTGGCAATGCAGTCTGCTGCTCTCAAGGAGAGGGAAGCTCTGAGAGGCAGAGTGGTTGACCCCAGCAGTGACTGGCTAAGTGGCAGGGGAAAGGGGGGGAAGGGGGAATGCAGATAATGCATGTCTAAGGATAAAATGCATATGTCACAATTCCAGCAGCTCTGCGGGGATGCTCCTCCACAGTGTCCATGGTGTCTGTTCCCATTGTCCTCTCCCTCTCCTTCTCAAATGTAATCAAACTGAAGCAGTCCTTAGAGCCCTGGACTCGGAGGAAAAAAAGCCATTACATGGTCACATCACAGGCCCCTTTGTAGTCTGAGGTGAGCCCAGCACCTGGAGCTATATATGATAAAAGTTGCAGCTGGGCGTTGGTGGCTCACACCTTTAATCCCAGCACTCGGGAGGCAGAGGCAGGTGGATCTCTGTGAGTTCAAGGCCAGCCTGGTCTACAAAGCAAGTTCCAGGAAAGGAGCAAAGTTACAGAGAAACCCTGTCTTGAAAAACAAAAACAACAACAACAAAAGTTGCTCTAGGCAGTGGAGAAATTCATCAGTAAAATCACTTTTGTTTCACATTTTAAATACATTAACTGAGCTTAGTATGATAGCACACGCCTTTAATCCCAGCACTCAGGAGACAGAGGCAAGCAGATCTCTGGAGGCCAGCCTGGTCTACTTAGCAAGTCCCAGGACAGCCAGAGCTCTGTCTCAAAATTTAAAAACAAGGCCGGGCCGTGGTGGCACACGCCTGTAATCCCAGCACTCAGGAGGCAGAGGCAGGTGGATCTCTGTGTGTTTGAGGCCAGCATGTCTACAAAGTGAGTTCCAGGACAGCCTCCAAAGCTACAGAGAAACCTTGTCTCGAAAAACCAAAAGAAAAAAAAAAGAAAAGAAAAGAAAAGAAAGCATTAATTGGATGACAGAAATTATTACACAAGCACCAAAGTTTTAGTACCATTCACACCTTGAAGGATGGTGGGTTGGCTGTAAGTTTACATGTTCTGTCCCGGCCTGGGGACATCATGAAGCCCCTGGACCTCTGGGCTCTTCGGAAATGTATATGGTTGCCTAGACCATGCATGGACCATTTCTCAGAAGGGATCTGACTACACATGCCCAAAGATGTGGAAGAGGGTGAGCTTAATAGCAAGGGGAAGTCCCTGGGGTCTGTCCAGGACCAATGGAATACCTTGAAGTAAATGGTGTTAACCAGCACCAGGGCTGTGAGCTCATCGATGGCTCCCTGGGGGATGACGTCTTTGATGCGGCCTTCAGTCTTATTAGCTATCCAGTTGTTGATGGTCAGTCTGGATTGCTCTGGATTTTCCTAAAGAAACACAAGGATAACCCTATCACCTATGCAATCCACTGAGCCTTAAGTTTCAGTTTCCGCCTGCAGACTGTGTTTGGTTCATCATTTCTCCGCTCTTTTCCAGGGTTGGGTTCAGAAGACACCACTTTACCCGGCACTCAGGAAACCTCACACATCTGATGCACCATCACTGATACTTTCATACAGCGCATCTTCGGTCATGCCAGGGATCAGCCTACTAATAAATGGTATAGGAAGAAAAAGGAAGAGGAGGCAAAGGATCAGGGAAGAGGAATGCAGTCTGGAGGACAGAAGGTGCAGTGTTAGCTATTGATTCTGGAAAACCTAAGCTGGCAGAAGCGTCATTTCCAAACATGGTCTATGGGAAGTAAAGTGCGTTGGCATGGTTAAGAGGATGAGAGGGGTGAGTGCCCTGTAGTCAAATGAGTTTAGAAGATGTGGCAGTGGCACTCACCTGTCATCCCAGCACTCATGCAGAGGCGGGCAGATCTCTGTGAGTCTGAGGCCAGTCTGGGCTACAGAGTGAGTTCTAGGACAGCCAGGGTTCCATAGTGAAAGAAAATGCTGCCTGAATGAAGCAGTGGTGGTTTGAATGGAAACAGCCCCCACAGGCTCATGTATTTGCATGCTTAGTCTCCAGTTGATTAAGGAGTTATGAGAAGGATTAGGTGCGTCCTTGTTGGAAGGAATATATAACTGGGAGTCAGCTTTGAGGTGTCAAAGGCCCATGCCTGCCCCAGTGTCTCTGTCTGTCTGTCTGTCTGTCTGTCTCTCTCCCTGCTTGTGGACCAGGCCCATGCCTGCCTGCCTGCTGCCATGCTTCCCGCCAGGATGGAAATGGACTAAACCCTCTGAAACTGTAAGCCAACCCCCGACTAAATGCTTTCTTTTATAAACCGCCTTGGTCATAGTATCTCTTCACAGCAATGGAACGATCACTAAAAGAGAAGTCGAGTTACTTCTTTGCTGTTTTACTTCCTCAAAACACTTTGTAGCTTGTGAGCTTCAGCAATCTCCAAGGGAGTGTGACACATACCATGCACCAATTTTATTTGACCACGACATATTTGAGCATGGTAGATGACATGAAAAAGGAATTCCTTATTCAACTTCTTCACAGTACCCTCTATAACAGAAGGCATGAGTACCATTGCTCTCTGAAGTAAGGGTTAGGGTGCCAAGGGTTTTGATTTGTCCCCGGCCTCCATCAACCATTGACGAGTATGGGAGTGTGAATTTGGATCCTGTTTCTCTCCCTTCTCAGGATGAGTGGAGAGGACTCTGACATCTACGACTCACCTTGAAGTCCAGGGGCTTGAGTTTGGCTCCATAGACCACCTCACTAATGTCCTGGTAGGTCTCATTGAAGGTAAGGGACTTGTCTCCAAACAGGCGGTTGGCCGATACCAAGTTGGAGGACTTATTGGCTTTGCGATAGAGTCGACAGTTCAGTTTGGCGAAGAAGAAGTGGATCTGATCTGATGTTTTCTCCGAGATGGTATCAAATTTGAAAACCTATAGATGACAAAAGCAAACAGTGGTAGGTGTGATCGGGCAGCCCAGTCACCGTGGGTGCCAAGTACAAGGCTGGACCAACAGCTGTCTCAGCGGCTAGTTCCTTCCAATCCAGTGTCCAGTTTAGCATAAACACTCGGCTCGTGTTTGGAAAATTACTATGCAAGAAAAAGAAGAAAGGGCTGGAAATGTGATGGGAAAGGCCAAGAGAGAGGAATGCCAGCCACCTGCTCTTTAAGGGGCTGTGGAACAGTACAGGGAGCTTTCTGACTGTGGAGGGCCAAATCATCTTGGTAATTCTCAACAGATAAAGGGACCGAGAAGGTGTGTTCCACTGTAACCAGCTTTTCCACAGCATCTGCTTGGGTCAGCACCTCTTGAGGGCTCTGGAATACTGGTTGTAGAAGAGCTGAGAAAGGCAAAGATTGTGTCAGCAAGGAAATAAATGAACCCAGAATCAGAGTCTCGGGGTTAAAAGGGACTTAAAAGTTCCCCCATAGCAGTCAGGGCTGTAGACACTGTCATAGACCCAAACACCCACCTTCTTCATCACCAGCATGGCCCCCCTTCTATGTTCTGTCCTCGATGGGAAAAGGCTTTTTGGTTTTATTTATTCTCTGATTCAAGTTCTCCTGATATTGTTCTAATATGTATTCTGACTCTGAGCTTGTGTGTGTGCTGTGTGCAGGTGGGTACGTATGCACAGGCATGTAGAGGTAGAGGACAACCTTGATTGTTGTTACTCAGGCAGCGTGTGCCTTTTTATCTTCCTTAAAAACATGTCTATTTGGGGGGTGGTGAATGAATGCCTCGTGTGTGGGAGGGCCTGCAGAGTCCAGGAGAAGGCACTGGGTCTTCCAAAGTTGGAATTACAGGAGGTTAGGAGCTGCCGGATGTGGATGCTGGGAATCTAACTTGAGTCCTCTGGAAGAGAAGGCAGCTCTTTTAACCACTGAGCTATCTCCACACCCATCTTTCCCCTTTGTGAGCTGACTAATTAGTGTAAGATGGCTGGCTGCAGGAATCTGCAGGTCTCTACCTCCACAGTTCCAGGATTACAGGCGTACGTACGCACAATCCCAGCTTTCTGTACATGGGGTCTGGAGCTCAAACTCAGGACTCATGCATGCATGGCAAGCATTTGCGCCTCTCCCAGGTCCCCTTTATCACTCTTGACTAAAAGTTCTGTGGGTTTCTCTGAGTGGGGGGGGGGGGGGGGGGAGAGTCACATCTGTTTTTCTATATTTCCATCACATGTCTGGAAGATCTGTAGAAGGGACTCAGAGGACATGTTAGGATTAAAAGTGATGTTCTATCTCTGGGTCTTTTCTTCTTGTTTTTCTTTTGTACCAACAAAAGCTGAACCAATAGCCCTGCGCATGACTAGTCAAGGGCTCTACCATTGAGTCTCCGACTCTTGTGTCTTTTTATAGGAAGGGTCACATTTACGCTCACATTTGGGGACAAAAAAAAAATGGAATATTAGGAAATGCTTGAGACGGATGCCAGTGTGTATGAAGCTTACTGATGGGCCTCAGGAGGCGGCATTGGTGATGGGGGTTTCTAATGTGCCGCCAGCTGTCATTCACAAGAGCATCAGGAACACACCAGGACAGGACAGTCTCTTACGTGCTGTGCTGGCGACAAGGAAGAGGCAGAGTAGAGCCTCTACAAGCTGAGCCCTCTTCTGTGGGGTAGAGTTGTTCATTTCCTCATCCCTGATGAACAAATGAGTCAAGTGTAGTGGGAACTAGCCCCTTGTGCAGAGGTAAACCTTCCTAACTTGCAGCATTCGGTGTTGGATCCACCGACCACTGTGCGCCATGCTGGAGGCTCTGCTGCCTCCCTGCCACTTGCCCTTGTTTCCAGCCTGAGGTTCAGCCTGAGGAAAGCCTGCTGAAGCCACAGGCAGAACAAGGACCCGCTGTCTCCACCGGGTCTACTTCATCCATGGCACTTCTTAGCTTACTCCACTTTCGTCTCCCCTCTTCCCTGCCCTGCCCAAAGAAGTCACTGCCCCGAAATGATCAGTGCTGCCCAAAGCTCTAAAGTGTTCTTTTTTCAGTTTTCGAGACAGGGTTTCTCTGTGTAGCTTTACGCCTTTCTTGGAACTCGCTCTCTAGACCAGGCTGGCCTTGAACTCATAGAGATCTGCCTGGCTTTGCCTGTTTTTTTTTTTGTTTGTTTGTTTGTTTGTTTTTTAAGATTTATTTATTATGTATCCAGTATTCTGCCTGCATGTATGTCTGGGAATTGAACTCAGAACCTCTGGAAGAGCAGTCAGTGCTCTTAACCTCTGAGCCATCTTTCCAGCTCCAAAAGTGTTCTTTATCTTTGATATTTAAAGGCTTCATAGGACCTAGGTCTCAGTACAGAGCCCTAGAATCTACCCCAAGAGCCAATCTGCTTGAGCTCACCAGATGGCAAATTGCTTTTTCCCACCAGGACAGGAACTAGAGTCTTCACCCAGCATATGGCCCACCATAGAAGTAATGCTTGATGTATATATATATCAAGCATTTTATATATATATATATATATATATATATATATATATATATATATATATATATATATGTGTGTGTGTGTGTGTGTGTGTGTGTGTGTGTGTGTGTGTGTGTATGATCAAGTAAATGAACATACAAATAACTGGACATAGTAGTACACACCTGTAATCGCAGTACTTAGGAAGTAGAGGCAGAAGGACCACAAGTTCAAAGACAACATGAGTGAGACATTGTCTCAAAAAATGAATGAATGGATGAATGAGAGAGAGGGGGGGGGAGAGAGAGAGAATGGCTAACAAGAGAAGTTGTGACACCAGCCTTCTCCCATTCATGACTAGCATGGAACATGGGTCGGCCAGAGGAGTGAGCAGGCACAAGCACTTCTCAACCCTGACAAGCTGCACTTGATCCCCAGAGCCCATGAAAAGCTGCATGGAGTAGCTTGCATCTGCAACCCCAACACGCCTATAATAGCACTATGGGGAGGAGAGACAGGAGAACTGCCTGGAAGCTTGCAGGGCAGCTAGCCTGGACTTTGCAGAGTAGCAGAATGAGAGACCTTCCCTCAACAAGCTGGAAAGAGAGAACCAGCTCCTGAAAGTTGTCCTTGGACCTACACACATGCCACAGGACATGTGTGCTCCCCCTCAAAATTATAAGTAAAATAATTTTTAAATAGGAGAGACTAGGAAACATTTACAAAGGAAGACATCCAGGTAGTAGCTCATTGACTAATTTAAAAAAATAATTAACCACATGGTGGCTAATACTTGTAATTCTGCTATTCATGAGACCGAGGCCAGATGATCATCACAAGTTCAAGGCCAGCCAGAGCTACCTATAGTAAGTGTGGAGTCAACTGGGCTACAAAGTAAAAGCCTTTCTCAAAAACCTGAGAGTCATTTTGAAAAACAGTCCTGGGCTGGAGAGATTGCTGAGCAGCTAAGAGCACTAACTGCTCTTCCAGAGGACCCAAGTTCAATTCCCAGCACCCACATGGCAGCTCACAACTGTCTGTAATTCTAGTTCCAGGGGACCCAATAGACACATGCAGGGGGAAAAAACCCAATGCACATAAAATAAAAAATAAGTCATTAAAAAAAAAAAAAAAAAAAGAATCCCAACCCATGAAGTAGTGACTCAAAGAGAAATCATAACCCACAGTGAATTCACCACACAGCCTAATGTGTTGTCTTAGGCTCATTAGACATAAAGAAGTCCAAGAGACATTCCCATCAGGAAAGAGGTAGAGGGCTTTTCACTGTACCTCCATCAGCTGCTTGAGGGTGTCATTACAGGCGCCCAGCTTGGTCATAGCAAAAGCCGTGGAGATGCTCAAGGGTGACAAGAAAATGTTGTCATTGTCATTCTTGGAGTCTGCGAGGTGCTGATAGAAGGTGGTGGCAAACTGAGAATTAGCCTTGGACAGTTCCCAGACCCGACGGTTGGTGGCCTCCGGGACTTTCGGGACCTTTGACTCTAGGCCATCCTCCTCAGTGGCCTTCTTGCTTGGAGAGCGGTAAATACACATGGGATTCACAGGGATGTCCCGGGGCTTCGCCACACAGATGTCATCCACAGGATTTCCACGACAGACCGCACAGCCCCAGCCAGTGATGACAAGTAGCAGGGAGAGGAGTGGAACCTTCCTACAAGGGGACAGAAGCGTGACTGCCAATCCCCGCTGGCCCCCACTTCTCCCTGAGAAGTGTGACTGCCAATCCCCAGTGGCCCCCACTTCTCCCTGAGAAGCGTGACTGCCAATCCCCACTGGCCCCCACTTCTCCCTGAGAAGCGTGACTGCCAATCCCCACTGGCCCCCACTTCTCCCTGAGAAGCGTGACTGCCAATCCCCACTGGCCCCCACTTCTCCCTGAGAAGCGTAGCAGTGTAGCCTTCTTTGCATTTGAGCTAAGCATCATTGTCCAGGATAAGACCAGTCTTGGGCTCCTTGCCTGGACATTTATATACTAGAAATAGGTGTGTGTTCATGCTTGGAGAAGGAGAATACAGTTTCCTTTGGTGAGTGCCCTGTGGAGAGTCAGAGAAGAAAGGGAGCCACTGAAGGTGTTGAGGAGAGCCCCCAGACGCAGGTGGAATACAGCCCGAATCTTAAGGCCAGCAAGCTTTTGACCGAGAGGGGTAAGAATGAACACAGCAAAGGGAACAGCTGCTTGCTCAGGGGTCCCAGATCTGTGGCGCAGTTGAGATGTGACCTGCGGAGCTGGCATTCTCATCCCACCTGCTTTTCCATCTTCAACCCATGGAGATCCTGACAGCAGGCCAGAAACCTGGAAGTCACCCTGGGTCCCTCCCTCCCCATTTAATCCGACTCCAGACTCAGTTAAGGCTCCTTCCTTACCCTCCGACCTTCACGCCTCCACCTTAGTTCTGCCCTCCTTCTTTTCTGCCTCCTGAATTTTTCCCCAGAGCTTTAACAGGGGTCACTAAAAGTAAAGATCATCTCACTTTGAAGGTGTTAGGGATTCAGATATGGACTCAGTAGCCTAGATGGTCTCATTCTCACTCCGTAGTTAAGGATGACCTTGAATTTCGGATTATCCCGTCTCCCAATCCCAAAGGCTAGGATTATAGGCATTTGCTACCATGTGCAGTTGGATATCTTTCTAAAAAATGAAGTAGTAGCCAGGTGTGGTGGTGTATATACCCTTAATTTCAACATTTGGGAGGCTGAGGCAGGAGGATCGTGAGTACGAGGGCAGCCTGAGCTACATAATACCTCAGTTTAAAACAGGAAGTAGTGAGATTGGCAAGAGAATTTGGACACTCAATAAAGTAAAGCAAGACATATTCTCCAGAATATGTCTATAGCTAAGAGAGTGGGTCAAGCTACCCCCAGTTGTTCTGGGGTACCTGAGTCTAGAGAAGGAAGTCTGTATCTGGGCCCTGAGTCTTTCCAGTCCCCTTCTGGAAGAAAACGTCAGGCAGAGTGCAGAAAAGACTTGCCAAGGTAGTCTGCTCGGTGAGAAGGGCTGACGAGGCTGGGGTAGGCAAAGGGTGCGTGGATTGTGTGGTCTGAAACCAATTCTACTGCTCCAGAAGTAGAAAGGACACTGAAGGGAAAGGAGCAGGGAGGGTGGCGGGGGGGGGGTGGGGGGGGGGGGGGGGGGGAGAGGACCATCGCCCATCTCCATTGTCTGTGTTTCCCATTTTGTTCTTCTAGCCATGTGGAAATGTGAACTGGAAGCTGGAGCTCTGTTGGCATAAACAGAAACCACATGGCCAGGCTGCCCTCACTTCCAGCTCCTTCCCCACTTACATCAAGAAGGGTGTGCTATCCAGAAGGGAAGTCTCTCTGAAAAGGGAACAGGGCTTTGGGAGTCAGTCAGAGGTCCCCAAGGCAGGGGCCAATTGAGGAGGAGAGGAACATAAAGCAAATTAGGAGGCTACCCTGGCCATGTCCTCTGGATTGCCCATCTCTTCCCCTGGGAAGGCACTCCCTTGCTTGAGGAACTAAGAACCTAAGATGTGGCTTAGGTGAAACAAGATCTTCCAAATAGGCCTTTGACTTAACTACCAGGGAGAGGGCCTGGTCTTCTCAAAAGTGTCAGAGGTCACCCTTGTGAGTCTTTCAGAGGTCGGAAAATGCAGCAAGAGCTGGCCAAAGGATAGCCCACCCCTTACCTCTCTCCTGCAGCTGCGCTCACTTTCCCATCGGGATTCATGGCCGATGAGCTTCTATAGAGACAGGCAGAGGGGATGGTGCTGTCTGAGACAGTAACTCCGAGAACTGCCTCTTTCCTCTAAATCCCACAGAGGTCCAGAGGCCAGGTGGGGGAGGGGGAGCTGGTCAGGAGAGGAAGGCTGAGGTCAAAGGCTGATGACCAGTTCCCAAGGTTAAGCAAAGTATAGCAGTCAGTGTTGTTTAATTAGTAGAGAAGCTAGAGTTGAGTCAGGCTGAGGGAAAGTGCGGCCTCCCTTTGTTGCCCACAGCCCCATGCTCCTGTCACCTTTATAAGGAAAAAGGGAGAACATTCAAACCTGCTCAGGAGGTACCTGACTCAGGAGGGCTCTGTAGGAGAAAAGTTCTGATGAATCAAATCAGGAGATAGCAGAAGTAGAGGAACACCATTGGGAACAACTGCTTTTATTGTTCCCACCTCACACAGGCAGGCCTCACATTTGTTAGGGAGCCAAAGTTGACCTTGAACTCCTGATCTTCCTGTCTTTACTTTCCAAGTGCTGGGATTACAGGTGTGATTCCCCCACGCCTGTTTCCTTTACTGTGAGCAAGGGCAGCAACCATTGAAATATTTCTGTCTTTTTTTTTTAATCACAAAAGTTTATGTAGCAAAAAAGTTTCATATGAAAATGTACACAGCCCAATTCTATACCACAGTCAACAGGCCCTTTAGGGAGGGATGTGGACTCTTTCCAAGCCTTCTAACCTGGTCATGCTCTTTCCTCATATGATGTCATTCTGTCGCCCACTGGTTGCCATCCCTACATACTCATCAATCACAAGATTCATAAATACACATAAAAAGTATTCCTTGTATGTGCCTTCACCATTTAACTTCAACAATAACTTCTTGTCTGTTCCTTTCTTCAGTTTGGAGGAGAGGGGCCTTGCTAATGGTGACTCCTCAGTAGGATCCCGCACGACTCAAAAAATATTTCGTTTTGTTTGTTTTGTTTTTTGAGACAAGGTTTCTCTGTGTAGCCCCTGCTATCCTGGAACTCACTCTGTAGACCAGGCTGGCCTCGAACTCACAGGGCTTCCTGCCCACACCATTGCCTGACTTTGAAATATTTCTTAAAGACCAGACAAGCCAAGTTATGTCTCTGTGTATTATTGCTAATATTTTAGGAGTGTTTTTTTTTGGGGGGGCTATTTATTTCTGTTTTCCTCTTCTGAATAGCCCCAAATCCTCACCAGGATGGCTGTTCCAGTGTTCAACATTCTATTACGTGAGGACTTGAGTTTTCTGGAATAAGAGAAACTGTAGGGGATGCTTCACTATCTGGATAGGAAAGCATCAGGACTGAAGCCATGTCAGTTCTTGTCTGATAGAACAGGATACTTCAAGGACAGTTGCTGGAGTTTGTTTCTCAACAGCTCCCCATCACCCTTGACTAAAGATAACTAAAAAGTGGCCTGTTTGGCAAGTAGAGGGGTGTGACCTAGCACAGGCATGTGCTAGAAACCTCATGAGGTTCTACTCAAGGTCAGGGAGAAGTCATGAACAGAACCAATAGACATGAAGAGGGTATTGGGCCGGCAAGATGGCTCAGTGGGTAAAGGCACCTGCCACCAACCCAATGACCTGAGTTTGGTCTCCAGGACTCACATGGTGGAGGAAGAGACCTGACTCCCACGAGTGTTCTTTGACCTCCATATGCACTATGGCATGTTTGTAAGAATGCACACACAACAAATAAATATATAAATATTTTAGAACGTTAGTGTATGTGTGTGATGTATGTGTGTGATTATAGGTACACATGTGCAACAGCATGTGTGGGGGCAGAGAACAGCTTTGTGATGCTCTCTGTGCCCTTATGTGGTTCCTGGGGATTAAACTTGGATCACCAGGCTTTTTCTATGAGCCGGCTCCCTACCGTCCAGCTCTGTACTCTGTCCATCTGAAGTGGTGTTTTGGAAGTGTATAGGCCAGTTAATTTTGGAGAAAATCTCTATTTGTGTGCAGTAGATATCCTCACAATTAGGTTCTCATGATCCTTTTGAGGACAGGATGACTGTGACCTGAGCCTGTCACTTTGGAAGGCACACAGACCATCTTCCCAAGCTGCTGCGGCTGGTCAGCATTACTTGGCTGAGAGAGCTATCAACCATGTTTCTCTGCTGTAAAACCAGTTCTTTCCTTTTTGTTAAATAGCATTTTGGAAGCTTCTACGTAGCATACAAAACAACATTATTATTACCTGGGTTTTTGAGACAGGGTTTCTCTGTGTAGCTTTGGAGCATGCCCTAGAACTCCCTCTGTAGACCAGGCTGGCCTTGAACAAACTCACAGAGATCTGCCTGCCTCTGCCTCCTGAGTGCTGGGATTAAAGGCGTGAGCCACCACTGCCTGGTGACTCAAAAGTATTTTTGCATGCTATTTTAAGCACTATTTCTCCTCTGTTTTTTTTCTATCACCCTAAAATGGGTTAACACACACACACACACACACACACACACACACACACACACACACTAGTGCACACCTATAATATCAACACTCAGGAAATGGAGGCAGGATGTGAGAGTTGGGAGACCAACCTGAGCTACACAGTGGCCACCCTGTCTCTAAAAGAGAAAGGAAAAAGAGTTCAAAGAATTCAAACTAGAGGACACACAGCTAAAGCTATGAGGAAGCAGGCTCTTTCATGGGTTGCTTTGGGGAATGCAAATGGCCGGAACTCCCTGACAGGAAATTTGCCCTTCAAGATGGCATTCCACATCAGGAATCCAACCTACACATAGGCATAAACATCATCACCAACTGGAACCCGATTTGTTGTTGGTTTCCAGACAGAGTTTCTCTATGTAACAGGGCTGGAACCCGATTTGTAATAGCAAAAGACTGGAAATGATTTCCATTTGGAGGGGCAGTTTGGCTGCGTCCCTACAATGGAAAACTACCATCCTGCGAGAACAGTGGGGGTTCTCTCTCTGCGTGGATGAAAGCTCTTTAGAGCATCTAAGCGGGTAGACTGTAGTGTTATAGTGCTGCACCTTTGTAAGGGAAGGGTGAAGAAGAAAAGGGTGTAAGACTCAATAATATGTAGCATAGCAGCACTATTTGTAGTAGCCAGAACCTGGAAACAACCTAGATGCCCTTCAACTGAAGAATGGATAAAGAAAATGTGGTACATATACACAATGGAGTACTACTCAGCAGAGAAAAACAATGACATCATGACATTTGCTCGCAAATGGATGGAACTAGAAAAGATCATCCTTAGTTATCTATGGGGAAGGTAGGTTTTTTGTTTTTGTTTTTGTTTTATTTTTTCATCTTCCGTTGACTTTGATGCAGCTTATATGAAGATAATTGTTCTGTTAACTGAATACCACTCTGTAATTGCAAAAAAAAATTGCAGCTGTTTTGTTGACGTTCTGAATTCTTCTAAGTAAATACAATTTATTTTATTAGTAAAGAAAAAAAGAAAAGAAAAGATCATCCATCCTGAGTGAGGTAACCCAGACTCAGAAGAACAAACATGGTATGTACTCACTCTAAGTGGATTCTAGATATAAAGCAAAGAACAATCAGACTGCAACCCACAGAACCAGGGAGGCTATATAGCAGGGGGGACCCTAGGATGACTGTGGCTTATAATAAGTTTTGGTTTTACTCAATTACTGGGCAAACCTCAATGAAACATTTCACTATTAGGATAAGAATTTACACTGTATCAAGCTGATAATAGAAAAATAAATAAATTAATAATAATAATAATAATAATAATAATAATAATAATACCCAATAATATGTAAACACCCCTTATTTCTTTGAGACAGGGTCTGCTCTAGCTCAGGTTTGCCTTGGCTGACCTTGAAGTTCGGGTCTTCCTGCCTCTGCCATACCCGGCTTACACAGTGCTGAAGGTCTACACCAGTGCTTCCTGAATGTCTAGGCAAGCACTCTACCAACTGGGCTTTCTATTTCCGTTGTTGACATCTGTCTTGGCTAGGGTTCTGTTGCTGTGATAAGACATCATAAAAGCAACCCAAGGAGGGAAGGGTTCACTTCATCTCACGTGCCCCAACCCCAGTCCCTCATCCAAGGAAGTCAGAGTAAGGACTCCAAGTAGGAACCTGGAGGCAGAAACTAAGGCAGAGGCTAGAGGGAAGCCCTCCTGGCTTGCTCAGCCTGCCACCTTATAGCAGGCTGATATAGCATCTTCCATCCATGACCACCAGCTTAGGTGTGGCTACTGCCTGCCCACAGTGAGCTGGGCCCTCCCACATCAATCAGTAGTCAAGAAAATGCACCCCAGGCTTGCCCATAGGCCAATCTAGTAGAGGCATCATCTCAATTTTGGTTCCCTCTTCCAAAATAGTTTATCTCAAGTTGATAAAATACTAGCCAGTCTAGCATTCACTTGTTTGCAAGGCAGAATCTCTAACATGGTCCAATCTCGGCTTGACTTCATAATCCATCTGTCTCAGCCTCTTGAGTGCTGGGATGACAGGCATACACATACTCACCATGCCTGACTTAGTTTTCTAATTTTTTTAACCCATCAATGTGTCACTGATGCACAACAGGTTTTGACTTGATGAGCAACAAGGGTGTCAGTGCTGTGCCACAGAGGCTTGAGGAGAGGGGTCCTAGTGCAGGATGAGGGTGGCAGCACCTAGGAGGAAGGGCTGACCAACCCCCGAGCTGGTGGGAGGAGAGAGTAGGAGAAGCCCACCTCAGTGTCTGCTGGCCAAGGAGAGGTGTTTAGGTGCCTGCCTGGCAAAATAATTTCTATTAGCTAATAATGTTCTATTGCCTGTAATTAACCATTACTTTGCTGTTAGCAACTGGATCATATCAAATCCAGATATTCAAGGGTGATGGGTGCCATTTCAAATACTATATGTACCAGAATCTCTGCTGGCTGCTTTCCAGACACTGCCTCATCTGCTCTACTGGGATGTTACTGTCTCTGCTTACAGATGGGAAAAAGTGCTGTTTACTTGGTTTGAGTACTTGCCTCCATCAGTTAGGGGAGGTATGGTACAGGCCCCTCTTTAAATACCAGTTTTACTTTTTTTTTTTTTTTTTTTTTTTGAGACAGGGTTTCTCTGTCTATCCCTGGCTGTCCTGGAACTGCTCTATAGATGAGACTGGCCTTGAATTCACAGATTCACCTGCCTCCCGAGTGCTGGGAATAACCACCACCACCTGGCTTACAGATCTTTTTACTGTGTGCTCTTAACCACTGAGCCATGTCTCCAACCCCTTTTCTATGTGTTACTAAGGAATTGTCCACGGCTTCCCTGGCTACAACTCAGGGTCCACTTGATTTTCATTCCTCCCTTCCTGCACTTTGAGACAAGGCTGTACTTGATATGTAGCCCAGGCTAGTATCCAAACCCTCCATCTCTTTGCCTCTGCTGGCTGTTCTCTTCATGCGAAGCTTAGAACTTCACTCTCCACCACTCGGTTCTTTTCCTCTGGCTAGTCACAAGTTTGTTCCTAACATTCTCAAAATCCAGTCCCAGAGGTGAATGCAGAGGCTTTTTCTTTGGCTCCATGTCCTGTTATTGTTGCATCCTTGTCTCTGATGTGCATCCCCGAGGGGCACAGCCACACACAGCCTCTGTGTTTGTTCCTGTAACCAGTTGTTCTTAGCAGCTCAGCTTCCTGCTGCATGATGAAGCTGTAACTACTTCAAAGGCCTGGACGTTACCAGCCCAAGCATTCCCTGACTCTCAGCTCTTGAACCCAATATTTTTGGGACATGCTACTGGGATTCCACTCCTGAAAGAAAAGAAGCTGACCAAGTTTTTTTGACCAAGAAGCAAACACTTGTCTTCCTCTTCGCTGTCCATCAGGAAGACAACATGGCCAGGAGACAGTCCTGCTTTTTATGAAGTTCCAGGAATGGAATTCAGGCTAAATGTGCGTGGCAAGCACTTTTATCTACTAGACCATCTTGCTGGCTTCTAAAATACTTGTATCAGGTGAGAATTGGGGGAAGAACCCCCCCACCATTTTTCTGAGTGGAAACAAGATTGGAAAAGCACACATGGGGTCTTCTGGTTCTTTGCTGTTAGAGGTTGGCTTGACAATCCACTGAGAGAAAAGAATATCCCGTTTGGTTCCCCTCTCATTTTTTTCTGACCTCCTTCAGGTCAGTAGTTCCTTTCTTCACCAGCCTCCAGTGTGAGTAGTAACTTATGTGGCCTTTGCCTGTTGCCTCATTTTCTGGGCTATGTGTTCATGTCTTTGGCCCCCACAGTAATACCTTGGCAAGGAGCAAACAGTAGCTGGACTCCCCTGTGGTTACTGAGTAACTCAAGGTTTGGCCTTCCATGGAGCTTTGGCACAACACGCTGCACAAAGGCAAGGGCTTCTCCAGCTCCTCGGGATTGTCCGAAAAGGTGTAGGGTGATGATAGCATCTTAGGGTGATAGTTAAAGTGGGACAGAGCTCATCAAAAACAAACTGTGCATAATCACGTTGCTCCTTTTCACAGGATCTTCAAGTGTCTTACTGGAATTTGCCTCAATCAGAACAGTGAGAAAGTTCAGTTTGGGTTTCAGGGAAATCAAACCAAACAGCAAATATTTATCGAACACGTCCAGTGCACACAGCTGTGGGCCTTGAGGCACTAGGACTCAATAAACATATTTGAAGAGGTACAGATTCCCAACTTTTCCTGAATTATCAGATAGTTCTTCATGAATGGAAAGATTATCAAGACTTTTTTTTGTTTGTTTGTTTTTAAAGAGGCTTTACCCCTCAAGGACAGGGGTAGGTACTAAGCAAGGTTGGGAGGTTGCACAAGAGTTACCTGGGGTCAAAGCTCACTGCATGCACATTAGTTCAGAGTGGTAGGTGGTACGAGAAACCACAGAGAATAGGAAAAGCAGAGCTCAAAGGGAGTGGGAGTGGAAGAAAGTCTCCAGAGACACTAGTCTGCCCTGGAAGCAGCAGGAGGAAACACGGTAAAGCTGGGGCTGGGGTCCTGTGATGACTGTAGACCAGTTAAAGGACTCTCTTAGGCACGTCTTCCAAGTCTTGCTCTAGAAAATCTCACCAAGTTCATCTAAGGGACAAGCAGGACCTGAGGGTATCTGAAAGAATGCATCATGGCAGCTTGGATCCTATTAGAACTCAGTTAAAGATCTGAGGCCCAAGGCTAGAGATGGCTCAGCAGTTAAGACCACTGACTACTCTTCCAGAGGATCCAGGTTCAATTCCCAGTACCTATATGGCAGCTCACTCCACTTCCAGAGGATCTGATGCCTTCTTTTGGCTTCACTGGGCACTGCATGCATGTGGTTCAGTCACACATGTATGCAAACAAAACAAAACAACAACAAAAAAAACCCCTCAGATTTAAAAAAAAAAAGAGGCTCTCTCACTGTGGGGGAGCAGACACATCTTGAGTCTAGGTACATCCTAACTATCCAGGGAGTGAAAGGTTTAGTAGACAGGCATGTATAGAGACAAAGGGGTACAAGAGGGGCACCCGTAGGGTGTAACTGGACTTGGGAGGTTTTGGAGTATGACAGATTGAGATGGCTATAGGTTTTCCCTGCAGCTATGTCACAGGGCTTTGATGCCACAAGTGATGTGCTTGGTCAAGGGACGTTAGAAACACGCCATCTGTCTTCAAGTTACCACGCAGATCTGCCAGTCTCTCAAACCCTTTCCTCCCACTTCATCCCTCTGCTGGTTCAGGCCCTCCCTCCTTGTAAATTATTTACAACTGGGAACCCTGCCTCACTTTAAACAGATTAATCACATCAAGCCCCAGCTTGACATCTGTATTGGTTTTAATTGTTCAAGGACAAAACTCAAATGACTCAATTTTAATCCAGCCTCTTGAAACTGTGCTCAACTCTGGGTAGAGAGCTGGCTCAGCAGTTAGGTCCACTTGATCTTGAAGGGAATTCAGGTTTCATTTCCAGCATCCACATCCGGATCTACATCTGGTTCACAACCATCCGTAACTCCAGTTCTAGGGGATTCAACACCTTCTTGACTTCCATAGGCACCAGGCACACACACATACATGTACAATAAATCTTATGTGCTACCTGGCCCCTTGCTCTTCCCATTTGTCCCTTTCTTAAGATGTAAACCCAGTTCCCCCTTCCCTTTAAAGTCCTCAGGTAGACATAATCTCCTGATTATGTCTTACACCTCACCATTTCTGATAGCCAGAATAGGATGGTTCTAAAATTACCAGTCATGGTGAGCCTCACACAAAGCATGCTCTTGGACCAAACAACACCTGCATCATCTGTGACCATGTTCCTCCAAGCCCCACCTGAGACCAGCTGAACGGGACTGAACCAGGCCTCAGTGAATGCCGTGCATGTGGGAGAGGCATGCACAGTTTGTTCAGTAATGGTGAATAAAGAGGCACATATCTACATCTTTTGTTCCCTGCATTTTACCCTCTGCTTACATTTTCTTTACTTTCAGAACAAGCCTGTTTTATTTTTATTTTATTTTTTTTGTTTGTTTTTCAAGACATGGTTTCTCTGTGTAGCTTTGCACCTTTCCTGGATCTCGCTTTGTAGCCCCGGCTGGCCTCGAACTCACAGAGATCCGCCTGCCTCTGCCTCCCTATGCTGGGATTAAAGGCGTGTGCCACCACCGCCCAGCTATATTTTGTTTTGAGACAGGTCCCATACAGCTCGGGATCTTGAATTTGCCATGTAGCTAGCTGAAGCTGGCTGGCCTTAAACTTGATCTTCCCAAGCACTAACCTGGAATTGTAGACTAGTGCCACCACACTTTGGCAGGGGCTGCTCTCCAGCCGCCTGCCCTCTCTCAGAGTTATGATTGTCCTCATTTCAATTCAGCCTGTTCCCTCAGAATTCACAGACCTTACTTTTCTCTTACTGGAAATCTCCATCCATTCCCTCTCCATACTCCACACCTCACCTTCACTGCAGTTTTCTCAGGAAATCTTCACCAGCTATGCTGTGTAAATTATTATTATAGTTTTGGTTTTTATCTCTTGGGATTGTGCTAAGATTTAAACCCTTGGACAACGAATTTAGGTCTTCTTTTGTCTCACAGCCTCTTGTTCTGAAGATAGTTGCCATTCTTTGATAATTCTGTTTACTGTTGTCAATATTTTTTTTGAATCAAAGTCTCACTATCTAGCTCTGGCTGGCCTGGCATTGAACTCTCTATGTAGACCAGGTTGCCCTTGAGACTCACCTGCCTCTGGCTCCTAACAGCTGGGAGTAAAGGTGTGCACCATCATACCCAGCAAGATGAAACTATTTAAAAAGCCTGTGTCAAGTTCTGTTATTGAGAGCAGATGGCACTTTCCTTGTCTGCCATTTTGTTAAAGCATAATAAACTATAGAAATAGTTTAGTGGTTGGTAAATTCACTTGTTTTGAGACAGGGTGTAGCCCAGCCTCACCTGGAATTTAACTATGGAATGTAAATTGGCTTCCAACTCTTGTCTCTGGAGTGCTTCATTTGTGGGCGTATGCCACCATCTCCAGCCTACTTGTTTGGGGAAGGGGCAGGGAAAGAGGGTCTCTCTGTGTAGTCTTGGCTGTCCTGGAACTTGTTAGGCTGGCCATGAACTCAGAGATCTGCCTGCTTATCTCCCAAGTGCTGGGATTAAAGGTGTGTGTCACCACTGCCTAGCACCTATTTCTTTTCTTTCTTTTTTTTTTTTTTTAAAAAAGATTTATTTATTATGTATAGTGTTCTGCCTGCATCCCAGAAGAGGGCATCAGATCTCATTATAGATGGTTGTGAGCCACCATGTGGTTGCTGGGAATTGAACTCAGGACCTCTGGAAGAGCAGCCAGTGCTCTTAACCTCTGAGCCATCTCTCCAGCCCAGCACCTATTTCTTAAATATTAAGTGTTCAAAACAAAAAGAGGTTGGTATGCATTTTTTAATAGCCAACCAGGCTGGAAAGCATGATTGAACTAGCTGACCATTTCAGATTAGTTAGTCACAGGGATAAAACATTTATGCACACAAGACAAATTCCCTTTAGTCTATGTGAGTTTCAGCCCAACGGGTCAGACAGTGCCTTTTATAAGCAGGGAAGGTCTAGTTTAAGTGGCAGACAGGCCTGGTTTTGGAGTTTCCTCTCTAGATTTGATCATCTTTCAAGGATGGCTCCTGCACTTACTATCTCATACCTTCTGAACTCCCTTACTATATGGCTCCTCCTGTTGAGGTCCAATAGCGGTGATCCCCAAATTTAGTAATTTGTTGACAGGAGGTATTACAACACCTCCACTGCTGGTGATGCCTATTAATTTCATTAGGAAGTATTTTAAAGTAAATTCCAAACACGATCAATTTACGCATCTTAAAAAATATGGGGCTGGAAAGACAGCTCAGCGGTTAACAGCACATGCCATTCATCCAGAGGACCCAGGTTCTAGTCTCAGCACTCATAGTAGCTCACAACTGTCTGTAACTCAAATTCCAGGAAATCTGATGCCTTCTTTTGGCCTCCACAAGCACTCCCTGTGCATATGGTATACAGACATACATATAAGCAAAACACTGGTACACATAAAAACAAACCTTTAAAAGGCATTGTCTTACATAACTGTGTTGTTACTATCAACTGAACAAAAAGATTTACCATGTAATAACCAACACATGAACATTCCTAATTATATAAATGTATCTGTTAAATTGATTTCATCAGTGTTTTGAAATGTGTAATAACTCATTTCCCATTTTAGACCTTAAATATGTGTGTGTGCACCTGAGGACGGAAAGCAGTGCTGGATCCCTGGAGTTAGAACTATAGGTAGTCCAGAGCTGCCTGATGGGAGTGCTAGGAACTAAATCCTGGTCCTCAGGAAGGCAGACAGCACTTTCAACTACTGAGTCATCTCCAGCCAGTCACCTCCCTTCATGCCACAAACTGTTAACTAATTGCATGGCCTATACAAGACAATATAACTTAGGTCTATTTCCTGCCAGAAGTGACCAACAAGATGCTCTTGGCTTGATGAGAAGCCATAAACTCAAGCCGTGACAGCTTACTGAGTGCTGGCCCTCACAACCTCAGAACCACACATACTGAAGTGTACACTGATTCCCACGTTACAGAAACTGGTGGCTCCCAGTACGTGTACTTGCACAAATTAGCTTTTTTAAATTTTCATTAACAGTCCCCAGGAAGAGAGTAAGATGACAGACTCCTTTAAAAGAAAAAGACGACACATTGTTCCTCCTCATTAATTATCATTTAATATAAATGCTGACAGAAAGCAGATAAAGACCTTGTAGACACTTTCATATATTTACAATCCAAAGGTGAATCACCTCCTTCTATTTGTTAAAATGAATCCTTTTATCTGCAACTCACAAGAGCCTTAAACCCTAGTTAGGAGCAACAAGAGGCTGAGTCAGTTCCCAAGGTAATAAAGGAAATAGCATTTTAACAAAATGTGGCATCTTTAATAGAAACAACATGCACACAAATACAAAATTGAGAAAGAAGGCCTTAATCTTCTCAAAGATATGCAACAAGTGGAACATGTACTCATTCAGTCCCAGGTCCGTAGCCCCAAACACACTCCTATTTCTTTTCTTCCACCTCATTGTTTTGAAGGCTGTTTAAAAGAAATGGAAATATTAAACAGATTAAACACGAAAGGGAATGTTCCATTTCAAGCAAAGCTCTTCTTTTTTTTTTTTCCTATTCAAAAAGAACTTGCAGAAGATAATGCTCCAAATAAAATCTCAGGTTGGCCAGAGGCTAAGCAGTCACGGGTTAGTGAGTTTCAACCTGTCCTTTGTTCTCTCTCAATTGGAAAATTTGGAAAACGTAAAATTTCACAAAGTTCATTAATTTAAAAGTCAGCTGTTACTTTAAGGCTCAATTAAAAACAGTTCTGGGCAGGTGGGTAGAGAATGACATGCAAAGAACAGGGAACTGAGGCAAGGGGCAAACATAGGAATGTAAGAAAACCTTTAAAAATGGGGACTGATGTGGCACTGATTCTGAGATGGGAATCACACTATCCAAAACTGCAATTCCATAAAGTCATTTCTATTCTGACTCCAATCTCATGGGCTCCTTTACTAACTTAGATTACTTTTGTTAAGTATACCTCTGCAGGGCGTAATCACATACAATCAATACGATTGGTAAATTACACAAGCTCTATCCCAAGCAAATATGAATCAATGTTAAAGTCATTTTTTAAAAACAAAAGAACGAAGTAGAATCCACCCAAAAAGGTGATAATGACTGCAGAATGTCTCAGGAGACTGGTATGAGCCAAGAGACCAATTGACCAAAGTCAGGGAAGGGCGGCGGGGGTAGAAGGGAAGGCACACACCTAGAGGACCTCACAACTGGAAAACGTTTAGGTGGGTGAAAGGTCTGTTCAGAACCTGCTCACCGTGGCATTACTCTGGAAAGTCACAGTCATTACAAAGTAAGTTCCTGAGGACCGGGCCCAGCAGATGCAATTTTCTCTTTCAGTTCTTTGACATCCACATGGTGGGAAAACAGAGTGGAAAGTTGGCAAAAATCCATATGGGGGAAAATCTCTCAGGACTGCCTGGGCTAAATAGGGAATGTAGAGCTGAAGAGCAAAGGCCTGTCAGTAGAGAAATAAAATTTTATGGGGTTTAGTGGGTACCTGTTCCCACTACAATGGGGTGTTTGGATATTACTGTGAAATGCCAGCCAACCAACAGATAGGCTATACCAATAAATTATAGAAATGACAATTGTGAAAAGGAAAACACAAAACCCCAGACCATTATCCACCCAGTATTTGTCTGCATCCATTTCTCGACCTTTCATGCCCTCATTGGAGTGGGACCACCTGACAGTTTCCAGTTGTAAGATGACTCTGTGCGCACACACACACACCCCCTAACACGGGAGCCAAAGACTTGTGATCTGTCTACTCAGCATTAAAAGACAAAACACAAAACCAAATAGAGTCACCAGAAAGTGAGTCTTCAATACAAAATAAAAAGTCATCTTATCTACTAAATAACATACACCAAGATAACAAATTCCACAGGATTTCATTTTTCTAAATACACATTTTTTTCTGATGCAGTATTGTCTTAAGGTTTAAGTTTTCCACCTTGGCTTACTTTCTTGTGAAAATGAAAGTTATTTTGCTCAAGGCTAAGTTCAGAGAAATTCAGTGTCTGGAACCAGAGGCTCAAGGAACAATCCCAGTGCTAAGGGAGGTCCCTTGATCACAATGGGGTTCCCAGAGCGTTTACCCCTCACTCAGTGTAGCACTGAAATCCTGCCCACTGAGAATAGACCTAGTAGAAGGTACTCCTAGGTTGGCAGTTTCCTCTTCTTTATTAATGTAACTACTATTACTAATCAATTAGAATATGTTACTTAAGAAAACACCGTTAGCAATTACAGAAATAGAATTTTAAAATTTCAAGTAACAAAAAGGTTTTATTTGAAATTTTACCTTTTGAAAAAACAAACAAAAAACCCCAAACCAGCTCTCTCTGAAGAAGCTCAGAAAAGCTGAATGAGAACTTAAAATTTACCAAAAACTCCCAGCAAGTCATTTCAGCAGTTAATTTTAAAAAGCTGATCTGAAGAAATAAATATACAAGCCGTAGCTGTCCAAGGTAGACATGGACGTGTTTCTGCAAAACAAGCATGCAGATAAAATGACGACAGCAGTAGACTCCTGCTGTGTTCAACTCCATGGTGGAGACTAGACTGTCTCAGTGAAGTCGGTTAATCTGAGCTCTACTTCCGGGGATGAGATCCCTTTGCAACACTATAAACATGTATTAACAATTAAGATTTTAATACACTTGAACCTTTTATAGGGCAAGAATGTAATAGTATGTAATACTGCAGTTTATTTGCAAGGTCATTGATTCCTCCTTAAAACTAATTAGGCCACATCTTTTAATAAAATATAAATCATTACAGATGATTTTTTACACCAAGATTTTACATATTGAACTTTACTTGATTTTTAAAAGCTCAAATGGAGAATATGGTGAAATTTCATTCTATCACCATATGTGCATATAAATAATAGCACACAAATCTCATTTAGTGAAAGTAAGCTGTCCCTGAACACAGCTGAACAGGTTTTAACTACAGTTAATTATGTCTCACAGGCCTCCAGCTCAGGAAAAGTCCCAGGCCCATGACTTGAGCATAGTGAAAGTACATTGTCGTGTAGGCACAAGTACAAGCACAGAAAACAGAAGAAACTATTACATCAAGATAATCCCAAAGGGAGAGAGCGTTGCTTAAACAAATATTGTCAAGGATGATGTTTACTGGTCTAGAGAAACTGATGAATTTTCATTACTTTTTTACATTTTATAAGGCCAGCTAACCTTACAGTTAACTTTAGACATCTACACAGTACAATCAACTTACAAATACTACCAGGTTTCATAATCAAAATGGCTACTATTTCCCCTAAAACCAAAACAGAGTAAAGCACAAGTCTTTGGCGCTCCTTAAAGAAATAGCAGGTTATCATTCTTTACCAGACCTTTGCTTGCCTGCCAGTAGGGCAAATACCACATCTGTGCATCACTGAGTAATAACGCCATTAGAAAAGGCAACTTCACAGAAGTCATTGGCTAAGCAAATTCATTTGAATGCTCTGTTTAGAGGCAGCAAACTGTCACTGTTACAGATTGGGTAAGTCAAGGGGAAACTGCAGAATGGCAAGGGGTCAGGAAGAGAAGAAAAAAAGACAACCATGGCAAACTTAGGAACTAAATTTCAAGCTTCCACATTGAAGCTCATGGGAGTTTGATGGGATCATGTATCTAAGTAGCAAGTGAGAATCTTCTGCTTTTAGGCAAAAGAATAAATACATGGGGGGGACGACGACAGAAGGGAAGGAAGATGAGAGAAGGGAATTACCCACATTAATGCCATACCAAACGAGTTCTTACATTCTGAGTAGTTGAATATTTGTAATTGATATTAAGAATAGTGTCTTGCCACTTGAACATTACTTCCAGAAACCTATGCTACAAGTTCTGTTTAATTAGAAAAGTATTAAGGATGGCTCTTTGGTCACATCAGACTCTGTAAGTTATCCGGGAGAGGGGAGCTATTAGACTAATCTTGTGACTATAATTAGGAAAGTGAGTCCAGATATTTCATTCTCAGTTCTTTTATCATTTTCCAGAGACTCACTGAGAACAGAATGAACCAAAGTACTTTTAGCTATTCACTACAATAACACACTGGCTTTGTTTCTGAACAAGTATAAACATAATGCTCCTTAACCCTTCCAGAATTGTCCGTGTTCATCTTAGATGATTCTTGCTTTTAAATACAGTAAAAAGCAAATAGTCATCTTCAGAAGAAACCATTTAAGTGAAAAAACAAACATATTGCTAAGCACGGTAGCCCATGCCTGAAATCCCAGGGCTCAGGAGACTGAAGGATCTTGAGTTCAGAACCAGCTTGAGCTACTTGTCTGTCTCAAAAAGGGGTGGTGCTGCTGTAAAAGTTCTATTTTCTATTTGATGAGTTCATTTTTTAATGTCTCTAAAGACACAAATAAAAATCAACGCTTTTCAGCTTCTGACAAAAACAGCAGTTAAGAGTCACGAAGTGATGCTTCAATTTATTGTTGCCTCATAACACAAAATTTGTTAAAGGGAGAAAACATCCTCAAAGTTGTGGGGGTTTTATTGACTCCCTAAATCTGCCAGTGGGCACAAACAATGCCCCCCGCAACACACAAAACATACCTAAGAACTGTAAGGAAAAATGACCAATTACTAAAACAGCAAAATTGTAGGCACAGCATCTTCCGATTTCGACCCCACCCACTGGCTATAGAGACTGGGGCTTGAGGAACTTAGGCTACCATTTAAGAGACCAATTTTCTTCCTAAATGAAAATAACATCTGAAGAGATACTAGTGCACCGCAGCAGAGTGCATGTTGGGGGTTTCACATACACCACAAAGGAAATTTAGTTTTATTCTCAACTCCAACAAAACCAATATGCAGATATCCCCATCTAGTCATTCCAATTTCCAGAACAAACCACTTGCTTCTAAGACTTAGGAATTATCTGACATGTCAAAGGAGATGAGATCTGCCCAAATCTGTCTACTGAAGGCAAGAGGCCAATAATGTGGCATTTTATAGACGTGCAGAAAAATAAAAATCCTGTCAGACATAACATTTCTTTCCTTCTCTCAATAAATAATGAGTATTTAAAGTATCTAAAGTATAAATGTAAGAGATGTTTTATCTTAAAAAAAAAAAAAGGCCAAAAAAGCCAATGTACAACTGTATATTTAAAATGAAAAGGAAAATGTATGCATCAACTGAAAATGCCTCACCGTCATTCAGTGCTTCTACCTCCCAATCAGTCATTTTATTGCAACAGCTGCGCTCATGCGAAGAAATCTTTAAAACATACCCAATATATATACAGATATAGCCATGTATATATGTATATATATAATATATATAAATTTTTATTTAAATAAAAAAGAAAGCTCGAATCCCAAGCCAATATGTGTATATCAAATCCTTGACCAGCCAGGTCTGTAGGGCATAATCAAATTCAATGTGAAATAGTATATAAACACGGTGCCTTGACTGGGCAAATTAAATAATCGCTACTCAAATGAGTGTTCTGTTTGGATTTCCTACTGGTAGGCAATGGCAGGACTATTTTACCCTTCCCACCCCCCCCCCACCCACTTGTTTCCATTAACAACATGACAGACAGAGAGCACAGACTGAGGTGGCTCTGACCTCAGCAGGAGTTAATGGGTAAGAATATAAGAAATAAGAAAAATATAAACTTTTGCTTTTACCCAACCAAAGCAATGCAGTAACTTATTACATAACCAGTGCTTTCTTGTTTAGTAGTATTATCTAGAAAGGGAAACTGGATGTCAGCAATCAGAGGGACAGAGTGACTATGAAATAGTCCCCCAATGCACTCATTTTACAGGGCTTAGTAAATTAAGCATACAGTGGTAGCATTAGAATATGTGCAGCAGAACTAAGCAATAACCCCTCCTTACTCTTTCATATCATTTTCATCTGCATTTTAATGTCAGAAAGCCAAGTCTAAAAGTCCATTTCAAGTTATTTAGTTAGGCTAGTAATTCTGAGTGGCACAAGTCATCAATGCATAAACTATCTTCAAGACTCAGTTTTTATCAGCCAAATCTTTTTTGCTTTTGAATGGAAAAACAAAAATTACATTGAATTAATGTGTTCCCATTTATTGAACTATTGATAGTTCATATCAAATATTAAGTTTAATTTCAACATTTTATGTATTTTATGTTTGTGTATGTACATGGACCCATGTGTGCCTGGTGCCCACAAGGTCAGAAGAGAGTGTCAGATCCCTTGGAACCAGAGTCACTGGCAGCTGTGAGCCACCTTGTGGGAGCTGGGAAGAACCTGGGTCCTCTGGGAGAGCAGCCAGTGATTCTCTGCTGAACCATCTCTCCAAGTTTTAGAACATGGTTCATTGTCCTGATTTTTTGAGCATTCTAGGGTTCCAATAGAAATTTAATTTGGAGGCACAGCTCCAATTTTCCAATGTGAGTTCAACACAGGAGAACAGGAATTGTCTGTTTTCACTATTGAGTTGAAGCTCCTTTTTTTTTCCTTTTGGTTTTCTCCTGCCTCAGCATCTTGCGTCCTGGGATTACAGGCATGAGCCACCATGGTCAGTTTAGAGTTCATTCTTAAGGGTAATCTACATTCAAACCTAATGAAGCAATGTAAACACCAAATAGGCTCTCAGATTTTAGGAAAGAATGCAAGGAATTCTTAGCATGGAACTGTGTAGCTCTAACAATCAACTGCCTATTGAAATCTCTGCAAAGTGGAAACTAAAACCCTACCCTACTCAAAAAGTCATGAAGCTAGTGATCCAGAAATGGGTGGGTGTGGGTGTGGGTGTGGGGGCGCTGAAGAATAGCTCTAAGAAAATTAGTTTGCTGCACAGTTTCTAAGAACCCAATCTAATATCGCAGAATTCTTGGAAACAGTGCTTTTAGTTTATGGGGTTGTAAGAGTTGGAAAAGATTGGGAGAAAAGAATTATACACTGGGTATGTAATAATACCAAAATACAAGAAAAACCTACTTCATCAAGATCATACAATTAATCAAACAGAGTGTATATATAATATCTTCTTTTTTTTAAAGCCCTGGATCCAAGGCGTCCAAAGTTATTAAAATAAAGTTCATTCACAGAACAAAAACAAATTTAATCTGAATTGCTTGCAGATACTGCTAATTTTCTTTTTCTTTAAATTAAAAAAAATGCATTAATGTGAACTATGTGCAGGGTTTGTTTAGTAGTGGTGTTGTGCACATTGCCTCCGGTGCTCTTCCTGGATCTCACTGACCACCCAGAGAAGAAGTTAGAAGTTGTCCATTCTTCTATCCCTATGTCCCACGAGCTGATGAGGAGCAGAAGGTAGAAGAAGGGCACCCATGTTCTAGGGAGCAGAACTGGAAGTAACTCCTGATCTCTGGGAATCGTTGTTATGGCCTCCTCCCTCAGGGTCTTCTGATAGGTTCAAAGAGCTGGTCTGGTTTGATAGGAGGCTGAGATTCTCTTGTGTCAAAGCCGATCCATTCGGTACATCACTGTTAATTACATGAAAAGAAGTTGGAATTTTTACAAGGAGAAAAGCAAATACTCCAGGCTGATCAGAATTTGGCTAGCTTGGTTCCAGGCCAACCAAGGCCACACAACAACTCTGTCTCAAACAAATAACCCAAACAAACAAACAAACAAAAAATAGAAATAGCTTCCAAATTTTGATTATAATTTCTCTTCCACATTGAAGCATATAGTTGATAAACTAAAGCTGGCAAGCTCCTAGCATTTAAAAATAAAAGTGCTGACCTCTGATTTACCAAGCTTATTTGTATAGGAATTTATTTATTTAAAATTTTTAAAATTCATTTTACATATCAATCACAGATCCCCCTCTCATCCCTTCTCTGGCTCCCCTTCCCCACCCTCCCCTAACAAGGTAAGTTCTCCCATGGGGGTACAGCTAAGCCTGGTATTTCAGTTGAGGCAGGACCAAGCCCATTCCCTATGGGAATTTATTTTTAACCTAGGACAGCATATAGATTTAAAATGTGCTGAAACCCAAGAAGAGAGCAACAGGACAATCAGAAATTTTTTGTGTTTGTTGTTGTTGTTGTTGTTGTTTTAAGACAGGGTCTCTATATAGCCCTGGGTCTCTTGGAACTCACTATGTAGAGCAGGCTGGCCTCAAACTCACACAATAAGTGCTGGAATTAAAGGCATGTGCCACCACATCTGGCAACATTAGAAACTTGTGTTTTAGATCATGAGGAGGGCAACACAGGACTATGCATTCAAATTATGTATTCAAATGCCTCAAAGATACCAAAGAAAATAAATAAGGATAAAAAATAAATTAATTAGCATGTTATGAGAGATCAAAGACATGGCTAGGAATGGCCTAGAGATAGTGGGGCATGCCCTTGATCCTGCCTTGACTCAAAAGACCAACAAAAACCAAATTTACCCATAACACTAAGCAAGGCTAATTAATTGCTAAATGCCATTAAAAGACAGGCAAGATAATGATGGGAGGTAGAATTACAGGTGCTTTGAAAAACATGTATCCTGTTAAAAAATTCTATCATCCATGGCTTATTTTTTGTGACATAACTGAGATTGGGGGGACGGACGGACCCTGGAATGGAGCCTAGTGGTGGAATGTCCTTAGAAGTTCAACACCCAGCATGAAAACAAGATAAAAACAATAACCAAGTGGGGGATGGGTGGGCTTTTATTTATTACATTTCAATTTTTACAGTGAACCTATATTTTGTTTTTTAATTTAAAAGCTATACTTAAACAACAAGAAGGAAATATAACCAGAAAACATATTAGTTAGGAATTAACAGACAATTCAACCCTAGTTAGTACTAAGTTTCATATGTGCATGTGTGAGACAGTCTCACCTCGGAGCCCAGACCAACCTCAAATGACTATCTTCCTACCTCAACCTCTCTAGTGCCCACAGTTATATTCCACCCAACTCCTGAGGTAAGTTTTATAATTTCTAGATTTAGTAAAAACATATTCTCTTCTGTCAGCCTGGTCTACAAAGCTAGTTCCAAGGACAGCCAGGGCTACACAGAGAAACCCTGTCTTCAAAAACCAATATTCTTTTCTCACTATACAAAAAAAAAATAGTCTTTTAAGATCATAAGGTACTATGAGTATGGCCAGATAATATACCTATTTTCTTCCACATATGGTTAATAGGACCTGTAGAAGGATCCTTTTACCTGAATGTCAACGTAAGGTCTTCAGCTGGGACTTTGTTGTGTGGCTCTGGCTGTCCATTCTCTGCTTGCTTACTTGTACCCAGTTTGCTTTTCAGGTCCAAAGAGCACTGGCTCTCCTTCAAAAGAAGAGGATTGAAGTCAGTAACCTGTGTGTAATAGGACAGTGCAGACACAGACAACACAAAGTGATGATCAAAGAACAAATCACTCTTGTTTTATTAAGAGTTAACAACAAAAACAAACAGGCAGATGACAAAGCATACACAAAAGCATAACGGTACAATCTACCTTGTCACTATCTTAGAAACATGCCATAAACTAATACTGAAAAACACCACAGAGAACAGTGTATAAGCTATAACTCCTTTATAAAACTAGGTCATCAATACCTTAAAGGCCATGAAAACTAGCATTTTATATTGTGTGTGTATATACATACACATAATGGCACCTTTTCTGGAACTCACTCTGTAGACCAGGCTGGCCTCAAACTCACAGAGATCCGCCTGCCCCTGCCTCCCGAGTGCTGGGATTAAAGGCATGTGCCACTGTTGCCTGGTGTATAAATATATCTTAATAGTACACAGAAGTGCAAAAGATTAAATATCATCTCATCTGCTTTTCTAATGTATATGTTAAACAGAAACTTTAAGATTTCCAATTAATTGCCTTGTCTTCCCCAAATGTGACTAGAGAATCAAGTCCATGGCAAAGGACAAACCCCAAACAACAGGAACTAAGAGAGGAATGATACAACCAGGTGACAACTCATCTTTATGAGAATCACCCTAATACTAGTTACTCTTCACGGTATCTGGAATAAACTCCAGATGATTCTAAGTTCTAGAGTCACACAGAATTCATTTCAGCTGCCCCCCACCCCACAACCCGACATCAGCACGTACCATACTCAGTTCCCGGGTTCTCTTGCCAATTTCCCTCTCCACCTGATGTAGTTCCAAGCTTAACTGCTCACTTGAGATCATTCCAGGCCATTTTGGAGGCAGTGGAGGGGGCTGTGGCTGGCCTGCCAGGGTGTTCACCTCCCTCTGTAACACCAGTCGGTTATTAATAGCCTAGTGCACAAAGCCAAGCACACATAACTCAGCACTTCATGCTATATAGAGAATGCAGCATCCCAAGTATTCACACTAAACTAGCCATATGTTCGCAATAAAAATGATCCAACTATAAACACAATCTCTTTTTAGTAGCATTTGAATAAAATGGCTTTATTTTTAAGAGATTTTTTTTTTTGGGGGGGGTGGGCGTTTCGAGACAGGGTTTCTTTCTCTGTATAGTTTTGGTGCCTGTCCTGGATCTTGCTCTATAGACCAGGTTGGCCTTGAAATCACAGAGATCTGCCTAGTTCTGCCTCCCGAGTGCTGGGATTAAAGGGGTGCACCACCACTGCCTGGTGATATAATTTATTTTTAAAAAATCTGTGTGTGTGTGTACTTAAGTGTAAGTGCCTATGGATGCTCAAAGAGAGTGCTGGATCCCCAGGAACTGGAGTATAGGCAGTTGTGAAACAGGAACCAAACTTAGATCCTCTGCAAGAACATTAGCCATTGCTGGGTGTGGTGGCGCACGCCTTTAATCTCAGCATTCAGGAGGCAGAGGCAGGCGGATCTCTCTGAGTTCAAGGCCAGCCTGGTCTACAAATCGAGTTTCAGGACTGCCAGGGCTGTTACACAGAGACTCTGTCTTGAAAAACAAAACAAAAAGCCAGGTGCTCTAGCACCTGGATTCACATGCATGTACCACCCTACCAAACACATATAAATTCGATTTAAAATTCTTGGTAACCCTTCAAAACTGAGGTACCAAATAGTTGCAGTGCTGAAGCCCTGTAATCACTCTAAGAACTAACTAAGGATGGCCAACACAGGAAGACCATGAGTTTAAGGCCACTAGGGCTGCACAGTGATCCTTGACGTCTAAACTGTCAGCACAAAGTTATCTGCAGGCCTGTACCTCCAGCCCACGGAGCTGGGTCTGCTGGCTGATCTGATGGTTCAGCTGCTGCAGCTCCAGCCGTAGCTGTTCCCGTTCAGCAGACAGAAGGGGTTTCCCATGACTGGCCACTTCTGCCAGGGGCATTTTCTCCCTGTGGTAAGAAAGAAATCATGAGGTAAAATTTTCAAGTTTTATTCTGTGAAATCATTACTGACTAGAAAAATAAAAGAAGGAAAGCTGTATGCTTTTAAGTATTTACAACAAGTAAAAAGAAGAGCTTTTACCTCTCGATGAAGTGTCCCTGAGGAGGTATGTTTGGATGAGGTGAGTATGGAGAATCTCCCCAGCCACCATGAGCTCCATATGGACTGTAATCTGTAAGGGAACAGTTTATGGTGGTAAGATGTAACTCACAAGTTTGATTCATCTTCTATATAGTACTACAATAAAATAAAGGTACACTGTATT
The DNA here is from genome assembly GCF_903995425.1 of Onychomys torridus. Classification (NCBI taxonomy): domain Eukaryota; kingdom Metazoa; phylum Chordata; class Mammalia; order Rodentia; family Cricetidae; genus Onychomys; species Onychomys torridus. The sequence continues at coordinate 33,553,864 of NC_050453.1, forward strand.
TATATGTCTCCCTCTAGAAAGTTACCTGCCAAAATGATAATCATTGTTTCTTCCCCCAATGAACCTAGTTTTCATATATGTTCTTCTCAGTGTGTGCATAAGAGTGTCTGAATGAGAGGTGACGGTTGATGTCAGGTTACCTTCCTAAAGCACTGGGATTATAGACACATGCCCACACAAGTATGATTTTATATGGGTACTGGGGATCCAAGCTCAGATCTTCTTTATCCAACCAGTCACCTCCTCACACTCCAAGAATCTGTTATTTTAATAAAGCAAGGAAGTAATTTAAAGATAATAACCAAAGGCTTTTTTTTTTTTTTTTTTTTTTTTTTTTAAAAGACAGGGCCTCTAGCCCAGAATAGCCTCAAAATCACTATATACCCAAGGATAAACGTGAACATTCTGATACCTTGTCTCCATCTCCCCAGTGCAGGTATGTACCATAACACCTGGTTTATGTGATTCTGGTTTCATGTATATTAGGCACATACTTTACTAACTGAGCTATATATACTTCAGCCCCTCAGGCAATCTTAATATACAGGCAGTTAATTTTATATTCCTAAAATTTCATGGTGTGTAATCGCTTTCTTACAGGGAAAAGTTTAAAAACCATTGTCTTGAAGATTCTTAAAAGCACTGACAGAATTACACTGAGAGGGATTCTTACCTGAAATGCTAATAGGTTTTGTGGGTGCCCCCTGAGGTGCCATGGCCTGCATTGGGCCAGCACCCTGATACAGTGTTTTGGATGTTCGCGAGATGGCACCAAACCGAGATACTGTTGGTCGGTCTCCAAATGGGATGAGGTCATCATCACTAGTTTCCACTGCTCTTCTCTGAAGATCCAATCTCTGGTCTCTCATTCCTTTACTTTCTACATTCTGACAAAAAGCAAAAATAAGATGCTATCTAGCATAATTTTCACTAGCTCTGTAGAGAGGTTAATAGAGTATGATGCTCTTATTAGTAAGAGTAAATCTTTAGTTGTCTTTGGCTGTCATAGAACATTGCTTTTAGATCACAGTAAGAAATACATGTTTAAGTACACACAGATGATAGAAAATGATAGATCCATCTATTTCTAAGTACTATGAACAGACATTAATTTGTCAGGCAAGTACTTTACCACTAAGCTATCTGCCTAGCCCACACATCGATGCTTGAGAAGCACTGTTATGACTTCTTTTACATATTCTGAAAAACTTTTAATGACATCTACATGGGTTAGTAATTTTGTTATTGTTTGCTGATGTAAGGAGATTTATTTTTCTTTGCTAATGTTACTTCAGTGTGATAGCCCTCTGGAAAGCACCTTACATTACTATTCTACTTCAGCACATTCCAGTGAAGGACTTCCTGTGGTGCAGAAGCATCTATTTTGCTGGTCCTAGCCCACCCACAGAAAGAAGTCAGGCTTGAATTTAATTTCATCTCAGTTGGCGCTGGGAACTGAGCCCAGGGCCTGCCTGGTCTCCAAGGCCCCTTGCAGTTTCTTTTCTATTTTATTTTTATTTTTTCTCTCTCTCTGGCCTGCCATCAGTTGGTTTTATCTTAGCCAGCTAGCTAAACATTATCTATTAAAACCTATATAAATCAGTGGGGAACCATTTTAGAATCAACAGGGAAAATGATGTCAAGGGATACCTTTCAAGCCAGCAATACTACACTATTTTTTTTTTTTTTTTGAGACAGGGTCTCACTATGTCACCCTGGGTAGACTAGAACTTACTCTGGAGACCAAGTTAGCCTGGGACTCAGAGATTCACCCATCTCTGGGATTAAAGGTGTGTAACATCACATCTAGCTTTTTTTTTTTTTTAATATAGTTCCAGCTGACTCTCTGACCTTGCAACCCTTCTGCCTGAGTCTCTTAAGTGTTGGAATTATAGGCATGAGTTATCTGTCCAAGAATACCATGTTTAAGCATAACTTTGATGGATGTGTACAAGGAGACTGTAGAAAGTGTCCATTACATTATATATAAGGGGCTGGAGAGCTAGCTCAGCAGTTAAGAACACTTGTTCTTGCAGAGGACCCAAGTCTGAGTCCCAGCAACCACATGGCAGCTCACATCCACCCCTAACTCTAGTTCCAGGGTACCCAATGTCCTTTGACCTCTGAAGACATCAGAATACTTGTGAAACACTGACTTACATATGAGCAAAACACTCATATGCATAAAATATATAAATAAATCTAAAGAAGTCTTTTAAAATATGAAAAGCTAAAAATTATCCACAACAGTAAAAGATTCGATAACACAGATCTGTAATTATAACTATTAGGAAGGCAAGAGTACCACAGTCTGAAATTAGCTTGTGCTATGTACAATGAGTTCCAAGCCAACCTGAAAATTCAGTGAGGCTCTGTCTCAAAAAGAAAAAAGTAACAGTTGAGCTTAGTGGCGCCTGCCTATAGTCCCAGCTACTCAGTGGACTGACACAGGGGAATATTTTATGCAAGGTCATCCTGAGCAATACAGGGAAACCCAGTGTTTAAAATAAATAAATAAATAAAATAAAATAAAGAAGAAAGGAAAAAAGGAAGAAAGGAAGAAAGAGAGAAAGAAAGAAAGAAAGAAAGAAAGAAAGAAAGAAAGAAAGAAAAAGGGCTGTGTGTGTATGTGTCAAAAAATAAGCATTAAAATCAGGGCAAGAGGCTATTTACTGACAGGGGGAGTGAAGGAGAAATGAAATTAGGGAGATTAACTACTTTTGCAAAGTTTTATTTCTATTAAGGGAGGAAGGGCAATTAATATGTAAAATACTGATACATAAGATACATTAAAGCTTCACTTATTAGCTACACAGCTACACTGTTTCTCATTAAAAAAAAAATCCAAAAAACTAAATACAATGAATTTCAGGATCTTATAAGCTCACATCAACAATTATAAGTCAAGCAACTCTTCTGACTCAATTACAATTTTCTCTTTAACCAAAAATAAAAATAAAGTACTTTTCATACATAAATTAAGGAATTCCCAATTATATATTCCTAAAAAAGAAAAATTAACATGCTTTTAAAAAGCATTAATTTTTTAAAATTTATTGTACAGATGCATACACCCTCATGCCACAGTACATGTGCAGAGTGCATGCCAGAAAACAATTTTCCCAAGTTTGTTCTTTCTTCCATGGCATGACTTCTGGGGACAGCACTGAGACATCTCTCCAGCCCTCAATGTGCTTTTTAGATTTTATTTTACAAACAGGGAGGGATCTATACTCAGGTCAATATTTCTACTACTTTTCCCCAGCTGATTTTTGAAGATAGTGTCTCTCACTGACCATGAAGATTACTGATTGGCTGGGCTGGCTAGCAAGCAAGTCCTTGGGATCTTCTCTGCTCTCCAGTGCCAGGATGACAGATACCTACCATCATGCCCAGTTTTGTTTTGTTTTTTAAATTTATTATGTTTACAGGATTCTGCCTACATGTTTGCCTGCAGGCCAGAAGAGGGCGCCAGATCTCATTACAGATGGTTGTGAGCCACCATGATGTGGCTGCTGGTGATTGAACTCAGGACCTCTGAAAGAGCAGATGGTGCTCTTAACCTCTGAGGCATCTCTCCAGCCCATGCCCAGCTTTTGATGTGGGTTCTGAGGACCCAAACTCAGGTCTTCATGCTTGTATGGCAAGCACTTTAACCACTGGGCCTCTGAAGCTACATTCTGCTAACAGTGACAAGAAAACCCCTCAGAAAGATTCTTTTCCTGTGGGAACATTTTTTACAGAAATGGGAAACTCGGGGCATAGCAGCTCACGCTGCTAATCTCAATGACTAAGGAGGATCAAAGTTCAAGGCCGGCCTGGACTACAGAGAAGTGAGGAGGACTCAAAACAACTAAATTGAAGACTCTAAAACATCAACCCCAACACTCTTACAGTCTGACGCTACCACAGGCAATCTCTCGGTGTCATAAAGTTGGGGCACCTTACCACACTGTCATTCACATGTATGGGGTCCTTGGAAGGAACACTCCAGACTCTTCAAGTATACTGGTCACTTTACTCACACAATCTTCAAACTTGACACTGTCTTTTTGTTTAAAGACATAAAGATGGTGATGGGAATACATGTCATGGTGATGTGTGAGCTCAAGGCTTTTGCAGTATCCCCATATAGCAGGAAAAGTAAGTTTTTAAACCGAGAAAAGAGTTTAACCTTACTTTCTGACCCAAGTTGATTCAAGTTAGTTGTTTAAACTACAGACTTGGAAAAAGAGTTTTATTTAGTGAATAAATCTAAATTTGTTTTGTTTTGTTTTGAGACAAGGTTTCTCTGTATAGCTTTTGGAGCCTGTCCTGGAACTCATTTTGTAGACCAGGCCACACCAGAGATTCACTTGCCTCTGCCTCCCGAGTGCTGGTTATTAAAGGCGTGTGCCACCACCACCCAGCCTAAAATACTTAAAAAAATTATTATTATTTTTTTTCTATCTATCTATCAATTGATTGATTGATTTGATTGATTGAGATAGGGTCTCTTTATACAGCCCTGTCTGGTTCTAAAATTATGTAGACCATGCTGGCCTTAAACTCACAGAGACCTGCCAGCCTCTGGATGCCTAGTGCTGAGATTAAAGTATTACAATACCATGGCTGGCAAATTATTTTAATTATGTGTCTTTGTACATCTATGTGTGGGTAGTCCACTGAGTGCAGGTGTCCACAAAGTCAGGAGGGTACTGGGTCATCTGGAGCTGGAGTTACAGGTGGTTGTGGACTGCTCAACTTGGGGCCTGGGAACAAAACTTAGGTCCTCTGCAATAGCAATATAATCTCTTAACCACTGAATCATCTCTCCATCCTGAAATCTAGGATCTTGATTAATACCTAAAAATTATTTAACTTCAGTTTATTTGGGAACAATTGCTGGGAAATTGCTACCTAAAATGATATACAATACTCTTCTTTGTTGAATAATAAAAAATATTTATTTATACTTAAATGAAACAAAGCAAAACTCAATTATTTGTCCCTTGCCTTTAATAGATGAGAATTTATGCATCTAGATTTGTACTAATTATGGTTTAGCCATCACACATACCATCATTTCCACACTCCCTGCTGCCACATCTTTGGGTTTTGCATCTTTGGTTCCAATGTAGGAGCCGATGGTATCACATGACCAAGGAGAATATTGGCTATAATCATTTGCTTTGTATTTCCCAGCTACCTTGAATTCTTCATCCAAAAACTATAGATGGAAAGGAGGAAAAAAAGAAAATAGGAAATGGGTCTATGAGTTAATAAAACAAGGAAAGCAGGGACCTTCTTAGAACATCAAATTGAAGCAATATAATGACAGCTATTTGATTATTAAGTGTCAATAGATTTTTACAGACTGAAAAATATGAAGATTATTTTAGCCTTCGTAATTGTTATTAGCAGAAAAAAAAGGAAGTATTTCAATATCCTTCAGTGACTCAAGCTAGGATCTTAAGAGGTTTGGTTAGCATTTTACCCTCTATCTTAGATGCAGTCAACATTTAAGTGTATACCATGCTACACATTTGCTAGATTGTTCCCATGGAGCCTTAGTAAATTCTCAGGAAAACAAGAACATTCTAAGTATCTCATATACTCTATGAGGTGGGTGGTGATGCAACAACGCTTTGCTGGTGCTTCTTCAACAGCTGTGTTCCCTGTCTTGAATACATTCTGGCCCTGGGGTTGATTAAATTAAGTAAAAGGGTAAGATGCCTCATTTTTATTTTTCTGACTGAAGTGCTATAGTTATCTAATAACAATACCCATTCCAAGGCCAATGTATTTTTTTTTTATTAAATTACAACATTTATACTTTTGTAATGCTTAACCTTTTTGAAGTCCTTTCATATACACTCTAATGTAGAACAGATAACTTTTAGAACATATTACCACCTAACAAGTATGCTCTTCCACCTGAATGTTATATATCATGCAGCTACAAAGAAGAAAGAGATAAATGCACATCAACATGCACATCCAAGTTAAGCAAAAAAAAAAAAAAAAAAAAAAAAAAAAAAATCCACACTAACACTAAATGTGTTCATGCACATAGAAAAGTTGAAATATGTAACAAAACTGTCAGTCATAGGAAATGGGAGTTTGAAGAAAGTATTCTTTCTATAGCATGCATTCCTATAATGTATAAATTTAGTACAACTATATGTAGGCTGCTTATAATCAGAACAGAAGTTTAAATATAGGGCTAGCCAGGCATGATGATGCACGTCATTAACCTAGCACTCTGGAGAGACAGCATTACCATGAACGTCTACTTGAGATTACCTCTATACATTAAAAACGTTACTATTTGTGAGTACAATAACCTTCACTTTACTGATTTTTTTTTAAAAAATGGAATCTTGACATATGTAGCTCACAGCATCCTTGAACTCATGGTGATCCTCCTGCCCCAACTTCCTGAGTGGGGAGATTATAGGCATGCACCATCACACTCAGCTTTCACTTTCCAACTTTCATTATTAAGCATAGTTTGTCAGTTAGTAATATTGTTTAGATTCATAATTCTACATATAAAGAATGCAAAACATTCTTTTTATTGGTTTGTTTTTCAAGACAGGGTTTCTCTTTTTTCTCCGACAGTCTCTGCCTCCTGAGTGCTGGGATTAAAGGCATGCGCCACCATGTCTGGTATAAAACATATGCTTTAAATATTTTGACTTGGAGAAAAAAAATCGATACTCTAATTAGATACATTATGTATAACATAACGCATTCATTATGAATGAAGTATGAGAAGAGGTTTCATGTCTCCCAGGCTGGCTTCAAACTTGGTATCTAGCCAAGAATGACCTAGAAATTTTAATCCTCTTGCCTCCTTGCCCAATTTATAAGGTGTTATGGATTGAACCCAGAGAGCTATACACACAAAGCAAATACTCTACCAACTGAGCTATGAGCTACATTTTCAGCTCAAATTGTCTAATTAAAAGACAAAGTTGATAAATTCCTAGCAAGACTAACCAATGAAAAAAATATTAGTATTAGAAATGGAAAATGAGGACAACACACACTCATCACAGCTATCAGCAATGTTTTGCTGGGCAGAGTTGGTTATGTAATCCCAGCACTCCAGCTGAGGCAGGAGACCCTGAGTTTGAGGCCAGCTTGTGCTACAAAGTGAATTTAAGGTGAACCTAGGCTACAGTGTGAGATTCTGTTTCAAAAACACCTAAACTCAAACAAATCTATTAGCACTATTTTATAGAAACATTAAATGCAATGCTCAAAACTGTAGCACTATGGTAAATAAACCAAGGATCCCCTCCTAAGTTTTACTGTCTATCCTAATTTACGCATCTCTCCTAATTGTTTTTAACCACACTGTTGGTTCACTGCCAAATTAAATCTTAATTTATGTTTCAATTATTTAAAAATTATGGAAATAGAAATAGAGACTTGCCGGGCGGTAGTGGTGCATGCCTTTAATCCCAGCACTCGGGAGGCAGAGGCAGGTGGATCTCTGTGAGTTCGAGGCCAGCCTGGTCTACAGAGCTAGTCCAGGACAGGCTCCAAAGCTACACAGAAACCCTGTCTCAAAAAAACAAAAAACAAAACAAAACAAAACAAAACAAAAAAAAAAAAAAAAAAAAGAAAGAGACTTTTTGCTTTCTCTACACAAAGACTAAAAATGAGTCAGGAATATCTATTACCACTCTTAATCCAATATCATACTGTAGAGCAACAAGATAAGAAAACATGTAATTCTGAAAAGGAAAAAAAAGGTGATTATACACTAGGACACAACAAATACTAGAATTAAGAAGGAAATTTAGCAAACCTGTTGAATAGAAGAGTCACTAAACAAAAATCTGATTCTTTTAAAAAAATGTAATCACATTCACTGTGTATGATCTGTGTGTACACTTAAAGTCTATTTCTTTTAAATAAAAAACACAAATTGAGGGTTAGCAAGATGGCTCAGTATGTCAAGGCACTTATCAAGAAGCCTGATGACTTGAGTTTGGTCCCCAGGACCCACAGTAGGAAGATCGATTCCTAACAACTGTTCTCTGACCTCTAGACACACCACCCTAGCCCCCAAATAAGTAAATATAGTTTAAAAAGGAGAGAATTTTCAAAAAGAATTACATTTAAAGTAGTTTTTAAAAGTCAGTTATGGCTGGGTGGTGGTGGCACATGTCTTTAATCCCAGCACTTGGGAGGCAGAGACAGGTGGATCTTTGTGAGTTTGAGGCCAGCCTGGTCTACAAAGTGAGTTCCAGGACAGGCTCCAAAGCTACACAGAGAAACCCTGTCTTGAATAAACAATTAACAAACCAACCAAAAAAAAAAGTTAGTTATGTAAATATATTAAGGGTACATCACGCCGATAGAAAGGTGTAGTTTCTTTGAATGCTGATCAAGAGCAACATTGAACTAACCCCCTAACTCCTAATTTGCTCTATTATCCAATAGAAATAGAATGTGGTTCATATATGTAATTTAAAAATTTCTAGGAGCCATACTTAGACCCCATCTCCAAACACAAGCCAGCCAGCAAGCAAACAAGGAAAAAACCTGGTGAAATTTAATTTAATCTATATATCTAAGATATTAAAAACATACCTACCCTAATAAAGTAATCATGCCAAAGCTGACTGCAAGACACTGTACAAACAATGCTCAAATCGTTAAATGGTATAGGGCCAATGAGCTATCCCTACAGAGGAAAAATAGACACTGATTCTAACATTTTGCATAATAACTCAATTCTAAATGGGTTATGGATCTAAATGTAAAATGAAACAAATCTCTGGAAGAAAAAAGAAAACTAGCCTCATAATTTTGAAACTTGACAAACATCTCATGAACAGATAATTTCTTTCTTTCTTTTTTTTTTTCCAAGACAGGGTTTTTCTGTATAGTCCTGATCATCCTGGAACTCACTCTGTACAACAAGTTGGCCTCAAACTCAGAGATTTGTCTGCCTCTGCTTCCTGGTATTAAAGATGTGCATCACCACCAACCACCCCGCTCTCATTTCTTAAACAGGCTACATTACCATTAAAAATGATAATGGCAAAATTAACACAGGTTTAAAAATGACATGCTTACTTCTTCTTGATGGAATGCAGGAGGCAATGTTGGTGAAGGCGCAAAAGGAGGTGGAGAGATAACCTTTCTTTCCTCGAGCTGGGCCATTATTTCCTTCCGTCTGCGATGTAGCTCATCCAAGCTAGGATGAGGTTGGGGAGGGGGAAGCCGACTATAAGGAGGCTCCTGAAAATCGAAAGATTATTTAAAGTTGACAAAGAATTCCAGCACATATTAAGTATATATATTTAAAACAGAAGAAGATATACACATCTTAACATCCAGAAATATCAACACTAAAGAGAATAAAGAAAAAAGGAAAAAAAAAAGGAAGCCAACCCAAACTCTCAAAATCTTCTAGATTTCCTAGCTAATCTAGACTTAGTACGCAAACTACCAATGTTTAGATTGGTGAAGCTTCCATTATGGTTTTGCTTTTTTTTTAAAAAAAATAAAAAAAAATAACACCACATTTCAGGACCAGGGAGATGGACCAACAGGTAAAAGTACTGGCTGTTACTCCTAACAATCCAAGTTTGAGCTCATAGAGCCTATGTGGCGGGGCACACGCATAATCCCAGTCTGCTATAGTGGTATGTGAGGAACAGAAGAATCAGCTGGAAGCTTATAGACAAGCCAACCTGGGGGATGCTGAGCAGCAGCAAGAACAAGAGAGACCGTACTAAACAAGGTAGAAAGTAAGAACTTACTGTCAAGAGCTGTACTTTGACCCAAGTGTGCAGTGACACACATACACCTGTGTTCTCACACATACACCAATTACACATACATACATACATATACAAAAAATAAAAAAGTCTAAAAAAATATTTAAGAAATAGATTTTTGGGAGGCTGGAGAGATGGCCAGGTTAAGAGTATTGGCTGCTCTTAAAGAGGTTTGGAGTTCAATTTCCAGCAACCACACAGTGGCTCACACACCCATCTATATATAATGAGATCTGGCCTGCAGGCAGAACACTGTATACATAATAAATAAATAATAAAAAAAAAAAAAAGAAATAGAAGTTTTCATATAAAGAGAATCAATTAAAAAGGTTATTACCATAGCAAAGTAAGAATCCTCATAAATATAAATTAAGTCTATGTAATAAGTAAAAAAATACAGCATACCCTAGGGTATGAAGGTCTGATCTGAGCTGGATGAGGAGCCACTGGATAGTAACCCTCTACCTGTTGGTATCGTTCTCTGGACTCAGGCATGTAGGATGGTACTGCTGCAGATGGAATCTCAATAGGTATAGGGCTTTCCCGGAAAATCTCCTCTCTTGTATAAGACGGAGCAGGGTACACACGGCGGCCATCATAGTGAGGTGGGTACATAGGTGGGTATTGTTGTGGCTGTGTGCCATACTGAGAGTTTATAACACGATCTTGGAGGTAGGGTGGATAATGATCCAAGTATGGAGGACCAGGTTCAGGAGCAGATGGTGGAGGTCGAACAAAGCGGGACACACATGGTGGTGGAGTATAGTACATACCTGTACAATATAAAAGAGGAACCCAAAACAGTGAGCACATCTGCTTTTTATATAAGCTTTTGTTTCTCCTTTTAAAACATTAAAACGCCTAAGTGTTATAACCTACTTATTTCTTTATAAACTTTCACAATACTTGTACAGTTTAGGCTAGCTTTATAAAAGTTAGCAAGCAAATACTATCCTTAGGGCCAGGAGTGCAGCTCAGTGGTAATGTTTGCTTGGAACTGATAAGGCTCTAAATTCAATCCCAGAGAAACTTCCTCTTCCAAATAAATAAATAACTATTAAAAATAAATAGAAAAGATCAATCTACATAAAATCTAAAATAGTAATTGACCCTTCCTTCTGGTTTGTCCTAATGCAACAGTCACTGGAAAATTTTCACAAGCACCCTTGATGCTCAGGGTCTACTTTACTTCTCAAACTCTGTAGACTTTTAGATCCAAGACTGCATGAATACTGGTCAAGCACTTTATTACTCAGCAAGATTCTTAGCTCCTTTTAAATATTTCATTTTGAGACGGTCTTCTGAAGTTGCCCAGATCAGCATTGAACTCACTTTGTAGCCCAGACATGCCTCAGGCTCCAGAGTAGCTGCAATTATAGTCCTGCTCTAGCAGGCTTTGCTATTGTAGAGTTTCAACTTCAAAACTATCATGTACTAGATGTGACATGCTACAGGCTCACTTTTCATGATACAGCATGCACAAGACCTGCACAAGCTTCAGCCAGTCCCAGCATGGAGGGGAAGGTGGACATGCAATTCTCCCAGGGGCTGAGGAACTATTAGTGTTTGAAGCTGCCGAGAGGGAGAGTCAGTTCTCTTTACTGATGTGACCCGTGGTAGGCTGACTACTACCAAGCAAGTCAAGATTAGCGGAGCAACATAACCTGAACTTGATGGGGAAAGAAAAGAAACAACAAGGAAGAGGCAACCTCAAAGTTGGGTAGGAAGGGATGGGAAGGTGGTAAGGGAGGCACCGACAGGAGTGTGTTAAAAACACATTGCATCAAACACTCCATAACCGGTTTTTAAAAAGGTCCAGTTTGCTGTATACATCTAGTGGCTCCTCTGGCTCTAGAGTTCTTAGACAGTCAGCAACTGTGGCAGTAGACTTTCACCTGGAACCACCAGTGAAGACCAAAGGCTTTACTTCTGCTCTCCACACCAGCCGTGCAGCACTTTTCTAGGACTCCTTTTCTGAAGACCTAGTTTAAGCCCGCTTCCCTAGTACTTCCACCAATTTGAAAGAAGCCCATTCCTCCACTAAACCTTCTTATGCTTAATACAGCTACAAAGATTTCTGTTCTCTGTAACGGAACCCTCCCTGATAAAGTATAACGCTATAAACCGGCTGCCTGAACAAAAACAGTTACAGTTTTTCAGAAGATAAAAATTAAGTAACATTCTTTTATAACCTGTATCAGTCATGTGTAGAGACCCACAGAGGTTTCCTAGTGAGAACTTACTCAGGGTCTGAGAATCTGAGCTTGCTTTACCCAGTAGAGCTACATAAGGGGATGATTTGACCACAGGCATAGTTACCAGGTGTTTGGAAAGGTCTACACTTGGCTGTGCAGTGTGCTTTGATTTAACAAGGGAGAGGTCTTTTACCCCACCCCTTGGCATTGCTATAAAAAGCTCTTTTGGATAAATGGAAAAGGCTGTTAGGTATTGACCCAGGTCCTCCTGAAGCTATCCTGTGTTTTTCTTTTTGTCAACTAGGCTCTCTCTCTTTCTACCTAATATTTTCTTAACCCTCTCTCCTCCTCATAGGAACCCTGGAAAAGGTGGGAGCTGGCTCCCACAGTCATGTTATATCAATCAAAATCTATTCATATGCTGGGTGCCTGCAATCTCGGCACTTAGGAGTGTGAGGCAAAAGGATCATCATGATTCAAGGCCAGTCTGGGCTACAGTAAGTTCAAGGCAAGCCTGGTATACACACTGCAAGCAAACTGCGTCTCAGAAAACAAACTAACCTACCAATAAATAAGCAATAACAAAACTATAAAAATTCACTAGTTTTGAATGTAGAGGGGACATGTGACTTAAAGGTGAAAGCCTACAGGAAAAAGAGAACAGGAAAGATAATTTATTACCATTAAAACAAAGCTAAACCTGTCTCTGGCAGAACCAATCAATACTTTAGTTTGAAATATCAGCATCCCCTTTAACCTTTTCTGCCTCTGCCTCAGGAGTGCTGGGATCAAAGGCATGCATCAACACATTGAGCTAGTCTTTACTATTAAGCTGACTCTGTACTATAGAACTTCTAGATCAGTGGATCTCAACCTTCTTAATGCTGTGACCCTTTAATACAGGTTCCTCATGGTGTGACTTCTAATCATAAAATTATTTTTGTTGCTACTTCATAACTGTAATTTTGGCCCATTTACGAATCGAAATGTAAATATTTTTAGAGATGGAAGGTTGCCAAAGGGGTCACAACACACAGGTTGAGAACTGCAGCTCTAAAGACTTGTATTACAAAGCCAACATGGAAACTGCCGGCTAGTCTTATGTCAACTTGACACATAAATTAGAGGGATCTGAAAGGAGGGAACCTTAATCGAGAAAATGCCTCCACAAGATCTGGCTGTAAGGCATTTTCTTTCTTTTCTTTTTTCTTTTTGGTTTTTCAAGACCAAGTTTCTCTGTATAATAGCCCTTGGCTGTCCTGGAACATACTCTGTAGACCAGGCTGGCCTCGAACTCAGAGATCCACCTATCTTTTCCTCCCAAGTGCTGCAATTAAAGGTGTGCGCCACCACGCGAGGCTGTAAGGCATTTTTCTCAATTAGTGATCAATGGGGGAAGGCCCAGCCCACTGTGGGTGGTTCCATCTCTGGGCTGGTGGTCCTGGGTTCTAATGAAGAGGAAGCCATAGGGAACAGGCCAGTAAGTAGTACCCCTCCATGGCCTTTGCATCAGCTCCTGCCTCCAGGTTCCTGCTCTATTTGAGTTCTTGTCCTGACTTCCTTCAGTGATGAACAGCAATGTGGAAGTGTAACTCAAATAAATCCTTTCCTCCCAACTTGCTTTTTGGTCATGGAGTTTGGTTGCATTAATAGTAACCCTCACTAAGACAGAAACCATGCTGTAAATTTAGTTTGCATCCACTACATATTTTTTTTTCATTCTTAGTCAGCTTTACACAGTCTACTTATGCAGTAAATGCTAATCCAGTCTATAAAATTGATAGACTTGATCCTTTTTACTTATACGATAAATCTGGGTGACTTAAATGAAAGGTATTACCCTGCTGATAAGGTGCTGGCTCAAATGCTGGGGCAGTTCCTCGAGGGTCCTGATAATAAACATCTGCTTGTGGTGTTGGATATAACTGAGAACCTCGAGGTACCATCTGAATTGGTTTGGTGACAGGCATGGGAGGCAGATCTGTTGGTCCCCTTTGAGGTACAGGATGTGAATTCACAGGTAAGGCAGAAATACTTTTAGGGGCAGATTCCAGCCTAAGGAAACAAAATTATATAAGACAAATGTAAAGTCTCTAAACTATACTTTTAATGTACATTAAATGTTTCACATTAAAAGATTGCCAGTATTTGGAAAACTGATATATTTGAATGTTAATCTCTCCTACAAATTAAAAAAATTAGCCCCCCCTTAAAAAAATCATTAGTGCAGGAAAAAGAAGTACAAAGGCAAACAATTTATTTTGGGGGGCCAGGCTTTAGCTCAGTTGTTGGGTTCAATCCTTAGCACAACATAGCTGGGCATAGCGCTGCACACCTTCAATCCCAGTATCTGGGAGTGACAGCAGGAAGATCAGATTTGCAAGGTCATCTTTGGCTATGAAGTGACTTAAAGGACAGACTTTGACTCAAAACAGAAGAAAAAACAAAACCCAGGAAGTACTGTCTTTAGAAGCAAACATTTTTTCCCCTCTACTCAGTTTACAAGGAAGAAATGTGATGACGTACAGGTCGGGAGGAGACCCAGGAGCACTGCTGCTCAGGTGGTCTAGCTTTCCTGGCTTCAGACTAGAGTCAAAGCTGGGGTCTGTCCCACGGGGAATCAGTTGTGTCACCGTGCTCCCTGCCGATACAATTCCATTTGGTAGTGCAGATGGTTTCCTGCTGGACAAATCCACTGCACCTTCATCAGGAAGTATAGGTGCCGAAGGCAGGCCCACCTCATTAAGTTGACCCAAAGAGGCACTCAGGGGTCTTCTGGGAACCAGACGTTTGTTCATTTTACGAAATCTATATGAAAAGCAAATGTTTCAACCAAAATTAGTAAATTTTTTAGCAATTAGTAAAAATCAGTTAAAATCATTTAAAAGTACTCAAACTTAGTGTGGAAATGACTTATTTTGATATCTAGTTAATGATAAAATAGCTTCCCATAGAAACGCAATAAAAACTTAAAAAACTTTTAAGAAATGTACTTAATTCATAAAGATTTCTTATGCACTGAAGGGAATTCAGTGATTCTTTTTGCATTTCTTAAAGCCAACAAATTGTTCCTTATCCCAAAGTCTGCATCCCATGATTCTCATACTTACTTTTCCAGTTCTTCTTGTGAGTGTGCAAACGTACAGCTGGCCCCACGAGGGCATCCTCCTCTCTGCTTCATATCTCGACACATGTATGTTTTGTATTTGCTATGCTGTGGAGGCTAAGACCAAGACCGAAATATCACACAGTAACAAATGTAATTTTTTATGTTTTACAGTTTAGGATTCTGATAGCATGAAATAATTTAAGCTAATTCCCACATTTATCTACTATGCAGAGCAAAAGTATGGGGAGGAGGAATCACAGAGTTTAAAATTAAATTTTAATTATTATTTGTGTGTGTGTGCATGAGCAAACATGCAGGGGAGAGGGGATGGGGGGGGGATCTGTGGGGTGGTGGGGCACCACTGGAGATCTGAGGACAATTTTGTGGAGTTGGTTTTTCCTTACACTTTTGCCTGGGTTCCAGGTGTTGAACTTAGTTGCTTAAAGCTTTTGCCTGATAAGAGATCTTTGCAGGTCCAAAATTAAAATTTAAAAATAGTATAAGAGCTCAGAGTTAGGGCTGTTCTTCCAGAGGACCTGGGTTCAATTCCCATTGCCCACATGGTAGCTCACAACCATCTAGAACTCCAGTTCCAGGAAATTAGGCACCCTCTTCTGGCCTCCACAGGCACCAAGCACATACATGTACATGCAGATAAAACACCCATACACATTGAAAATAAAAGTGCTTCTACTAAAACAACACAGCCTTGAGTGTTGGAGCAATTCTGAACTGGGGTCAGTACAGCTCTCAGCCCGCATCAGAGAAGCTTCTCTGTACAGTGGATGAGGTTAACACAGTGCAGAAAATAGGTGAGTATGGCATGTTGTTACGGGCTTAGAGACTATATGGACGAGAAGTCTGGCGGAAAGACCGTACTTGACAAGGCCAGAGCACTCATGAACTCCAGCAGCTGTGATCACTTCCACAAGGTAGAGTCAGTCAAGCCTGTTGTATGGAGTGGGACGAGGCTCCCAACTAAGGAGCTTTGAACAGCTGATGGCTTACAAAGGAGGGAAGACTGTTGAGCATGCTCCAGCAGCTGGCCTCATACTCAGAAGTATCTGGATAGTACAAAGTGCAGTTGATGGGCCATCAAATTTAAATTTAAAAAAAGAGGATATAAGTTGGAGGTGCGGGTGAGCCTGAGCAATGAGCAAGATCACCACTGTATAAACTTCTCAAAGAAAAGGAAAAATGTTTTTAAAAGTCCTCATTTTTTTCTAACATGCTGATATTCTCAAATACATGTGTTATCAGAAATTAATAATGAGCTAGATATAACTCAGTGGTTAAGAGCATTTTGTAGAGGACTGGGGTTCAGTTCAGTTCCCTGTACCCACACAGTAACTTACAGCCATTTGTAACTCGAGTTCAAGGAGATGCAATGCCATCTTCTGACTTACGGCACCAGGCTCAAACATGGTGCATACACATACACAGAAAAAAACCACACACACATACATAAAATATTAATCATTTTTTCCTCAATAAGTTTCAAGGTTCTCTTTCCAAAGAGTTGAAGACTTTAAAATGCATATGCCAGACATGGTGGTACATACCAGCATGTCCCAGCATTTAGGGGTAGAGGCAAGAATATCAAGGAGTTCAAAGCCTTTCTCAACTATACAATGAGCTCTTAGCTAGGGTGGCGATGGACCAGCCTGACCCCATCTTGTCACAAGGTCAAAATAAATTCACTCCTATTTTCTGTAAAACTTGGGTTTGACCATGTCTTGACCCATTTTCTGGAATTTGACAGGTTCCACACCCTATACCCTCATCTCCACCCTGATAAGATGTGTCAAATAATATTTGAGATGTTCTGCCAAGTTCCTATGTAACTGAAAAGCCCCTAGCCTTGCAGTTTAGAGGCTAATATAAACCCCACTTTAGGAAGATAACCCTAACAAAAAAAAATAAAGCTTGCATAACTCGACCAAAGAATTTAGTTAATGGTTTTCACGCTCATTCAGTGGGATTAACAATGGGCTATATGAGACCCTGTCTCACAAAAATAAGACCAAAAAGATTTCCAAAATGTATACCCTTCTAACATTTGTGTAATGATCATGTAACATATAACTGTCTACTAACAAAAATCACAAAATACGGGCCAGCAAGATGGTTCAGTGAGTGATGCTGCCAAGTTTGATCTTTAGGACCCACAAAGCTGTCCTCTCACCTCCACATGTATACTACCCACACACATACACAAATAAGTGTAAAAAATACTTTTTTAAATTTGAAGATGCTTTGGCACACTAATGTAATAAGCATTATTAATGAAATTCCTTAAAATACTAACATTGAAAAAAAAAAAATTCTACAAGCCAGGCGGTGGTGGCGCATGCCTGTAATCCCAGCACTCGGGAGGCAGAGGCAGGTGGATCTCTGTGAGTTTGAGGCCAGCCTGGCTTACAAAGTGAGTTCCAGGAAAGGCAACAAAGCTACAGAGAAACCCTGTCTCAAAAAACAAACAAACAAACAAAAAAACCCAAAAGAACCAAAAAAATAAAAAAAATAAAAAACTACAAATATATAAGTACTAGTGATTTAGCATTGGTACCCAAAAAGTGACATTATCAAACTGAAATGTAATATGAAGTGAAGAGAGTAAGCATTTTTTGTCTTTTTTTTTTTTTTTTCCAGAGCTGAGGACCAAACCCAGGGCCTTGTGCTTGCTAAGCGCTCTACCACTGAGCTACATCCCCAAGCCCAAGAGTAAGCATTTTTAAATGGAATAAGCTTTACTAAGGAATCTATTTTTAATCCATCAAATATTGCTATATCTGATGTGAAATGATCCCAGAACAATGACCAATAAGAATTAGTGACAGGAAAAAAAAAGTTAGTGTCAGATAAAATTACTTGAGCAAAACCGACACACTAACTACTAACCAGGCTAACTTACAATTTCTACAGTCAGAGTCTTTTTTTTAAACAATTTTAAAAATTATTTTATATGTATGGGTGTTTTGCCTACATGTATGTCTATGTAGCAGTGCATGCCTGCTACCACAGAGGCCAGAGCAGGACATCTGATTCCCCTGGAACTGGAGTGACAGAAGGTTGTGAAACACCATATGGGTACTGGGACTTGAACCTGGGTTCTCTGGAAAAGCAGCCAGTACTCTTAACCACTGAGCCTCACTCCAGCCCCTACAGTCAGTCTTAAAATATTCACATCATTATTTTCTGCTCTGTATCTCTACCTACACTGGCCAGTTTCTAGACATACCCAGAGTGGCTGATCTGCAGAATTCAAACAGCAACTCCTTACCTGTTGTTGGTCTGCTCCTTTTTTGCTGTGGTTCTGAATATAATCAACCAGTCCATGTACTACTGTACGTACAGCAACCAGGCCATTTTCTAGCTGTTCCCATGTTGGAGGAGGAGCATCTATAAAATTAAACAAAACCTATAATCTTAAGCAATGTTTTATCCAATATTAAACCAATGAAGGTAATATCAGCATTTTGATGCCACCAAGTTAATCATTACAGAGCTTTCGACACTTATTCATCTGTGATGGTTAGTGGTGTCAACTTAAAAGGACCTAGAATCACCTGTGAGATAGGTGTGCCTGTGAGGTATTCTCTTAATTATGTTAACTTATCTAGAAAGACCCATCTTAACCGTGCCAAGACCATTCCCTAGGCAGAAGATCATGGACTATATAAAACGGAGAAAGCAAGCTAAGCAATACTTTGCATTCATCCCTACTTCCTGATTGTGGATGTGATAGGAGCAGCTGCTTCAAGCTTCCACTGCTTTGACTTCCCTGCCATTGTAGACAGCACCTTGCGCTGTGAGCTGAAATAAACCCTTTCTCTCTTGAACTGCCTCCAAACACAGGCACACACGCACACAACACATTAACACATGCTAACAAACACAAAATGAAGTGAGAAAATATTTTCACAGGTGAGATCTCTATAAGACTACTGTTGATGGTATTTGTACTGGGCTTTAAAACACAGATGCCATTGCAACTCTAGGAGGGAGAATCAGGTTTGAAAATAAAGGAAAAGTCAACAGTCACTTTGTACAAAAAAGACCACTTTTTGGATCACTAACCCTGTCTGAAAATAAATTCCTCCACTATACTCAAGGTGAAGTTCTAGACAATAAAACAAATGATAAGAATATAAGAGTCCTTGGATAATGATGAATTGAAAAAACAGAGCAAAGAACGTGGAACAAGTATATGTAAACTTCAGACAGAGAAGGTCTCCTTGAAAATGAGGGTGGGGGCATAGTACAGTGTTGTATAACATGCTCCAAGGCCTTGGTTTCTACTCCCGGAGGCTAAAAAATAGAATAAAAGAGAAAAAAAAGTTAAATATGGTAAAAGACCCATAAGAAAGGTTTAAACATGTTCAGTGAAGTTATTAAGGGAGAAACATTCTATTCAGAAAGAACAAGTGTAAAGGCCTTGGTGTGGGAGTATGACTGGAGTCTTCCATGGTGGTGGCCAATTTAGACAGAGGTAAATGGAAGACAAGATCATGATCATAGATCATTTGGAACACCTTAGATCACCTTACATCGCAGAAAAGATTTTAACTTTTATTCTGAGTGATAGAAATATATATAATGTAGAATTTCTCAGCAGAGAAGCATCAGCATGAAGAATTGAAATCCCATGCAAAACAGGCAGTTAGTCCATAATCTCTATATATGGAGAGATGGGACTTTTAGCAGGAAAGGCTACTGGATTTTGAATGGCCTTGAAAGGGCGGGCCCAGGCAATCTGCTGATACATACATACATTATGAGAAAAAGAAGAGCAGGGTTTCTCTAAGGATTCTGGGCCAACAAATGGAAGAACAGAGCAGCCACTAGGAGGACAAGGATTAAGGTCTCACATTTGGACAGATGAAGTCTGAAATGCTTACTAGACATTCAAGAGGACTGCTAGACTGGGCCAGCAACATGATGGATACAAACACAACACAGTGCTGAGGAAAAGGGTCTGGACCTAAAAGACCAACTGACACACATGCCGTTATATTCTGTGTCACCAAAATCAGGGAAAAAGATGAATTTATACCACTGCACAAAGTTTAAATTTAAAAAATTAAATTAAAAAGCTAAACTAACTGGCAAGCAAGCAAGCAAGCAAGCAAACAAACAAATCCAATGACATGGGGGCTCACAACCATCTTTAACTCTAATTCCAGGAAATCTGACATCCTCTTTGACCTCCAAAGATACCGGGCATGAAGACACACAGTCACACACATGCAAGCAAAACCCTAATACACAGAAAATAAAAATAAATAAATCTAAAATTAACTTTTAAAAAGATCCCAGAACTGAAGAAATGTGGCAAATTTGTTCAATAAAGATATTTAAAGATAAAAGATAATCTTGGGGATGAGTATAGCTCGACATTCAAAAGGTCAGAGATTATGGAAATGTAAAATCAGCAGATGGTACTGACAAGTGAAATTAAGAGAATGGGGTGGCCTGGAAGTCAAGAAAACTGATTCAAAGACAAAGAGTAACAAGTCATGTTGTGAGGCTAGAGAGACAGTCAGCAGTCAAAAATGAGACTGTACTTCCTGAAGACCCAGATTCAGTTGCCAGCATCCACACAACAGGGCAGCTCACAACCAGCAGTAACTCTCCAGCTCCCGGGGATTCAATGCTTTTTTGGCCTCAGAAGGGCTTAGCAAAGAAGAACAGATAAACCCTATGTCTCAAAGGGCAGTGAAAGAACTAACGTTCAGATGACATAAGAAACAGCTACATGAGCGGGCATCAAAGATGAACTCACTCTGAAATACGGAACAGATGACAATGAACATCAGGAACCTTTGGGAATGGCTCTGAAGTGATAACACCAGCATTGACAGAGGTAACACTTGATGCCAAGGATGCAGAGGAAACAGCTCTAAGGGCACAGACACCACTTTTATGGATGGGGTAGTGGGGTGATGCATATACAAATAAAGCAGCAGAAGCTTTTCTGTATCAAAGAGGCATCCAATATTAGTAAGTGCTGAAAATATAGGAAGTAGCTTAAGGATCTTATGTCATCTCTGGAAGTAGTGACTAGCAAACTGTAGTAGTAGTAGTATGGACGGTTAGCTCTGCATTCGAAGTAAACCCTGAGAAGACAGAAGCTAAAATATTGTTCAGCTAACAGGTCATTGGGTACATTTTCAGGTCAAGGAGGGGTGAGAAAGGAATGGCCAAGTAAAGGTATAGAGAACAATCTCCCATCTGGACCAGAGGTGAGTATCTGGGATCATACCGAGAGAGGCCTGCCCCTAGGTCCCATCCCTGGACACCAGCCATTCCGGGGAAGACATGCCCAACTTGGCCCCAGTTTCTGGCCATTGGGTGGGCCCCATGGGAAGGTTCCCCTTTTCCAAGACCCCAGGCAGACCCTGCAATCTCCACTCCCTGCCCCCACACACATCCACCCGAGACCCCAGTCACTTCCTGAGACTTAGAGACCAACCCCCAGCTCCCATCCTGCCCTGGAGCTCCCATCTGGACCAGAGGTGAGTGCCTGGGGTCATACCCAGAAAGCCTTGCCCCTAGGCATCCCTGGGCACCAGCCATTCCAGAAAGACCTGCCCAACTTGGCTCCAGGTTCTGGCCATCAGGCAGGACCCCCCTCCCCCACCGGGAAGGTTCCCCTTCTCCAAGACCATCTGGACAGAGAGAGGCTTCCTGAATCTGTCAGCTATGTCTGGACCAAGTGCACCGATAAGACCAAGAACGAATCCACAAGGAGATGGGCTGACGTCGAGGCAGAAGTACATACAACAAAATAAAGAGAATAATTAATGGAACAAGGTATTATGAAAAGATGGGATAATGGATATGCAGCTCAAGGAAAGCTGAGAAAAGGAGCTGTGACAAAGATGTCAGAAGAGGAAAATACAGCATGCTGTGGCAGGGGAGTTATGAAGGAGAGCTACTTTCTTAGTGAGGTAAGCAGTACATTATAAAGTACTGAATGAGTTTTAGTTAAGGCGAACTAATGAGATAAAGAGGATATTATCTGGGGCAAAATCTAAAATACTGCTGAAAATATCCGGGAAAATGACTTTGGGAAACTTGAGATGAATGTAACAAAAGATAACTGAAGAATCACCAAGCAGTACTGAGGTACACAAAATAGTCCATTAATTTCTCTTGGCTTTACCTGGACTAGGGTCAATGTTTGCTAGTAACTCCAAGTGGGGTCTTAGTCGGTTCAAGTTTGCCGGGTCTCCAGTCCGCTGGAGAGCAATTGTTAGCTCCTGAACACTCTGTGCAAAAGAGGCAGGGGTCTGCAACTTCAAAGAAAATGGACAACATTAATTTCCCTTTTCAGACACAGTTTATTTATACTTGCATTTTTGCAATTTATTAATTTTAGTTTGTGTCTATCCACCTAATCTGTGCTTTGGCCAGACAGATTACCTGCTACCTAAACAAGATTTCTCTATCCACAGCTTGTTACATTGTGTACAATACTGTTTCTTCTGCTATCACATACGTCAAATGCGAGGCCTTTCTTCCCATACTACCTTTTAGTTGGGTTCTTGGTAATCCTTCCAAATAACTGAATTTTGGAAGTGTAATCTAGAAATCATGTCAGATGATGGAACAATGCCACTGAGTACAGTCAACTGAATGAATTGAAGTTCTTAAGACCAAAGATCATGACACTAAATATATAAACCGTACAAACGGAATTTCATTTATTAAATAGTCTAAATAATTTCAAATGTCTAGACAGCTGAAAAATCCTGTTATATTCTGATTGCAGGACACAGAGAAATCAAACTGGAACTGACCTGGATCTTTCCTTCCTTGGCTAGCTGATGTAGTGCTATATAGCTCTATGCAGGCTGCTGGGGTTGACAAGCCAACAATGGTCTCACCCAGCAGTGTACCCTGCATGCTAACCAGCTACGTAAGAGGTGCCCATCAATGCAATGTGGCATGAATGTTACTGGGTTAACCAAGAGGCTTTTTAAACTGGAACATAAGCCTGCTCCACATCTGGTACTCACAACTAATATTGTAAACCTGTCAAAATTCATGGCCAAGCAGGTCACACGCAATGGGTGAAACTATTTTTGTTTTGCTAGATGGATGTGTCATCAAAGTGCCTTAATATTTTTGTTGATGCCTACAGATCAATGGATGCTTTCCTCAGCCTTGCTCAGAGACACTTCTTTCTGCATGGGCAGCAGTTAGTTTAGAGATTCATAACTGGTCAAAAGTGTATTCAGACCTAAACGGGACATTTCTATCACACCACCACTACCACCACGAAGACTGGGGAACTATCAAAGAAGGGGTGTAAACAATGTAAAAGCTGGAGGATGGGAAGAAGAGCTGTGAAATGTGTCTTCTAGACATAACACAGCTGTTATATTAATGAACTCACAGCAGCTCTGGTTACCTACACAAAGACCAAGCTAGTTACCATTCTAGCCTATCAGGGACACTCATAGGCTCCACTCCTAGCTGAGAAATTATTGGCAGCTGATGACTGCTGGAGAAGAGAGGGTTATTTTTCTTCAGGGATGTGGCCCCTTGTAGGTTGCCCATGTTCCTGTGGATAACCACATGCTCATGTGCACACAGGGATCACTAATTAGACTTGGTGGGTTATTGAGAAAAAACAAGGGAGTCTGGAGGTAGGAGGAAGACATCACCTTGCGGGAGGAGGAGGAAAAATGAGAAAGGGCAGCTGGAGTAAATATAACCAAGAGGAAATTGTCAAAGAATAAATATTTTTTTAAAAATTCTGATTTAGTTTAGGATTCTCGAAGGTTGTGTATTTCTCTAACACTTCTGAGAAATGCTCTCATGCAAACTCCCTCTAAGCTGGGAGTCCCAGCTTAAGTAGTCCCAGCACTCAGAAGGCAGAGGCAGGAGGACAGCCTGGTCTACAGAATAACAGCCAGGGCTACAGAAAAACCCTGTCACGAAAAATAAAACAAAGCAAAAACTTCCCTCTGCTGACCACTATAAGGATTTTCAACTGGGAAAATGATGATTTTATAACAGTAGCTAGGAGTTTTTACTTGAAAACATTTAGCTCTTTTGGCAGCTAATTCCTCTCTCAAAAGGTTGTTCTATAAAAGATCATTTCAAAAGCAAACATTTTTTAAAAACAAAGGAATATATATATTGGTTTTTCAAGACAGGGTTTCTCTGTGTAGCTTTGCGCCTCACTTTGTAGACCAGGTGATCACAGAGATCCACCTGCCTCTGCCTCCCAGTGCTGGGATTAAAGGCATGCTCCCTCACTGCCCGGCAATATACTTATAATTTAAAAGATAAAACTCAATCAGCCAGGCGTAGTGGCACATGCCTTTAACCCCATAAACAGACTCAATCAGCATATGTATCTTAATCACTGTTTTGAATGTGAACTCTTGATCTTCTGTATGATGGAGAGAGGCATGTACCACTCACTATGTCCAGATTTAGATATATATATTCTTTAATCACTACTGAGGCTGAATTCTTTCCTACCAACTGGATATGCTAATGTACCTTCTTTGTGAATTGCTAGCTCATATTTCTTTCTCCAAGTATTCATTATGATTAATGCTTTTCTTAGTTTTTGTTTGTTTGTTAGTTTGTTTTGTTGTTGTTGTTGTTTTGGAGACAAGGTTTCTCTATGTAGCCTTGGCTGCCCTGGAACTCACTCTGTAGAACAGGCTGGCACTGAACTCAGCAATCCACCTGCTTCTTCCTTGTTATTTTTAATACATTCTCAATTTGTGCTTTACAGTATGGCAGACTTAGTAATGTTTGGTTATTTAAACTTAAATTAATTAGTTAAAAAAAATTTCATTTCAAATGGCAGCCTCTTAGAACTTGGGAGCACACCATGGTCTTCCTTACACAGCTGTGGCTGTGAAAATGCCTTGAAGACTGGGGTTGGTGGGTTCAGGAGGTGCTGAAACATGTTTAGCGCTTTAGTGGAAGGAAGAATCACTGCTACTAGCTGGTTCTCAGGGTGGTGATCAGAGCTTCCAATGTACATGCAGGCCTGCAAACTGAAGAAATGGAACCTGAGGACCCTGTGGATTAATCGAATTATAGCTGCCTCTCAGGAACATGGCTTATAGTATCCAGCATTCATTGTCAACTTAAGTGCCAGGGGGAGTTCAACTTGCATTGAGTACTTGTGGGCCTGGCCACCTATGAACCAAAATATCTTATTTGGCTGTTCTGGCTAAAAGGAAGCAACAGGAAGGATTTGCTGCAGCTTTGGGGGATGAAAATGAGCCTGTAGTCATTTCTCTCCAGAGTGGTATAGTATTGCTGAAGCCTGTAGTGCTATGGAAACTGTCATATATGAGACAGGACAAAAGGACTGTCCAGTCACCAATAAGTCTGATTTGTGTTTATTTACATTTTAGCAACAGGCCTGAGAGAATAGGTTTTTACACAGTGGCACAGCCCTGTTGCAGGATATGTGAATAATTGTTTTACTTTGCCTGCCTAGGGCACCTGATTGATTTAATAAAGAGCTGAATGACCAATAGCTGGACAGGACTTCTGGGCAGAGAGGAACTTGGGATGAATCTAGGTGTGCAAGAGATGCCAGCAAGACAAGGAGGGAGTCGAACATACAGAATATAGAGGAGAGGTAAAAAGCCATGAGGCAGAATGTGGACTAATAGAAGCAGGTTAATTTAAATTATAAGAGCTAGTTAGGAACAAGTCTAAGCTAAAGACTAAGCTTTCAAAATGAATAAGTGTCTGTGTCATTTTTGGGGAGCTGATGGTCCCAAAAGTGCTGTGGAATAATTTTCCTACACTGTAAATATGTATTACTCTCACGGCTAATAAAGAGCTGACTGCCCTATAGTTGAGCACAAAGAGATTGGGCAAGATAGCCAGACTAGGAGAACACTGGGAAGGAGGGCAGAGTCTCAGCAGTCAAGAGCCAGACATAGAGGAAGACAACGAGGTAACAAGCCATGAACTATGATAGAACTCAGATAAGAAATATGGGTTAATTTAGGTTATAAGATCTAGTTAGGCCAGGCAGTGGTGGCACATGCCTTTACTCCCAGCACTTGGGAGCAGAGCCAGGCAGATCTCTGTAAATTTGAGGCCAGCCTGGTCTACAGAGCAAGATCCAGGACAGGCACCAAAACTTCACAGAGAAACCCTGTCTTGAAAAACAAAAAAGAAAGGAAAAAAAATCAAACAAACCAGAGATAGTTAGTAACAAGCCTAAGCTATCTGCTGATCATTTATAATTAATATTAAGTCTCTGTGTGGTTTTTTTTGGGAAGTGGTCAGAGGTAGCAATGAAAACCTCTGCCCACACAAAAGAAAGTCCAACTCTCTGTGAGCTCAAGGCCAGCCTGATCTACAAAGCGATTTCCAGGACAGCTAGGACTGTTAACAGAGAAACCTTGTCTCAAAAGAAAGATTCATTAGCAGGGTTTCACTAAGTTATAACTAATTAGTTGTACAATCACAGGTACAAGCTTTTGCCCCAACATAGGAGCTGCTAGTAATTAAGCTAAAAGTTGTGATGGCTATTCTTGGTTGTCAACTAGATTACATCTGGAATTAACTAAAATCAAAAGTGTAGGGCACACCTGTGAGCTGGAAGCCTATATAAAGTACATGGAAGAAAGATGGAAGCTTTTGCCTTTTGCCTACTTGTTCTCTCTTTTGTAGCAAGATCTTTCCTTTACTGGCATTAGAGCTGACTTCTTCGGGATTCTAGCATATATTGAAGACTAGCTAAGACATCCAGACTCATGGACTGAACAATTATTGGATTACTGGACTTTCAGTTTCATAGCCAGCCATTGTTGGATTAGCTGGACTTAGGCCTTTAGGTCATTCTAATAAAACCCCACCCCCTGTATGTATGTATGTATGTATGTATGTATGTATGTATGTATGTATCTATCTATCTATCTATCTATCGAGAGAGATTCATTCTTTAAGTTGTTACGCTAGAGAACCCTGACTAACACAAAGGTATTCAAGAAAGAGTTAAAAACTGAAAGTTATGGACCAAGCAGGAAAACAAAATAAAACTCATTTCTCCATTCTCAATCAACCTATTAGTTATTCAAAAAAATGTCATGTTTGGGGTCAAGGAAAGAGACAAAGTCTAGGTGGGAAGAGGTCTAATAGTCAAGAATACATGCTAAAGCCAGCACACCAAGGTTCAAATGACCTTTAACATTCATAACTGTGGTGGTTTCAACAGGAATGGCCCCCAAACGCCATTGCTTGGTCATTAGGGAGTGCAACAGAGATTAGGAGGTGTGGCCTTGTTGGAAGAAGTATGTCACTAGGGGTGGGTTTTGGGGTTTCAGAAGCCCAAGCCAGGTCCAATGCTCTCTCTTCCTGATGCCTGCAGATACAGATGTAGAACTCTCAACTACCATGTCTGCCTGTGTGCCACTATGCTCCTCACCATAAGGACAATGGACTAAGACTTCCAAACTATAAGCCAGCCCCAATTAAATGCTTTCCTTTATAAGAGTTGCTACAGTCATGGTGTCTCTTCACAGCAATACAACACTGACTAAGACAATAACCTAGGTGATATGCAAAGTGTACAAACTTCTCTGATTCTATATAAAAAGGATAATGTAAGTTTGTTCAAAGGAAATAAAGAATTACTTAAGATCATCCAGGTACATTGCATTTAGTAAATGCTAAATATTTTTAAAATACTCTTAGGTTTTGATTCTATCTCTAAATTAAATATACTGTGGTCTCTTAAGCTGGCAGTCATTTCTGAAATTCTAAGCATTTAAGAAAATAGCAAAAACTAAATACTATTATTATTTAGCATAATACAACATAATATTGCACAACATGTTAAGACTTTCTGTACCACATTCATACATTTTAGGTTGATATGCAACAACTCTTAAAATTATCACTGCAGTTTAAGAGAAATACTTATTTCTGCACTAGATATAAATAATAGAGCTACACTTAACAGTCACTTCTAGTGGTCTTTACATCAAAACAGACAAGTAGATAAAATAAAAACAGGTTCACTGAAAATTTCAAATTCACCGTGGGAGGTAGTAACTTTAATATATGTAAAATTATTCTGAGTGAGAATCATGAAGCCTCAAGGAATACATTCAACAGATCATTTGTTAAAAGGCATTAGATAAATAAAGGCATTTGGAAATGGTTCAGGGGCTGGAGAGACAGCTCAGTGGTTAAAAGTACCAGCTGCTCTCCCAGATATTGTTCGATTCCCAGCACCCACGTGGTAGCTCACAACTATCTTTTCCAGTTCCAGGAAATCCAAAGCCCTTTTCTGGCTTCTTTAGGCACCATGTGAAGCACAGACACACATGT
Source organism: Onychomys torridus (assembly GCF_903995425.1). Lineage (NCBI taxonomy): Eukaryota > Metazoa > Chordata > Mammalia > Rodentia > Cricetidae > Onychomys > Onychomys torridus. The sequence continues at coordinate 33,582,291 of NC_050453.1, forward strand.
ATACAAACAGCAATACACATAAAATAAAAATAAACACATCTAGAAATATGCTATAACTATTACAGAGATCAAAATTCAAAGAGAACAATAAAGGAAGAGGGGCAGTGACAAGGGACATGGGAGAGCACTGGCTGAGGCACTGCACACTAACCGAATGTTTACAATGTTATTCTGATGGCCTAGTTATGACACAACACCCAGCCACACTGAATCTCATTTACAGAAGCCTGACAGACACTAGTCACAGTAATGTTCATTACAAAATAATAACTTATCAAGACTCTAAAATTATTTATGAAATAAGGAACAATAAAGACGCTACCTTGTCAATAATGGACTGCATATGAGATTTATGAGACTGGTCTCCATAAAGCAAAGAGGACCATTGGTCTGGTGCAATCCTTAAGCCTGCTTCCATAGCAATTTGCACTATCTGGGAGTCATGCTCTCGTCGCAGAGCTTCGTAAGTCCTAAATTCTTCTTTTAGCTGCATCAAAGAAGAGTCTTCATCACGTTTGGTGACCTAAAAAGACACACACACACACACACAAATCTAATAACACAAGTCTCATGATTTATATAAACACATGTAGACAAAAAAAAATGTAATTTAGAAAAAATATAATTCATTTTGAATGTCTTAGCTTGATATGTGCAAGCACTGTTTGTGTGTGGCAGACATACAGAGGACAGACAACTCCCAGGAATCAGTTCTCTTCTTTATGTGGGTCTCAAGACTACCAACGACCCACTGTCCCAACAAAAAATTTCAAAATAACAACTTTCTTTTAGCAGCAATAGCAAGATTAAAATGGGATACACTATCCTGCCTGCAAAATGCCTCCCAGTATAGATGTCGAAAATCGTACCTCCTTTTTGGAGACAGGTTTTCACTATGTAGTTCTGGCTGGCCTGGAACTCAAAGATCTGCCTGCCTCTGCTCCCCAAGTGATGGGATTAAAGACATGCAATACCACACCCAGCCACAGATGTCAAAATTTTCTTATAGAATTTATCATGCATGTACACAGGCTTTTTTAAAAATAAGAAAATATTTAATTAGTGTAATTTAAAAAAAAACTATGTGTTTCTTCTTCATAGTACAGATCACAACTTTAGGGATTACCTAGTATTAAGTTATCTGATACTAATAACAGAGCTTTCAATGAGTGTGATTTTAAATATGACTAATTTTAACTATCTTAATTTCTCCATAGAGTTTTGTGAAACAGGCCACAACCAAAACGTGTAGAGTATGAGATGCTGGACAAAAACAACAACGATAATAACTTTTAATCATAAAACTTGCAGCTGGATGTGGTTAATACTCACCTTCAATCTTAATACTCAGGGGTGGAGGCAGGACCATAAGGAGTTAAAAGCCAGCCTTAATCTATAAAACAAATTCAAGACCAGGGAGGGCTACAGAACCCTGCTGCAAACAGGGTTTTAAAAACAAAAACCAACTTAAAATAAAAAAAAAAAAAAAAGAAAGGCAGGGAGGGAGCTGGAAAGATGGCTCAGATGGTAACTGGGGGGAGGGGAGGATCCAGGCCTAACTTTAGTGCCATGTCTATAAAGAGCACTGTAGAGACAGACAGACCCATTAGGATGGTACCCAGCTACCTCAATCAGGAAGCCCCAGGTTCAAAGAGACTCTAATAAAAATTAAAGTAGGGAGCGACTGGGGAAGATGCCTCATGTTGGCCTCCTGCCTCCACATGTATCTGCACTCCACCTACATATTTATATTTTTTTTATATATAGATGGTTTTCAGAGAGAGTTTCTATGTGTAGCCCTGGCTACCCTGAAACTCACTCTGTAGACCAGGCTATGCCCAAACTCAGAGATCTGCCTTCCTCTGCTTTTCTGAGTGCTGAGATTAAAGGTGTGTGCTACCACTACTCGGCTCAAAAACATTCTTTCAAAAAAGCTACCTTTATTAGACACTTGGTATGTGCTAGTTGGTAGGTTAAGTTACCTAATGAAACCATTATACTACTAAATTAATTCGCTTTAATTCTTGCAGCACATCTGATATACGTGCTATTGTTATCCTAGTAACTTATACTTTAAGTCAGGGAGGGGTTTAGGCCAAAGGCTTAAAAACTTAAAATAATTCTAGCCTAGAATTACCAATTCCTTACAACATTTTAGAACATATTTGGAGGTTGGAACTGTAACTTGTGGCAGAGTATGGGGAAAAACTCCCATACTGCCAAAAATAAAATTGTATTGTATTAACCTTTTATTCCCATAAGGACCCATATTATTATAGTAGAAAATTCTCTTTTTGAACTTTCTACCAAAAAACACTCCAGACTACAAACAATCAGAAATTATAGATCACACTTAAAAGGTTTAAAAAAATGTATTCTATTTTTTTCTAAAGCAATAATGGGTTTTATTAAACAAAAAGTACAGAGTCTCAGAGAAAGACTCAAGTGTGGGTGTTAAAAGAAACAACAAAACTTCATCCTTATAACACAGTAAGGTCTAACTATAGCTTTCATTAGGATGTTAGGTGAACGAACACAAAATCAAGTACTGTAGTCAGAAAACCTTAACTATACTTTGCCATTTTCCAAAGACAAATTAAAAGCCCAAATAAACATGGACATGTATAAAAATATTTCCTCAACATAGGCTAACCCTCTTTACAAGGCAGAATAAGCTTTCTACATGATACATTGGTTTCCCTGGACCTTTTATTTGGATTGTGGATGCTGAGGACAGAACCCAGAGCCTTGGATATTTTAAAAGCACTCTATCACTATGCTATATCCCCAACACCTTCATCATTCTAAAAATAATCAAGAACTTTCAAGATATCCCACATAACACTGGAGCTGCAGTGTACTGAGAGAGGTCAAATGGGACAGCAAGATGGCTCAGCAGGTAAAGGCATTTGCTGCATAAGCCTGACAACTGAGTTCAATCCCCAGAACCCACATCAAAGTGGAAGGAGAGAACCCAGTCTACAAAATTGTCCTGTGACTGCCATAGGTGTGCCATGGCATAGGAGTCCCTATACACACACACACACACACACACACACACACACACACACACACACACACGCGCGCGCATGCACGCAGGCATGTACACAGTAAACTTTTTAAATTTTAAGTTTTTTTAAAGGCCAGGGGCTGGAGAGATGGCTCAGAGGGTAAGAGCAGTTGCTAGTCTTTTAGAGACCCATGTTTGGTTCCCAGCATCCTTTCTTGTCAAGTGGCTCACAAACACCTGTAACTCCAGCTTCAAGGAATCTGATGCAATATGGCATGCACTCACACATATACATACATATTGAAAGCAATAACTAAATAACTTAAGCTGTTTTTCTCTATATGCACACAGTAACATATGCATACCCACCTACCCCTGACCCCTCACATTATACAAAATAAATCAAATTTAGTATACATATAAGTTTTAAAATTTTATAGCTAGATACAGTGGCATACAACTATAATTCTGAGACAGAAAGATCACTAAGTTATCTAAAGCCAGCCAAACTACACAGTGAGTCTGTCTCAAGAAACAATAGTAACAAAATTCCATTTAAAAACCTGTTAATGCTTTAGTAGCTGACTGTAATACTAGCTCATCCAAGACATCACACATGCTAGGAAAGGACTCTACCTAAGAAACTTCTTATAACTTGTATCTGTCTTTTTTTCTGTTGATAGAGAACATATAACATGGAAAACATACAGACATTCTGAAATATAGTCTAAATTATACTCACTGAAGAACTGTATTATTATTCTTTCCTAACCATTACAATAAATGTGAAATACTTATTTAGAAACAATCTGGACTGGAGACAGAAGTTTTGGTTACAAGTCCATAGGAAAAACTGAGACCCCTTATTCAGTAGAGTGTAAGTTGAAGAATTATGGTGATTTCAGGAATAAATTTCTCACAGTTAGCTCTATCAGAAGAAAGGAAACTTTACTTTAAGAAGACAGGAAAGTAAAACAGATGAACGATAAGTGGGCATTGATATGTGAGAGTGAAGATTCAACCTGGAATACAAGATAACACATCTAGCATTATCATTTATATTAAAGCCAAATGGTAACTGGATGTCTGGAATTGCACAAGCACAATTACATGAGGAACAACCCTCCTCCCCCTTTTGTTTTTGAGACAGGGTTTCACTCTGTAGCCCTGGCTGTCCCCGACCTCACTCTGTAGACCAGGCTGGCCTCAAACTCAGAAAGATCCGCCTGCCTCCTGAGTGCTGGGATTCCTGGGATTAAAGGCATGTGTCACCACCGCCTAGCTAGGAACAAACTCTTACATTCTTGGCGGATGTACTGGCTAGTTTTATGTCAACTAGACACAAGATAGTCATTTGGGAAGATAGATCTTCAACTGAAAAAAATGCTGCCACTAGACTGGTGTGTAGGCAAGCCTGTGGTGCATTATTTTGAATGACTGATGTGAGCAGGCCCAACTCACTGTGAGCCATGTCACTCCTGGTCTGGTGGTCTTGGATGCTATAAGGTAGCAGGCTGAGTAAACATGGACTCTGCTTCAATTCCTGCCTTGAATTCCTTCAATGAGGGACTGTGGTGTGGAAGCATATGAAAAATAAGCCCTTTCCTCCTAAGTTGCTTTTGGTCATGGTGTTTTATCATTTCAGTAGAAATCCTAACTAACACAGTGGGAAATAACAGATGAGTAGTCAGTCTCTTCATTTAAATTTAAGGGTTGAGGCTGTACTTCAGTAACAGAGTATTTGTCTAACATATGCAAGGCTCTGGGTTCAATCCCTATCAGTGCAAACTGACAAACCAAAACCAAAACCAAAACCAAGCAAAAGAAATACAATAATACAATAGGATTTAATCTACAGTATTATATAATCTGCCTTCTTTTAAAAAAGCACAGCAAATTTTATTGAAGTCTAAGTTCAATGTTTAAGTTTGGAGGAAGGGCAATGTTCCAAGCTGAACTCGAGCTTAGGTTCATACCTTGAAGCAGGAGGCTCTGTAAAGGAGCTGAACAACGTGCCCAATGCTAGTTTTAGAGGCTTGAGGAAAACGTGGCTCCAGTCTTTGCACCACAAACAGAACCAACACTTTCCGTGACAACGCAGAACCATCCTCCAAGGCCAGCAAGACAAGCTTCAGAGCTTCCTCCTGCATTGCTAGGAAAATGGTAAAATCAAAGTGTATCATGAGCAAAGATGACATAAATCCATTATCTGAAGAGCAACATAATACCATACAACTAACAAGCAATACAATGAACCGGGCATGGAGTTGCACATCTTCAATCCCAGCACTCTCTAGGCTCAATGCCAGCCAAATCTACAGACTGAGTTCCAGGACAGCCAGGGCTACACAGCAAAATCCTGTCTCAAACAAAAACAAAAACAAAAACCCAAGCAATGCAATGTATTTAAAATTACATGTTAAAGCCATGCTTGTGGGGAATGTCATCTTATTATGTATTTTATTAAGTAGATAAGTGATAATACAGAGGAAAATATTTCAAAAAGAATAAACTTCTGTTATTGAAAAAATTTTCTGAAAAATTAACATCAAGCCAGGATTATCAATGGAATGGTAATTTATAACAGAATTTAACAAAAGATAAGGGTTTGTACATTACACAAGGGTTTTTATCCTATACTTTTAGAATACCTTGAAAGGGTGGGAGTGAGCAGCCAACAGCAACAACCAAACTTTATTTACATACCTGGTCCAAGGAATTGACAGCCCCTAGCTCTGACTGCTGCCCAGAGATTAGAGGAGAGTTGCTGAGGATTTTGGTGCTGGAGAATGAGCTCTGTAACTGTGCGTTCCCCTAAAGATCGAGCAGCCCTCATAGCACGGATCCTGCCTTCTTCTTCCACTAGCTGGCAGTGGACTAGAGTCACAAGCTTCCTCTGCATTGGGCGACTCAGAACACTCTGAGTAGTGCTATTCAGACCCACTCCTACAAAGGAAAACAAAGAAGTTATTTCTAGGTTTACCAGGCAATTTTATGATCCAGGACTACTTCCTCTAGAGTGACTGATTTGCAGACATGTGACTAGTTCCTGGGCCTATTAAGAGTATTTAAAGTAAACAATAAGCCAACAGTTTGGTGTCCCACACCTTTAATCCCAGCACTTGGGAGGCAGAGGCAGGCAGATCTTTATGTGTTAGAGGCTAGCCTGGTCTACAGTGAGAGTTCTAGGGCAGCCAGGGCTACACAGAGAAACCCTGTCTCAAAAAAACAACAACAAAATAAACAACTAAGTAAATGAATAATTAACCTATACAAGACTATCATTTAAAAGAAAAACAAATGCCTATGTGTATGTATCATTCATTATGACATTCAAAATACTATCACTCATTTTAATCAAAGAAGAAAAACTGACAGAAAACATTAGACCCAAATACTGATTCCTAACAGTCAGGTATATTATTTCATAGTGGTTAATCTAACTGAATAGTTAAACAGTAAGCAGGCCCTTTCCGGAAAGTAATGACAACTTCCATTTTCTCACACTTTCTATAAATACAACCTAAAACTAGACAAAGATGGACTACATAGGAGTTGGAGATATAGCTTCCTTGTGTGCATAACACCTGGGCTTAATTCCCAGTCCTCCATAAACTAGTAATTTCAGCACTTGGGAGGTAGAAACAGGAGGATCAGAAGTTCAAAGTCATCCTTGGCTACAAAGCAACTTTAAAACCAATCTGGGTTAAATGAGATCCTGTCTCCAAAGAAAAACAAAAAACAAAACTGTCAGTTGATGCACAGCCCTTCCAAATTACTGTTATATACAGTTATACAGTCATTTACAGTCATTACTATTTCCAACATCACATAAACCCTAGATTTAGTACTACTTTATTTGATGTGTTTTATAATACTGCATAAAGTAGGCTTGGTTTACAAGGAATAAATTAATTCCATTAACATTCAGTAGGGTGGGCAATATAGACAGCTCAGTGGTAGAATTCATGCCTAGCGCTGAACACTAAATAGGGGAAAGAGTGCAAGAGGAGGAAAGGGAGGGAGGAAGGGAGAGAGAGAGAGAGAAAAGGCTTTCATACATTAGTATTCGTTTATAGCAATAGAAGTATCCTTAACTGCTGTGGATATCACTCTGTATAAATAAAATGCTGTTTGGCCAGTGGCCAGGTAGGAAGTATAGATGGGACAAGAGAGAAGAGAATTCTGAGAAGAGGAAGGCTGGAGGAGAGACACTGCCAGCCGCTGCCATGAGAAGCAACATGTAAAGACACCAGTAAGCCACAAGCCATGTGGCAAAGTATAGACTAACAGAAATGGGTTAATTTAAGATAGAAGAAGTAGATAACAAGAAGCCTGCCACGGCCATACAGTTTGTAAGCAATATAAGTTTCTGTGTGTTTACTTGGTTGGTTCTGAGCATCTATGGGCCTGGCGGGTGAGAGAGATTTGTCCTGACTGTGGGCCAGGCAGGAAAACTCTAACTACACTTAACAGATACCTGGCCAGGTGTGGTGGGGCACAACTTTAATCCCAGTATTTGAGAAGCAAAGGCAGGTGGATCTCTGAGAATGTGGCCAGCCTGGTCTATATAAAGTGTTCCAGGCCAACCAGGACTACATAGTAAGACCCTGTTTCAAAAAACAAACCATTGTTTGTTTAGCATTGGTTTATAATGACATTTACCTCTAGCACTGCTGAGTGGTTTCAGGTACAGTGCTAATTCTTCTACACATTTCTTGGCTTCCTCATAATGCTTTGTATCTTCAACCCCACTACACAAAGTAATGGGCTGCTGCTCAGGGATCTGGAAACCAAAAGAAAAGTTTTGAGTATTTTCATTAATTTATTAAATGCTTTATTGAATACCATTTATCTGCCAATAGTCCTGGTGCTTCCAATGATAAAACTTCTAAATTTGCTAAATACTCCAAAAAATGTTTCTTGTACATACACATCCATTATTTTTCCATAGCAGCTTTATTAAAAGAGAATTCAAATACTATTATAATTAACAGTGTCTGCCATGGCAGGTTCATGCCCACACATAAATAAACAAATGTCCAAACAAAACAAAACAAAACAAACCCTACAGTATAAGCACCACTCTGTGGCATATAAACAAAACCTTCTGACACAATTTAACCTTGTTCTAGCAAAAATGTCGAACCTACTCCAGTGTTCTCTTCCCTACAAAACAAGCTATCATATAGGCTCAAATAATATTGAAGAAAAAAAAATTGTAGTTGTTATGGAATTGAGGCAACAGCCAGAGGTATATGGGGAAGAAATCAAATTTTAGGCTAGTCATGAATGGAATTAGAGAAGATGGCCATGCTTCATGGAAAGGCTTTTCTCTGACCCATCTTTGGAACCTTGCTGCGCTTCTTCTTGTACTCTGTATTTGATTGGAGGACAAGTCCAACTGAGGCTAGATGTCACTAGATGCCACTAGGTGCTTGCATTAGTCACACCTAACTCTTACTAAACTATGATTCTGGAGAATCAAAGACTCAGCATTTTCAACTTCATGTCACATGAACAATTGGAGTGAATATTTTCTAGTGCTTAAACAGTCCCCATTAGACTTACAATCATCTAGTCCAGAACTTTTACATTTGATCTGTTAATACTAATTTTTCAGTATCTTGTGCATTTGCCATTATTTAATTTGCTATTTCCCATCTGGTTCTGAGTCAAAGCACCCACTCAGTATATACTCTCTGCGCCCATCTTGTGAGAGACTATCTGACTACTGAAGAATAAAAATGTAACAGCTAATACTGAGCATGTAAAATGTTGGGAGGGGTGTCTACACCCTCTTCTAGAATCTGTAGGCACATGCAAACACACTTTTTTTTTTTTTTTTTTTAAGATTTCTGTGTTTAAGTGTTTTACTTGCAGATATATTTGTGTACCACATGCATGCCTGATGCCATGGAGGTCAGAAGAGGGTACTGGATCCCCTGGAACTGAAGTTAAAAGATGGCTTCATCCCACCTAGATGGCTGTGACCCACCATGTGGGTGATAGAAACCAAACCTGGGTCATCTGTAAGAATAAGGGCTCTTAGCCAGGTGGTGGTGGTACACACTTTTAACCCCAGCACTCAGGAGGCAGAGGCAGGTGGATCTCTGTGAGTTCGAGGCCAGCCAGGTCTACAAAGCAAGTTCCAGGACAGCCAAGGCTGTTACACAGAAACACCCTATCTTGAAAAAGACAAAAAGAATAAGAGCTCTTAAGTGATAAGCCATCTCTCCAGCACAGAGATTTATTTATTTATTTTATCTGTATGAGTGTTTTGCTTGTGTGCATGTAAGTGCACCATGAGCATGCCTGGTGTGCAAAGAGGCCAGATGCAGGTGTTGGATCACAAGGAACTGCAGATGGTTGTGAGTGACTTGTGTAGGTACTCAGAACAGAACCTGGGTCCTCTGCCAGAGCAGCAAGTTCTCTTAACCACCAAGCCATCTCTCCAGCCTTGCTTTAATAATAACAACAACGACAACAATAACATTAATAATAATAAAGTGTGTGTGTGTGTGTGTGTGTGTGTGTGTGTGTATATATATATATATATATATATATATATATATATATATATATATATAAATATGAAATGTTTTGAGACTTGCTAAATGATTATGTACTTAATCTTCTGACAACCTGACATGATTTTACAGATGGTATGCAGGATGAAGAAGTTAGAATCAGCAATGAAATAGAACACAAAATACTTAAACTAAGACACGAGGTGGCAAAACCAAAGTTGAAAACACGATATTATAGACAATATCAAAGCTAATATCTTGGATTAAACTGTACATATTTTAACCTTCATTAGAGCTTTATTATAAAGAACTTGCAAATAAGCATCACACATCAAAATGAACAAGCTAATTTTTTTGTTTATTTGTTTGTTTTTTGAGACAGAGTTTCTCTGTGTAGCTTTTGGAGCCTATCCTGGAACTTGCTCTGTAGACCAAGCTGCCTGGAACTCACAGAGACCGCTTGTTTCTGCCTCCCCGAGTGCTGGGATTAAAGATGTGTGCCACCACCGCCTGACCGAACAAGTTAATTTTTAAAGATTTAAACTTTGTTTTTCCTTATGTGTTGTGTCTACATGTGAGTCTGCAGGCCAGATGAGCTGCTTGTTGTGGAAGCTAGGCATTCAGTTCGGCAGCAAGCACTCTTAACTATGAACTCTCTCTCCAGTCCCTAATCTGTAAAATGTGATGGATTGCCTGCAAGCCTTTGTTTCTCATGAAGCTCATGTGTGTTCTGTGAATTGAATAATTTAAAGAGTAGAGACATTTTTGTGCCACTAGAGGGAGCGTACACAACAAAGAAATAGAAGAGCCAACTGAAAGCAGTGCAGGACTGGCATATACCTCAATCTGCCATCCAAATCAGTATCTTCTAAGGAAAACTTGTGTTTTCAGGACCAAACCTATTACTCAATATAAAGTTAACTCAAGGTTTAGTATTCTGAGTCACAACATTTACACCTGGAAAGATTTTTCCAATAAGTCTGAGGCCTAGGAAATATTCTCCCACTCAAATACAATGCCCTTTGGGAAGATGTCCTGATGGAATCACAAGGATCAGTATAAACTTATTTAAAATATTTCAGTATAAAAGATTCAGATTCAGCCGGGCAGTGGTGGCGCACAAATCTCAGCACTCGGAAGGCAGAGCCAGGTGGATCTCTGTGAGTTCAAGGCCAGCCTGGTCTCCAAAGTGAGTTCCAGGACAGGCGCAAAGCTACACAGAGAAACCTTGTCTCGAAAAACAAACAAACAAACAAAAAACAAAACAAAACAAAAAAAGATTCAGATTCAGCTGGGCGGTGGTGGCACACGCCTGTAATCCCAGCACTTGGCAAAGGCAGATGGATCTCTGTGAGTTCGAGGCCAGCCTGGTCTATAAAGCAAGTTCCAGGACAGCCTCCAAAGCTACAGAGAAACCCTGTCTCGAAAAACCAAAAAGATTCAGATTCTAAAATTCAATAGGAATTTGTCATTTTTTTTTGTCTATACGTTTCTTGCTAAATGCCTTCTTGATGAGTTCCCTTTGACTCTTCTAATTCCCTGTACTTAATATGCATAGTAGTATATCCTAATATCTAATCATGTGTATGTTAATTTACAGAAATTACTGGTATTATATTTTATCATTGGATTTCTTTTTTTTTTTTTTGGTCTGTTTGTTTTATTTTTGAGACAGAGTCTCTCTATATAGCTCTGGCTGTCCCAGAACTCACTATGAGATCAGTCTGGCATCAATGGGACTCACAGAGATCTGCCTGCCTCTGCTTCCAAAATTGTCAATGGCTTTTAAAATTGACCTGAGGGCTGGGATATGGATCAATTGGTAGTGTTTTCCTCACATGCACAAAGCCCTGGATTCAATCCTTAGACCCACATAAATCAGGTATGATGGCACATGCCTATAATCCCAGCACTTAGGAGGGAAAAAGGCAAGAGGATCAGGAACTTAAGTTACATAGTGAATTTGAGACAGCCTGCAATACAGAAGATCCTGGGTTTTTGTTTGTTTGCTTGCTTTTTAAATCTTAATTTTGGCTTTCACCATATATTTGTGAGGATCTAGGAAACTTCTGTAAATGTATAGTATTTCTGCGATATAGACTATGGTGATATTTTTATTTGTGCTCTAATAAATAAAGCTTGCATGGAGATCAGAAGAAAAAGCCAGCCACTATATTAAACAGAAGTCAGGCAATGGTAGCAAATGCCTTTAATCCTAGCATTTCAGGAGGCAGAGGTTCCTGGATCTCTGTGTGTTCAAGGCCACACTAAGAACAGAGCCAGGTGTGGTAGTACACACCTTTATTCTCAGTGCTAGTGTACCATAGAGATCTGAAGGTCTGTCCATATAGACAGGAAGTGATTGAGCTGGGCAGAAAGAAGAAGTGAGATGGCAGGGACAGAAAGGATATAGGTATGAGTACACAGGAAGTAGCTCTCTGGCTGAGGATATCTAGTGGTAAGAATGTGGCTGGCAGCAGGGTGGTGGTGGTGCACGCCTTTAATCCCAGCACTCAGGAGGCAGAGCCAGGAGGATCTCTGTGAGTTCAAGGTCAGCCTGGGCTACAAAGTGAGATCCGGGACAGGTTGGACAGGCACCAAAACTACACAGAGAAACCTATCTTGAAAAAAGTAAAAAGAAAAGGGAAAAAAAAAAAAAAAAGAATGTGGCTGGTTTCTTTCTGCTTCCCTGATTTCTTAGTTTTTACCCTAATATCTGGCTCTGGGCTTATTTATTTATTTATTTATTTAATAAGTTTTTAGCAATTCATCTTACAGTAGACTACACAGTCAATCAGTTGTGATGTTTAGGTTATTTCTGATTTGTTGCTTTTAGAGACATGGTGACATTCCTCTACAGGTCTCCCTCTCTATGTGTTAAAACCCTCTGTTAAACCCTTTGATACCTTTAAGTGCAGCTGCTATAGTTACAGGGCTATGTGCATTTCCAGTTTTATTTTTCAGAGCCTCCCAGTTTGCACTCTCCCTATCAACACGCAAGGGCCTGCATTTCCATGTCCGTGACCACCATTAGTCAGACACTGGTTTGTGGCAAGCTGAGGAGCCAAAAAAAAAAAAAAAGCTAAACCCGCACTTCCTGACTATTAGTTAAGATTAAACATTTTTTTCCTGGTTTTAAAAAAAGATTTTATAGAAGCATTTTAAATTTATAGAAAAAATGGCAAAGACAGTTCAGAGAATTCTTATCATACCACACCTCATCCAAATTATAACGTTCTGTTGGTATGATCCATTTACTGACATTAATATGCCAATGTTAATACTCATCATTATATCTAAAAATCTTGTTTTTCCTCAAAATGCCTTACTTCTACCTAACAGCCTTCCAGTGTTCTAAAATGTCATCCAGAATACCTAATACATATACATATATATATATATATATATATATATATATATTAGTATATATTATATATATTTTGTAACATTCTAGAAGTTTTGACACTTTTCCCAGTACTTCCTATGCTTTTATGATTTTCAATTTTATGCAGTACTGGTATGTATGTTGTATACTGACTTTTGACAGGATCTTGTTTTTCTCATAAAGAGACTGGGGCTAGATCTTTTGGCATTAAGTTCACAAAGAAAAAAAATGCCATTTTCATCACAGCATGTCAAAGATTTGCTATCAATATGACTTATTTCTGTTCACATTAATCCAGTTCACCTGGCTAAGACAGCATTTGCCAGATTTCTCCAATATTAATAATTGTGTATGACTAAAGTTATCCAACAAAACCACTCTTTAAGCCGGGCGGTGGTGGCGCACATCTTTAATCCCAGCACTCGGGAGGCAGAGCCAGGCGGATCTCTGGGAGTTCCAGGCCAGCCTGGTCTACAGAGCGAGATCCAGGAAAGGTGCAAAGCTACACAGAGAAACCCTGTCTCAAAAAACAAAAACAAAACCAACCACTCTTTAATCATAGCAATAAACACATGTGCTACTTAAACAAACAACTGAAAAAGCCAGAGATTATACATCTATTTTCAGAACTAATCTGCGAAGGGTCATCAAGATGGCTCAAAGGATGAAGGTGCTTGCACTCCACCTGAAGACCTGAGCTCAATTTCCAGGACTCACATGGTGGAAGGAAGAAGGTGCAATCAAAAAGAAAACAAACTTCAAAAATATAAGCTCATTCACCACAATATCACATAGGTAAAAAACCAGACTTCCCACCTTTAATCCCAGCACTCGGGAGGCAGAGCCAGGAGGATCTCTGTGAGTTCAAGGCCAGCCTGGGCTACAGAGTGAGCTCCAGAAAAGGCACAAAGCTACACAGAGAAACCTTAGTCTTGAAAAACCAAAAAAAAAAAAAAAAACAAAACAAAACAAAAAAACAAACAAACAAAACCACAAACAAACAAAAACAAAAAACCCAGACTTCCAGAGGTCTGATAAAACAGTAGTCAACTGAAAACCACATTAATTCCGGTCTCGCTAAGATTTTAAACTTATTTGGGGATAATTTTACACTTACAGAAAACTTGGAAAGAGTCTCTGAATTTATTCTTCCTTCTTGTGTGACTAGTTTTCTTCCTTCCTTTTTAAAAATACCTAATTAAGAATTTTATTTTAAAATGCTGTTAGTATGGTTGTTCCTAGAGGGTCTGTTTATGAGTCTGTATACCTGACTGAGTCTTGTGTACACGCAGTCGGGAGAAAGCTCTTTTTGGTCATCTCTTACCATGTTTTCTTTGTCGTTTCCTCCCTTTTTTCAAATATTACCGTACTTATGTGAATATGCTATGTACATAAATAGCTAAGGAAGGTCTATGCAGTCCCTTATTACTTATCCTTAGGTAAAAGTTACTGTGGTTATAGCAAAACGGTAGTTACGCAGACAATCCACTTCACAATAGGGTATATTTAGTAACTTTTTAGAGTGTTGGAGAGATGGCTCAGCAGCCAAGAGCACTTTTTGCTCTTCCAGGACACAAATTCAATTCCTAGCACCCACATTAGGTGGCTCACAATTGCCTATAACTCCAGCATCAGGGGATCCAATACCCTCTTCTGGCTTCCAAGGGTGCACACACATAGTTACATAAATTACAATAAAACATTTTTGTTTGTTTCTGTTTTTAGACAAGGTTTCACTATTGTAACCCTGCTGCCCTGGAACTAATCAAGAGATTCACCTGCCTGTCTCCCCAATGTTATGAATAAAGGCATGCAGCATATCACCCAGTGAAAATAAGCTTTTTTAAAAATAATCCTTGGGCTGGAGAGATGGCTCAGTGGTTAAGAGCACTGACTGCCTCTTCCAGAGGTCCTGAGTTCAATTCCCAGCAACCACATGGTGGCTCACAACCACCTGTAATGAGATCTGGTGCCCTCCTCTGGCAAGGACACATGCAGACAGAACATTGTATACACAATAAATAAATTTTAAAAAAATTTTTAAAAAAATGTTAAAAAAAAATCCTTTAAAAATGAGACTTAAAAAAAAAAAGCCAAGAAAAGAAAACAAACAAACAAAAAAAAAATCAGGGCTCTGGGACAATGACCTTAAATTTCCTAAATAAAATTAAATGATAGGCACAAAAGAAAAAAGGGAAAGAAGAAAGGAGAGGGAGGGGGGGAGGGAAGAGAACAATGAACACCTATAATTTTATCTGCATAGAGCCTTTGATTCTTTTTTTATACTCTGTTACAATTCAATACATGACTATTTATTTTACTCAAACCCTTCCAGCTTTCTTTGGCCACTGGGAGCTTTTTCAACCAGATCTAGTATGCCTTTGACATAGTCCCATCACTTTGAATGCTTGCACAAGGTACTCTAGGCTCGTTTGAGTACTTGTCCTAGCCCTAGAACCGACCATTTCTCCCAAGAGTTCCTTTTATTGGAGAACTGTTTAGAAACCAACATCTAAACATTGCTATTGAAACTGTGGTGAACTTAAGATTATCTTGGCTGCTGGGGGCAGTGGTAGCGCATGCTTTTAGTCCCAGCACTCAAGAAGGCAGAGGCAAGTGGATCTCTATGAGTTTGAGGCCAACCTGGTCTACAGAGTTCTAGGACAACTAGGGCTGTTATACAGAGAAACCCTGTTTTGAAAAAACAAACCAAACAAGAAAAACAAAAGATTATCTTGCCTAATAGGGCAAGGAAATATGCAAAAAATCAAGGTACATGTCTACAAATATTTCTATATGCAAGCATCTGTATCTGCATTAAAAACATAAACACAAAGAACTAAAACAGTCAATTAAAGACAATAACCAGTATTAAGTTACTATCTTACCTGAGCACCCACTAGCTGCAGTAATGCTGAGTTCACAGGAAGGAGCTCAATGTCTGTATTGATAGTGGTCTGGTCAAATGGGCAAGCCTTACGGTGGAGTTTATTCAGGCACATTTTGCAGACAGTATGGCCACAGCCCAAACTGATGGGCTTTCGAATTGTTTCGTCGAAAGTCTGAGTGCAAATTGGGCAGGAAAGGAAATCCGTCCATTGTGGAGCTTGTACAGGCATTGCTTCTGGAGTTACAACTCACTAACACACACACACACACACACACACACACACACACACACACACACACACACAATCTAAAGCAAAGATTCCACTGGAATCAAAATCTTGGAAAAAGTTTATCTTTTTTTTTTTTTAAATATCTTCTGTAGATACAGTCAGCACATAGTGTGAAATATAACCTGGAAAACAGAGAAAGGAAAAAAATTAGAATGATCTGTTGTTTTTTTTTTTAATTTTAATTAACCTGTTAAAAAGAAATTGTAAGTCCAATTTTGACTCTACAGCCTTCCATATCACTTTAATATCACAATAATCTTTTTACATTTTTATAAAATCAAAACTATGATAATCAATCAGTTCTATCTTCCATTTTAGAGGGGAACATATTTCCAAGAAGGATGAATTAGCTTGCCCAAAGGCATGACCTTTGAAGTCTATGGGAGGTTGGAATTAAGAACTCATTTTCTTAGAGACATAAATGACAAATACAGTCGTAGCACAAAACAAACCTCTCTATAGTCATGGTTGGCCTGGAACCTGCTGCGTAGAGGATGATTTGCCTCTGTCTCCCAAGTGCCGAAATTAAAGACTCACAATACCTGGCCTTCATTCCTTTTTAAGGAAACTAATAACATTCCATTCCTTGATCTACAGGAATCTGTTGTGAGAACTTATTGAAATCTCAGGTACGTGCTTTTATATAAGTTATACATCAACAAAGAAGGTTTTGTTTTTTTCTGATTTACCCAGGATGCACAAAGCACTGGGCAAGTTCAAGAGCATGCTTAGTGCATAACAAATTTGAGGTAAGTGTGAGACTTACCTCAAACAAACAAACTTTAACCAAAAACCTCCACTACTTTTAAATACTTTATCAAATCTAGTGGGAGTGATAAAATAAAGGAGACTGTATGCAGTTTTTAATTTTTTTTTTAAGTTTTAGACATTGCAAAGAGTTTTATATCCTGATAGAAAAAAAATTTCATTGTACGACCTATACTTTTTTGCTACATAGTGGAGTGTTAGAACAGGATCGTTAAAACGTCTACTTTAAAAGATTTTTTAAATCCCTCAAATTTACAGACCAGAAAATTACAATTAGCTAGACTGCACACATAGCTAAATTTCTTCACGTATTCTTTGTTTTTTTGGTTACATCTCATTTATCCATGGGAGAAGAGCACACACACTGTGGCAAAGGTGTGGACATCAGAACACAACTTGTAGGAATCAGTTCTTTCCTAATGCATGGGTCCTAAGGATTAAACTAGGGTTCTCAGTCTTGGCAGAAAGCCTCTGCCTGCCCTCTGAGCTACCTTAACCGCCCTATTAGAAAATTTAAACCTCTAAAACCTTTAATATATGTCTTTTGTTTTAAAGAGGTTAAGCCAGGATCTTGTACATGCTAGGCCAGTGCCCCAACCAATGGGCTACACCTACAGTCTTCCAAACACCTTACATATTACTTATTTTTTACCAATAATTTTAGGCTTTATTTTTGGGGGGTAAAGCAATGGTGGTGGTCAAGGTCTCGCTATGTGCCCAGGATGGCCTAGGATTCACCATAGTTCACATTGGCCTTGGACTTGCAGGACAACCCTTGCCTCTGACTCCTCAGTGCTGGGGTTAAACGTGTGTGTGGCCACATCCGGCATGGCAGGTGTTTTTATGAATGAGAAAAGTGACTAATATTACACATTATTAATGATTTGATTATGCCCAGTAGTATGCTTACAAATATGAAAACAAGTACTATTTCAACTGTAATTAAATAGAAAATTATCCACTCCATCTGATTTTTAAAGTAATTATAAGTAATTCACATTTTATTGAAAGTTCTCAAGACTGCTAAGTATGGAGACTTAGAATTATAAGCCCAGCACTTGTGAGACTGAGGCAGGAGGACTGCTGCAACTTTGAGGCCACTGCAAAGCACATGGTGAGTTCTAGGCCAGACTGGGCTATAGTATGAGACCCTGTCACAATAAAACAAAAACAAAGAGAGAGAAAAAGAAATTATTCAACCTCAAACACAAGCCCACTGTTGATGAAAGAAAAGTTTCTATTACTTGGTATGCTAAAAACTTTACCTACTCATTCAACAAATATTTGCAAATCCTATTGTGTACCAGATTCTTAATTAATTGTAGAGAACATAACAAAACATCACAATCACAGCATGTGCGTCATGTAGTCATCAGCCTATCAAAATGCAAACCTGGTTTTACAAAATATGCTGCTAGATAATTCAAATGAGAAATTAAAAATTATTAATAGCTTACTAGGCTATTAACAAATTAACTTCTTTTTTTAAGACAAAGTGTATAGCCCGGAACAACTCACTGTGTGATGGGCCTCTAGCTAGTAGTGATTCTTTTATACTTCTGCAGGTGTTTACTTCCACACCTGACTCACATCTTTTTTTAATTTTATAAACACTATTTAAAACAAAACTTGCAAACAAAACATCACACACTGAAATCAACCATATCCAAATTGTATTTGGATTTATTTTCTAAATCAGTTATTTGCATGTGTTCAGATGGCTTTCATAAACACAAAATGGTAAATTGTGAAACTGCCTACATTTTAACTTCGATAACATAATTACTTTAAATAAAACTCAACTATAAATAATGAGTTCCTAACAGGTTTGTGTTAAATTATTACCACTTACTATTTGAGACTATTAAGAGTCAAATGCCACAATGAAACATGTTGATAGCATGTTCCAAGATAAAGAACAAGAAGGTGAGTGTTTAGAAGACGAGCTATTCAAGGTAAGCGCTGGGCATTAGAAAATGGTGGGCCAGAGGTGGCTCAGCAAGTAAAGGTGCTTCCACCAGGTCCGACAGCCTGACTTTAATCAGCAGAACATATAGAGTGCAAGGAGTTAATAAAGTTGTCTTGACTTCCACACATAAACCATGGTACTTGCACACTCATACATTCACACACAAACAAATGTTACAATGTTTTAAAATAAAACAATTGCCAAAGTTCATTAAATTAATAAAGTATCTTCTATATTACCTTTTTTAAGAATTTAATCCCATGCAGATATCCCACACAAAATTAGTTCATACCTTTTTGCTGGTATGGGTTTCGTAGCTAACAGTACTTTACTCCCTTAAATACCCTCCAAATCCAAATCCAACATACCTCATGGCACATCATTTAATTATTATTATTTACTCAGCCATGGGCTAAACTGTACTAAATGCTTCACACTGAGCAAAAGTATAAAAGTACATATTATCAAGTATATCCCACTTGATAAAAGAAATGGAAATTTAGAGAGGCTGCAGAAGCTTTAAAAAAAAAAAAGACTAATTAAGAGATAGAGATCAAACAAAACCATCCAGCTCAAACCCCAAATTCTTTCTCTCGTATTCCTATCATCACAGATACAAGGAGGGCTAAAGGAGAAGGGAGCTCTACTTGCAATCTCATTCAAAAGCTGCACAACAGATAAAGCTGCATTCTGACAGCTAGACCTCACTGCCATTGTGTATTAAATCTATCAGGTCCATGTTCTAACCTAAAGAGAGCAAACAAACAACTCTTCTAATCTTCCCTCCCTACCCATGATGTAATTCACACTTACCTTGAAGTAACAATTCTGACATCATCTCAACCAATTTTTGTGTATGTACTAGGGGTAGTAGAACCTAGGGCTTGTGCATGCTAGGCAAGTGTGCCACCAATGTGCTATACTGCCATCCCTCAACACTCTCCTATACAATTTCCAAGTAACACTGAGTCAAAATGTTTTAAAAATGTTTACAGTAAAATGATCTCCCTCTTACCCTATCACTCATCTCTTCAATTCTATTTTCGCTCTAAATCTATAAATAAAACACCTCATGACTTCTGTTTCTTTATGCATGTAAATATACAATATATTAATTGGAAAGAAATTATCTTACATGTTATTTACAACTCTTCTCTTTTTTTATAATTTATTTTTATTGTATGTGCATTGGTGTTTTGCCTGTGTGTATGTCTGTGTGAGGGTATTGGGTCCCCTGGAACTGGAGTTACAGACAGTTGTGAACCACCAAGTGGGTGCTGGGAATTGAACCCAGGTCTTCTGGAAGAGCACCGAGCCATCTCTCTTGCCCCTCTTCTGGCTCTTACATAATTTTTTTTTTTTCTAGAGGGGTTGGAGATTTAGCTCAGTGGTAGAGCGCTTGCCTAGCAAGTGCAAGGCCCTGGGTTTGGTCCTCAGCTCTGGCAAGAGAGAGAGAGAGAGAGAGAGAGAGAGAGAGAGAGAGAGAGAGAGAATAACTGAGAGAATAAATGACTATCAAGTGCAATCCTAACTAAGACATTTATTTATATCAACTCCTCCAGGCTCGGAACACTGCAGAAGAGGTGGAAAGAATGTAAGAGGCAGAGGATAGGGTGCTATGAGGTGCTATCTTCTGGACATGGCATGGCCACTGCACTCATGACCTCACAGCAGCTACTATGGTTATGTGCTGTGGGATGTCCTTCTGTATGCTGTGAATATGTGTTGCTCTGACTGGTTGATAAATAAAGCTGCACTGGCCTATGGCAGGGCAGGATAAGGTTAGGTAGAACATTCAAATTAAAGACAAGAGGAAGAAAGGTGGAGTCTGGGAGATGCCCAAGGAGCAACAATGTGCCAGCAGAACGGTAACACCACAGCCACATGGCCAACATATAGAAATGGGCTGAGTTAAGTTATAAGAGCTAGCTAGCGGGTTGAGGATTTAGCTCAGTGGTAGAGCACTTGCCTAACAAGTGCAAGGCCCTGGGTTCGATCCTCAGCTCAAAAAAAAAAGAAAAAAAGAAAAAAAGAAAAAGCTAGCTAGCTAGCAAGAAGCCTGACCCATGGGCCATACAATTTGTAAAAAACTTAAGCCTCTGTGTGTTTACTGTTTACTTGGGACCAAGCTGCTGTGTGATGCAGATGGGAGAGATTTGTCCCAACTGCGGGGCGGGCAGGACCAGAGATGGCTACAGTTACCTGTCCAGGACCAGTGGGAGAATAAGCAAGTCAACAATTCAGCATGGATAGATAGGAGAGGGGCTCATGTATCACTACTGGCAACTGATGATTTCAAAGGGAGGGGGAATTGTTCTTCTTTGGGAATGTGGTCGCTGTTAGGTTGTCCATGCTCCTGTGGATGGTCCCACTCATGTGCACGCAGGGAAGTACTAATAGGACTTGAGCTATTTTTATGAAAAAAAAGAAAGAAAAGAAAACAGGATATAAAAAACGGAAGGGAGAGATGTTGAGGGAAGTAGATAAACTAAGAGGAAGTGTTGGTGGTGGATAGAATGGAAATACATTGTATAAATATATAAAATTGTCAAATAATAGAAATAATAGATTGGGGGTGGGGATTGAGACAGGGTTTCTTTGTGTAGCTTTGCGCCTTTCCTGGAACTCACTTGGTAGCCCAGGCTGGCCTTGAACTCAAGAGATCCACCTGGCTCTGCCTCCCGAGTGCTGGGATTAAAGGCGTGTGCCACCACCGCCTGGCAAATAATAGATTTTAAAGATACTCTTTTAAAAATAAAGTATAGCCGGGTGGTGGTGGCGCACACCTTTAATCCCAGCACTCAGGAGGCAGAGCCAGGTGGATCTCTGTGAGTGGGAGGCCAGCCTGGTCTACAGAGTGAGTTCCAGGACAGGCTTCAAAACTACACAGAGAAACCCTATCTCAAAAAAACAAAAATAATGAAAACAAATCCCTCTTTCTTACCAGTTAAAAGAACAACAACAACAAAAAAAAAGTATTATGGACTTATATGAGATCTGACACTTCTAGAAGAAAGCTCAGAGGAAATGTCAAGACATTAGAATGGGCTAAGTCACTAATGTTATTTAAGGATAGCCTAAAAAGCTCAGCAAATAAATAAAAACAAAAAATAAAACTTGGATTACATCAATTAAAAAGCTTTGAGGATGTGCCTGGAGAGATGGCTCAGGAGTTAAGAGAACTTGCTCTTCCAGAGGACCTGAGTTTGATTCTCAGTGCCCAAGCAGGCCAGCTCACAACAACCTCTAATTCCTGGGGTTAGATTTCAGAGACCTGACACCCTCTTCTGTCCTCTGTGGGCAGCTCCATAGACATGCTCATAAACATACACACACACAAAGTGGAGACAGAGGGTAGATGGTGCTTGCTGATCACCAGCCTAGCTCCCCAGGTTCAACAAGAGACCCTTTAATTTCTTTCTCCAACTTAATTTTTTCAAATATTCGAAGCTTATCAAATATAGTTGCTCACATCAATTTAACATATATACCATAATACATATATATACATACACACACACTCATATATACACATATACACCACACAGGATATATGATTTAATGAATGTAATAAACATTCTTCTACTTGGGCTAAGAGTAAACACATGAAATAAAATTATTAAAATATCAACATCCTGATTCTTGGACAAAGTGATGACTCATCTCCCAGATGGCACAAGATTCTATCATCTTACTCAGAATAGAGTATAATTTAAAATTTACAACATATTTCTGGAATTCTCATTTAATATATTTTGAACTGCTGCTGATTTACTACCTGTTTATTACTTAATAGCCATCTTGGTTGTCAGATCCCTTGATTCGCAGAAAGATCAAATTTAAAATTTATCAAATACCTGATCTAAATTAGTTGTTCTCTTGAGGCATCATTATAGCTATTTATAGATAATAAACTCTTGGTGTTGGGCAAGGGTCTGACACAGGGTCTGACTATGTAGCCTTTGCTGGCCTGGAACTCATTATGTACCCATTTGTGTTGAATAACCTCTCAATAAATGGCCCCAAAGTACAAAATCAATGATGCAAAGGAGGTATCAGTGTATGAACCACATTAAGACAGACTATATATACTATGCTCTATCCATAGAGGAGCATTACCTATGATTTAAAGCATCTGCTGGGGGGCTTGAGTACCACTGAGAATAAGGGGATTGCAATGAAATGCTATCAGTGCTGTAAGACAGTTATTACCCAATTTAAAATTTTAAAAGGCTACGTACAGAGAGGTATTCCAAGTAAATGGCAGGACTATGATTCAGGAAAGCCAAACTCCTAAGTTGCTACTTTTAAACCTATAATTTGTGTTACCTTACAGATGGAAGTTAATAGTGGTTAACATTAGTAAACTTTTGTAAGTCATAGGAAATCTAAAAGCAAATTAACTGTGACAGTTGCATAGCTTTATAAATTAAAGTCAATGAATTCTACACTTAAGTAAACTTTATTTTCTGTAAATTATACATCAATAAACCTGCTGAAATCAAAGACCTTTTTATAGCTTTGTTTCTCCAAAGTTATTTATAATTTTAAATTGTCCACTGGTCAGATTCTTCTATGACCACAGCAATAGCCTTAATGGACAGCTAAATTATACTGCTGTGAAATGTTAAATATTACAACCATAATATCATCTCTTACCATAAAATTACAGATATATGTAGGACTCTTAACTACTTCTACAGCACCATGTCTGCCTGCACACCAGCACGTCCCACCATGATGATACTGAACTGTGGACTCTGAACTGCAAGCAAGCCATCCCAGTTTTCCTTTACAAGAGTCCCCATGCTGGATTACCTTATCCAGCCTCGATGCAGGGGGAAGAGCTTGGGCCAATCTTAATTTGATGTGCCAAGCTTTGTTCAAGCCCATGAGAGGTCTGCCCCTTTCTGAATAGAGACAGAGGAGGTGTGATGGGGGAGGGGGTACGTGGGAGTCGAGGGAAAATGAGAGAAGAGGGAGGGGAAACAGTGGTCGGTATGCAAAATAAATGAAAAATGTTAATTTAATAAAAAATGGAATGAGAAGCTTATTTCTTATACAAGTATATATATTACTGAATCCCAGAGCTAATAAAGATCTTTTTAATGCTTCTAACTTAAAAAAAAAAAAAAAAAAACTCGACAGGCATGCCTGTAATCCTAGCACTTGAGAGGTACACAGAATGATCAATGTGTTCTTGGTTATGAAGTGAATTTAAAGCCAGCCTGGGCTATATGAAACCCTGTCTCTAAAAACCAAATAAATAAATAGCTGAAATTGATGTGATGCTAAAGTCTATGTCAAAAAATAAAGAAGGTACTGAGATAGAAAAAAAAAAAAAAGGAAAGTTGCCATAGTCATAGTGTCTCTTCACAGCAACAGAAATCCTAACTAAGACAACAACTTTTTGAAAAATCACTATTCTTGACCTTAACCTAATTTGCCACTTCTCTGGAAAGAATTTCTATAGCAACCAGCATGAAGGAACCACATCAGAGAAGAGAAAATTTGTAACTGTCCTGAAAACTGAAGCTAAGTAAGAAATAACACAAGGAAAATTAAAGGCTTATTATTACATTTAAGTGTTGTAATTCCCAGTGGAGCATCAATAACTTACAGAGGAAATTATAGTCTAGGATTTGAAGATTAGAAGTTTCTAGTAATGATACCCTTTTGAGGAAAGACACAATTTTGATTGTAAAAATATCCCTTAATAAAATATATGGATTGAGTTCTAACTATATAGTACACAATACACTACATATAATTTCATACACTAATGTCTCTATAAATGTCAAACTACCCGAGACATATGTGAAGTGAAAAGGTACTGAGTCAGCGGGTTAAGAAGGTAAAAAGGTAAAAGGTTCCTGACAACTAGAACTTGCTTTATCAGCCCCCTTAGGGAAAAAGCTAATGGGACTGATTCAAGTGGGTTTTGTTTTTTGAGGCAGGATCTGTACATGTGCCTGGGTTAGCCTGGAACTCGCTACGTCAATGATTCTCAACCTGTGAGTTGCAACCCCTTTGGGACAGAAAGACCCTTTCACAGGGATCAAATATCAGATATTTATGTTATGATTTCATAATAGTAGCAAAACTAGTTATGAAGCAGCAACGAAAGGGTTCTACGGCTGGGAATCACCACAACACGGAGAACTGTATTGAAGGGTTTCAGCATTAGGAAGGGTGAGAACCACTAAGCTAAGTGGCTTACTGTGTTCAGAGGTAAAGAATCACTTTTAGGTCCAACCTAGTGCCAAAACCTAGGAAGAAAAGCAGTGGCGAAGGCTAAAGACCACTTCTGAGGAAGGCACCTGACTAAAGGGTGAAGCACAGCCCTCAAGAAGTGTTCACAGCAGCCTCTAACTTTACATTCCTCTAGATTCAAGTCATAATACATGATGTACACACTGAAAAAGATAACAGCAGTTACTTAAGTGATGAAATGAGGCCAGACTCAAAAACACCATCTTAAAAGGAACTTTAGCAGTAAGGAAAATTCACAGATTACACAAAACTGCAAAGTTATTTATCTTTTAAGTTTTCTTTCTATTCTTTTTTGGTTTTTCAAGACAGGGTGTCATTGTGTAGTTTTGGTGCCTGTCCTGGATCTCACTCTGTAGACCAGGCTGGCCTTGAACTCACAGAGATCCGCCTGGCTCTGCCTCTTAAATGCTGGGATTAAAGGTGTGCGCCATCACTGCCCCCAGTATTTTTTAAGCTTTCTATGTTAAGATTCTATTAAATATTACCTATATATACTATACTGACAAGTACATAAAACAATGTTCTCTACATTTAATGGTAAGCCAGTGAGAACTGATTTCTTAAAACACATTCACTATGAATTTCATTTAAAATCTTTTTCACTGCTTTTAAATAAAACACGAATTTCCAAAATTGGTTTTCTTTGTGAAAACTGTTGTCACCTTTTCAATTTTTAAAAAATTTATTTTTAAATTATGTCTCTGTGTGTGTCTGTATGTGTATGTTACAAGTGCGCACAGAGGCCAAAAGAGTGTGTTGGAACCCATGGCACCGGAGCTAACTGATATGAATGCTGGAAACTGATCTTGGGTCCTCGCAGAGCAACATAAAACTCATTTACTTATTTACTTTGGTTTTTGAAGACCAAGTTTCTCTGTGTAGCCCTGGCTATCCTGGAACTCACTTTGTAGACCAGGATGGCTTCCTTTACCTCCACAACCAGTTAATTAACTCTTTTTTTTTTAAAGATTTATTTATTTACCACATATATAGTATGTCTGTACACCAGAAGAAGGCACCAGATCTCATTACAGATGGCTGTAAGCCATCATGTGGTTGCTGGGAATTGAACTCAGGACCTCTGGAAGAGTAGCCAGTGCTCTTAACCCCTGAGCAATCTCTCCAGCCCCCAAGACTGAATATTCTTTTATTTTGTTTTGTTTTGTCTTTTTGTTGTTGTTGTTGTTGTTGTTTTGTTTTGGTTTTCGAGACAGGGTTTCTCTGTGTAGTTTTGGTGCCTGTCCTGGACTAGCTCTGTAGACCAGGCTGGCCTCGAACTCACAGAGATCCACCTGGCTCTGCCTCCTGAGCCCTGGTATTAATGGCATGCGCCATCATGGCCCAGCTAATTAACTCTTGATAACCAATCTCTCCAGCACCTTGCTACTTCTTTTCTAAGTCATAATATTCCAAAGTAAAAGATTCCTGAAAGTTTGGAGATTTTAATAGATTTTTTTTAAAGATTTTATTTATTTATTATGTATACAGCATGTATGACAGCAGGCCAGAAGAGGGCACCAGATCTCATTACAGGTGGTTATGAGCTACCATGTGGTTGCTGGGACTTGAACTCAGGACCTCTGGAAGAGCAGCCAGTGCTCTTAACCACTGAGCCATCTCTCCAGCTCCCTTAATAGACTTTTAGTAGTTCAAGTCACCTTTTAAAATCAGCCCTTCTCTGCAAAATATGTTTTGTTTTTCTTAGGCAGGGTGGCAGGGTCTCATTATGTAGCCCAGGCTAGCCTCAAATTCATACTCTTCTTTCCTTTGCTTAAGATAAGATTTAGACATATGCCATCATGTCTGGCTGTAAAATGGTAGGTTTTTGTTTGTTTGTTTTTAAGAATCCTCCAGTCCCAAAAGTTATTTTGAGTCACAATAACAAATCTGATTGGAAAATGATAACTCAATGTAGAAACAAATGTTCACGATGAAAAGAAAAATCTACTTATACCCAGTTCATTTTTCAGGTTGAAAAACACCAGCATTTAATTCTGTAATGTTTGTCTCTCTTTACTAGATCTTGTCCCAACAGTGTATATAAATGACTGCTCAGAATGACTGAGGTGGGGGGATATATCTCCAACCTTATTTTAAAAAAGAAAAAATGTCCTTGGGCACAGGCCTTTCTTTCAACCCTGACCTAGGGAGACAGAGGCAGGTGGATATCTGAGATTTCCAGGTCAGCCAGAATTGCATAGTGAAATTCGTCTCAAACTAAACAAAACTTCTCAACCCCTGCCAGTTTTCTAGGCTCTACCATTTACCTCCTCACTGTCCACATTCAACCTACCTTAACCACTAATTTGTAACAACTCTAACATATAAAGGACTTCTTCATGAAATTCACTGATTACCCTTCCATTCTTAACTGTTTCTATAATGCATTGAATAATGTCAGTTACTCCTACAAATGCTGCCCAAGTAGATACTAAATGCCAAGCTGCTACAGGACTCTTAAGTGCTGCTTCTCTTCCCCACATTGGACTGATTGTTGGTGGTTCCCCTAACTTCTTCAATTTTCTCTTCTAAGTTTCCTATGGTGATTTAGTCTATTTTTATACTTTCTACTACCAACGGTCCTGCTAACTTTGAAACCAGTATCTCAAGTTCAGATATTTCTTTTGAATGCCAGGACTAAATTATATATAAACAAATAAGGTCCAGCTAGAGTCTCAACCTTCCTAAGTCTAAAACCACCTCATTCCCTAATCTCCAATAAATCTGCTTTTTGTTTGTTTGCTTTTCGAGACAAGGCTTCTCTGTGTAACAGTCCTGGCTGTCCTGGAACTCTCTCTGTAGAGCAGACTGGCCTCAAACTCACAGAGATCCACCTGCCAAATAAATAAATAAATAAATAAATAAATAAATAAAGCCAAAGAACTTATCAAAAGAAGGGAATTCCCTCGAGTTTCATTTTAAAAATCCAGTCAACATCATACTCAACAGGGAAAGATTTAAAGAATCCCCTTTAAGATTACGAACCAGCAGGGCCAGGCGGTAGTGGCACATGCCTTTAATCCCAGCATTCAGGAGGCAAAGGCAGGTGGATCTCTCTGAGTTTGAGGCCTGGTCTACAAAGCAAGTTCCAGGACAGCCAAGGCTGTTTCACAGAGAAACTCTGTCTCAAAAAAAAAAAAAAAAAAAGGAACCAGTGGTTGGAAAGATGGCTCAGCAGTTAAGAGCACTGACTGCTCTTCCAAAGGATCTGGATTCAATTCCCAGCACTCACACGGTGGCTCACAACTGTCTAATTCCAATCCTAGAGGATCTGACACCCTCCTCTGTAGGCATTGCATGTACATGGTGCATGTCCTACAGGCGGGCAAAGCATCCACACAAATAGAAGTATATGAACACTTTAAAAAGGATTAGGAACCAAGTAAGGAAGCCTGCTTTAATCACTACTACACAATGTATTGAAACTAGAACTATAAAAAGAAATAAAAGGCTCTCTTCTCACAGATGTCATTATCTTCTAGAAAAAACAAGAACTAGTAATTTGACAAAGTGCAAAGTACAAGATCAAGACTCAAAAACAATGTTTCTATATACAAACAGTGAACATCTGAAAAGAAAATGTCTAAAGCCATGCCAGGCAGAGGTGGTGCATATCTTTAGTCCCAGCACCCAGGAGGCAGAGGCAGGTGGATCTCTCTGAGCCCAGCAAGAGAGTTCCAGAACAGCCAGGGCTACACAGAAAAACTGTCTGGGGCTGGGAGGTAGTGAAACTTGTCTCAAACTAAACAAAACCTTCCCAATCCCTGCCAGTTTTCTAGGCTCTACCATTTACCTTCTCACTGTCCACATTCAACCTACTTAAACCACTAATTTGTAACAACTCTAACATATAAAGGACTTTTTCATGAAATTCAATGATTTCATGAAAAAGAAAAAAATGTATTATATGCATTATCTAACTTAATCCTCACAATGACCCTGAAAGCATTATTATTAATTTCACAGATAAGGAAACTGAAGCAAAGGTAGTATGTTACGGCATTTTTAACATTTAAAAGCTCTAGTAACCAAACATACATACTTGTACTTTATTTCTTTGACTTTTGTTTTTGTTTTTCTATTATTTTTTTTTTAAGACAGAGTTTATCTGTTTAACAGCCCTAGTTGTCCTAGATCTCACTCTGTAGACCAGGCTGGCCTAAAACTCACAGAGATCCACCTGCCTCTGTCTCCCAAGTTCTGGGATTAAAGGTGTGTGCTGCAGGTGCTGCCACCACCCAGCTTCTTTGGCTTTTTGAGACAGGTCTCTTGTAGCCCTGGCTGACCATAAACTCCTGATCCTTCTGCCTCCACCTCCCAAGACCTGGGATGACAAGCATGTGTTAACCTTTTTTCCTTATTTTTAAAAGGAAATTCCTTCTTTGCTGATAACACTAGCCAGCTTATCAATGTACATAATATGATAACCATTCCTCTCCTACCATCACTTAAAACATTCTTTCTGTTAGAGGAAAGGAGGGGACATTATCTCTTACATCAACATCCTTTCCCATCCCTACTTCAAGACTGATGCTCTTACCCATTAACAAACAAAACACTTGAATATTTACTATGTCCTAGACAGTGTGCCAGGATTCTCTGCCCTCAGAATGTATCAACCTATTAATTGATCTGTCTTCAATCTTAAAAAGAAAAAGAATTTATTGGATTTATTTTTCAAACAATTAAAATATAATATATATTTATAGTTCCAGGCCCTAAAAAGCAATCATGGTAGTTTTTTTAAGAACAAAGTTTTAAATCATAATATCATAATAGAGGCCAACTTGAAAAACATCTCTAGTGAGATGACATTCAGAAACTGGCATGAGAACCTCACAGAGCCACAGGACAATCACCCTCACAGTGTTGCAATCTTTTTCACATATAGGAAGCAAGCTGGCATGTCCCTCTGGAACAGAGGAGTGGCCTCAGCATGGTCAGGAAGACAGCTCCCCATAGCTGCACTCCTGTTCTCTTGGGCTGCCACCACCTGGCCTCTCAAGCCTATAGTTCACTACAATTCTGTCCATTTCAAACACAAGAATGCAATTTAG
The DNA here is from genome assembly GCF_903995425.1 of Onychomys torridus. NCBI lineage: Eukaryota > Metazoa > Chordata > Mammalia > Rodentia > Cricetidae > Onychomys > Onychomys torridus. Next base: position 33,612,462 of record NC_050453.1, read on the forward strand.
TTTAAATGCCACTTTCTTCAAGAATCTGACATTTCAGATACAAGTAATTTGAGGATCCTCTTAAAAAGAAATTTCAACTTCCTCATAATCAACTACTTTATGTGGAAATGGCATTATTAAAATGGCTCAAACCATTCTTGAACACATGTGACAGATTCAGTCCAGCTTCTAACTAGCAAATGTCTTGCCCAAGTCCTTCCTTTTGTATCTCCTCTTTCTGCCAATCATGTGCTTTATTTGCCCCTTCATTGTAATACAGAACTGCATGATGAAGTCTATATCACCAGGATTGGCCAGAAGGTTGTTGTGGCATATTTGTACACTGTGAAGATGTATTGCTCTGAATGATGTAATAAAAGCTGATCGGCCAATAGCTAGGCAGGAAGGGTAAGTGGGATTTCTAGAAAGACAGAGGAAGAGGAGGAGGAATCTAGGGGCACAACTTATACCAGCAAGCCACCAAAGAGACACAGAGGGAGTTGGACATACAGAATGAAGAAAGGTAAAAAGCCACATGATAAAGTGTAGATTAATAGAAGCAAGTTAATTTAAGTTATAAGAGGTAGTGGGACAAGCCTAAGCTAAGGCCAAGCTTTCATAATTAATAATAAATCTCTGTGCCATTATTTGTGAGCTAGCAGCTTAAAGAAAAATCCAACTACACAAGGTAAAGACCATAGCCACAGAATGCCTTTCACAGCTGAATGGCAAAATTAGAATTCTTATGTAAGCCTTTGAATGAAAGGACAAAACTCCTCACTCTGGTTGGTAATGAAGAGCTGTTGTATGAGTCTTCCATCAAAGAAGGATCCACTTTGGGAGAAAGGAACACTATGAAAAGATTTAGGTGGTACATTCCCAAGTCAAAAAAGTACCAACACTGTAACAGGTAAACTCTAATCATGGAGACAAAATCAGGCCCAGTGTCACAACCCACTGGACTGCTGTGAAAAGGGTAGATTTGTCCAGCCATGTATGTGAAAAATTAGCACGCCACTGAGGGTTTCCCATGGACACATTCTCTAATAATGTCCCCTTCAGACATTCTGGTACTCTCAGCTCCCTGCAGAGCCACAGTCTCTCACAGGGCTTCAGAATGACAGGCTGGGTGGGAACCTGAACAGGCATTTCCATTTTGACCTGCAGCACCACCTCCAGCTGCCAAGATCAGATTGATTGATTTTTATGTGTGTAAGAATGTTTTGCTTCTATGTATCTACATGCACAGAGGCCTGGTATACACAGAGGCCAAAAGAAAGTGTACGATCCCCTGAAATTAGAATTACAGATGTTTGTTGAGTCTTCTTGTGAATGTTGGGAACTGAACCTGGGCATTCTAGAAGAGCAGTCAGTTGTCTTAACTGCCAATAATGCTCTATCCTCAACCTTGTTTTCTGAGACAGGGTCTCTGTAGTATGTAATGAGTCCCAGAGCCAGAGCAATGGCTCACCAAGTTAAAAGCAGCTACCTTCTCAAGTTTGACAACCTGAGTTCAGATCCTGGAATTCACATGGAAGAAGAGAACCAACTACTCCAATCTGTCCTATGACCACCACACACGCACCATGTTACACATACACACGTACCTTGTTACACATGCAAACACATATGCCAATGTCGGGGAGAACAATGAGTTAGTCCTCCTGATGGCACACACCTGTAACCCAAGTACTCTAGAGGCTAAGATGAGAGAATTGTGTATTCTAGGCCAGCCTGGGCTACATGGTAACAATTGATCACAAAACAAAATAAAGTATTACAGAGGACTGAGAACATTTCCTTCCTCTAAAATCAAGACTACAACAGGGTTGTCCACTCTCCCTTTTCTTATTTGATATAGTGCCCCAAGTCTCAGCTCTAGCTAAGACGAGTGCAGGACAGAAAATGAATAATAGGAAAGGGAAGAAAGAAGTGAAACTACCTCCATTTGTGGATGACATGGTTCTCTACTTAAAAGACACTTTTGGGTCTACCAGAAAACTCTCAAACTAACAAACACAGTAAAGTTGCAGTATACAAAGTCAATGAAAATAAGAAATGTAGCCTTCTCTATACCAACAGTGTACTCATAGAGAAAGAATTCAGGAAAAAATATTTCATTCAAAATAACTCCCCCCACCCCCAAAAAAAGTATTTAGGAATACATCTAACCAAAGAAGCGAAAGACCTCCCATAACAAACTTCAAGATACTAAGAAAGGAAATCACAACACATTCCATGCTCCTGGATTGACAGAATTAATATTATGGAAATGGCTATAATTATACTACCAAAATTAATTCAGGTTTAATGAAACACCTACCAAAATTCTGAGATATTTCACAAGTTTAGCAAAACCAACCAAACCAAAACAAAACAAAACAAGAATACATATGGAACCACAAAAGACCATGTGTTTTAGGTTAGGGTTTTATTGCTGTGAAGAGACACCATGACCATGACAACTCTTGTAAAGGAAAACATTTAATTGGGGTTGGCTTATGGTTCAGGGGTTTAGTCCACTATTGTCATGGCAGGAAGCATGGCAGTGTGCAGGCAGACATAGTGCTGAGGAAGGAACTTAAGAGTTTTACATCTTGGTCCATAGGCAGCAGGAAAAAGAATGAGCCACACTAGGCCTAGCTTGAGCATCTGAGACCTCCAAGCTCACCCCTACAGTGACATACTTCCTCAAACAAGGCCACACCAACTCCAACAAAGCCACATCCCCCAATAGTGCCACTTCCACTGGGCCAAGCATTCAAATACAAGTCTAAGGGGGCCATTATTCCTATTCAAACAATCACACCACGAACAGCCAAAGAAGGAACAAGGAGCAAGGTTATTTGGGGTTTTTTGTTTGTTTGTTTTTTAGAGACTGGTTTTCTCTATGTAACAGTCCTGGCTTTCCTCGAATTCACTCTGTAGACCAGGCTGGCCTCTAACTCACTGAGATCCACCTGCCTCTGCTTCCCAGGAGCTGGAATTAAAGGCATGCACCACCACGGCCCAGCAAGCACTTTTTTAAAAAAAGATTCGTTTTTATTTTTAAAATAAAAATTTAATTTAAAAACTGTCTGTGTGTATCACATGTATATAGGTGCCCAAGGAGGCCAGAAGGTAAGATTCCCCTGGTGTTGGAGTTATAGGCAGTTATGAGCACCAACCTGGGTCCTGGGATCCAAATTGGGATCCTCTGAGAAAGCAGCAGTACACATTTTAAACCATTGAGCCATCTCTCCAGCCCCCTGAACGGATTTTTATCAACAGAAGTCCTACAGAATAAAATGGCATTTCCTAAAACACTCAAAGAACCCATAACTTTTTGTTTTTTACTTTTGGAATTTTATTTTCTCACTATGTAGCCCTGGTTGACCTGAACTCTCCATGTAGACTTGACTGGCTTTGAACTCACATGTCTGCCTCTGCTTCTGGAGTGCTGAGACTAAAGGCATGTTCCATTATGACTAGCTCAAAGCAGCAGCCACTATCTATGCATGATTATTAGTCCTCTGAAATATGCTGATGCAACTGAGGAACTACATTTTAAATTTTATTTGATACTTAAATTGATGCAAACAAAAGTATTATTCAATAGTAAATGGATGAGCTATTAAGCCAGGAAAAGACATGAAGGAACCTTAAACACAATGTAAAGTACAAGAAGGCAGTCTAAAATGCTACATACTCTAAGAGGGAAAGGAAAGACTATGAAGACAGTGAAAGGAGCAGTTGTTGCCTGAGGCACAGAGGAATGGGAAGGAAATACATAAGTGCCACACATACACAGGTACATGTTATTTATACACACAGGATATTTAGCATTATGTATTTGGCAAAACAAGTTACTGCAAAAATTTATCTTTCTGTACAATGTTTCTATAAATCCAAACTTCTCTAACAGAAATCTATATAAAGGCTTAGTGAGATGGGTCAATTGGGTAAAAACCTTTGCTGCCAAGCCCAATGACCCTGTGACACATAAATATAAACTAATTAAATAAACATAATAAAAGAGTTCTTAAAAATAAAATCTATTGCCAGGTATAGTGGCACCCATCTTTATTCCAGCACTCAGCAGGCAGAAGCAAGTGGATCTCTGTGAGTTTGAGGCCCACCTGGTCTACATGAGTTCCAGGACGGCCAGCCTTACTACATAGTAAGACTCTGCTCAAAATAGATTAGACAGACAGACAGACAGACAGACAGATAGATAGATAGATAGATAGGTAGATAGGTAGGTAGATAGATAGATAGATAGATAGATAGACAGACAGACAAATAGATAGACAGACAGACAGACAGAAAGACAGAATCTATTTAAAAGTTTAAATTCAAGATGCTGGAGAGGGGCTGGAGAAATGGCTCAGAGGTTAAGAGTACTGACTGCTCTTCCAGAGGACCTGAGTTCAATTCCGAGCAACCACATGGCATCTTACAATCGTCTTCAACTCCAGTTCTAGGGAATCTGACACCAATGCATATAAAATAAAGTTAAATAGATTAAAAAAAAAAAAAAAGATGCTGGAGAGATGACTTAGTGGGTATGAACACCTGCTGTAAGCCAAAGTTTAAATCCTCAGTTCCAACATTTAAAAAAAAATAAAACAAGCCAATGCCTTTAGTATCTGCACTCAGAAGAGAGGCAGGAGGATCTCTGTGAGTTTGAGGTCAGCCTGGTCTACAGAGAGGAGTTCCAGGACAGCCATGATGGTTACACAGAGAAACCCTGTCTCTAGAAACTTACAAAAAAAAAAGGATGAGGGATTATAAAATGTAAATCTTAAAAAGAACTCCAACTCCAGAGGATCTAGCTCCTTCTTTTAGCCTCCATAGCCACCCGCACCCATGTAGTACGCATCACACTCAGGCACACACACAGACACTTGTAAATTTTTGAAATCATTGAAAAGAAAAGAGCACTTGGACAGTTTTCACTTGGAAGTTTATGTTCTAACAGCTTTCTCTTACTTATGTTGGAGATGTGGCTCAGTTGGTGGCATGCTTGCCTAGCATGCATAATGCCTGGGATTCCAGACCTAGCATAAAACTAGGTGTGGTGGAATACACCTGTAATCCCAGCACTTGGGAGGTTGAGGCAGAAGGAGCAGATGCAGGTAAGATGAGAAGTTGGCTATACAGAAGATTTTGAGGCCAGCCTAGACTACATGAGACTATCTCAAACAAAGCAAAACAAAATAAAGCAAAACCCACTACTATTCTCTACTATACACTTCTATAATGTTTTTGTGATTCTCAAGAAATATTATAAAAACATTAAAATTTCCACAGTGAACTTATTGTTAGGAGTAATATATGGCATGATATACTATTTAATCATACTCAATAGTCTACAGGTAGTAGGCAGGTAGCTGCTGCTCTAGGCTAACATGGGTGATGGGTTTTTTTTGTTCTTGTTGAAAGTAATTTCTTTTACTAGTCTCCTTGTTAAATAAGTTACCTATAGCTCTTCTACTCTCACACTTAATTTACAACTTCATTCTGCTTTAGAACTATACAAAAGGTAGTCAAGATTTGTATAATTATGAGTAGGGCATATCCAAAGAAGCTCAAGTAAGTCCTTTGGTCCAGACTGGCCTGGAACTATCTATATACCCTAGACTGACTTCAAACTTGTCATCCTTCTGACTCAGCCCCACCAGTGCTGAGATTATAGGAATCTACAACCAGGTCTGACTCCTTTGTTCACATTTCAAGATTCCTGTATTCATTAAGAAACACTGAAGAGGGGGCTGGTAAGATGGCTCAGCACTTAGGAGAGCTAGTTTCTCTTCCAGCTGACCTGAGTTTGAGTATGTTGGGTGGTTCACAGCAGCCTATAATTCCAACTCCTGGGGATCTGACACCCTCTCCTGGACTCTGTGGACACCGACAGTATTCTCTCTCTCTCTCTCTCTCTCTCTCTCTCTCTCTCTCTCTCTCTCTCTCACACACACACACACACACACACACACACACACACACACACACACATGAGAGAGAGAGAGAGACAGAGAGACAGACAGACAGAGGCAGAGACTTACTTTTAAAATAAATCTTTAAAAAAGACAGACAAGGAGCTTGAGGAAATGACTCAAGCCAATAAGTGCTCTCCATGCAAGCATGAGAACCTGAATTCAGACCCCTAGAACCTGAGGGCACAGTGGCATGTGCCTGTAGTCACAGTGTTGGTGGCATGAATCTCACTGGCCAGCCAGTCCAGCTAATAGATGAGCTTCAAGTTCACTAAGAGACCCTGTCTCAAAAGTTCAAGGTGGACAGGCCTGAGAGATGATGGCTCAGTGGGTAAAGGCACTGGCCACCAAGCCTGATGACCTGAGTTCAACCCCTAAAGTAGAAGAGAACCAACTCTTTCAAGTTGTCCTTTGACCTCCACATGCATGCTGTGGCATGCACACACCCACACACGTGAAGGTTATAGTAATATCGGAAAGATTCTCAACACCTTCCTCTGGCTTTCACCTGCATGCACACACTCATACAACATATACACACAAGAAAATACTAAAGGGCTAATCAGTCTATATGGCAACACTGCTGCAGACTAATAAATCTCATGGCTGAAAATACAAAAAATAATCTTAAGAAACTCTGAAGTAAAAAATGTCTTTATATAAATGTCTGACAAACTATTCTTACACTCTAACCTCCCAAGATAATTCAAATCCAGCCTTGACCAGGAGACATTAAACTGAACCCTAGGAAGCATACTGATTTTGAAATCTGAGTGTTCTGGAACAGGCCAATCTGAGAAAAGAAGTCTTTCTGAACCCAATCCTGAAGAACACCTGACCCCTGAGCATAAATACAGTCAGAGCCAAAGCTAAACCAGGTCAGAAAACCCTGCCAAGGAACATCCTGACCTGAGACAGTCACCAAACAGGGATCACTTAACAGTTTATTCATTTTGTGGGAGACTGACCACTCATAGATGAAAAAACAGACTAATCGAGGCTATCAAATCCCTATTAAGGCCCTAAGGTCTTGAAGACATTGCAAAATTATAAATGAGTTATGGCATAAAGAGGGGAGAAAAATGGATCAATGAGGAAGCTCAATTATCAGATGTCCTAGCTTAATATCATTGACTATTTATTATAAAAATTATTTTTAATTTTTCATGAAGCAATTCAAAGGTACAATTACCTAACATACTGTAGCAATGCCAAAAATCTGTCTTGCTAAAAATGTGAGTTTCTAAGTGCTGGAGGAGATGACTCAGGTTTAGCGCACCCGTTGCTTTTGCAGAGAACCTGAATTTGGTTCCCAGCACCCATTTGGTGGCTCACAACTATCCGGAAGATCTATATCCTTTTCTGACGTCTGCAGGAACAAGAATGGTGTACACAAATACACTCATACATATAAAATAAAAAGTGGAAGATAAAAAAAATTATGTCCGGGCTAGAGAGATGGCTCAGAGGTTAAGAGTACCAACTGCCCTTCCAGAGGTCTTGAGTTCAATTCCCAGCACCCACATGGTGGCTCACAACCATTTGTAATGAGATCTGGCACCCTCTTCCATATACATAATAAATAAATCTTAAAAAAAAAAGAATGTCCATATTTTATAGCATTTGGACCTGCTATAAAGAAAATTAAGCATTTTTTTAAAGAATTCAAATTTATACTTTCTTGATCTTTTTTAAATTTTATTTTATAATTTAATTTTACTATCAGCCACGGATTCCCCTGTCCTCCCTCCTCCTACCCATCCCCAACCCGTCCCGCCCTCCCCGCAATCCCATCTCCTCCAGGGCAAGGAGGACTCCTTCTTGATCTTACTAAGTATTTGGCAGTGTACAAATAAAGAAAGTTAGGGGCCAAGTACAATATTATAAACAATTCACAGTAGGAAAAAGATATTTGTCCATACAGAAGATGCTTCTAGGTTTAATAATGACGCATAGGGTGGCTGTGGTAAAACAGCTAATCTGTGTCACAAGACCTAGGTTTGAGCTCATTCTTATCTATTAATTACAGGATCTTTTCACTATTTACTTAACTGCTTCTAACCCCAGATTCTGTATATGTGAAATAAGGGTAACAATGCAACCACTAAGGCACCATAACTAGGACTAAATAAATGGTGTTAATGAATATGCTCTCAAAAACTACACGCACACGCACACACACAGCTTTGTTTGTTTTCTTGAGGCAGGCCTCATTCTAGTCCAGACTTATCTGGAATTTACTCTGTAGCCCAGTCTCAAATTTGTAGTGATCCTCTTGCCTCTGTCTCTAAGAGCGATTACCACAGCTCTGGGGATTTTCTGGTTTGTCCTGAAACCCTGTAGACCAGGCTGGCCTTGAACTCACAGAGACCTGCCTGGTGCTGATATTAAAGGCTAGTTTGGGTTTTTTGTTTTTTGTTTTTGTTATTGATGACAATGTTTTGTGCTGGGGCTAGAACCCAAGCCCACATGAATAGTAAGCAAGCACAGTCATAACATATCCCCTAACCCTATAATTTTTAAATGATATACAATATTCTCTTTTCCAGTCTCTTCATAGGGCGGTGGTGGCACACACCTTTAGTCCCGGCACTCGGGAGGCAGAGGCAGGCGGATCTCTGTGAGTTCGAGGCCAGCCTGGGCTACAGAGTGAGTTTCAGGACAGGCTCCAAAGCTACACAGAGAAACTCTGTCTCAAAAAAACAAACAAACAAAAAAACCCCAAAACAAACAAACAAACAAAATGCAAATCTAATGGCTAGACATAGTACAAGCCTTTAATTCTAGCACTCAGGAAGCAGAAGCAGACAATCTCTATGAGTTTGAAGCCAGCCTGGTCTACATAGGAAGCTCTAGGAAAGTCAACACTTACATAGTAAGACCCCGCCCCAAAAAAATAATTAATTAATTAACGAATTAAGCTGGGCAGTGTGGTACACGCCCATAATCACAGCACTCAAGAGGCAGAGGCAAGCAGATCTATGTGAGTTTGAGACCTACCTGATCTACACAGCAAGTTCTAGGACAGCTAGGACAAGCTCTCACCTTGTAGCCCAGGATAGTTTCAAACTTGTGACAACCCTCCTGCCTTTTTGTATCTTAAGTGCTGGAGCTATAGGCATGAGCCATCACACTCAACTGTAATTTAATCCTTCAGTTACAGTCTCAAAGCTTTATACAGGAAATGTTTAAATATTTCTTGAGAAAATCTGAATTAAAAAAGACTACATTGACAGTGAAGATATGAAAACTGAGGAATCATATCTTAAAACAGTTTTGACAAAAAACAAAAACAAAACAATGCCCTATGAGACATTTTAATGTTTAATAAAAATAAGTATGCTGACTCTAAAAAACAAAACAAATAGAAAAACAAAAGATGCTGACTCTGTCCACAAGTGGTCAATACCCAATTTCAGATTAAGAAAAAAAAATTTACCATTTAATGACTTTTAAAAAGATTTTAGCCAGGTGGTGGTGGTGGTAGTAGTAGTAGTAGTAGTAGTAGTGGTACACACCTTTAATCCCAGCACTTGGGAGGCAGAGGCAGGCGGATCTTCGTGAGTTCAAGGTCAGCCTGCTCTACAAAGCAAGTTCTAGGACAGCTAGGGCTACAGAGAAACCCTGTCTCTAAAAATAAAAATAAAAATAGACTTTTGTGTGTGTGTGTGTGTGTGTGTGTTTAATATATGCATGTGTATATGCAGATACACAACACACAGCCAAGTGCTCATCGGGAAGCCACAGAAGGTCTCTGGGTAGGTAGCCTGCTGCTCTAGCTCTCTGCCTTATTCCTTTAAGACAGGGTCTCTCAGCAAACCCAGAGCTAGGCTGGTGACTAGTAAAACCTCACTGATTCTCCTGTCCTGCCCCCATCACAAAATGAGGTTACAAGCATGCACACCAGCCACACCCTGTGTTTTACCTGAGTGCTTGGGATTTGAACTTATATTCTCACACCTGCACAGTAAGTACTTTTACCCACTGAGCCATCTCTCCCTGGTTCCCTAGTCGAAGACTTCTGTTTTCAGAAAAATTGTATCAAATGAAATTAGTAAGTCCTTGATGAAACAATGTTTTTTTTCAAAACTTAAAAATCTACAAACTCATCAATTAGTATTATGTAACGGTTATAATATGTTTAGGGCCATAAATGAATATAATATAAGTATCATTACAATACACATAATAGTCTATCTGTGCCTAACAAAATTCAGTATGAAGAAAAACCACCAATTTGAGTTCTTCAACAACAACAAGAAAATGTTCTGAAATCCGTAGCCACCCCCTCCAAGAGTCACAAGTCACATTAGCAGGAACCATATAATGTGAAAGTTGTCTCTCCATTATTCCAAAGATCAAATCAATAAAATAAGGTTGGTGATAGGAATCTGCTATACTATACTTCAAATCCTAAAAAAGATGGCTCAATTTATGTTTTATAATTATTCACCACCAATTCTTGCAGCAGAACTAGAAACTAGTACTGATAAATAATTTCATATTACTGAACAATGCTTTTAACAACGACAAAGACAAATTCTAATTAGGAATTTACCCTAGAAATTGGCAAAAGCTATCAATCAGTATTTTCTTTGTTTAGGTCAACCTTCCTTTTAAGAATGTTAACTCAGGCTGGGCGGCAGTAGTGGTGGTGGTGGTGGTGGTGGTGGTGGTGGTGGTGGCGCACACTTTTAATCCCAGCACTCAGGAGGCAGAGGTGAACAGATTTCTGTGAGTTTGAGGCCAGCTTGGTCTATAGAGCGAGATCCAGGAAAGGTGCAAAGCTACAGAGAAACCCTGTCTTGGCAAAAAAAAAAAAAAAAGAAAAAAGAAAAGAAAAAAAAAAAAAGAATGTTAACTCAGCTGGGCGGTGGTAGCGAACACCTTCAACACCTTCAATCCCAGTAACTATACTAGAACTCAGGAGGCAGGGACAGGTGGATCTCTGTGAGTTTAAGGTCAGTCTGGTTTACAGAGTGAGTTCCAAAGCAACCAAGGCTACACAGAGAGGCCCTGTCTCAAAAGAAGGAAAAAAAGAAAGTTAACTCAGCCCAGCACTCAGGATGTTGAGATAGTAAGATTGTTAATTCCTGCCCAGCCTGGGCTACAGCAAGACCCTGTCTCCACAACAATAAAAGAAATACAAAGCCCTTAATAGATCCTGCAAGTGAATATTAAGCAGTCTTCTTGAATGCATTCAAGCTTTTTAATATACTTTTCTGCAGACACAGGAGAAACTGGAATAGAACTCACCTCTTCCTCTCTTTCTTGAAAATACATGTGGTAAAAGACTTGAAAAATTACGTTTAGGGGAAATAGTTAACTTTTATGTTTTAAGATATTACTGCAGTATAATATACTAATATATAAAAGAGCTGTCCTACTCTAAGCCTAGCTACTTAAAACAGAACACAACTGTTTCTTGTTTTTGAAAATTATCAGTAAAAGTGTCTATTGTTTAGCGTTTGGTTGGTTGATTTGGGTTTTTTTTTTTGAGACTGAACTCAGAATCTTTCTGTCTCAGCCTCCGGAGTGCTACAATTACAGGCATGCATCATAACGCCATGCTAAAAGTTTCTGAAATCTTAGAAAGTAGGCTTTAAATGTGAAATTTCAAACAGAGAAAAAGGTTCCTCTCCAGTGATTTTTAGGGTAAATTGGCAAAAATAAAAGAATATGGATGGGACAGACACAAGAAATCCTAAGGGGACAGATGAACCACTTCTCTCCTGAGTAAGTACTTCCAGAAGATAGGCACTGTACCAGAATGGTTAATGTCATTTCCTCTGCCCTACACAATTCCAAACGGCTAGTTGGAAAAGTTCTGCTCAAACCTTAACAATCTGTCTCCGGGTTGCCAGTAAGTGGCTTTGTTTCCAGTTTCACAGACTATTCTGGGATGTCAAGAGTTATATTATTGCTGCTTCAAAAGAGCCCTTGTTTCAGTTCACTGACCAGGGATGTGAGTGCTGGGATGTTTACCGAGACCTGATGTTTAGAATGATGTTGGGAAAGGTCCACCCCTTCTTACTGCTCCATCCTTCACTAACAACGGTATTTTGTGTATTTCTGTTGTTGTTGTTGTTGTTGTTGTGACACTTAAGTCTTTTTGAAAAGGGCACCTGCACATGGTTTCTCCTTGGCCAATAGGGTTTATCTAAAGGAACTCCAGGGAAACCGACACCCTAAAACCCATTTGGCCCAGGAAGGGGGCTGGGGAGGGAGCAGCCACGCCTGGCAGCGAGGCAGGAGCGGCGGCTGTTTACAGGCGCCTTCTCCCTCCCCCACCGCACAGACAGGGGTCCAAACAACATTTCCTGCGAGCAACTCTGCGCCCGCCGGCTGTCCTCCGAGGGACCGCGGAACCGGCCAGCCTCGGACCCCCACCACTCCCGCCCCAGCCTCCCCAGCCCTCCTTCCGTCCAGGGCGGTGTCTGCACCGCCCCTCGGCCTACCTACCCCGGCAGGCCCTCCGGGCGGCACGCGGAGGCCTGAGGCCTAAAGGACGCCGGCCACTGACAAGCTCCGGGGCCGGTCCCGAGCGCAGGGCGGGTGAGGACAGCCCCATCCCAGCCGCCGCTGCCTATTGTTCTCGGCCGCGGCCGCCCCGCTCCCCACGCTGCCGCCCGCCACTTGCTCACCGCGCTGGTCCGAGCAGCAGCTCCTCTCAGCTCCGAGTCCCCACGGCCGTCGTCACCGTCGCGGCAGCCGCCGCCGCCACCGCTGCCACCATCGACTCTGCCTCTGTCCCAGGCCGCGGGAGCACGGCCGTGGCCGCCACCGCCAGCGCCGCCTCCAGCCCCCCACCTGCTGCTGCTGAGGCTGCTCCTGCAGCAGGGGCCATCTTGTTGGTCGGCCTCCCCTTCCTCCTCCGCGTCCTCCACCGCCCGTCGCTCGTTGTCCTCGTCCCCTTCCTCTTCCTCAGACTCCGGCCCGCCCCGGAGTCTGGGGCGGAGATGAAGGCGAGGCTCCTCCTCACGGGGTGGGGCCAACGGAGTGGAGGGCGTGGTTAACGACGCGGGGCGTGGCCGGCGAAGGGCGTGGCCCGGAGGAAAGCTCTGAGTCACCAGCTCCAACGCCCTGCCCGGAGCCGGCGACGCGCCCCGCCCGTGTCCCGAGCTCTGTCGCGCCCTGAGCTGAGAAACTGGTCCCACCTCCTCCCCCGCCGCCCGCCCGGCCCGCGGCCACAGTGCCTGGCGGTCCTGGCGGGCAAGAGGCCAGGCGGTGCCTGTACGCTCGCTCCTACCGTGTCTCGCGCTGCCTCGGAACTTGTCACTTTCGCAGCTCTGGTCCCTTCTACTCTTGCATCTTTTTCTTCCGCTTACATCCCACCGTTCCCCAGCCGTGTGTGTGTGTGTGTGTGTGTGTGTGTGTGTGTGTGTGTGTGTGTCTGTGTCTGTGTCTGTCTGTCTGTCTGTCTGTCTTTGAGTCCCCAGAGTCTAGCCTCTGCTCCCAAGGGCTGTACGAGATTGCTCCGAAATGTTTTAAACTATGGACAATGAAGTACTCCGTACCGAAAGGAGAGAAAAAGAGACGGTTTTGACTCTTGCTGGAATAAAGATGCTAGTTTCCTTTGAGAAAAGCAGACACATCTATGACAGAATTCAGTTTAGCCAAACACTTTTTCCTGGAGAATTGAAAGCAATGGAATTCTAACACAACGCAGTACTAATTTCTCATTGAAACAATCCTCAGATCAACACACGTTTTATACTCCCCCACACTGCATTCTGCTTTTTGCTTCCGGCTTTCACTACGACAGCAGAGAATTTGTGGCCCTGCCCTTTTTTGTTTTGTTTCTGTTTGTTTGTTTTTTGTTTTTAAGAGAGAGGATCTGTCTATTATGTAGCCTTGACTGTCTTGGAACTTTGCTCTGTAGACCAGGCTGACCTCCAACTCAGAGATCCTCCTGCTTCTGCCCCGGGATTAAAACCATGTGCCCCATGCGCAACCTGTTCTGTCTTCACTGTGAAATCGCCAACTTTAATTAAAAAACAAAAAACAAATTAACAAACAACGTCTACCTCTCACCCAATAAACAATTATTGGGTAGTTGTTGGTTGGTTTGTTGTTTGTTTGTCTGGTTGGTTGGTTGGTTGGTTTTGGTTTTGGTTTGGCTGGGTTAGTTTTGTTTTTGTAACAAGGTATCCTGGTCTAGAAGTTCCAATCCTCTGCCTCCTGAGAGCTGAGATTATAGGTGTATGTCCCCATGGCTGGCTAGGCTTTGGTTCTTAAGACAGGCTCTTACCCTATAGCCCAGGCTAGCCTGAGAACACACAATGTAGCTCACAGGGGCTAGCCACCCTCCTTTTAACTTAAGAGTACTATAGGTGTGAGCCAGCACATCCAGCTCAGGTAGTTTTTATAATTATCTCTAAAATACCACACACTTTCCCAAACATTTAGGGAAAGTTCTTTGTAGTTGAATATAACTTCATGGTGGTAAAATTTCAGCTTATTTTTAGACTTATTAGTGCCTTTATTGATTGTGTTTGCTGCTTTTGAAGTGAGCTAAATCTGTAATCTCTTTACTGAATACAGTAGTTCCCACTTATCTGGAATTTGTATGATTCCAGTCACCTCTGGACAACTGCAAACCAAAAATGTTAAATGAAAAATTCCAGAAATAATTCGCAGAGTTTTCAATGGATTGCTATAATACATTGTTATAATAGTTCTACTTATCATTAGCTGCTGCTAACTATGTCCAACTTGTAAAATAAACCTAATTAATCTTATGTATAGGTAAACACATAGAGGATTCTATACTATTTTCCTTCAGTTCAGTCATCTGCTGAACACCTGGGAACCTATCTCCCAGATGAGAGCCTGGCTCTTGCATCTAATTTCCAGCTGTTGTAGGGATCAGGCCTGCAAGTATTGATCTAAAAGCTACTTCTTGGAAACCTTGCCCTCCTCAAACACCCAGGCCTCTGTCCCTTACTAAGAAAATCAGATTAATCTATTCCTCCTGCTTCTCCTCCTCCCCCCTTCTCACTCCTAGGGAACCTTCCACAACAGAAGGTTTTAGCAACAGTAGTTGCTAGGCAGACATGCCAACTTCTCTGTTTAGGTGAAAGCAAGGAACTCAGCTTCCATTACAAACAACCTAGATAGGAAAGTCCCTTAAAATAGGAATAGGGATACCTCAGTTGGCAAGAGTCCTTCAAAGTACCCTGCAAAATATGATTTTTTTTACAAGTTAAGTCTGTTTAAATATTTCAACTAAAAATAAGTTAAAAACAGAGGTTGCTCCAAGTTCATTTTAACAATATAATTAAGCAAATACTTGACAGAAAAAGAAGGCCATCTCTGAAGAAACAACTGTTTATAATAAAACTAACCTCTTTTATCTTTTGATTTCCACAATGAGATGAGAAGTGAGATACAGAAGATAATGTATCTCTTGAGACCAAGTCTTTTTCAAAGAGATGTGGTAATTCACCAAGGGGAAAAGACAGATAGTGTGAGCTTTATTTACAAATTAATGACTATTTATAAATTTTAGCCAGTAAATTAATCTCTTCCCTAATTTCACTGTTAAATTTTAAAAAAACATTACTAAGGTCTTGAAATTAGTTAGAAATTAATTAAAAGATTGAATTAGTTAGTATGTTGAAGTTTCTATGTGTATATAATTTAAATTTCAAGTTTAAAAATTGGAGCCAGGAAGTGTTGCACATGCCCTTAATCCCAGCACTCGGCAGAGGTAGAAAATCTCTGTGAGTTCAAGGCCAGTCTGGTCTACAAAGCAAGTTCGAAGACAGCCAGAACTGTTGCACAGAGAAACCCTGCCTCAAAAAACAAACAAACTTTAGAAATCGAAGCCAGACATGGTGGTTCTCACCTTCAATCCAGCACTCAGGAGGCAGAGGCAATTATATCTCTGTGAGCTAGAGGCCACCTTATTCTATATATTGAACCCCAGGCCTCCAAAGACTACCTAATGAGACCTTGTCTCAAAAATAAATAGTTAGGCAGTGATGGAGCACACCTTTAATCGCAGCATTCAGGAGTCAGAGGCAGGTGGATCTTGGTGAGTTCAAGGCCAGACAAGTTCTAGGCTACATAGTAAGAAGGTTTCAAAACTGTTACTTAAGACGAACAGTTTAAATGTTTTATAGTCATGTGCTTAGAAATCTAAGCCATTTAGTTTTATTTACTTTTTGGGGGGAAGGGGGTTCAAGATAGGGTTTTTCTGTGCACCTCTGGCTGCCCACTCTGTAGACCAGGCTGGCCTCAAACTCAGAAATCCACCTATCTCTGCCTCTAGTATTGGGATTAAAGGCATGTGTCACCACACTCGGCTCACTAGTTTATTTATCTTTAATGTGGAATGGCCAGAAATTTAAATTCTGCCTATTTCTCCACCACTAATATACTACTAAAAGGAATCACTTTGTGTAAAATCATTGTTTTACAGCATACAATAAATACTCAGTAAATTCTTCCATCTCTATTTTCCTCTGTAATTGTTGTGTAGTGAGATAGGGTCTTACTATGCATCCCTCACTGGCCTGGCACTCACTTTGTAGACCCAGCAAGCCTCTAATTTGCAACAATCCTCCTGCCTGTACCTCCTAAATGCTAGGATTGCAGGTGTGTACCACTGTCTTAGTTAGGGATTTTATTGCTATGAAGAGACACCATGACCATGGCAACTCTTATAAGGAAAACATATAATTGAAGGAGCTTGCTTACAGTTTCAGAGGTTCAGTCCATTATCATTATGGCTGGGAGCATGGCAGACATGGTGCTAGAGAGGTAGCAGAGAGTCCTACATCTTTCAGGCAACAGGAAATCAAGTGAAACAATGGGTGGTATCCTGAGGATAGGAAATCTCAAAGCCCACCCGCACAGTGACACACTTCCTTCAACAAGGCCACACCTCCTAATAGTGCTACTCCTTATGAGATTATGAGAGCAATTACATTCAAACTACCACGATCACCATCTGCAGCTCAATAAACACTTTTTAAAATTTAATTTTTTTCTGATGCAAAACACTCAGGGGTTTATTGATAACAAGCAAGCTCGGGCTTGGTCCGTGTCCAACATCCCAACACAGTGGGTGGAGGAGGACAGCCCTGAGCTCTCAAGGTACGGTTTTTTTTTGTTGTTGTTTTTTTTTTTTTCATTTTTTAAAACTTATTTTTCTATTATCAGCTTGATACAGTATAAATTCTTATCCTAATAGTGAAATGTTTCATTGAGGCTTGCCCAGTAATTGAGTAAAACCAAAACTAATTATAAGCCACAATCATCCTAGGGTCCCCCCTGCTATACAGCCTCCCTGGATCTGTGGGTTGCAGTCTGATTGTTCTTTGCTTTATATCTAGTATATACTCATGAGTGAGTACATACCATGTTTGTCTTTCTGGTATGTGTATCATTAAAATCATTATTTTTTTGAGTATGCCAAGCATAGTGGATAATACCTTTAGTACTTGGAAGACTGAGGCAAGAGAATTGCCTCAAGTTTGAGGCCAGCCTAGGCTATAGAGTAGGATTCTGTCTTGACAACGACAACAAAAAAGCAAATAATGATGATAAATTGTAATCCAAGGAGTCAGGAGGCAGAGGCAGGAGGAGCTCTAACTGAAGCCTGGCCCAGGCTATATACACAGCAAGACTCTGTCTAAAACAAACAGAAATCAACCAAACAACTGAAAGCAAAATAAAACAAAAATTAATGACAAGGTTTTAACTACAGTAAGTAGTTATTGCTGTTCTTAATAGTGTCTTGGGGTTAGGGATTTAGCTCAGTGGTAGAGCACTTACCTAGCAAGCGCAAGGCCCTGGGTTCGATCCTCAGCTTTAAAAAAAAATAGGGTCTTGTATAACCAAGGCTGGCCTAAAGCTCACCATGCAGCTAAGGTGACCCTAACTCCGAGTCCCCTGCACCCACCTCTCAAGTACCATTTTATAGGTCTGCAGCATCACACTTACAATTTTGTTCTTACCTTGAACTCTAAAAGAGATCAATGCTATTTTTAGATATACACAAATCTGTTAATGCCTTGTGAGTTTTTCAACATGTTTTCTAATATACCTGTGCTATACTGTGTTCCATCTTTGGTTTAAAGACTAAAAATGAAAAACTAATTTTGAGTTGCTAGTGGGAATGCAAGATGGTACAGCTGCCATGAAAATTGGTGTGGAAGTGTCATGATTCAATGGGAAATAACCCCCGTGGGTTGGATTTGAACGCTTCATCCTCATTTGGTGGTGCTCCTTGGGGAGGTGTAAGTCACAGGAGTGGGACTTTGAGGACAAGAAACCACAGGCCAGTCCCCACCCTTTCTCTTTCTCTCCCTTATGCCCTCACCTTACCAGACCTCTGCCATATCTGCTCACCCACCATGACAAACTCCTCATTCTTCTGGAACCCTAAACTAGAACCAGGTCATGGTGTTTTAGCACAGCAACAGAAAGCAAATCAACCCAGGAGGTTACAAAGGAAAGCAAAACTAAACAAAAACCTAAAAATAGAACTACCGGTATGATCCAGCTTTAATAACCTAGTTAGAGAAATACAAGATACACATTTGAACAATCAAAGTATGGAATGTAACAGGGGTGTGGGTGGTCGTCTAGGACGGGTACCAAACTCATCCCCTTGAACGGACAAAGAACTGAATGTCTGGGAAAGATCCAAAAAAGGAAAGTAACCTTTTTTCCCCCTTCAGATAGGAGGGTTCTAAGTCTGGGACTCCAGCTGGATATTTTACAAACCCACGCCCACTCCCAGTTTTCCCATTTCCTTATTGGGCTAGGTTAGATACTGGCCCCTGTGCCTTCCCACCCTTTCTCCTCACAAAGGCTTCTGGGAACAAGAAGCTGCCCTCTGGGACGAGAGGGGAGCACTTTGACTTTGTCTACCTGTGACCTGTGTCCATCTAACTCTCCTTTATAGAGTGCAAGGAAATAGTGAAGTTCTGTGAGAGTTAAACATCTTCTCTTTAATGTTTTAGAATGTTCTGACATGTGAGAACACTTTGACAGGTCTCAGTTTGAGGCATCAAGGGAATGAAAGAAGATCGTTGAAATAATGTTTCAGGGAGGCATCCTAAGCAATTATACTAAGGACAAAAGAAACTGATGGTGTCTGTCACACCCTTCATCTCCGAGTCCAGTCCAAAGCCAGGCACAAATAGAATGTGTGAGTGAGGCCTAAAGGGTTGCCTCAGGTTTAGCATAACAATCTTTAACAGATGCAGCCCAAGTAGAATTTCTAGAGCCATATCTTTGTAGATGTAATTTCCAAAGAGCTATTTAAAAAAACAAAAAACAAACAACAACAACAACAACAACGGTTTCTGAGCCATACATGAAACTGTTCCTAAACCGTCCTGCCTTTCTTGAAAGTCTCCAGCCCCACACCGAGCAGTCTGAACTTCATCTGACCCCTAGGAGAGTAATCTCTTGGTGAGAGTACACAGACTGCCTTAATGAAAGAGTCATTAGTCAATGGCCAGCATTCTAGACACTTCCCTAAACAGTGTCAAAGAGAAAGCATTTCCACCTTCCCCAGGCCAAATGCACTACTGGGATGTCCTGGCCTTTTCCTTGTGCTAGTTTGCTAGGTCAGCCTTACCAAACAGCTCTACAGCTAGACAACATAAACAATTTTCTTATATGTTGGAGGCTAGATTTCCAAAGTCAAGGTCAGCAGCTTAGACCTTCAGAAGCCACTCTCCTTGGCTTGCAGAAAGCCACTAACTCACGTCTCACTCACAGGTCTGTGGGAGCTGTCCTAATCTCTTCTTTTGGATTAGGGCCCACCCACATGACCTCATTTTACCTCAACTATTTATTTATTTTGGTTTTTCGAGACTGGGTTGCTCTGTGTAGCCAGGGCTGTCCTGGAACTTGTTCTGTAGACCAGGCTTGAACTCAGAGATCCATCTGACTTTGCCTCCTGAGTGCTGGGATTAAATGTTTGCATTACCACCGCCTGGCTGCCTTAATTATTTTTTTGAAGGTCCTATCTCCAACTATCTTGTCTGAGATACTGGAGTTAGAGCCTCAACATATTGATGGAGTGTGTACTTCATTCCACAGCAACTACATTTTCCCACCTTAAGGCCTCTGTCATTTAAATGTCTACTGAGAGGACCCTTAGAAGATTTGAATAAATATGGATTTTTGTTGTTGTTTTTGAGAAAGGGTTTCTCTGTGTAGTTTTGGTGCCTGTCCTGGATCTTGCTCTGTAGCCCAGGCTGGCCTCAAACTCACAGAGATCCACCTGCCTCTGCCTCCTGACCGAGTGCTGGGATTAAAAGCAAGTGCCACCACACCGGCTAAATATTGATTTTATATTGCATATCTCCAAATCTATGAGCTACATCATTTTTCTTTTTCTTTTTTTTTTCTTTTTTGTTGTTGTTTTGTTTTCAAGATGGGGTTTCTCTGTAGCTTTGGAGCCTGTCCTGGAACTTTGCTTTTTAGACCAGGCTGGCCTCGAACTCACAGAGATCCACCTGCCTCTGCCTCCCAAGTGCTGGGATTTAAGGTGTGCACCATCACGGCCCAGCAAGATTTTCTTTTTATTTTATGTGTACATATGTATCTATGTGAATGTATATATCTGGGTGCCCAAGAGACAAAAAAAAAAAAAAAAAAAGGTACCTAGAATTACAGGCCATGGCTGGGAACCAGACTCTTGAAGAACAGGAATGCTTTTGACAGATGAGCCATCTCTCCAGCCCCTGGACTTTATTATGATCCTCGTCTCTTCAAAGCATGGCATGAGTCTGGTGGGAAAACATGCCTCCAGTATAAGCCTATCGAATATTCAGCTTTGTGTTTGCTTCTTCCATTTATTTCTCTCTGTTTTCCTTGAGGTTTGGATCAAGTCTTCTTCAAATGTCCCCATCTTCTCCCACCTGTGCTGTCTTTTCTGCAAACATACGAGGCCAGTCACTTTCCCACAAGCCAGAGTAGCAATGGTGACAGGATATATCTCTAACACCCCCAGAGGTGCAAACCTCACAAAAGAGCCAGAGTCATTAGGTATCTTGTTTGATGTTTTTCTGTTGTCAATCTCAAGAGACAAAAGGGCTGAGTCCAAACCTTTATTTTCCTACCTACTAGCTACATGGCTGTGTAATTTTACTTTTATTTAAGATTTTTCTTTCATGTTTATATGTATGTAGGAGAGATATATGTATATGTACCTGCAAGTCCTTGGAAGCCAGAAGAGAGTGTCAGATCCACATGGCTCTGTGGTTGAAAGTTGTCTCATGTAGGTGCTGAGGATGGAACTCTGGTCCTCTGCAATAGCTGTACATAATCTTTACTGCTGAGCCATCTCTCCAGCCGTACTATGTGATCTTGTTACTTAGAAATGTGATTAAAAGTTAACTTTAGGAAAGTTGAATGCAAGTCAGGTGGTGGTGGCACACATCTTTAATCCCAGCACTTTGGGATGCAGAGGCAGGCAGATCTCTGTGAGTTTGAGGTCAGCCTGGTCTGGAACCAAATGAATTCCAGGACAGCTGGCATTACATAGAGAAACCCAGTTGTGAAAGATAAACCAAAAAAAAAAAAAAAGTTGAATTTTTAAAATAAAATAAGTATTATAATATGTATTTTATAGATATTAAAATGAGAAAATACATGTAATACATTGTCTGACATCTGTTAGGTACTTGATTGGGAGTTATTAAAATAATTAGTATCTTTACTTTTTTTTAGATTTAGTGAGTGATTTCATCTGATTTTCTTAGGTAAGACCTACAGACATAAGTGGTCAGCAAGCCTTTATGCTACATGACTAGAAAGCAAATATTTCAGTCTTTCCAGGCCATATGATTTCTATCAGAGCTACTCAGGTCATCACTGTGCAGTGGGAACAGTGTAGATAGTATGGGAATAACTGAGAATGACTGATTCCCAATAAAACTTGGTTGATAAAAATAGTTTTGGGCTGTATTTGGAGCCCAGATCACTGTTTGCTAATCTTATCTTATGTGAAGAAAGACTTTTTTTTTCCCTTTGGTGTTTTGAAACAAGGTTTCTCTGTATAATTTTGGTGCCTGTCCTAGATCTCACTCTGTAGACCAGGCTGGCCTCAAACTTGCAGAGATCTGCCTGCCTCTGCCTCCCAAGTGCTGGGATTGAAGGCGTGTACCACTGCTGCTGGCTTGTAAAGAAAGATTTTATTTGCTATAGTTGGGTAAAGTATATTTTGTTATGTTCAATAACATTAAAAATCTGACACATTATGACAAACGTTGGGTACTGTACATAGCTTGTTAAACAGACAGGGCTCAGCCTGGTGTGTGCTACCACCTTTAATCCCAGCAAAGCCAGGTGAATCTCCGTGAGTTCGAGGCCTGCCTGGTCTATGGAGTGAGATCCAGGACAGATACCAAAACTACACAGGGGCTGGAGAGTTGGCTCAGTGGTTAAGAGCACTGACTGCTCTTCCAGAGGACCTGAGTTCAATTCCCAGCACCCAAATGGCAGCTCACAACTGTCTGTAACTCCAAGAACTGACACCCTCACATAGACACACATGCAGGTAATGCACAAATGCAAATAAAAGTAAAAATAAATAAATTATATTTAAAAAAAAACTACACAGAGAAACCTTGTCTCGAAAAACCAAAAACCAAAAACCAAACCAAAACAAACAAAAAAAACCAGACAGGGCTTTTACCTTCCAAGGAATCAATAATCTAAAACAATAATAACACAGACACGATATTTACAACCTTGAGTGGATAATTGGATAATTATCATATGAATGGATGACCATGAGACCAAAGGTGAAATTGAGTTCAGAGGTAGACAGATTTTTCTAATGCTCTTGGTTTACAAACACTAGGTAAAATTTAAAAAAGGTATAATAAAAAAAGCCTAAGAGATTATCCACGATTGTATGTGCAGAACAGAATAAAGCCTTAGCTTTAAAAAAAAAAAAAAATCTTTCTAAGTGGCCTTAGGGAGCATCTCACAGCAGGTAGGTACTGAAGTTCCCTCACTTCTTGACTTTCAAAAAAGAGGGCTGAATTTGCCTCCTCTCAATCCTAATTTCTTCTCAAATGCATTTGCATGTAGGTGGAGTTTTCCTGTCCCAGCTGATCGCCTGTTCCCAAATAACCAGCAGCTGCTCCCCAAATAACTGACTTGGAGACTTAATATAAATTATAAATCCTCAGCCGATAGCTCAGGCTTGTTACTAGCTAACTCTTACATTTAAATTAACCCGTATTTCTTATCTATGCTTTGCCACAGGACTCATGGCTTGTTACCTCATTTTCTACATGTCCTTCTTCCTCAGTGACTGGCTGGTGTTTCCTCTGACTCCACCCTTCCTCATCCCATCATTCTCAGTTTGGCTTTCCCGCATAACTTAATCCTGTTCAGCTATTGACCAATCAGCTTGTTTATTAAACCAATCATAGTGACATATTTACACAGTGTACAGAAGGATTATTCCACAGTGTTGGCATTAGTTTTATTCTCTTGAGTTTAGGGGCTATGCTACTGTTGACTTTAGTGATTCCAGTAACACAGCCTTCTTTAGTCTAGAACAATGAAGTGTCTCCTTTTTTCTTTTCTTTTGTTTTTGGTTTTTTGAGACAGGGTTTCTCTGTGTAGCTTTGTACCTTTCCTGGAACTTGCTTTGGAGACCAGCAAGTTGGCCTCGAACTCACAGAGATCCACCTGCCTCTGCCTCCCAAGTACCAGGACTAAAGGCATGTGCCACCACCGCCCAGCTCCTTTTTTCAACAGGAGTAGCAGAATTAGGAGAAAAGTCAGTGGATCTGTTAGTGTAGCTGCATGTATCCATATGTATGGTTATGCCTGGAATTTTATAAACTAGCAATTTACTGACCTATTACCTACTGTTGTAGAAACGAAGCAATGTTTCTCTGTTGGAAAGATGGAAAGATGTGAACATTCGTAAGTTTGGGATTATGCAGATTCTGACTCCTTCCTTCCACTGAGAACTCTCTACTTGGGAAATGCAAGGGGGAGTAAGACGTCATCTTCCATTACAGGGGTCAGAAGTCCAGATACTTGTCTGGCTTTCTCCAGTCACCTATTTAATACCCAATACACTCTCAGGCCAGTGTAAGAGAAAGTGATGGGAGCTTGGTTAACTATATGTCCTTGGTCTGAACTTTGAATCTGCAGTGAGTTACAGGAAAGTAAGTAGAATTCATCCCACAGCAGATAGGTACCCAGAGACTAGCAAGAAGGACACCATTGGCCAATGGTTGCAATGCCTGGAGTCAGGCTCAGTATCAGTGACATCAGACCATTTCAAGGCTGACTTTGGTTCCCTCACTTCTTGACTTTCAAAACCACTTGTTACTCAATCTTTTTCCAGTAAATTCCCCTTCTGCTTACATTAGGCACAGGGATGGTTTAACATATACAGTGAAAAGGGCAGCAACCAAGGGGCTACAGAAATAATGTATTTTTCCACTTCTTATAGAGTTACCTTTTTCTCAGCTTAATGGAATCGTCTATATTTTCCTATCTGTGCTCTGATTTTCATGACTGTAGTCATCAGCCTTAAAACTTAAAGCTCCATCTGGATTCATTTCACTGTAACTAAAATGAAGGTATCCCAAATTACATGTTTCCCCCTGTGAATTTAGCTGATTGATTATCTCCAAATATAATAAGCACTCCTCTCACAATTTGATTTGAATTTTTAATTCATCAGGCAAGATTATTTAGTGTCTAATTTAAAAACCAATATTGCAGATTTCTCACAGGGAGAAGAAGCTTGGAATCTCTCTTTGCTGAAGATCATTTGCTTCCTATTCCTTTCGCCAACAAGAAATTTCTTAATCAAGCACTTCATCTGGGGCAATCAAATGTTCTTCATTAAAATTACATGTAAAAAGATTCGTTTTTAAGTTTTTGCAAAAATATTTAAATTGCCAAATTTAAATGTTTGTCTATAGTTCTTTTGTGCAGAGAGTTGAAATCTTGTTTCTGTAGCATCTAATCAAAGCCATGGCTGTTCTCTAGTGAGTACGTTAAAAAAAAAAAATCATAGAAATTGATTTTTAAGACTTGGCCTTGATATGCAGCCCAGGCTGGTCCAGGACTCATTCCTACCTCAGACTCCAAAGTGCTGACATTACATGCTTATGTCACCACATGCCTTAGTTACTTTCCTACTGACCTGACAAAACACCATGACCAAGGCAGCTTTGCTGTGGGATGTCTTTCTGTATGCTGTGAATATGTGTTGCCCTGATTGGCTGATAAATAAAGCTGTATGGCCAATGGGGAGGCAGAATAAGGTTAGGCGGCACATTCCAACTGGAGGGAGAGGAAGAGGAAAGGAGAGGCAGAGAAGACAATGTGAGCTGCCAGCAGGAGAAGCAAGATGTGAAGATACCAGTAAGCCACAGCCACGTGGCAACTTATAGATTAATAGAAATGGGTTAATTTAAGATATAAGAGCTAGCTAGCTGGCCAGGTGGTGGTGGCGCACACCTTTAATCCCAGCACTCAGGAGGCAGAGCCAGGAGGATCTCTGTGAGTTCGAGGCCAGCTGGTCTACAGAGCGAGATCCAGGAAAGGCGCAAAACTACACAGAGAAACCCTGTCTCAAAAAACAAACAAACAAACAAACAAAAACAAAAACAAAAACAAAAAAGAGCTAGCTAGCAAGAAGCTTGAGCCATAGGCCATCCAGTTTGTAATTGATATAAGCCTCTGTGTGCTTACTTGGGTCTGAGCAGCTGCAGGACCAGGCCAGACACAGGAAAACTTCCAACTACACAACTTATTAAAGAAAGCATTTAATTTAGGGATCACAGTACCAGAGGGCTAGAGTCTATGACCATCATGACCCTTGTGGCAGCAGGCATGCAAGAGCAGTGTTGGAGTTTTTTTTGTTTTTTTTTTTGTTTTTTTTTGTTTTTTGTTTTGTTTTAGTTAGCTCTCTCTACCTTGCACTTGTGGATCAAGATATAAGACTTCAGCTGCTGGGAGCTAGAGAGATGGGTCAGAGGTTAAGAGCACTGACCGCTCTTCCAGAGATCCTGAGTTCAATTCCCAGCAACTGCATGGTGGCTCACAACCATCTCTAATGGGATCTAATGCCCTCTTCTGTGGTGATATTTTATTTGTGCACCCCAATAAAGCTTATCTGAAGATCAGAATAAAAAGCCAGCCACTATATTAAACATAGAAGTCAGGCAATGGTAGCACATGCCTTTAATCCTAGCATTCAGGAGGCAGGTCTTGTCTGTTCAGACAGACAGGAAGTGACAGAGCTGGGCAGGAGAGGAAGTGATGTAGCTGAGTGGAGGGAGGAAGTGAAATGGCAGGGACAGAAAGGCATATAGGCATGGATATACAGGAAGTAGGTCTCTTTGGAGACTGAGGGCTGGTAAGGTGAGGCTGGTGTGGCTTTTCCTGTTCCTCTGATCTCTCAAGTTTTAACCTCAATATTTGGCTCCAGGTTTTTTGTTTTTTTTTTTAAAGATTTGTTTATTTATTATGTGTACGGAAGAGGGTGCCAGATCTCATTACAGATGGTTGTGAGCCACCATGTGGGAATTGAACTCAGGACCTCTGGAAGAGCAGCTGGTGCTCTTAACCTCTGAGCCATCTCTCCAGCACCCCCCCACCGGGTTTTTTATTAATAAGACCATTTAGCAATTTGTCTACACTCTTCTCTCTGATGTCCCTTTCTGTTATGCAGGAATACATGCAAATAGGGCACTCATATACATAAAATACAAATAAATAAATCTTAAAAAAAAAATACTCCAGCCGGCTTTTGAAATCCCACTGCCCACCTTCAATGACACATCCCTTCCAATAAGAAGTCATACCTCCTAGTCATTTCCAGACAGCCACATGAGGTCTGAGAGACAAGAGAGGGACAAGATTTGCTTGTTGAGGAAATAATTTTGTAATTAGAGAGTAATAGAAAATGTATTGGAAGCAAATGAGTATAGGAGAAGATCTTTATCATTCCATTTCTTGAAAATCTCTCTTCCTTTGACTCAGAAAATTGCACCTGTTTTTTTCCTACCTTTGGCCCACTACTTTGTGTGTGTGTGTGTGTGTGTGTGTGTGTGTGTGTGTGTGTGTGTGTGTTGTTGTTGTTGTTGTTGTTTCAAGACAGGGTTGTATCCTGTGTATCACAGCTGTTCTGGAGCTCACTCTGTAGACTAGGCTGGCCTCGAACTCACAAAGATCTGCCTGCCTCTGCCTCCTGAGTGCTGGGATTAAAGGCGTGCATCACCACCGCACACCTTCTCACTACTTTTCTCTAAGGAATCTCTCTCAATTAGACACTTAAATGTTGCTGTTCTAAGACTGGCCACACATGAAGTTTGCAGGGATATGGAGTAACTAGCTCTCTTAGGTGTTATAGGTGGGGATGTGAAATGCTTTGAAAAAGTCTTGTGTCAGGGCCTTGCTTTGTTTTGATTTTTGACTTTGCTATTTTATTGTTGCTACTGTATGATTCCTATGATGTGAAGTCTCTCAAGAAGTCAGACTCCTGCAGTTGAAAGTAGAACTGTGGTTACAGGAACTAGGGCTTTGGGGAAGTTGGTTAATGAGTATGGAGCTTCTAAGATGAATAGCTCTGAAGATTAGAACAACACAAATATACTTAATACAACTGAACATATACTTAAAATGATTAGGTTGATGAATTTATTTATTTGTTTGCTTATTTATTTACTGGAAAATGGGCCTCGGTATGTAGTCCTGGTTGGCCTGGACCTCTCTCTTTTAGACCAGGTTGGCTGTGAACTCACAGAGATGCACCTGTCTCTGCCTCCTGAGTGTTGAGATTAAAGATATGTTGCCACCGTGTCCAGCAGGATGGTAAATTTTGTTATGTGAGTTGTTATTGCTAATATTGAAGGTATTATAAGGTATCTGAGTTTGAGGCCAGCCTCGTCTACACAGAGAATTAACCTAGTCTTTAAAAAAGGTCCAGGCGCGCCTTAGTCCCATATGGTGACACCCTGACTCAAACAAACAAATGAAAAACCAAACAAAAGATTCCGTTGTTGAGTGATCCCCAAATGCTGTCTACACAAGGGACTTCCTCAATTCCTTTAGCTTTGATCTCTATGTTATAGAGAGCACCTTCCAGTGTCAGTTGTCTCCTGGAATGAGTTTAGAGCCAACAACAAAAAAAGCATCCAGGTTCCTCCTGACCAGCTCCCTCCCTTCCACTCAGGTGTTATCAGGACACCAGCCACACACCCCTGTGGCCATAGGTGCAGCAGCAGGTAATCATAGACCCTGAGCTCTTTCTGCTCTTCTTCCCTTTGTCCCTTTAGCCTGGTGGTGTTCGTGGCTCATCTCTGGGTTGCCTTTTCTAACTGGATGAAAACTGGTTGTTTCAAATACTTAAGTACTCTTCTACATCTGGTGGGGTTCAACCTGGTGCAGACATCAGACATTACAGTGGCCAGCGGCACAGATAGGATATTGCTAGTTTGAGCTGAAGGTCTCCTCTTCTCACCCTGCTGGTGAGATGATCGCATGCTTATTATCACTGCTACTTGTGTGTATGTGTAGTGTGTCTGTG
This sequence comes from Onychomys torridus, assembly GCF_903995425.1. Taxonomy (NCBI): domain Eukaryota; kingdom Metazoa; phylum Chordata; class Mammalia; order Rodentia; family Cricetidae; genus Onychomys; species Onychomys torridus. The sequence goes on from NC_050453.1 coordinate 33,640,965, forward strand.
TTTTGATGTACTTGACTGTGGAGTATATGTGTATGCACATACCTGTAGAGGACAGAAACCAACTTCGGGTGTTATTTCTCAGTCCCATCCTGTCTTCCTTCCTTCCTTCCTTCCTTCCTTCCTTCCTTCCTTCCTTCCTTCTTCCATCCCTATCTATCTATCTATCTATCTATCTATCTATCTATCTATCTACTTACCTACCTACCTATCTATCTATTGAAGCAGGATCTCTTACTAGAATGGAGCTCAGCAAGTGGGCTCAGCTGATTGGCCAGCAAGCCCCAGGACTCTGCCCGTGTATAGACTGACATGACCTCTCCATGGAATTGTTGAGGGGGAGGTTTTTATTGCAAATATGAGAGAGAGATTGAGAGAGAGATTGAAAGAGAGAGAGAGAGAGAGAGAGAGAGAGAGAGAGAGAGAGAGAAAAGAGGAGAGGAGAGGAGAGGAGAAGAGAAGAGAAGAGAAGAGAAGAGAAGAGAAGAGAAGAGAAGAGGAGAGGAGAGAAGAGAAGAGAACAGCCAGAGGCATCTGGAAGAGTCCAGATCACAGAAAGTAGGCTAGTCCTGCCAGGATGAGAAGCAAGGGTAGACAGAGAGAGGGGGAGAGAGGGAGCCCATATATGGAGAAACAACAGAGTTATAAGGAGAATGAGTAGCTGTGGGGAGTAGATGGTAGCTGAGGAAAGCCCCTGAGCTGGAGGGAGTGAGAAGGGCTAGGATGCTAACTTTGAAATGTGTAGCAGATACTTGTGATACTGAGGGAGCCTGGAGGCCAGCATGCACTTTGGTATATACTACCTCAACTGGCTCTGTTACTTAGATTCTTTCTGGGGATCAAACTCTGATCCTTATGCTTGCAAAGCAAGCTCTTTCCTGGATGAACTTATCCTTATTGCTATTATCTTTTTTAGCTTAAAGCTTGGAATTCTGAGTCGGGCAGTGGTGGTACATGCCATTAATCCCAGCACTTAGGAGGCAGAGGTAGGTGGATCTCTGTGAGTTTGAGGCCAGCCTGGTCTACAAAGTGAGTTCCAGGACAGCCAGGCTACACAGAGAAACCCTATCTTGAAAAAAAGGAAAAAAAAAAAAAAAGGCTTGGTATTCTGTCAATAACAGTGACACCATTCAACATTTTCTTTAAATGTACGTACATGATGTGGTAGTTTGAAAGAAAATGGTCCAAAGAGAGTGTCACCATTAGGAGGTATGACTTTGTTGGAGCAGGCATGGCCTTATTGAAGGAAATGTGTCACTGTGGAGATGGGCTTTGAGTACTCATATATGCTCAAAATACCTTAGCCCAGTGCTTTAGATCACTTCCTGTTGCCTGCAAGATGTAGAACCCTCAGCTACTTCTCCAGCACCATGCCTTAGCCATGATGATAATAGACCGAACCTCTGAAACTATAAGCCACTACCTCAATAAAATGTTTCCTAAGAGTTTATAATAACTTTATAAGAGTTGCCATGGTCATGAGTCTCTTCACAGCAATAAAAACACTAACTGAAATGTGGTTTTCCTGCATGAATGTCCATGTACTGTGTGCATGTACTGTCCATAGAGGCCTGAGAGGGTGTCATATCCCCTGGAACTGGAGGTATAGACAGTTTGTGAGCCACCATGTAGGTGCTGGGAATTGAAAGATTTTTTTTTTTTTCTGAGACAGGGTTTCTCTGTTTAACAGCCCTAGCTGTCCTGGAACTAGATTTCTTATTTTATTTTATCTTTATGTGTATAGGTGTTTTGCCTGTATTGTCTATGCACCATGTACATGCCTGGTTCTCTTGGAGGCTAGAAGAGAGCTTCAGATCCCCTAGATCTGGAGTTACAGCCAGTTGTGAGCCTTCATGGGGGCGCTGGAAATCAAACCTGGGTCCTCTGGAAGAGCAGCTAGTGCTACTGAGCCACCTCTCTAGCCTCCATCCCAATCTCATCCTAAAGGAAGTCTTTTGCAAAGTTTGTTAAAGAGCGAGCCTTGGACCGAGGAATCAGTGGGTGTGTCTGTACCTTTTGACTCATCATGGCTACTACAGACAAGATCAGAAAAGTACCTCTCTGACTCAAGAACAGCCAAATACCCATTGTCTTGTTTTTTTTTCTCTGCCTGAACCTGGAGTGGGAGCTTTGCTATCAAGTCCTTAGCAACAATCTTTCTGATGTTTAAGTGATAGATTTCAAAGACAAATAAGTTGGCACTTAGACCAAGGGTAGTCAATCTGAGAGAAACTGATACAGAGAAAAAAGACACAATGTCAGTAGCTGAGCATTCAAGAAAATAGAGGCCAATGGCTAGAGTAGGGTTTATGTGTGCTGAACCGCAAAGAAATTTTAGTTCAGGACCACATTACAGACTATTTGGTTAGCTTTACTCAGGTTTGTTTATTTGTTTTAATTATTTCATTTTATTATTTTATGTGTGTAGGTGTTTTGTCTGCCTTCATAGATAATATGTCTGAGCACCACATATATGCCTGGTGCCTATGGAGACCAGAAGAGGACATCAGATCCCCTGGAAGTGGAGTTACAGAGGGTTATGAGCTCCCATGTAGGTACTGGTACTTAAACCGGGATCCCCTGAAAGAGCAGCCAGTGCTCTTAACGACTGAGCCGCCGTTCATCTCCAGTACCCAGGGTGTGGTCATTCTTTCCGCATGATCAGGGATCTTGCCATTTTCTGTCTTCCTGGTTGTCTGAAACTTGTAGCTAAGACTTTTCTTTTCTTTGTGGAAATTTCCATGTAGCTTAATAACTTTCACAACGTCACTAAGTGTCAGGAGGCAAGATAGGAAGGCAGAGAAAAACAGGGTATAGCAACAGAAAGAAGCCCCGATTCTGGAATCTGGCTGGGAGCCAGAAACTTCTGTACAAATGACGTTTTGAAATTGCCTACAGGGGTAATGCTGTCTTCCTCAAGACATCTCAAACCAGGGCACAAAGCAATTAAGTGTGCTTTCAAAGGGCCAGAGTGTGTGTGGCCCTGAGTTCCAGAGATTAACATTCCTCTCTCCTCACTAAATCTAAATAATTCACCTCATAAAATCTTATAGCTTCATTTACAAAAGCAAATCCTTAAGATTAGAACAAACAACAACAACAACAAAAAAAAACTGCACCAACCCCCCACTGTTAGCATTTTAAAGTGTAAAACATAAGTTAAAGTGTAATCTTTATTTATTTATTTATTTTGGTTTTGAGGCAGGGTCTCTCTATGTAGCCCTGGAGGTCCTGGAACTCTTTATGTAGACCAAGCTGGCCTTGGACTCACAGAAACTTGTCTAACTCTGCCTCCTGAGTTCTGGGAATAAAGATGTGTGTCACCACCCCTGGCTTTTTCTTTTTCTTTTTTTTTTTAGTTAAAAATTTTTTTCATACAATGTATTTTGATCAGATTTTCTCCTTTCCCCCAACGTCTTCATTTTTAAGCTTTGTTGTGCATGGCATCCTTTGTGTAATGTAGCATAAAAAGCCACAGAAAGCCGGGCGGTGGTGGTGCACACCTATAATCCCAGCACTCGGGAGGCAGAGGCAGGTGGATCTCTGCGAGTTCGAGGCCAGCCTGGTCTACAGAGTGAGATCCAGGACAGGCTCCAAAGCTACAGAGAAACCCTGTCTCGAAAAACCAAAATAATAATAATAATAATAATAATAATAATAATAATAATAATAGAGCCACAGAAATATGTGTATATGTGTGCATGTGTTTGTGTGTGTGTGTGTGTGTGTGTGTGTGTGTGTGTGTGTGTATACTGTGAAGACACTTAAGTGTATATTTGTTAAGATACCTGATTGCATGTCATTCTTTAAATGCCCAATTTATTCCTATCTGAAATATCTCTACTTAATTAACCATTAGCTTTGTTTCCCTCGGACTCACTCTGCATTTCTTTTCTTCAGGGCAGTCAAACATCTGACTTTACCTGAATAGAGTCCCCTGAGGTGGCAATGCTAGGTTGCATCTTCCTGTCACCATTGACAGAACTACAGTCCAGATGTAGTTTTGCTACTTGTCTGTAATTCCCATGAGCATACAAGCCATCTATGGTTTGCATAGTAAGAAAACAGATGTTCAAATACACTAAATATCAGATGTCCACTACTGAGTATTTAAGTATCTTCTGAAATCATGGGAAATCTACATTTCTAGACATCTTTTTTTATGATAATGACTTTCTTGTTGTTGAACAGAAGATCAAGTTGAGTTACATGTTCTACCAGTGGGCCACATGCATCTATTGAATCTATTTCAGAAACATTTATTGGAAAAAGACTCTGTGGTAAGGATTTATTAAGAGTTGAGGATACAGAGATGAATAAAACATCCTTGTCCACACGAATTTTCATCTCAAAGCAGGAGACAGAGAGAGGTAGCAAATATGTATTAGCATATCATAAAAAGGGAACAGAATCACAGACAAAGCACAGATACACACAGACTAGATGAAGGTGAGTAAGATCTCCGAGAGAAGAGAGCAGGAAAGGCTTTCTTGGGGAAATAATGTTTGACATAGACTATGAATGGAATGTAGAATGTCCTCCCAAAGCTGTGTCAAGCGCTGGTCACTGTTTGTTGTGACATTTGGAATGCTGTGGTGCTTGGGGAGGTGGGCTCTAACTGGAGGAAGTAGATCACTGGGGTCAGGCCTTCATTCCCACTTAGAATTTTTTGCTTCCTGGTTCATTTTTTGTGAGCAGCTGCTGAAGTCACTCTGTCAAACTTTCCCCACTGTGATGGGTGGTGGCTTGAGTGAGAATGGCCTCCGCACATTCGTGTATTGGAAGGCCTGGTCCCCAGCTGGTGGAACTGTTTAGGAAGGATTAGGAGGCGTGGCCTTGTTGGAGGAGGGGGGGTCACTGGAGGTGGGCTTTGAGCTTCCAAAAGTCCACACCATTTCCAGTTGGTCTCATGCTTGTGGATCAGATAAATATAAGATCTCCGCTGCTGTTCCAGTGCCATGCCTGCCTGCTGCCATGGTCCTGGTTATGATAGTCGTGGATGCTAGCCATCTCAAACGGCGAGGTTAACCCAAATTAAATGCCTTCTTTAATAAATTGCCTTGGTCATGGTGTTTTGTCAACACAGTAGAAAAGTAAATGAGACAGATGGGTTGAATCCCTGTAGAATCATCATCTACAACTGATATAGAAATATGTGGTAAGTATTTTACATTGCTATAGATTTTAGTTTATTAATACAAATTTAAAGTTAATTTTGTTATACTTTATATATATATATATATATATTTCTACTCATTTAAGGTATTATGTTTATGTAACTCATTTAAATTTAATAGATAATCAAGAAATAGAGATTAATAATTAGTCTTCTATGATAGTCAAACTTATAGTCATGTTAAGTTTTCTAGGTATACATAGATATAATTCAATTAGGTAGGTAATCTTCAAACACTTCAAAGACCTACAGAATATGGCATTTAAAATGTTTTAAAAACTTAGATTTTTCTGGACAGTGAGACATGTCTGGCAGCACCAATTTACTTCAAAGAGAAAGATGGGCATCAAAGACACTACATATGGAGTTTAATTTCTTCTTGGCAAAATCAGCCATTTGGGCAAGAAGCTGTCCTTGCCTGGACTGCTTGACAAAATGTTGTATCGACTGAACATGCAGGCCCCACAGGAAGGTGACCACTGAACTTTGCAAGGCAAAATGGTCCTTCTGGTTCCTGCTTCACAGAGAAAACTGCCATACATTCTGCAGGACACAGGGGAAAGTGACTGAGAGACTCTAGACCTATGGGCTGAAGACAGATTCCCCAACATTGCAGAGGAACTTTGGATGACTGTCCAGGCAGACAGCTGTCTCTGTCACTCTAGATTTTTGGAAGTTGCTTACAATGCTCTTCCTGTTTACATAGATAATATCATATCCTTCTGAGGTCTTTGATATAGTTGAAGACTAGATAGTTATAATTTTCCTTGGTTATGATAAAATATAAATTAGATATGAAACTTTAGACTCACAAATATAAGATAGATAGAATATTTTCTTTAATTTTGCCAAATACAAATAGACTAGATATAGTATTTGTAATTCTTGCTTGATAATTGTTCTATTATAGGTAATTGTACTATGTTGAAGTTAAAACCTTCCTTTTGAAAAGAAAGAAAAGGGGAAATGATGGGTGATATCATTCTGTATGCTGTGAATATGTATTGCTTTGACTGGTTTGATAAATAAAGCTGTTTGGCCAGTGGGGAGTCAGAATAAGGTTAGGCTGGACATTCTAATTAGAGAGAAAGGAAGGAAAAACACAGAAAGAGGAGATGCTGCCAGCCGCTGCCATGAGAATCAAGATGTAAAGGTACCCATAAGCCACGAGCCATGTGGCAAAGTGTAGATTTATAGAAATGGGTAATTTAAGATGTAACGGCTAGATAGCAAGAAGCCTGAGCCATTAGGCCATATCATTTGTAAATAATATAAGCTTCTGTGTGTTTATTTGGGTCTGAGTGGCTGTGGGACTGTGGGGCCACAGAAGCTGGGCAGGACCAGCAAAACTTCAGCTACAAACAACAGCCCCCCTCAAACAAACCAAAACAAAACACACAGACAAGCTGGGTGGTGGTAGCACACTCCTTTAATCCCAGCACTGGGGAGGCAGAGGCAGGCGGATCTGTGAGTTCGAGGCCAGCCTGGTCTACAGAGTGAGTTCCAGGACAAACACACACACACACACACACACACACACACACACACACACACACACAAAACAAAACAAAAGAAAAAGAAAAAAAACCCAGACAGATGATTTCCATGACCAGGGGAGATGGTTTCTGGCAAAACTGTGTGATATGTAGATAGAAATATGTGTGTGTGTGTGTGTGTGTGTGTGTGTGTGTGTGTGTGTGTATGTATTTCTTTCTCTCTATATATATACATTTCTATATATATACACATACACATAGATATCAGAAGCATCTATCAATAGTCATATTTATTAAGATAGTACTAATTGACACAGTAAATCGGAAATCCTTAACAAATTCCAAGGTGTTTTCAAAACAAGGAAGAAGAATCAATTAACCCAGAATGCCATAGGATACCAAATAAAGAGGATGGATATTACAGAGGTACTATATAGGAACTGTGTTCCAGGAATCTCAGAGATCATGGAAATGTGCGAGGGCTCTTTCCCAAAGTTGGTAAATGGTCAGAAAATATAAAAAATAACACAGAGGCTGGGCAGTGGTGGCGCACACCTTTAATCCCAGCACTTGGGAGGCAGAGGCAAATGGATCTCTGTGAGTTCAAGGCCAGCCTGGTCTACAAAGCGAGTTCCAGGAAAGGCGCAAAGCTACACAGAGAAACCCTGTCTCAAAAAAAAAAAAAAAAAAAAAAAAAAAAGAAAAGAAAAAAGAAAAAGCCAACCCTCCCCCCAAAAAAACAACAACCCCCCCAAAAAAAAACAAACAAACAAACATGTAGAATGAGTGACATTTGAAATAATATAATATCTAAGAAACCAATGTACACTGGAGAACCTTTGATTATTACAGTTTTCCAATGTGTTTTGTTTAGTAGACAGGACTACACTGGCCTACTTGTCTTTTCCTTTTTCCTACCCTCAAATTAGTACACATTAGTGATTTGAGGTATGAAAAATGTTTCAGTTTTCTTTCCCTCTTTATGCCATTGTTATACTAAGAATTCAAAAGTTCAGGGTCTTAACATTAATCAGTGACGTTCTGATAAGCTATTAACTTAGCCATGGTAAAACACTGCTATTATTGTCATAGTGACTGCTCCAATATGGCTAGGGAGAAGGTTTGTTGTAGATATGAGGGAGAAAACAGCTAGAGGCATCTGGAAGGGTCTGGACTGATCACGACCATGAGAGGAGAAGTGGTGGGGGAGAGCAAGAGAGGCAGAGAAGAGAGAGGGTAGCCAAGAAGAGTACCTGGGAACCCAGAGACCAAGAGGTAAAAAGCATGGGTAGTCAAATGGCTGAGGTTTTATAGGGATCAGAGGAAGGGAAGAGAGTTTAGGGTAGGGAACAGGGTATGCCAGCCAGGATGACCCTGTAACTGGAGGTGACTGGCGGTGAGGGGCCACTTTGATTATGTTAACAGGCACCTCAGTTAGCCATTTGTCCAGAGTTTGAGACCTAAAAGACTGTAATCCATTGTCCTGGAGTCTGAGACCTAAAAGAGTGTAATCTACCGACATCTATGATCAATGGCCACTTGACAGATGGCTAGGCACAAAGAGAACAGACTTTGGATTCTTGTTTCAAATCTTGTCTCTACCTGTGTGGTCTTGCACAAAAGACACAATCTCTTTTTTTTCACTCCCTCATCTACAAAACAAGGATAATATAGTACTACCTACTGCTGTGGTCAGTCTTCATTTTCAACCTGATTAGTTTTAGAATCACCATGGAAACACATCTTTGTGTGTGTCTGCTGAAGTGCATCCAGAAAGATTTAATTAAATAAGGGAGACCAATTCTGAACGTCGACCGGCAGCAACCAGGCAATGGGCAGAAGTTCCAGACTGAATGAAAAGGAGGAGGAGCCCTGGACACCATCATTCATCTCTCTCTGACTGTAGATGGGCTGTGACCTCATGTTCCAGCTGCAATGTCTTCCCTGTCACAGTGGACTAGATCCTTTCTCATCCTAAGCCAAAAGAAACCCTTCCCCCTTGAGTTATTCATATTGAATATTTGTATCTCTTATTAGATATTTGCTCACAGCAATGAGAAAAGGAACCAATACACTTACATTTTAGGGTTGCTAAAACTGAAGATGAGTTCCTGGCACATGATACACATGACAGTTGTTTATTAGTACTGATATTACCTGCAGAAACAGTAAAACAATGTTTTAAAAATTGGAATCACATTTGGAAGTCTAGAGCTGGATTTTCCCACTCCCCGTTGTAACGAGTTTAAGGCAAAGAGTGAATGTCTTGGCATATGCTGACTGGAGATGAACATTGTTCTCTCTAAATGGTAAGACTGTCATTCTTAGTCTGGTGGCATTATTTTCTTTGGTAATAAAATAGAGAACAATAATACGGCTGGCAGTCCCAGTCTTAAGTGATTATAGATCATAATTCAAGGCAAGAATGTCTCACTTCTCCCACCCCAGCCTCAACACAGCCAAGAAGGACTGGAAGAGGGTAGGCCTTGATTGTGTCATGCACCCATCCTAATAGCTAGAGAAATGGGAACCTTATTGGTAATTATGCCAAGACCCCAGAAAGGCAAATGGGCCAAAGCAGATAAATACGATTTTTGTCACATGAGACAGTGTCTCTTAAAACCACATGCTCATTATACTTTGCATCTTATGTAAATTATACTAAATTTTATTTTTAGAAAGTTCTACAAAACAAGGATAGAAGTATCATCAGTAACTACTGTTTTTTTTCTTTTCTTGGTTTAGGGATTGAATTTAGAGCCTGGTACAGGTTAGCAATGACTTCACTACTGAACTATATCCCCACTCCCACCCCTATTTTTCCCACTTTTGGAGACAGGGTCTTACTAAATTGTCCATAGTGACCTTGAATTTGCTCCGTAGCCTCATTGAACTTTTAATCTTTCTGTCTCAGCCTTCTAAGTACCTGAGATTACAGCCCCATTGAGTGTTTACTATGTGTCACCTATAGGGTTTGTTTGTTTGTTTGTTTGTTTGTTTGGTTTTAATTTTTGTGTTTGAGACAGGGTTTTTCTGTGCAACTCTGGCTGTCCTGGATCTCACTCTGTAGACCAGGCTGGCCTCAACTCACAGAAATCTGCCTGCCTCTGTGTCCCGAGTGCTGGGATTAAAGGCCTGAGACACCACCACCACCCACTATCACATATAGTTTTTAGTGTACTAACTCACTTAAACTCCTTTTTTTAAAATTATTTTTTTCTTTTTAAAGATTTATTTATTTTATTTTATTTTATGTGAATGCGTGAGTGTTTGCCTACATGTGTGTATGTATACCTTGTGCAAGCCTCATGCTCACAAAGGTTAGAAGCCAATTTCAGACTCCCCTTGGAGCTGCAGTTACAGAGAGTTGTGAGCTGCCATGTGGGTGCTGGCCTCTGAGGAACAGCCAGTGTCTTAACTTTGTAGCTAACTATCTAGCCCTCAATAAAAATTTTACAACAGCCATTATAAATGGGGAGCATAATTGTTTTAGTTTGTTTTTCCTGTTGCTGTGATAAAACTCTGTGACCAAAAGCAACCTGGGGAAGAAAGGGTTTATTTAGCTTATATTTATTTATTTAGGTCACAGTCCATCATTGAGGGAAGTCACAGTAGGAATTTATGAAGGAGCTGAAGCAGAATTTATGGAGGAAAGCTGCTTGATGGTTCAATCTCTTGTTCACTCAGTTTTTCTTTTCTTTAAAATAATATGTTCAGGGTTGGGGATTTAGCTCAGTGGTAGAGTGCTTGCCTAGCAAGCACAAGGCCCTGGGTTTGATCCCCAGCTCAAAAAAAAAAAAAAAAAAAAAAAAAGGAAAAAGGAAAAAAGCTGGGTGGTGGTGGCGAATACCTTTAATCCCAGCACTCGGGAGGCAGAGGCAGGTGGATCTCTGTGAGTTCAAGGCCAGCCTGGGCTACCAAGTGAGTTCCAGGAAAGGTGCAAAGCTACACAGAGAAACCCTGTCTCGAAAAACCAAAAAAAAAAAAAAGTTCATTAATTCTTTAAGAACTTTGTAGAACATATTTTGATTATATTTACCCAACTCTTCTCCTTAACTCTTCAGATCCACCCTACCTCACTGCCCTAACTCCAGTTTCATGTCTTATTTAATTATTATTATTATTATTATTATTATTTATTTTCTACTCAAATTTGTCCTGTCCATCTACTCTAGGTATTGGGCCATCCACTGGAGTGTGGTTGATTTACCAGGAACCTTAAAACAAACAAACAAACAAACGACTCAAGCTGGATGGGGTGATGAACACTTTTTTTGTTTACTTGTTTTGTTTTATTTTTTGAGACAGGGTTTCTCTGTAGCTTTGGAGCCTGAACTTGAACTCACTCTGTAGCCCAGGCTGGCCTCGAACTCATAGAGATCTGCCTGCCTCTGCCTCCCAAGTACTGGGATTAAAGGCGTGTGCCACCACTGCCCTGTGTAATGGACACTTTTTTTTTTTTTTGTGGAGCTGAGAATCAAACCCAGGGCCTTGAGCTTGCTAGTCAAGCACTCTACCACTGAGCTAAATCCCCAACCCCCGTAATGGACACTTTTAATCCCAGCACTCAAGAGGCAGAGGCAGATGGATATCTATAAATTTAAGGCCAGTGTGGTCTACAAAGTGAGTTCCAGCACAGCCTGTTATAAGAGAATAATCTGTTTTGAAAAACCTAAACAAAAATCAAAACCCTGACTCTCCAAACCCCAGAATCCGTGAACTGTCCGTAGCCCTCTCCTTAGGGATAGAGGCTTATGAACTTTCCCACTCTGTGCTAAACTGTTGACTGGCTTGATTTTGTGCAGGTCTTGACTGAATGCAGAAGATACTTTTGCTCTGATCCTCTCCAGACTCCGGCTCTTACAGTCTTCATGCTCTCCTTTTTGAGAAGTTCCTGAGCTTTGGGAAGGGGTTGTGCTACAGATGTCCCGTCTGTGACTGGGCATTCTGCACTTGTTTATTCTCTTCACTTTGACAAGTGGTGAGTTTCTGCATTAACAACATCCACTGCACAAAGAAACTTCTCTGATGAGGTCTGAGAGCTACAGTAATCTTGGTTCGGAGCAGTCCACCCTGGATATACAGAAACTGCTGGAGCTGCTGGGAGATATGGAATCTCCTGAGTGCCTATGGGTCTAAACAAGAGCCACATCCAGCCCTTAACCCTGATCTGCAACATCTAGCTTTCTTTTATAGCTTGAGCCAATTTGTCTAGGGATGGTGCCACCCACAGTGGGCTGGGACTTCCCACATCAAATCATCAATCAAAACAATCTCTAGGTATTGCAGAGATAGCTCAGAGGTTAATAGTACTGATTCTTCTTCTAGAAGACCAGGTTTGATTATGAGCATCCACATGGCAGCCCACAACCATCTGTAACTCCACTTCCAGGGTATCCAATGCCCTCTTCTGGTTCCCACAGGCACCAAGCACTCACATGAATAAACATACATGCAGACAAAACACCCATACATATAAAATAATTCTTTTTTCAAATGTTCTTTAAAACAAGCAAAAGGTCTCTCGCTGACATGGCCACAGGCCAATTTGATGAGGGTTAGTCTTTAATTGAGGCTTCTTGCCCGGTGACTCTAGGTAGTGTCAAGTGGACAAAAGCTAAGCAGTACCATTATTATCACCAGATTAAAAACAAGGAGGTTGAGGAAATAGAGAGGTTGTTGCTTGCCCAGAGGTCACACATCAAAAAAAAAAAATGTGGCAAAGCTGGGCAAAGCTAGTAACCGAGTCTTGGTAATGGCATTCAGCATCTGGACTCTCAGCATAGGAGTCAAAACACCCAATGGTACTGGATAAGAAGAAAAGGAAAGAAGAGAAAAAGAAAAAGAGAAAAAAGTATACTTAATGGAGATTTTGAATCTAAACCAATAGATCAATTTGATTTTGGATGCTCAGAAGATGTTGAAGACTTAGAAGTGTTTGCTGAAGGACATTCAGACTGCAACCCACAGATCCAGGGAGGCTACCTAGCAGGGGGGACCCAGGATGACTGGGGCTTATAATAAGTTTTGGTTTTGCCCAATCACTGGGCGTGCTTTACTGAAACATTTCACTATTAGGATAAGAATATGTACCATATCAAGCTGATGAAAGAATATGCTGGCTGTACTTTCAGGAGGGGAGGCTAAAATCTTTTTAGATTATAGATTAGCCTGTAGAAAAACATCTGCCATAAATCAAACAGTGAAAGGAGAGATAAATAGGAATCTCACTTACACAACTTAAGTAAAACACAGCTCTCTGAACAGATGAAGATAGGTTTCTTCTGTATCCCAGAATCCAATCAATATTTATATGTATAATTCAGCTATCTTTTGACTTAAAAGGGCTTATTGGGAAATGTTATCATTTTTACTATTTTCTACTGAGAAAATTATTTTCCAGTTTCAGATATCCCTGGACTTTTGAATTATAGCCTGTTTTTATGTTTAAAAACAAACAAACAAAAAAAGTGTTTGCTGATGGCCAGGGTGCATTTGACAAAGATCTAGCAATGTTCTAAATCACCCACAGAATGCATTAGATATGATGTATTTTAATACCCTAGGGAAGTGTTCACAAAAAGCACATTCTTGGGTATTAATGAAAAGCTCACTTGTATTATAAAAAATTTTATCAGTTAAAGGTTTAGAAACTATTTAAAATGTAGAAGCTGAGCACATGAGCAAGCTTTGGGCCCACCTTTAGTTAAAACATAAGTTCTCATGCATAAGGATGTTGTGAAATGTTTATGAAGGTTCAGTGACCCCTCTGGACACCTGGACACCTCTCTTTTCTCTGGGGTCTGTGTCATCCTGAATTCCTGTGTTATAATTCATAATTGCCATTACACCTGTCTATGCATCATTTCCTTACAAGTCTACCTGATGGACTTCACTCTAGCCTTCTCTAGCTATTCTTAATTACTTCAGAAAGGAAATCTAGAGACCCTTTTCTTTGAAGGAATTGGTTCTAATTTATGGGAAAATATATTTACAGTAAAAAGAAATGAGGAAGTAACAAATCTTCACCAAATTTTAACAAGTTTGACAAACCATCCCCTTACATTTTACCAAGATGAGTCAGTAGGCTGAGACTAAGGTAGTTTTTTATCATCATAATCTTTCTTGGAGCTTGCCTTTTTTCATGACCAGTATTTATTAGCTTTTAGATGCTGGGCACTGTATGAGTCAGTCACTTTACATATATTAACTCCGTAGAATCCTATTTCACATGAGGAAACAGATACAGAACAATTGGCTATTAGGCCAATGTGGTTGTTGCTGTTTATGTCTTAAATATCCCCACAAAGGCCCATGCTTTGGAAGATACTAGTGGGAGCTTGTGCAACTGGAGGGGGTGAGAGGCCTTCAGGTCACCTGTAGTATTCCCTTGAAAGGAACTGCTAGAGTGTACCCCCTTCCCTTTTCCCTCCCCTTGCTCCTCAGCATGTGAGGACATGAATGTTTTGCTTTTGTTATATATTCGAGCATTATGCATATGCTTACCACAGGCTCACAAAACAGTAGGGACAACCAATCATAAGCTGAAATCTCTACAAATATGAGCCAGAATCAATCTTTGTTCTAAGTTGATTATCTCAGGCATTTGCTTTGGTGACGGAACTCTGACTAATGCTGTGGCTTAATAAATCACGGCGATCTATGAGTCACAGTTTGTGAGGCTGCCTGGCTCTTAAAGCCTGTGGCCTATCTGGAGTAGCCCACGCCAGAGCAGAAGCTTTGACAAGCAGAACTATGGGACAGGTTTGCTTGTTTGCTCTCTGTTTTGGTGGAGGTGGTTGCTGCTGTGCCATGAAGTGAGCTGTAAACACTGCTCTGGCAGCCTCTCGTGACCAGAAAACTTGACAAGGTCACCATTGCCTGGGTGATGGCTCCTCAGCTTTGGAGATTCATAAACTTGATTTTCTCAGTTAGTCAGAGATGATACATATCTTGAAGGAAATCCATTCTGAAAAAATACACAGGGTCACAATCTCACAAAGGCATATTTTTCCAGTCCGAAAATACTTTCTCCCTATCTGGGACTCAGTCTTCTTGCTTTCAGGGAACCTGAAAAGCCTGCAGAGGAGTTTGTGTTGTTTGTTTGTTTATCTATTCATCTATTTATTTGTTTTTTGGAACAGGGTTTCTTTGTGCTGCCCTGGTTGTCCTGGAACTCACTCTGTAGATTAGGCTGGCCTCAAACTCGGAGATCTACCTGCCTCTGCCTCCCAAATGCTAGGATTAAAAGTGTGTGCCGCCACTGTTGGGCTTCCTGGGAGTTTATTAATGAGAGTGGAACTAGCAAGAGAAATAGAAAATTTTATAGGTGACATTTCCCTTAGGTGTTAGGCATGATGAATGAAACATTCCTTCTATGCCAGAAAACACAGTTAATGGTCTATATTTTCAGGTCTGAAGTCTTTCTTCATGAGTCAGAAACATAGGTGGATATGCCCAGTACTTGTCAAAATATTTGTCCAGTTTTTGTCAATAAAGACCTTATCCACACTGATGATGCTCCGTAAGTCTTTAAACTCCAGGGCATGCTACCATGTGTATAAAGAATGGTCCTGGCAACCAGGAAGCTACAGTTTCACCACATAATTTTACATAGGTAAAATTAACAAACAGGAAAGCCTGTGGTATGAACCCTAGGTGTCCAAAAGCCAACTAGGACAGAAAAGAAAGATTACTGAGAGCTAGAGTAATCATGGAAAGCTTTAAAATGGACAGGAAACCACAGGAATGAGTTAACTTTAGACTAGTGAAGGAGAAATGTGGGACACCCCGATGACATGAATGTCAATTGGGAAAACTATGAAGGCACACATGATTTTCATAACAGAAGGCAGCTGATATATAACAAGCCAAGTACACCAAAAACTCCTTGGAATTTGACTTCCTCTAGAGGAAATCCTTGATCCCTCCAGGTAGTGACTGAGTTCTTATGATATATTCCTGCGGCCTGCAGCAAAGCATAATGGCTGAAAAAATGAACATTTTGCAGAAATCCCCAATTCCTTGCTTTGTTAACAGATTAACCTTCTGAATGCTAGAATTATCGGTATGTGTCACCATAAGCTGCCTCAAGTGGGAATCTTGAAAGCCAAAATTTAATTTATTGAAATTGAGTTTATAAAACAAATATACATATACATCCCACAGTCAATGTATTTATTTGCTTGTTTATTTATTTTGAGACAGAGTTTCTCTGTGTAGCCCTGGCTGTCCTGGAACTCACTCTGTAGACCAGGCTGGCCTCGAACTCACAGAGATCTGCCTGCCTCTGCCTCCTGAGTGCTCGGATTAAAGGCATGTGCCACCACCACCCTGTTCTCCATAGTCAATTGATAGGGTGAGAAACATTGCTATACACTGAGACAAAAGGTCCAAACTCTTAGGTAGCAAGATTACTTTTTACCTGCCATCTATTAAATCAGGTGCCAGATATTTGACTAGGCATTTACTCAACATGCTTGCCTTTTATTTAACTTGTTCAACAATATTACATGATAAATATTAATATCCCTGTGTAAAAGGTGAGGACTCAGAGGTTAGGAGAAGTTAAGTGACCTAAAGTCATCAAGCTAATGGTAGTAGAATTCATAGCTAAAGTATCGAATTCCCGGGTTCTGTCTTTGGTTTACAAACTGAAGGGGTGGGGTTTAGGGTGGGGTGGGGTGTGTATGTGAGAAACTCATAAAAGTTGTCACAATGAACACTAAAGCTAAAGTAAAGGAATGAATCAAGCCTTCCTTACTCCATGAAAATCAAAACCACATAGCTTAACATGACCTAATGAATGCTCAAATTGCTCATTAGTACAATTTTAAATATCCATATTTCCATAATAAAGTACAATCTAATTTTGCTCACTGTTACCATGCTAAGTCAGAAGTTGTGTAAAATAAACCATGAATTACTTAGTTCTCTGAACTCTTTGCCTATGCAGTTCCAGTTAGTGCTTTAGACCGTGAGTTTTATCGGCTTAGTCATCCTTATCTTTCCTAAAGATAACCTTTCAATGTTCCAGTAAGCAGGATTTTGTTTGCCACATTTTTTTCAACTTAATTTTTGAGAACTTCATACATGCGCACTGCATCCACATCATTCTCTCTCTCCTACTCTCCCCTTTAACTCCACCCATGTCCCCCAATTCATGATCTTCTCTTTATTATTACTGTTACATGTATAAGCATATATGTGCACACATTTCTATATAACCTACTGAATCCATTTGTACATGTGTCCAAGGCTGACCTCTTGGGGCTGGACCGCCTAGGTGGGAGCTCATCCGTGGAGGAGATTGGTCTTCCCTTTCTCAGCAGGCATTGACCACCTATAGCTCTTTATCTAAAGGTGGGACTAGATAGATAGACTTTCCCTTGACCACACTGGCATGTCAAGTGCTACTGTCATTATGCTGCTCTTGTTCAGGCAGCCATATTGGTGAGAGCTCATGGTGCAGCTTGCCTGTCGTAGATAGAAAACACCATCTCGTTCAGACATCCAAGTCTTCTGGCTCTTACAATCTTTCTATACCCTCTTCCCAGAGCCTTAGCTGTACAAGCTGTGTTGCAGTTGTATCAGCTGGAGTTGGGGGGTGTGTTATTTATTTATTTATTTTGCCAACTTGACACAAAGTAGAGTTATCTGGGAAGAGGGACCTTGATTGAGAAAATGATTCCATCAGATTGGCTTGTAGGCAGTTGTGTAGAGGCATATTCTCATTATTTTTAAAAATGTATGTATGTATGTATGTATGTATGTATGTATGTATGTATGTATGTATTTATTTATTTAGACAGAGTTTCTCTGTGTAGTCCTGGCTGTCCTGGAACTCACTCTGTAGACCAGGGCTGGTCTCAAACTCATAGATCTACCTGCCTTTGCTTCCCAAATGCTTGGATTAAAGATGTGTGCCACCAGGCCTGACTTTGGAGGCATGTTCTTGATTAATGATTGATATGGGTGGGCCAAGCCCACTGCGGGCAATGCCACCTCTGCTTAGACCGTCCTGAGTTGTATAATAAATGTCAGAGCCATCTGCAATTCCAGGTCCAAGGTATCCATTGCCCTTTTGGGGCCTCTAATTGGGCACTGTATATACATGGTACACAGACACACATGCAGGCAGAAATACCCATACACATAAATAATATTAAATAAAAATATAAATAAAGAAATAAAAATTTAAAAAGAATATTTAAGTAAAAATAAATAAATAAATAAAAGTAGCTGGGGCAAGCCATGGGGAGTAAGCCAGCAGCATTCCTTTATGGCTTCTGTTTCAGTTCCTGCCTCCACATTCCTGCCTTGAGCTCCTGTCATGACTTCTTTTTATGATAGACTCAACCTTCCTAGTGCTGTGACCCTTTAATACACAGTTCCTCATGTTGTGGTGACCTCCAACCATACAACTATTTCATTGCTACTTCATAACTATAATCTTGCTACTGTTATGAATCACAATATAAACATCTGACGTGCAGGATATCTGATAAATGACCCCCAAAGGGGTCATGACCCATAGGTTGAGAACCACTGGACTACAAG
The DNA here is from genome assembly GCF_903995425.1 of Onychomys torridus. Lineage (NCBI taxonomy): Eukaryota > Metazoa > Chordata > Mammalia > Rodentia > Cricetidae > Onychomys > Onychomys torridus. The sequence goes on from NC_050453.1 coordinate 33,659,193, forward strand.
ATGAAATAAACCCTTTCCTCCCCAAGCTGCCTTTGGTCATGGTCTTTATCATAGCACTAGAAAGCAAACTAACACTGTCACCCCACAGTCACGTATTTTCTGCCTTGACCATTTGTGGGTCTTTGCAATAGTGTCCATCTATTACAGGAAGATGCTTCTTTGATGACAGGTGGAAGATACACTCCTTTGTGAGTATAAAGATAAGTATTTAGAATGCAGTTATAAATGTATTGGTAAGAAAAAATTGTATTGGTTTGGAAAAATGGTAGTGGTGGGTTAGATGCTTCATCTTGGGACCTCTTTCTTCCTTCCTTTCTTTTTTTCCCCAGAGCTGAGGACCAAACCCAGGGCCTTGTGCTTGCTAGGCAAGTGCTCTACCACTGAGCTAAATCCCCAACCCCCATATTTTTTTCTTAATGAAGGATCCACCACCATTTTGTATTGTTTATATTGCTAAGAATGCTGTTTTTATAAGTAAGTTGTTAGAGCAAAATAATTTAAAATTTTTCTTTTGCTCTTGACTTAATCTCATGTTTTTGTATTTTTCGAGGCAGGGTTTCTCTGTAGCTTTGGAGCCTGTCCTGGAACTCACTCTGTAGACCAGGCTGGCCTCGAACTCACAGAGATCCACCTGCCTCTGCCTCCCAAGTGCTGGGATTAAAAGCATGTGCCATTGTGCCTCCACCACCACCTGGCTTCTCATGTTGTTTTATTCACAATGGTCCTTGGACCAATAGGCTAAATCTTTAATATGTGACCTAGCCTAGGTTTGTGTAAGTACACTAATGGACGATGTTCACACAGTGACATTGCCTCATGGACTTCTCAGGCTGTAGCACATGGTTATGTGACACATTGTTATAAAATAACTTTTAGTTAAACTTCTCATCTGATCAGATGTATATACACATTACCCCCTACAGCATTTCAAATTATCCTTAATTGTGGTTCTTCTTTTTCCCTCAACTCTTAATCATTTTTTCTTTTTTAAAATAATTTATTTATTCTTATTTTATGTACATTGGTGTTCTTTTTTAAATTATATTTGTGTTTTAATTTTACATATCAGCCATGGGTTCCCTTGTCCTCTCCCCTCCTGCCCTGGCCCCCACCTTTCCCCCATTCCCTCTGTTTGGGAGGCATCCAGGCTGAAGGACCTGTCCTTAGTGCATGAGCTGGCTGTTTGGAACCTTGGGCTTACACAGGTACACTTTGCTCAGCCTGTAAGGAGGGGACAGGACCTGCCTGTAGTGAATCCACCAGGTTTAAATGAATCCCCAGGGGAGTCTTGGCCCTGGAGGAGATGGGAACATTTTTCCTTTTTAACAAAACAATTTTGTAGTTCTTAGAGCCTTTGTGCTGTTCTGACTAAATATCCTTGCCTGGGGAGCTTATGAACATGGGGATTTATTTTCCCACTTCTGAGACTGGAAAATCACAGATCACCTGGTGAAGGCCGTTCATGCTGCCTCCTCTCGCAGCAGAAGGAGGGGCCAAAAAGGGCTGAATTTTTTCTTCTTGTCAGACAGAGTTTACTCTGGTTTCCACGCTTTCCGGAACTCACTAGGTAGTTCAAACTTGGATCTCACAGAGATCCTTTCGCCTCAGCCTCCTGAGTGTTGGGACGACAGTGTTGCCACCATACCGGGCTCTGCAGGTGTTCGTTCTGTTGGTGAGGGAGGAATCGGTATGACCTAACGGCTCCCTAAAGACACCGCTATTTAATACTGTTGCATTTGAGAGCAAATTCAAAGTGAGTCTGCGAGACACGGTCAGACACTGCTCAGTTGCCGTCATCGCGAGCCGGTTTCCGTCTGATTCCTAGTTCCCTGGAGACAGTTTTATTTCTTCTTGCCTCTGGCTCTTCCGCACTGCTTTTTCCGGGCTGCACTGCACTGTTCCTTCACTTTGTGTCTTTTGTCTTGTCTCTATCCCTTTCTTGTTGGAGTACATCCTTAGGGAAATCTAGAGAGTAATAGATGTAAAACAAATTTTACAAGTCCTTGAATACAAGGTAACGTCTTTATCTTTGGATCTGAAAGATACCCGCCCCCTCAGGTTTCCGAAAACATTGTTGCTTGACTATATTTTTGGCATCTAGTATTGGTAATACAATCCTGGCGACATTTCCTGTTTTATTCTTTTAAGTGTGACTCACTTTCCCCCCCAGTGGAAGTTTCTAGAATCTTTCCTTATTTCTCATGTTTCTGAAGTAGTTTAAAATTTCACAATGACAGCTGGGGGTGGCAATGTGCACCTTTGATTCTAGAACCCTGGAGGCAAAAGCAGACAGATCCCTTTGAGTTCCAGGCCAGCTTGATCTATGTAGAGAGTTCCAGGCTAGCCAGAGCAACATAGTGAGACCATGTCCCCCCAAAAGGGTGTGTAGGGGCAGCTTAGGAGATGTCTCAGAGGTTAAGAGTGCCGACTGCTCTACCAGAGGACTCTGGTTCAGTTCCTAGCATCCATATGGTGCCTCACAATGTTTTGTTACTCCAGTTGCAGGGGATCCGGTGCCGCCTTCTGGCCTCCATGGACACCAGGCATGCAAGCAGTATACAGACACACGTGCAGGCAAAACACTCATTCAGATTTTTAAGAAATTCGTGAGCTGAAATACTGGTTCTTCTTTCATTTCTCTTAGATATCAGTGAGGGAAAAATGAGCGATTTTGTAGCAAAAGTGAAAACTATATTTAAAGTGGAGAGGAGCAAAGAACCAGGAAATAATGAATGAAATAAATGTTACAGGGGGTTTGGCTATTTTATTCCATTTTTTTCTAAGACAGGGTCTTATTTATCCCAGTCTGGCCTTGTTTCACTTTGTAGATGAGGATGACTCTGAACTCCCAATCTTCCTATCTCTACCTCCCAAGTACTAAGATTACAGTGAATGCTACCATGCCTACCTATTAAGGACTTTTTTTTTTTCCTTTGAGACAGGTTTTCTCTGTAGTTTTGATGCCTGTCCTGGATCTCACTCTATAGACCAGGCTGGTCTTGAACTCACAGAGATCTACCTGGCTCTACCTCTCGAGTGTGGAATTAAAGGGGTGTGCCACCACCACCTGGCTTATCAAGGACTTCTTAAAGTTGGTAAGGCCAATCCTATTTGAAAGTCAACAGTGAGGCAGCCAGGTGTGGTGACACGTCTTTAATCCCAGCACTCGGGAGGCAGAAGCAGGTGGATCTCTGAGTTGGAGCCCAGCATGGTCTACAGAGTGAGATTCTAAGAGACAAGACTACGTAGAGAAACAGTAAACAAACAAACAAAGCAAAACAAAATCCCCCCAAAAGTCAACTGTGCTATGATATAATTATTGCAATGAAGTATAAGATGTTCAGAGTGCTCCCGTAGGGATGAAGAATTTGTTAGGCCGTCTTAGGATTCTGCCTGCTACAGGAGTGTAGAAGTGTTCTAATTTGTGATCCATATTGCACATCCTATTTTAACCTCTGGAAGCTTATGAAATTTTCCACTGTCCTCGGTTTCTGAGATTTCATGACATGACTTTGTATGGGTCTATTTTTATCGATTGCAGTGCATACTATATGAGCCATTCCAATATGGAAATTCATATCCTACAATTTGAAAATTTCCATTCAGTATTTCCTCTCATTTTCTCTGTTGGTTTCCGAAACCATGATTATTTGGTCTATTTGGATTAGTGCTCTAATTTTGGCCACCTCTTCTGTACATTTTTTGTCTCTGCTTTTTTTACTTATTTTTCCCAACATCATCTTCCACATATTGAATTTCTTCATTTGGGTACTCAACATGTTAATTTATAAGAGTTGATTTTCTTTTTTAACAATTATTCTATTATTTTTGTGTTTGTGGGTCCATTGTGTATCAAGTCTAGAAGAGGGTTGTTGGGTCTCATGAAGCTGGACATGGGTGCTGGGAACTGAACTGTACATTTGGAAGAGCAGTACAAACTCCTAACTGCTGAGCTCATATGTGTGAAATTTCTTGGTTCTATTTTATATTTACATCATGAATGTTTTATGTGTTTTTTTGTTGTTTGTTTTTATTTTTTTATTTTTATTTTTGTTTTTCAAGACAGGGTTTCTCTGTAGCTCTAGCTGTCCTAGAATTCACTCTGCAGACCAGGGTGGCCTCCAACTCAGAATTATATAGAATTACAAATCTATATAATTCAAGGCAGGTTATGATTACAGTGCTATGAATCACATTTTGAGCAGTTGCGAAGGTGGAAAGGATTAGGTGTAAGCAAGACCACTGGGCAATCTCTCCAGCCCCAGTTTTCTGTTTTTACACTGGGGTGAAATACTTGGAATGCATTTTTGGCTTCTCTTTGTCTACTGATGTTTTCATCATTATTATTGGGAGGGGGTGGAGGCAGGCTCTTGCTATGCAGTTCAGATTGGGCTCAAACTTAGAATCCTCCTACCCCAGTCTCCCAAGTACTGGCATTACAGGCATGTGCCACCACGCCCAGAATAGTCTACTGAATTTTGACCTGCTTAGAACTAATCCTTTCCATCTTCACAACTGCATGAAATGTGAATCATAGCACTGTAATCACAACCTGACTTGAATTACACAGATTTTCTTTTTACTAGGACAGAATGAGAGCCTCAGCTGTTTCAATAATGGGCTTTCCCAATGTTCTGTAGTGCGACTTGGCCTGTAACAAATACCTGTTGTCTCAAAGTCAGAGCAGATGGTGATTACAAACATTACACTATCATTCTCTAAGATTCCCGAGGAATTACCTCTCTGTGCGTCTCCATCTGTCTGTCTGTCTGTGTGTGCATGTGTGCAGGGTGGCATGTATGTGCCATGGCACACACGTGTGAAGGCCAGGGGACAACTTTCCGGAAGTGGTTCCTTCCTTCCACCTTGTCAAACTAGCACCTCTCTTGCCTGTCACTGCACGCTCCAGGCTGGCTGGCTTGAAAACTTGTAAATTTAGCAACGAATATTAGATTCTGTTCCAGGGGGAGGAAGGAAGAGCTATGGAAATGAAGAGTGGGACAGCGGGACAGTGTGAAAAGCAGTGAGAAAGGCAGCTTGGCCTAAAGCTGTCAGCTGCACACAGCTCAGGAGAAAGGCAACAGGAAGCCTCACTGAAGGCTAGCTGCCCCAGACTACCCAGCTGGGATCTAGCTCAGAGGTAAAGCACTCGCTTAACGTTCATGAGGCCTAGGTTCAGTCCTTTCGAATATCCTCAGTGACATACACACAAATGGGGGAAACTGGTGTTCGGGAGTAGAGCCTTTGGAGGGGATTAGAATTAGATAGGGCCATCCCGCAGTGTCTCCGTGATGAATGTTAGAACAGAGGAAGAGATCAGAAGGAGCAGGGGTACACACATGCTTCTCCAGTCTCTTCCTGTTCCTGTCTGTGCATAAAGACTGTGCCAGCAAGAAGGATTTACCAAAATGTGATCCCTATGACCTTACCCCTCCAGGACCATGAACTAAAAATTAAATTGAACTATCCAACTGACCTGAGAAGAAGGAACAGTTAGGCTGAAATCAACATACCAGTCCCAGGTGAGAGGCCATCATGGGGGTCAAGGCGGGTCAGACATAGAGAACCCTAAAAGTGTAGTGGCAGGAGGCTTGGTTCAGATAGTGAAGTGTACAGGGAAGAGGTAGGCCTCAGTTGGTGGCTAGGAGCTGAACTTATCACCTGGGAATAAATTTGAAGATGCCAAATTTGCTAGTTCTGAGCCTGGAGTCAACTAATAGATCATTCTACAAAGACCTATCAGCCGGAGGCTGACTGCCCTAGAAACTGAAAATTCTGAAGGTCTAATCAATCTATTTGATTTTTACAAATGTAGGTCTGTAGCAGGAGAATAAATGCTTACCAAGCTTTCTTTCTTTCCTCTTCCTTTATTTCTTTCTTTCTCTCTCTCTCTTTCTTTCCTTCTTTTTTTTTTTTTTAAGATTTATTTATTTATTATGTACACAGAAGAGGGCGTCAGATCTCATTACAGATGGTTGTGAGCCACCATGTGGATGCTGGGAATTGAACTCAGGACCTCTGGAATAACAATCAGTCAATCAGTGCTCTTAACCTCTGAGCCATCTCTCCAGCCCCCTCTTTCTTCCTTTCTTCCTTTCTTCCTTTCTTCCTTTCTTCCTTTCTTCCTTCCTTTCTTTCTTCCTTCCTTTCTTCCTTTCTTCCTTCCTTCCTTCCTTCCTTCCTTTCTTCCTTTCTTTTCTTTTTCTTTCTTCCTCTCCTTTCTCTCTTTCTCTCTTTCATTCATCTTTTTGTTTATTTTGAGACAGGGTTTCTCTGTGTAGCCCAGTCTATCCTGGAACCCACTCTGTAGACTGGGCTGGCCTTGAACTCAGAGATCTGCCTGCTTCTGCCTCCTGAGCCAGGATTAAAGAGGTGCACCACCTCCACCGCTGACTACTTATCGGGTTTTCAAAGCAGAGAGAGAACTCTAACTGTAGATCTAGGGCTCTCTCTGCTTCTCCTTCTCTCAATGCACGTTGGCGATGCCTCTCCTCAGACAGAAAATTAACCATCTTAGAGCATGTGGAGTGTGTGTGTGTGTGTGTGTGTGTGTGTGTGTGTGTGTGTGTGTGTGTGTGTGTGTGTGTGTGTGTGTGTTTCAGGAAGGTAAGAGAATCTGCCTGGCAGAGGAACTGCAGACCTAAGTGTTAACAGCAGAGGGAAGTAGAAACTAAGTGAAACTGATCTGATATCCAATGCTTGCCCAGTCCAGACTCAACACCAGCACAAACCCAAGGACAGACAAGAGCACACAGATAGAACAAATGCCCCCCCCCCCCAATTTTACAGAAAACTGTTCTAATGCTGCTTGTCTTTTCCCTTCTTTCTTTCTTTTTGTTTTGTTTTTCAGACAGGGTTTCTCTGTGTAGCCCTGGCTGTCCTGGAACTCACTCTGTAGACCAGGCTGGCCTTGGTAGTTTCTTTTCTTTTCACTATACTTTCCACAACACTTTTATTTTACTGAAACTTTTATATTCTCATAATATTCTCTTTTTTTAAATTAAGAAATTATTTGCCGGGTGGTGGTGGCACATGCCTTTAATCCCAGCAGTTGGGAGGCAGAACCAGGTGAATCTTTCTGAGTTCGAGGCCAGCCTGGTCTACAGAGCGAGATCCAGGACAGGCACCAAAACTATGCAGAGAAACCCTGTCTTGAAAAACCAAAAAAAAAAAAAAAAAAAAAAGAAATTATTAATTTTCCATACCAACCACAGATCCCCAATAGAGAAGCATTTTTGGTTTTTTTACTTTTATTTATGTATTTATGTATGTATGATGTATTTATCTATTTTTCTATTATCAGCTTGATACAGTATCAATTCTTATCCTAACAATGAAATGTTTCACTGAGGCTTGCCCAGTAATTGAGTAAACCGAAACTTACTATAAGCCACAGTCATCCTAGGGCCCCCTGCCATACAGAGAAGCATTTTAAGACAAGTTGTAACAGAATAGCCTTTTGTTTTGTTGTTTTGGTTATTCCTCTTCATTCATGGACTTTTGTTTGTTTGTTTTTCATTATTGGGTAACATTTTTAATTTTCTTTCTTTTTGGCCCCCTGTATTTGGTTCTTATTTTTGTCTTCTCTGTGTTGTGTTTAGTAGTATTTGGGTTTGCTTCTACTGCTTTTCTTTGAAGAATAGTTTTTACTTTGTATTTCCTTACGTTTATCTAATTTCCTTTTGGGACCTTTTCAGTGTTGTTCTCTCTCTCTCTCTCTCTCTCTCTCTCTCTCTCTCTCTCTCTCTCTCTCTCTCTCTCTCTCTCTCGTGCTTGGGTATGTGTGCACACAGGTGAAGGCCACAGACTGAGGCTGTTTCGTGGCTCACTATGCAGCTTTATCTGTGTAGTTGCCCACTGTCTTAGTCACTGTTCAATCCTATGAAGAGACACCATGACCAAGGCAACTTACAGAAGAAAGCATTGGATTAGGAGTTCGCTTACGAATTTAGAGGGTTAGTCCATCATCATTGTGGTGGGAAACAGGCAGGCAGGCCCGGAGCTGGAAAAGTAGCTGAGAGCTGCACATCCTGATCCAAAGGCAACGAGACAGAGAGATACTAGCCCTGGTGTACACACCTCTTCTAATAAGTTACACTTCCTCTGCCAAGGCCATACTTACGAGTTGAAAGGACAATTTTCTCCTTATAGCATGTCAGGTCCCAAGGGGAGACCTCAGGTCATCAGTCTTGGTGGCAAGTGTCCTTACCTGCTGAATCATTTCATTGACCTAAGAAATCTTCTTTTTAAAAAATTATAGAGGCTGGAGAGATGGCTCAAGGGTTAAGAATACTTGTTGCTCTTGGAGAGGACCTGGGTTCAGTTCCCACGGCCCACATTGTGGCTCACACTCAGTCATGTAACTACAGTCCCAGGAGAATCTGATGAATCTGATATCCTCTCCTGGCTTCTGTGGACACCAGGCATGCATGCAGTACATGTATACATAAATGAAGGCGAAACATTCATACACATAAAATAAAAATAAATAATTCAAAATGAAAATGAAAAGAAATACATAACACTAACAAAAGAGGAATTTAGAACCTTGAATAGACATGACCAGAGAAGAAACTCTCCTCTACTTTGTCCAGATGTCAAAAATACAAACAAAGAAAGAACACAAAACCTGTGAGAGAGACAGGTGTAATGGTGCATGCCTATAATCCCAAATTGCAGGAAGCTGAGGCAGGAGGATTGCATGGTCAAGGATTACAATATGAGTTCAAAGCTGGCTTCCCAGCCTCAAAATGAATGAATGAAGGAATGCTGTCGGAAGAAAATGTCAATTCACTTTCAAGGCAGAAACACCAAAATAACATAGACTACTCACCAGCAACTCAAAAACATATAAGGGAAAAACTGCTTTTGCAACAACTTCAAAATAAAATACACAGAAATACTAAAGAGACGAAGGAGCTCTACAAACTAAAACTTTAAAACTCCAAAAAAAGAGAGCCGGGTGGTGGCAGCGGCGGCCTCAGCCTTTAGTCCCAGCACTGGGAGGCAGAGCCAGGCGGATCTCTGTGAGTTCCAGGCCAGCCTGGGCTACAGAGTGAGATACAGGACAGGCACCAAAGCTACACAGAGAAAGCCTGTCTTGAAAAACCAAAAAGAGAAAACAAAACAAAACAAAACAAAAAAACCTCCAAAAAGGGAAATTGAACAACACACCAGAAGATGGAAAGAGCTCCCATGCTCAATAGATTTGTAGAATTAATATTTTGGAAATGGCTATGGCAGACTCCATCTACATATTCAACGCAACCACCATAAAAATATTATATATTTTCTTTCATGTGTGGAATATTGTTTTAACTATGCACAACACATACAGCGTGAAAATGAAAAGAAAGTGTATGCATGAAGGTAGAGAACCACTAAGAATACAAGGGGAAGGTCAGGGAAGGGTGGTTGGGGGCAACTGATGTGGACTAAGCTGATATTCCCCCTGTCTCCTTTCTAGATATAAATCTCCAGGTGCTGGATTCCAGGCATGAGCCACCATGCCTGGGTTTTAAGGAATCTTTGTGTTCCCAGAATGAAAGAATCTTCTTGGGCTTTAGATGGAGGAGGAGGATCAGAAGTTCAGTGTCATCCTCAGCTACATAATGAGTTCAGTGCCAACCTGGTCAATTTGTTGGTAGCCCAAATTTTTATCATATACTTTTCCCTCTGTCCTTAGTAAAAATTATTTTCTGCTTTGTACAATTTATATTACATTAAAAAGTAAGTTTTCGCCTGGAGGTGGTGGCACACGCTTTTAATCCCAGCACTTGGGAGGCAGAGGCAGGCGGATCTCTGTGAGTTCAAGACCAGCCTGGTCTCCAAATCGAGTTCCAGGAAAGGCGCAAAGCTACACAGAGAAACCCTGTCTCAAAAAAACAAAAAGAAAGAAGTTTTTAGCGGTTGGGGATTTAGCTCAGTGGTAGAGTACTTGCCTAGCAAGCTCAAGGCCCTGAGTTTGGTCCTCAGCTCCAGAAAAAAAAAAAAAAAGTAAGTTATTTTCAAGTTGCTTTATTCAGAAAGATTTTTTTTTTTTAAAGTTTCTTGAGACAAGGTTTCTGTGTAAGCACTGTGGATGTCCTGGAACTCACTTGGTAGGCCTAGCTGACCTTGAACTCACAGAGATCCACCTGCCTCTGCCTCCTGAGAGCTGGGATTAAAGGTGTGCACCACCACTGCCTGGTCCAGGAAGATGTTTGTTTCCAAACTGGTTTGCATTTTATTTTATTTTATTTTTATGATTTTCCCATATTTATTTATTTATTTATTTACTTATTTATTTATTTTTCTATTATCAGCTTGATATAGTATAAATTCTTATCCTAACAGTGAAATGTTTCATTGAGGCTTGCCCAGTAATTGAGTAAAACCAAAACTTATTATAAGCCACAGTCATCCTAGGGTCCCTCCTGCTATATATCCTCTCTGGGTCTGTGGGTTGCAGTCTGATTGTTCTTTGCTTTATATCTAGAATCCACTTATGAGTACATACCATGTTTGTCCTCACTCAGGATGATCTTTTCTAGTTCCATCCATTTGCCTGCAAATTTCATGCTGTCATTGTTTTTTTCTGCTGAGTAGTACTCCATTGTGTATATGAACCACATTTTCTTTATCCATTCTTCAGTTGAGGGGCATCTAGTTTGTTTCCAGGTTCTGGCTATTACAAATAATGCTGCTATGAACATAGTTGAGCATGTATCTTTGTGGTATGATTGAGCATTCCTTGGATATATGCCCAAGAGTGGTATGGCTGGGTCTTTAGGCAGATCGATTCCCAATTTTCTGAGAAACCACCATACTGATTTCCACAGTGGTTGTACAAGTTTGCATTCCCACCAGCAGTGGAGGAGTGTTCCCTTTACTTCTCATCCTCTCCAACATTGACTGTCATTAGTGTTTTTGATCATAGCCGTTCTGACAGGTGTAAGGTGGTACCTCAGAGTTGTTTTGATTTGCATTTCTCTGATGATTAAGGATGTTGAGCATTTCTTTAAATGTCTTTCAGCCATTTGTGAATCTTCTTTTGAGAATTCTCTGTTTAGCTTTTTAGCTCATTTTTTAATTGGATTGTTCGGTATTTTGATGTCTAGTTTCTTGAGTTCTTTATATACTTTGGAGATCAGTCCTCTGTCAGATGTGGGGTTGGTGAAGATCTTTTCCCATTCTGTAGGCTGTCATTTTGTCTTATTGACCAGGTCTTTTGCCCTACAAAAGCTTCTCAGTTTCAAGAGGTCCCATTTATTAATTGTTGTGCTCAGTGTCTGTGCTGCTGGTGTTATATTTAGGAAGTGATCTCCAGTGCCAATGCATTCAAGAGTACTTCCTACTTTCTCTTCTATTAAGTTTAGTGTAACTGGATTGGTTTGCATTTTAAAGAAGAGAGATACTTTTCAAATTTCCTTTCTTTTTATGATTTTATTTTTATTATTTTTAATTATGTATATATGTGTGTCTGTGGAGGTGTCAGATACCCTAGAGCAGGAGTTGGAGGTGATTCTGAGCTGCTGATGTGGACACTGAGAACTAAACTCAGGTCTTCTGGAATTGCTGTGAGTGCTCTTAACCACTGAACCATCTTTCCTGCCCTCAAGTTTCATTTTTATAGACTTAGAGGGTAATTCAATTACTCTACAATAAATTGATTAAAATATAATTTTTAAACATAAATCTGTTTGTATGTGTGTATATGTATATGTGCAGGTATGTGCAACAGTGAATGTGTGGAGGTATGCCACAGACCCTGGAGCTTAGTTCATGAAACAAGACTTGGAATCTGGAATATGAATTTTCAGCAAAGGAGGCTGGGGACCCATAGAACATTCGAGAAGCTCCAAGGATACAGATTAAGATCAAAAGATACTATACAGTCATTAAACGGTGTTTACAAGGAATACAAGGTTTTGCTTAATAGATCACCAAGGAGAACAAAGACAAGGAAGTATGGACAAGAAATACACTGGACGTAAGAAGCCTGTATTTCTTAAGGGACTAGCACACTCCAGTTTCCTGAACTGGAAAGCCATTGTACACAGTTTCCTTCTGTCTCTGCTGTGCCAAAGGTCAAAATACTCTCAAACATAGAATGTATTTCTTTCTCAGACAAAGGTGTTGCCAATAAGGTCAGAGGTCATCTTCCAGGAGTCGGTTCTCTCCTTTCACCATGTGGGTTCTGGAAATTGAATTTAAGCCATTAGGCTTGGTGAGGCAAACACCTTTACCTGCCGAGCCTCTCCAGATGCTTCACTTCATTTTTTGAAAGTGTGTCTCTTACTGAACTTGAACACCAATTGTCTAGACTGGTTGACCTGAGAGCTCCATGGATCTGAAGAACCATCCTGTCTTCATCACAGACTTAAAAGCCACCTTACAGTAAAAACTAACTAGGTTCATTGCTGTTTATGATTAAAACTGTTTCTCAAGGACTGGGCTCTGCCCCTCTCTGTAACCCTAACTACAAATGGTTCTGCACTGCCTGTTTCAAGAATGACAATCATGGTTTTTGTTTTTTTTTTTTGTTTTTTTTCAAAAAGTTGTTTATAACCATCTCGCAACCCTACCTTTGTTTCAAAAGGGTTGTTATGGTTATATTATTATGACTACCCTATTATACCCACCTTGCAAGAATATTTTTGTTTCAGGAGGGACTAACTTGCTATGCTTATGTTCTGCTCCTATAACCCCGCCTATTTTGCCCACCAAATCCCCCATTTGGAAACCCCTTACCTCTGAGCTATAAAAGCCTTGTCTTCCTTACATCCATTGCCGACCTCTTGAACTCCGCCTCAGGGGGAGGTAGCCCGTGTACACGAATACAAAAGCTTGCTTTAATTTGGCCATGATGATTGGGGTCAGTGGTCTTTCTCCTCCCATCTTTGGGATCAACAGAACCTCCTGTCTCTGTTGCTTACAGCTCCGCTGTTACAGATGTGCACTCCTGTGCCTGGCTTTACATGATCCAAACCTGGTCCTCATGCTTATGCATTAAACATTTTCCCCATTGATCCATATCTTCCTTTTTTGACTCAGAATAAATTCTAAATTCTTAGTGTAGCCTACAAACCCCACTTTGAAACCAGGTGTGGAGGCACAGACCTGTAATCTCAGCATACAGGCAAGTTTGAGACCAGCCTTGGGTAAATAATGATATGATAATAACAATAACAAACACATTAAAAACAACAATAAAACTCCACTATGAGCCAGGCAGTGGTGGCGCATACCTTTAATCCCAGCACTCGGGAGGCAGAGCCAGGCGGATCTCTGTGAGTTCCAGGACAGCCTGGTCTACAGAGCGAGATACAGGACAAACTACAAAATGACACAGAGAAACCCTGTCTTGAAAAACCAAAAAAAAAAAAAGAAAGAAAGAAAGAAAAAAATAAAAAGAAAAAAAACCCCAAAACTCCACTATGATGTGAGTTCAATTGTACTCTTCATCTTCCTCTAAAGCTGTTCTTCTCTTGTGTGCCATGCATTCTCTACTTTTCTTTCAGGGTCCCAGGAGCATACACCTTCATCTCCAGAAACACTGAGTTTCAGGCCAGCCTGGCTATATAGTGAGTTCAAGACCAGTCTGGGCTACAGAGTGACACCACCATCCCCAAACAACAAAAACAGTACCAGCAGCAGCAAATGACAACACCAAATTAAGACGAAACTGGAGAAGATATCTTGGAATTGATACCATAGTTTTTAATGGATCTTTGCCTCAACTGGCACCATACATGTGACGGCTGGTGTGACCAGCCAGCTGTCTGGGTGTTCTTTTGCTCTCTCTGGGTGAGACTGTGCATGGTGAGAAGTGCTTCCAAAGGCCCTGCTTCAGTCCTTGAGTGTTCAAAGTCTGTGTTGGGCTGGGGGAACCAGAGATTCATAGCTCCAAGCTCTGAGAGCTAGTGGCCTATTACTCCAGCCCTTAGAAGCTTGAGGCTTATACCCCTAGATGCTTAGCTAGGGAGCTTATCGCCCTGACTTTTAATCACTAACAGAATAGAAGTTGGCAACTTTTGTAATTCTCAGTTTCCAAAACAGTGCACTAGCAGCAAAAAGCCGCAGCAGTGGCAAGTGATTGTGCCTTCTAATATTACAGTGCTCATGGGACTGGATAGATGGCTCAGTGGTTAAGAACTAGTTGTTCTCCCAGAGGATCCAAGTTCAATTGCCAGCACCCACATGGCAGCTCACAACTGTAACTCTAGTTCCAGGGCATCCAACACCCTCGCACAGACCTGCATGCAGACAAAACACCAATGCACACAGAATTAAAAATAAATAAATTAAATATATATTATACACTCCTATGGGCTTTGTCTGTAGGAGCCCTTAGCACCACAGTAACAAGTGTTACAACTCTACATCACAGTCCCTATCCGCCACCTTTCTAGTGACCAGAGCCCATAATTCTTCACCCTTATTGTCATCTCTACTCCAGCAGACATGGCTGTTAGTTCTCAAGCATATCAAAGCTGACACTGCCTGCCAGGTTCTCCCAGCATCCCTCAGTCCCTATCTGTTACAGGGTTCTCCAGGCTAGCATATCCTACCCCCTACCCTAAACTTCTATAGCCTAGGGACTGGGCTGGGCCATCCCTTCCCTCAGCTTCTCCATTCTGGTTATACAGTCCTTTCTGCCCTCTTGGCCAGTCTCTTGGCCCAGGCTGCCCTTCCTGGTCAGCAGCTCCTCTCTTGCTCTCCTTCCCCGCTCTTCACATGGCCAGGCCCAGTCTGGCCAGGTTTACTCTAGACTCTTGCAGATACGTCTGCCTCTGTCTGCTAAGCCTCTGGCTGTGCTCTCCCTCATCTCTACAATAACCCTTCTCCTTCACCATTCCTAGGAGCAATCATGTCCTCTTTTCATTTTTCTTTTTCATTCTATGACCTCTCAAGCTATGCTTTTTACTTATTTTTTTTTCAAATTTACAGATTTTTTTTTTATTGTTTTAAATTATGTACTGGTATGTGTGTCTGCGTGTGGGTATGTTCACATGAACTCAGGTGCCCAAGGAGGCCAGAAGCATTAGATTCCTCAGAACTAGAGTTACATATGCTTGTGAGTTGCCTCGCGTGGGTGCTGAAAATTCCAGTCCTCTGAAAGAGCAGCACGTGCCTCTTAACTGCCAACCCATCTCTCCAGACCCAGGCTAAGCTTTTTATTGGCACTGATGTTGTAATACAAGGGGTTGGTTTGCTCACAAAGTATGCTGGCCAGCCTGCTTAGAAAGCCAGAAGGGTGTGTGGCAAGGATGTCTGCACCAATCACAACAAAGGAAGACTGTATTAGCTTCAGCCATAGCAGAGTCCATGAACATTGACCAACAACAACAGTTCCTCATACAAATGAAGGACTTTGTTCATAGCAGTTACAGGCCTTTTGCTAAGGCTACCTCCAGATCTGATTTGGGTGAAAATGTCTTCGTGGTCAGCAGGGTCATCTAGAATTCATGGTGGCTTGTGATTGCAAAAGGCTGATCTGAGCAGTTTGAAACAGTTGTGGCCGGGTGGTGGCGGCGATGCACGCCTTTAATCCCAGCACTTGGGAGGCAGAACCAGGCGGATCTCTGTGAGTTCAAGGCCAACCTGGTCTCCAAAGTGAGTTCCAGGAGAGGCGCAAAGCTACACAGAGAAACCCTGTCTCGAAAAATAAAATAAAATAAAAAAGAAAGAAAGAAAGAAAGAAACAGTTGTGGCTGGCACAACCCCAGTGCCTTCCAAGGTTAGAGCTTGGCTTCAAGAGGAAGCAGCTCAGATTGTAGTGAAGGCAAATGTCCTGAAGGTGTCTGTGGACTGTTCAAAACAGCTGCTGTTGGCATGGTCACAGTCCAGCTGGCTGCTTGGATAACAGTGCTTTGTTCAAGGCAGCCAGGGAACAAGGGGACCGGAGATGTTTCTAACAGCTATCATTTAGGAAGCCAGATCACCCTGCTGCCAACATCTTAGCTTATCTAAAATAAATATTAAGAGGGTTGTTTACAACAAAAACTTAGCATTAAAAGTGCTTTGACAAAGAGTTGGGGATTTAGCTCAGTGGTAAAGCGCTTGCCTAGCAAGCACAAGGCCCTGGGTTCGATCCTCAGCTCAAAAACAAAAAAAAAGTGCTTTGACAGTGTGTAACTGTGCTCAATTCCTGCCCCCATATCACCAGAAAAGATGATGGGTCCTTTGGCCTGTCTCTTTAGAAGATTCCAAAGCCACCTCCAAGCCTGGAATCCAATGATCATATGTAAAACTGCATTTTGTTTCTGGGATTTCTTTTTCTCTTCTTTCACATTTATTTGGTTATTGTGCGTATATGTGCACATGTGCTCACACCCATGTTGAAGTCATAGGACAACTTGCAGAGTTAGTTCTTCTCTTCCTACCATGTGGTTCTGGAGATCAAACCCAGGCTGTCGTAGCATAAGCAGCAAGCACCCTTGCCCCTGAGCCATCTTGCCAGCCCTGGGATTTCTCTTTCTAACAGCATGGCTTTTCATAGATTTAATAGTCTCTTAGGGGAGCAGGTATGGTGGAATATGCCTATAATCCAAGCTCTTTGGAGATGGAGGCAGGAGACTTTTGAATTCAGTGCCAGCCTTAACTAGATACTGAATTCAAGGCTAGCCTGGGCTACATGAGAGCCTGTGTCAAAACACATACATACACACACACACACACACACACACACACCTCAAAACTAACAACAAAAAACATAATATTGTGTGCATTTATCAATTTACAACACATTTTCACATTAATAAGCAGGAGAGAAATTGACATCACTTTTTTTGTTTTGTTTTGTTTTTTTGCTTTTTTGTTTTGTTTTGTTTTTCGAGACAGGGTTTCTCTGTGTAGCTTTGCGCCTTTCCTGGGACTCGCTTTGGAGACCAGGCTGGCCTCGAACTCACAGAGATCCGCCTGGCTCTACCTCCCGAGTGCTGGGATTAGAGGCATGCGCCACCACTGCCCGGCTGACATCACTTTTTGTTATCATTTTCTTGAGACAGGATCTCATCATGTAACTCTGGTTTGTCCTGTAGACTAGGCTGGCCTCAAACTCATGGAGATCTACCTGCTTCTGCCTCCAGAGAACTGGGATCAGAGGTGTGTGCTACCACACCCATCTTGGTATCATTTTTTCAGATACAGAAAAGGAGATTAACCAATTTCCCCTACCTTATATCCTTAGTAAATGGAAAAGACAAGAAGAGGGAAAATTGTTCTCAAACTCTCCTACCTATTTTTAGCCTCTAGTTCAGGGTTTATTCCAGCAGCCAAGCCATCAGTCTTTTAAGTGCTAGATGCTGTCTTGACCTAGTCTGTCGACCTGTGTAGAGGTTTGCAAGTAAATAACAGGAAGCATTTCATAAGCAGAGCAACTTATGAAACATCTAGAGTGTTGACATGAATGGTCTTGCCAATGTTCACATTTTGAATTTCCTCTCACTCATGGGTCATTCTAGTCTGGGGACATTCGATGCTTCGACGGTGGCCGTGCAGCTTGGGAAGATGAGTCTCTTAACTTGCCACCAGTTCTAGATCACCTAGTGCCCTCTACTGTAGCAAGCACAGTAAAGCAAATAACTAACTACTCCAGGATCCAATTTCTAAGAAACTGATCATTGGCATTACACCTCAGAAGAGCAAAGGGATCCCAATTTTGTAGTAACTCTTCATTTATAGCCATGTTATATCATAAATGGAATTTTTATTGTTAATATTTAATTCACTGGCCAACTCAGAAGACATTAAAATATTTGGTCATTTACGTGTGCTTTTATTCTAGTAGTACTCATGTGAAATCTATTGTGCTATTCTATGATGCTTTTAACTGGCTGTCAGTGATAGTCTCTTCTTCTAGAGTAAGGGTTCTTGACCTTCTTGATGCTGTGACCCTTTAATACAGCTCCTCATGTTGTGGTGACCCCCAGCCATAAAGTTATTTCATTTCTACTTCATGACTGTAGTTTTGCTACTGTTAGGAATCATAATATAAATATCTGATATGTGATCCCATCGAGGGGTCACAACCCATAGGTTGAGAAGCATTGTTCTAGAGCCTTTCTTCAGGACTTGGCAGTATAATAAATGTATCTGCTCCCCTCAGATTCTTATTTTTGGTTTTACTCAAAATACGTTGGAAGTTTATAAGAGCTTATATGATTCAGTAAGATAAGAATTCAAATCCAGGCTTTGCAGTTCAAGTTACTTATCCCCCCCCCCCACCCCTTGGAGACAGGGTTTCTCTATGAAGCCTGGCTGTCCTGAACTCACTCTGTAGACCCGGCCTGGCCTGGAACTCTCAGAGATCCTATGGTCTCTGGCTTTCAACCCTGGGCTGTTACTCATTCTTTTAAAGGTTTGTCTTAGTTAGGGTTTCTCTTGCTGTGATGAAATACTATGACCAAAGCAACGTGGGGAAGAAAGGGTTTATTTGGCTTACCCTTCGTATTGCTGTTCATCATTGAAGGAACTCACACAGGGCAGGATCCTGGAGGCAGGAGCTGATACAGAGACCATGGAGGGGTGCTGCTTACTGGCTTGCTCCTCGTGGCTTGCTCGGCCTGCTTTCTTATAGCACCCAGAACCATCAGCCCAAGGATGGCACCACCCACCATGGGCTGGGCCCTCCCCCATCAATCACTAATCAAGGAAATACACTTTAGCCTTGCCTACAGCCCAATATTATGGAGGCATTTTCTCAATTGAGGGTTCCACCTTTCTGATGACTCTAGAATGTGTCAAATTGACATAAAATTAGTCAGCACACAGGGAATCCTGTGGAAGAGGGGAGGAAGGATTGTAGGAGCCAGAGGGGTCAAGGACACAAGAAAATTCACAGAATCAACTAACCTGGGCTCATAGGGGCTCTCAGAGACTGAACCGACAACCAGGGAGCCTGTATGGGACTGACCTAGGTCCTCTGCATATATGTTACAGTTGTGTAGCTTGGTTTCTTGTGGGAAGCCTAACAGTGGGGGCAGGGGCTGTCTCTGACTCTTTTGACAGTTCTTGGGACACTATTCCTGATAGTGGGTTGCCTTGTCCGTCCTCACTATAGGGGTGCCTAGTCTTACTGAAACTTGATGTACCATGTTTGGTTGATATCCATGGGAGGCCTGCCTTTTTATGAATAGAAATGGAGGAGGAATGAATGGGGGGTGCAGAGGGGAAACGGGGGAGAGGCTGGGGGGAGAGGAGGGGAAAAACTATAGTTGAGATGTAATAATAATAATAAAACATTTTTTTGAGCTGAGGATCGAACCCAGGACTTTGTGCTTGCTAGGCAAGCACTCTACCACTGAGCTAAATCCCCAACCCCAAAACATTTTTTAAAAACAACTAGTAAATACGAGGTTTTTATCTGTCGGATGCAGTAAAGAATCCATCCTAACATATAGACTCACTATGAGGATTTAAATGGAATAACACAGAGGGCTCAGCACAATACTTCTGACCAGTTGTTCAATTGGATTAGCTTTATTGTTTTTAGCATATGTTGACCTAGGTAGGTTCTGTCTTGAGTATTGTGTTTTCTGACTGAGTGAATGCTCTGGAGGACCATTCTGGTTGTTGCTGTACTTGATAGAATTTGCAAATTGTATTTTTAAAATAAAAATCTGTTTCCAAATAGCTGTGAAATGCTGTGCTCTGGTTGTGGCACAGCCAATCTAGTCATGATTTTCAAGTTGCTGTCGCTGCCTGCCATGGGCCTGCCAGCAGTCAAGCATTCATCAGGGAGGGTCCCACAGGGCATTCTCTCTCGTTGATGGCCTACTGGCTGCTGATACTGGGGAAAGGGTAGTCATTGTCTACAGTTGTGCACCCAATAACAAGCCCACAAGGCTCCAATGCATAGTCTCAAACCATTCTTACACAGAGTATCCTGGCTAAACTCAGATGGTCTCAAAATAAAACAGTAAGATGTGAATGTTATAAAAGGTCTTTTAGGGAGGGAAGTATGGTATTGTGTTCCCAAAAATATTATGCAGGTAATAAACATATCTGGGGTCAGAGAACAGACAGACAGCCACTAGATACAGAGCCACAAATGGTGGCTAGAAAATGGGAAGAGTAAGCCATAGCAGTAGTTGGGCGGTGGTGGTGCACGCCTTTAATCCCAGCACTTGGGAGGCAGAGCCAGGTGGATCTCTGTGAGTTCAAGGCCACTTTAGAAACAGCTAAGCATGGTGACCCCCGCCTTTAATCCTAGGGAGTAGAGGCAGAAAGGGAAAGATTATATAAGGCGTGAAAACCACAAACTAGCAGCATTTGGCTGGTTTAGCATTCAGGCTTTGGATCAGCACAGTTCAGCTGAGATTCATGTGGAGGAGGACTCAAAAGCTTCCAGCCTAAGGAAACAGGATCACCTGAGGAACAAGCAGGTTAGATAGCTGTGGTTTGTTCTGCTTCTCTGATCTTCCAGCATTCACCCCAATAACTGGCCTCAGGTTTGATTTGATTTAATAAGAACCTTTAAGATTCTGCTACAGGGAAGGCTTAATTGCAGTAGGAAGGAGACTAGTATGGGTGTGGGTTGGGTTGCAAGAAACCAGAATGTACTGCATATATGTATGCAATTGTAAGAGAACAAATTCAATAAAAGTTATTTTAAAAAAGATTTGTGGATGAAAAAAAATCTATCTCCAAGAAGGAAATTTCTGAATTAAACCCCTACAATCTATAATTCATTTTTATAACTCATGCGCTAATAATTTTCAGCTAAAAGATACGCCCTAGGTTACTCACCCTGCCAAGCCTCTTTATACTTATCATTCATTTTTTTTATTAGTTCTTCCTCCTTCCTTGTGAAGACTGTAAAATAATCTTCACTTAATTAAGTATGAGGGACCTGGAACACAGAGAAGAAAAACCCTGCGATTCACAGAATTGGAACAAGACAGGAACAAACCAGTCTTACTGCTTACTTTCCTACACTGGTATAAAGGAGTTGTCTGAATTTTAATTTCATATTAATTTAACAAAGAAAAAGCTTCAGTTTGCTGCGGTATTTATTTAATTTTACAATGTCAGCCAGCTGTCATGGTGCATGCCTAAAAACCCAACACCTGGGAGGTAGAGGCAGGAAGATGAGGTGTTCAGGTCATCTATGTAGAGAACTCACAGCCAGATTGGACTATAAGAAACCCTATCTCAAAACACCCTCCTTCCAAAATTTAACATTAATGCTAGAATATAGTCTAAGAAGCCAAATAGTGTTATAATATTTGTTAAGAAAAATGTGATCTTTAATTCCATTCATACTTCTCCCCCTCAAATTGCTTCATCTCTCAGAGATTGGTATTTCATGTCTTTTAATTAGGCAAAATATCTATATGTCACCATAATATATGTCTACAAACACATTTATATGTCTATATACGGAGATTTGATGTAAAGAATTAACTCATGTAACTGTGAAAACTAAGTCCCACAGCTAGCCATGCACGCTGGAGTCCCGAGAGAGCTGATGAGATGCTGTGAAGGCCCACTAGAGTCCAGTGGGGTTTGAAGACCCGCCTGAGAACCAGGAGTGCCAAGGGCAGATTTTCTACATTTGCAAGTTCAGCAGCCAATCAGTGTTAATTCAACTTTTTTTTCTACTCATGCTCTTAGCATATGAGATGCAGCCCCCACACACGGGGAGAGGTATGTTTTATTGAGTCCACCTATCTTTTACAGAGACATCATCAAAGGCACACCCTGAAGTTAGGCTTAGCAGATAGGGCACACTGAAGCCCAGTCAAGTCGATGTAAAATTAACTACCACAACATTTGAACTGTATTTTTCTGTTTTGTTTTTCGAGACAGGGTTTCTCTGTGTAACAGTCCTGGCTGTCCTGGAACTCACTTTGTAGACCAGGCTGACCTCGAACTCACAGAGATCTACCTGCCTCTGCCTCCCAAGTGCTGGGATTAAAGGCGTACCCACCACCACCCAGCTTGAACTGTACTTCTAAGTAACATCCTTAGACTGCTGTTTCTTGTTATTTTGGTTTTAACTATCACTCACTTGCTATCATTTAGCGCTTCCATATCTCTTCTTATATGCCCATGCTCTACATGTCAGTATTTAATCACATTAGTGGACAGTATTTGTTATGAATTTTTTCAAAAAATATTAAAAGTTTTAAAAAAATTTTGTTTTGTGTATATGTCTTGTTTCACCTGTACACATGTCTGTGCACCTTATGCATGCCTGATATCTACGGAGGCCAAAAGAAGGTAATAGAGCCCCTGAAACTGGAGTTTCAGAGGTTGTGAGCCACTATGTGGGTGCTGGGAATTGAACCCCAATGCTCTGGAAGAACAGCCAGTGTTCTTGGACACTGAGTCACCTCTCCAGCCTTTGTTAGAATTTTGTTTCTTTTTTTTTTTTTCCATTCAGTTCTTTATTAAACAAGTCAGAAGGTGTCTTGGCAGAGACACATCTTCACAGTGTACAAAAAGATTCTCCCACAACAGGAGAGTGATAGCACAGATGAGGATATACAGGTCCTAGTTTCTACCAAACTCCAAAGAGCATTCCCTAGGAAGAAAACATGGGTCTCCCCTATACCCGACTACAGCCACAGAATGGTAGATTTGTACAGCTAATCAAAGTAACTTGCAACCTGATGCCACAGAAATGCTCTTATTTATATAACAAGAATTGCTTCCTGGGATATGGTACACAAATTTGCTCACCCTAACCCCAAGAGGATTCCTGTATGGATAACCACGGAACCAAACAGTAGGTTTTGGTTCTTCTTTTTTTTCCTTTTTTATTTTAATAAAAATAAAAAAGGAAAAAAGCTATAACTAATGTAAGAAAAACTATATAAAAATACAATAATTATATATCATATATACAAGTAATAAATACCTAAACAATGACTAGTCTATTTGCATTTGACAAATTCAGAGAAAATAATTCCATTATCTATCCTGTTTTGATAAGTCCAAAATGTACCTGATTTACTTTCTATCCTAACTTATATTACTAACAGTACTATCTTACAACATCTTTCAAATTTTTTTCTTTTTTTTTTTTCTTAAAGATGTATTTATTATGTATACAGAAGAGGGCACCAGATCTCATTACAGATGGTTGTGATCCACCATGTGGTTGCTGGGTATTGAACTCAGGACCTCTGGAAGAGCACTCAGTGCTCTTAACTTCTGAGCCATCTCTCCAGTCCCACATCTTTCAAATTTATACACTTACTCTTTAGTGAGTTTCTTTTCTAGAATTCTTAACAAGGAAAACTATAACTATCTAAACTTTAACTGTAACTATCTAATCTTCAACTCCCTCAGAGACCCAAGAAAGAAATATTACCTAACAAAAATAAAAACAGGAAGTGCATGCAAGCAGCTTCCACCCCACCCCCCCCCCCCCAATATGTGAGTTGACAGAAACAGCCTGGACAGTCACCCAAGGTTTCTCTGCAGTGTTGGGGCATCATCTTCAGCCTATAGGCTTAGCGTATCTGACAGACTCATTTGTGAACTAGGATGTACACAAGGTCAACAGTTCGACCTCAAATTTGGTGAGAGCAGTCCATGTACCAGAAACACCTGAATTCCACTAGTGTCATGTCATGATTCAGGATTTTAAATTCTGGAAATTGTTGATGTTTTTTGAGTTCAGCTGTCCATTCTTCTTGGTTGTGTGTGTGTGTGGGGGGGGGGGCTTCATCTCAGCATCTTTGTTAGAATTTTTATCTCCACATTATTAATTGAATGAAATTTGAAGACTGATTTTTTTTCTTTCTGGTCCTAATTTTATTTCAGTTAATAGTGTCCTACAA
The DNA here is from genome assembly GCF_903995425.1 of Onychomys torridus. NCBI lineage: Eukaryota > Metazoa > Chordata > Mammalia > Rodentia > Cricetidae > Onychomys > Onychomys torridus. Next base: position 33,682,970 of record NC_050453.1, read on the forward strand.
CCTCAGCTGAGTTGGCACTACCACTAGATAGCTGGTTACTCTCCAAACTCAGAATGAACTGTACATATTCTTTCAGAATGTTAGCTATGTCATGACTCAACTGGCTCCCTCTTCTGTTTTTCAATTTTTAAGATATTCATCATGTAATTCTCCAATCTCTTGTTTAAGTTTGGATTCTACTATGCAACAGTCACCCAGGGCTTTGCTTCATCTTCCCGTGGAGAAATTGCTTTGCTTTGGTTTACTGGATTTACACCCCCCCCCCCCCCCCCACCCCGAAGTAGCTTCTGCTTTCCTTGTTCCTTTTCCCTAGCCTCAGACATTCTTTATTCTGCCATGTAACCTTCCTAAGAGCCTCTTGTAAATGAATCCTTTTGACTTTTGACATGGTCGGTCATTGGGAAGAGCAGCAGCAGATTTGAGGGATGAAGAAAAGTAAAGATGAGAATGTGTGTGTGTGTGTGTGTGTGTGTGTGTGTGTGTGTGCGTGTGTGTGTGTGTGTGCGTGCGCGCGCGTGTGCGCGCGCGCATTCTCTTTTTGAGGTAGGGTCTCACCATGTAGCCCAGGCTGTCCTCAAACACATAGAGATCCATCCAGCTCTGCCTTCTGGGTGCTAGGAATTAAGGTGTACAACTCTATACCTGGCTTGTTTGGCTTTTTGAGACAGGTTTCACACTGAAACCCAGGCTTGCTTTGGATTCACAGTTCTCTTGCCTTAGCCACCTAATTGCTGAGACTACAGATGTGTGCCACCATGTCCACCAATATGAGGTGCTGATGCCCTTGACTGTCTCATTTATCGAAAGTCAGGTCTCCTATCAGCTTATTCTCTTCTTCATATAGTGTTGTTTCTGCCTTTAGTAATAAATTCTTTCCCTTGGTTGTTAATGAGCCCAGGATGTTCCCTGCTCCCGGTTGCTTTTCCTAAACTCTGCAAACAGTACAAATCTCTGTAAAACTCTCATTCTCAAGATAATGTGCTATTATTTTCATTTTTTTCCCTTATAGTGATGCATAGCCTTCACTGCTTTCTGAGGAAGAATATCTATCAGGGCCTGGAAAGATGACTACGTGGTTAAGAGTACTTGTTCTTGCAGAGGGCCTGGGATTGATTCTCAGCATCTACGTGGTGGCTTATAGCCACCCATTGCTCCAATTCCAAGGGATCCAGCACCTTCTTCTGACCTCTGTGGGCACCAGCACACATGTGGTAAATAGATATACGTGTAGGAAGGCAAAACACATAAACATAAAATAAATTTTAAAATATTTTTAAAAACATACATAGAAAGTCTTTTTTTTTTTTTTCACTCTTTTTGGTTTTCTGAGACAAAGTCTAACCCTCTAGCTCAGGTTGGCCTGGAATTCACTATGTAGTCCAAGCTGATCTCAAAGTCATGGCAATGTTTTCATCTCAGCCTCCTAGATCCTAGGATTACGGGTATTGTGCCATCACACAAGGAATTTTTAAACTATGTGACCATGTCTCAAAACTCGCAACAAACACATCAATAAACGTAATGTCTGTTGAGCGTCTAAGGGAACAGTGATAGTAGAACACAAGTGGGAAAGGGGAGTAGTGGGACAGGAAGGGTTAAGTGGGGGTGTGAGGTGGGAAGACAGGGTGGAAAGGGGGATCTGAGGAGTGGTAACTAACGCTAAACACCTTTGAAAAAGCCATATGGAACCCCACTGATATAGAAGCATATAAAATGGAATGAATTACTGGACATAGGTGGATAGCGTCCCTTCCAGATGCCAGAGGCTATAACAAAAGTCCCAGGGACAAGTACAAATTACCTCCCTTCAAACTGTTGGTCAGCAAGGTCCCATAGATCCACAAACAGTCTGGGTTACTGTCATTGCTCTTGGATACCCTCCAGAACTTGATGTAAGACTCCGTTGCTGAATACCCCATATTCTTGAGTCAAAGGACATGTGAAAATTAAGCTGGTGCTGAGCTGGAAGCTTTACTGCTAGTGGCTAACTTCCATAATGCTCTGCATGCTACAGAGGGAGAAAAGTGGTCCACAGGCTTACCTAGCTGTGACTCCTACAAGCCAAAACAATGACAAGCCCGGAACGACATGCCCATTGGTGCAATAGTGACATGAATAGTGACGTGAATAACCAACTCTTTCTGATTGAATTTAAGGTCCTCACCGTAAGACAGAATTCATACTTAGTACTATTCACTGGGCCAAGAATCTGTGACTAGGTAGGTAAACAGGCCTTCGGAGAGAGCATACTACTGCTGTTCTGCTTACTAGATGCAGTATCGAGCTATACCCCCCACACTTATTTCTATAGCCACAGGTTTGTGCGGCCCTTCACTCTGATCGAAGAAGCGTCTTCTTGCAGAGATGTTGATGAATTCACAGACTCACAATTGGTAAAGGTCACAGAATGAGAGACTAGAGTGCTCAGCCGTAAAAGGGACATCATATCATACCTCTCCTCCCAAGGATTGTCACAAAAGACAGGGGAGGAAAGGTTGTAAGAGCTAGAGGTGGCTACGGACTGCTGTGAAAGGATGTGGCAGAGCTGTTGTACACATGGATAGCTGTGGCTGCATGCACAGGACTTGCACAAGTCCAAGCCAGCCACACCTCCACATGGATAGAAGAGGGGTCTATGAATTTCTCCTCCAGCTGAGGAACTCTTGGCAACCAATGGCTGTTGCAGGAACTGCTGAAGCAGTTCTCTTCAGATGTGGCCTATCAGGGGCCCATAAGCTGCCCATGCTCCAATAGATGGCCCTACATCCATGCATATATATACTGGCAGCACTAGGTGGACTCAGATTTCAAAAAAAGAGTACATTAGATTGGGAAGGAAAAGTGCTGTGGTGTTTAGGAGGAGTTGGAGAGGAGGGAGTATGGAGTAGATTTGATAAAAACACATTATTTTCAAGTATAAAACTACCAATAAAAATTAAATATGTTGTCTAAAAATGTCTATTTATTTATTTTTTTAAAATGTGTGTATGTGCGCACATAAATATTTGTAGGTGACCTCAGCTGTGTGCTCTCTGTAATGAGGCCAAAGGTTGATGTTGGATGTTTCCCCCTATCACTCGGTGCATTATATTTTGAGATAGGTTCTCTCACTGAACCTGAAACTTGTCATTTTTGCTAGACTAGATGAACAGTAAGTCTCCAGGATCTGTTTGTTCCTGCCCCAGCTCTCCAGCCCTGTGTTACAGATGCATGCCTCAACCTGTATCTCCAGAGAACATATTACATTCAAACATGGAAAGCATTTTAGGCTAGAAATACAATTTCCTCATCTTTTTGTTTCTTCATTTTTTTATAATTTAAAATATTCTGGTTATTAACCCTTTGCATGTAACTTTTTTTCCCATTCCAAAGTCTTTAAATTTTTTTAGCATCAGGTCTGAAATTCAATAATAATGTGTCATTTATTGTGCAATCCGCTCAATAGACTTTATTCAGTCTGAAAATTGTCTTTCAGCAGCCAGAAGCTTATTTATGTAAGTTTTCCAGTTATTTTTTTCCCTCAGCTTTGGGCATTAGAATTCAACTCATCCTTGAGCTTTTTCTTTTCTTTTCTTTCTTTTTTTTCTTAAATCTTTGTTTCTTCCTTTCCACATAGGGTCTCTCTATGTAGTGCTGGCTGTCCCGGAACTCTCTGTGTAGACCAGGCTGGCTTCCAACTCAGATCTGCCTGTCTCTGCCGCCCAAGTGCTGGGATTAAGGGCATGTGCCACCATGTCCAGCCCTTTTTCTTATTTTTAATCTCTCTTTTTTTTTGTGATGTGATATTATGTGTGTGTGTGTGTGTGTGTGTGTGTGTGTGTGTGTGTGTGTGTGTGTGTTTGTGTGTGTCTTTCTGGGAGGTTTCCCTATCTTCTAACTCTTCTACTTGATTAAAAATTTCTGCTGCATTTTCCATTTTCAAAAATAACTTTCTTGTTCTTTAAATGTAATGACTTTTTAATGTAATTTTTAAAGATTTATTTTTTTTAAAATGTATTTATTTTATGTGTATGAGTATTCTGTCTTCATGTTTGTCTGTGTACCACATTTGTACCTCATACGCAAGAAGGTCAGAAGAGAGCATCAGATCTTCTGGAACTGGAGTTACAGATGGTTGTGAGCCATGATATTGATACTGGAAAACAAAACTCAGCTCCTCTGAAAGACCAGCCTGTGCTCTTAATCTCTGAGCCATTTTTCCAGGCCTAAGATTTATTTTATTTTATGTGTATAAGTAATGTTTTGTGGGCTGGAGAGATAGCTCAGCAGTTAAGAGAATTGGCTGCTCTTCAAGAGGACCAGGGTTCATTTCCCAGCACCCACATGGCAGCTCACAACTGTCTGTAACTCTAGTTCCAGTGGATCTGACACCCTCACACAGACATACATATGCAGGTCAAACACCAATACACATACATTTAAAAAATAATTTATTTATTTTTATTTTATGTGCATTGGTGTTTTGCCTGCAGGTATTTCTGGGTGAGGGTGTCAGATATTGGAGTTACAGACAGTTGTTAGCTGCCATGTGGGTGCTGGGAATTGAACCCGGGTCCTCTGGAAGAGTAGCCAGTGCTCCCAACTGCTGAGCCATCTGTCCAGCCCCATAATTTTTTTTTTTAATTGCAAGAAAAGAAGTGTTTTGCCTGGATGTATGCTATGTGTATCACATACTTGCCTGGTACCAGGATCTGAAGACCATGTGAGGTCCTATAGGATTGGAGTTATAAATGACTGTGAGCTGCCATGTGGGTGCTGAGAATCAAATCCAGGTCCTCTGCAAGAGCAGTAAATGCCTTTAATGGCTACCACATCTCTCCAGCCCTTGTCTTTTTATTTTTAAGCATTATTTATTCAGTGCTAGGATAGATCCTAACTCAGGGCCTTGAAATCAGAGCCAGGGACTTGGTGCTTCCCACATCCCAGGCTTATCTCCACCACAGTACCCTAATGGTATTTAAAAACCAGTGATGTCAGCTGTATGAGACTGTGTAGGCCTGGAGTTCCTGCACTCAAGGGACAGAAGTTCAAGAGCCTGAGCTGTGTAGTGAGACCCTGCCTCCCTGCCTCCCTAACCACAAACAAACCAACAAACCAGATTTGTTATTTTACTTCATCAATGCTGTTGTTCTTTTATCTCTCGGATGATATTAAGTTACTTGTAAAAATAAATTCTTTTTTTCTCCTGTTACCTAATTGTCCAGTTTCTTTAAGTTCATTTTACTTGTTTCTTTTGACCCCCATCACGAGAATTTCTTTCTTTCTTTTTTTTTTTTTTCCCTGAGACAGGGTTTCTCTGGGTAGCTTTGCGCCTTTCCTGGAACTCACTTGGTGGCCCAGGCTGGCCTCGAACTCACAGAGACCCACCTGCCTCTGCCTCCTAAGTGCTGGGATTAAAGGCGTGCGCCACCAATTTCTTAAAGGTCTTAATGGGTTTTTGCACTTTCATTTACATTTAAATTTTAGAAATAAAAGATGTTGACCAGATCTTGCCATGTTTGGAGTTTGTCAAACTGGGAGGCTTCACTGAAAGGACATCAGGTGGGTAGTTCACGTGGCTAGTTAATTTCCTCAGTGGTAAGGCTTCTAGTGCAGTTTTAACCAAAGGACTGTCCACAAGGAGATGAGATGTTCATATTGGAATGTAAACCAATGTATCATTGTATCAATACTTGCTTCCTTCATTTAGAAAATCTTGCTACAGAAACCAAACAAAAACAAACCAAAAACCAAAGCTGAACTGCACAGACAGGACATTTGTACTGCTGTGGTTTGAACTGAAATGTCCCCCTAAGGCTCATGTGATCTAATACCTGGTCCTCGGCCTGTGATGCTGTTTGGAAAGGTCGTAGGACCCTTGGAGGTAGAGCCTCTCAGGACATCGGTCACTCAGGGAAGGGCACAAGGCTCTGTACTCTAGCCTCACTTCCTGTCCACTTTCAGCTTCCTGAGCATGAGCTAAACTTACCAAGTTCATGAAGTTGTTTTTGTTTTGTTTTGCTTTTTTGACCAGCATTTCTCTCCATAACCTTGGCTATCTTAGAACTTATTATGTAGACCAGGCTGGCCTCACACTCACAAAGATCTGCCTGCCTCTTCTTCCTGAATGCTGGGATCAAAGGCATGTGTGTGGCACCACACCCGGCAAGAAATTTTATTTCTACTGCTAGTGAGCTAAGGTATTTTTAAATATGAATGGATATTAGATTCCTTTCTTCACCTACTGTGGTACACATACAGTTTTATCTTTTTTGTGTTTTATAACACATAAGCCAGCACACACAAACACACACTACAGACACACACACACACACACATACACACACACACACACACACACACACACACACACATGCACACAAGAAAACAAATATGGCAGAGGGTTATAAATTTACAGAATATTTATTTATTCTGTTAATATAATATAAAAATCCATTGTTAAAATAATCAATGAATTACATTCATTTTCAGATGTTGACACAATCTGACATTTCTGGGAAATGTCATTAGATAATATTATCATTCTTATATAATTTTTTTGGTATAGCTTTGTTAGGAATGTTTACATTTATGTTCCTATGAGAGGCTGGCTCTTGTTTTTTGTCTTTGTGTGTTTTTGTTGGTGTATTGTAACATCGTTTTCAGGATGTGGTTTCTGAGTAATGTTAGTCTCAGAATAAGTTGTTGAGTAATTCATTCTTTGAAGTTTTGGAAGAATTTGATAGTGCAGATATATATTTCTTTTATAAATGGTACAGTTTCCCAAAGACTTAACATAGATTCAAGCAGTTATATTTAAATAGAAAAACTTTTAACTACAAGTGAAATTTCTTTTTTTTTGAGCTGAGGATCAAACCCAGGGCCTTGCGCTTGCTAGGCAAGCACTCTACCACTGAGCTAAATCCCCAACCCCGAAATTTCTTTAATAGAAGTAGTCGTATATGAATGCCCCCCTTTTTTGGAGAGCTCTTAGTTTATATTTCTATCAGTGAACTTTGGTCAATTTTTTAAAATTGTTTTACTTAGTTTTCAGTTGTTTTATTTTGGTAAATCAAGTCTATTCTTCAGTTTTGGTTAAAACCAAAAATTATTTATAGTCTGTATATTATGCTCTATTTATATAACATGATAATATATTATTATCTATCAAATATATGTTTAACAGGATATAAATCATGTCATTATATGTCATGATTTCCTCAACAATCTTTTATACTGATTATATTCAAGTTGATACATAGCTTTATTTCTCTCCCCTTTTTTTTTGAGTCTTTCATTGGTCACCAAATAGGCTTGGCTCAGCAGCCTCATGGACCTACATATATCTTTCTTCTCAGCATTGGGACCACATACAATGGATACAGCCATGGGGCTTTTGGATCAAATTCAGATCCTCAGGCTTGTGCAGTGTTTTAGTATTTGTTGGTGTTTTTTCCAAATACCCAATAAAAGAAATTAAAAAAAAGAAGGAAGGGTTCATTGTGGCTCAGAGTTTGAGGGCCTAATGCAGAGTCCAGGGCAGAGATGTTGTGGCTGCAGAAGTTGAGGTGTCCGTCACATGTATCCACAGTCAGGAAGCAGAGGATGATAAATGCTTGTATCACCTCATCATTCTTTTTATGTAGTCCCAGATCACAGCCCATGGAATGGTACTGTCCACCTTTAGAGCAAAGCTTCCGGTTTCAGTTAACTGAATGTAGATAATCCCTCACAGATCAGCTGAGATTTGTTTTCATGGGGATTTTAAATCTCTGCAAGTTGATAATCAAGATTAATCATAATACAAGGGCATTACTTTACCAACTGAACTATCTCCCCAGCTCCCATCTTCAAATGTTCAAAAATATTTTTACAGTGCAATTTTAAACTAAAAACTTAAAAATATTTAACACTTGTAATACTACACCTAATTAATACAAGTTTAGCAAACCTTCTTACAAATGTGTATTTTTTAATGATTAGAGAAATTGCATTCCTTTTTGCATAGACTTTTTCTAAAGCAAAATTTTGATAAGCTGCCCATTAATCTATCTCATTGCCAGGGATCTTGTAATTGTTAATTACTGCCAGAAATCTCTTGAGTTAAGACACTTGATTAACATTCCTCAGTGAAGTTTAATGTGGTAATTGCATCTCTCTTGTCTCTAATGATTAAAATGGTGCCACTTGGCTTCCTTCTCTTGGAGCCTATTATTCTGAAATCAAGGATTTCCAATTTCATGGCAAACTTTCCTACCATAATTGCTGACTACAAAGAAAAGCTAACACAGAGTTTTTCAAATCCTTTCTCATGGACCAGGCAAACTATTAGCATTTTTTTCGTATTTTTAATTTAGTAATGGCTTGATGAAGGGGGCCTCTCAGCCACCATGAATTGTACTTTACATAGCTGAACATATCTGCTCTAGCATGGCAATCTTCTTCTGTATATTTCATTCCTATAGCAAAGAAATTTTGGCATCTCAGTTTCATTAACTATAGGTCAAGTTGTAGGCAGGCTCACATACACACACACACACACACACACACACACACACACACACACACCCACATCCAAGAAATCTTGTTTAAAGTCAGACTAGAAAAACCATTAAACCTCCATGTTTGTATTGATGGCGTTTGTCAGATCCAAACTCACACGTTTTTTTTCTTTTTGGAGTGATTCCTTTAGAATATGCTATCAATATGCTCTCTATACCTCTATTTTCTGTGTATACAGTACTTTCTCCCTTTAGTAGACCTTGCTATTTTCTCTCTGAGCTACTTTTCTGTTGCTGTGATAAAATACCACCATCAAAAGCAACATCTGGAAGAAAGAGTTTATTTTGGTTTACTATTCCAGAGGGACAAGCACACTCTGTCATGGTGGGAAGGCCTGAGAGAGGCAGGAAGTGAGATCACACTTTCAACCACAAACATAAAGCAGAGAGAGCCAACCGAATGTGAGTTGAGGCTTTGAACTCAATCTAGACATCCATAGCACCCTCCCAATCCCCCCCATGACATCCATGCCACCTCTCCAAACAGCACCACCAACTGGGACCAAATAGTCAAACACCTGAGTCTATGGGGAATATTCTACGTACTCCAACTTTATCCATTGCTGTGAGGTTAAAGTTTTGATTAGATTCTTTAAAAAGTATTTATTTATTTATTTATTTATTTATTTATTTATTTATTTATTTAGTGTGTGTGTGTGTGTGTGTGTGTGTGTGTGTGTGTAGGCCCAAGGACACCTTGCAAAAGTCAGTTTCCTCTCTCTCTCTCTTGTATGTGTATGTGTGTGACTTCGTCTTCTTTTTTAATGATTTGTTTTAAATTTATTTTATGTGCATTGGTGTGAAGGTGGCAGATTTCCTGGAATTGGAGTTACAGAGTTGCCATGTGGGTGCAGGTCCTCTGGAAGAGCAGCCAGTGCTCTTATCCACTGAGCCATCTCTCCAGCCCTGAGACTGTGTCTTAATTAATATATAGCCTTGACTGGTCTGGAACTTAATTTGTAGACCAGGCTGACCTTGACTTCATAGAGCTCTGCCTGTCTTGCCTCCCAGTGCTGGGATTAAAAGCATGTGCCACCACACCCTGCATTAGTGGGATTCTTGAAGAGATAGACATTTTTAGCATATAAATTATATTTAGACTGGAGGCTTAGTTGTAACCACAGAGAGTGAGATAAGAGAAAAAAGATGTGCAAGGGCCAGACCCAACATTTTGAGATCAGGTTGGACCAGATGACTCAGGAAGGAAGATCAGCCAATGAGGTCAGGAGAAATCACGATTGCTGGCTGCACCTGAGGAAAAAGTCGAGGTCAGTGGACTGAGAATTAGCCATTGGGTACAGCCACATAGAGGTTATTGGTGAGCTTGATAGGTAGCTTGAGTTGAGAGATGGGGCAAAACATTGCTTGGAACATATTTAGAGGACACATGGGTAGGACTTGGAGAGAGAGAGAGAGAGAGAGAGAGAGAGAGAGAGAGAGAGAGAGAGAGAGAGAGAATATAAACAAAATTGATGAAGAATTCTGTCAAAAAAAAAAGAGAAATAGAGCAAAAGCTAGAGGAGAGGGTGAGCTAGTGGGAAAATACCCAGCACTTAGGGGCACAGTTTGTTTTTATAAATATAAGGAAAGACAATATCTGGCACAGATATGGGGAAGAATAGACGTGACGAGAAAATACTGTCCTAGGTGCTTTTATTTTCTTGGTTAATTTTTTTTAAATGTATTTATTTATTATGTATACAGTATTCTGCCTACATGCATGCTTGTAAGCCAGAAGAGGGCACCAGATCTCATTATGGTTGGTTGTGAGCCACCATGTGGTTGCTGGGAATTGAACTCAGGACCTCTGGAAGAACAGCCAGTGCTCTTAACTGCTGAGCCATCTCTCCAGTCTTCTTGGCTAATTTGTAAGTAATTTTTTATTTAGTTTGTCTTTCGTTTACTATTACTCCTGTCCAATTTCTTCTGAATTGTTCCTGACACAACTGTAAGTCTCAGCTTAGGTTTTATTTCTTTTCTTTCGTTCTTTTGCTTCATTTTGCATCTGCTATAACTTCATGTTTTCTTACTGACAATGTCAATTTTCTAGAAAGAAGACTCTCCTTTGAAAATCATTTTCAGAGAGAAGCAAATCTTAATGCTCTAGATTATATTCCTTTTGCTTTCTGATATTATTTTTTGTATCATTCTTGGGACAAGGAGGGGGCTTGGTACATGTCTTAGTTAAGGTTTCTATTGCTGTGAAGAGACACCATGACCACAGCAACTCTTATAAAGAAAAACTTTTAATTGAGGTGCCTTGCTTACAGTTAAGAGGTTTAGTCCATTATCATCATGGCAGGAAGCAAGGCAGCAGGCAGGCAGACATGGAGCCAGAGAAGGAGTTGAGAGTTCTTATATCTTGACTCACAGGCAACAGGAAGTAGTCTGAGACACTGGGCGGAGACTTCAAAGCCCACCCCCAGAGTGACACACTTCCTTTAACAAGGCCACACCCACTTCAACAAGGCCATGCCTCCTAATAGTGCCACTCCTTACGATCTTATGGGAGGGGCGGTCAATTACATTCAAACTTCCACAGTATATATTATGATTCTAAGGAATTGTGGTGGGTTATACGCAAGTAAGCAGGACTGGCCATCAGCTATGGACAGGAAACAAAGGGAACTGAACTCTAAGTACCTTGCCAAGAGGCCCTGAGAGAGAAGCAAACAATAATCGAAAACATAAAGTCTGTGTGGGGTGATCAATTTAAGAAGTGGACCTTTTGCAAAGGTTGTCAGGCATGACTGACTTAGGTAGTTGGAGCTAGAGACGTCAGGAATGTCAACCTCAGGAAATAAACCATGAGTGTGTATGACAGTTTTTCAGTGTTAAATATGAAGGGGAATAATTAAGAACTAAGATAGTTTGGGCTGTCTTAAACGCCTCCTTATTTTTCTTATCTTTATCCAGTATAGCCATCATATATCCAAATAGGAAATGTAGGTCTCCTTTGGTTCCACTTTTAGATCTCTGTTGACTGGCCAAATTAATATGCCCGAGGCAGAATACTTTCAATGTCTTCTATTCCCTAACTCAGATACACTGTGACAAGACATTACCATTGTCAAGTCACAGCCTGAGGAATAGGAACTAACTGTCTGTCAACAGAGCCAATGGAATCCAAGAGCTGCTGTCACCTTAGAAGGCACCATGATTCGCACGCTGCCTGTGGATAGTCAAAGGACCAATTTTGCTAGGCAAATGGAAAATGCTGTCTCTCCATTTATCCCATCCTTCTCCACTGAGGTTTGGAAGTTCCAGTCTCCAGGTATATAGAAAGATGCTGTCCACCAATGGACGGTACTGTCATGAGGTCTTGAAGCAGAATTTCAGGATTTGGAAGCAAGAGTGCCAACAGTGTGGTTTGTAGCTCCGGAGGGACCCTGTCTTTGTTCAGTAAGCAGACCATGGGGAAGGATGCTTAGCCTTCCACTTTCCATTGTATGGCCGGTTATGGATAGCCCGCTAATTCAGTTTCTCTAAATCCAACTTCATTAGCTTGACAATTTAGGGTAATTCCTCCTAGCAATTAACAATGAGCGTTTGACAACTTTTGTGCTCTGTATTGGCATGGATTTTCTCATATATATATTTTTCAATCTTTTTATGTGCTTCAGGCAGCATTTGAGACAGTCTGAGTCAGAGGTGTTAGCCAAATGCCATTTACAACTAGAAATGCCTCATTGATTTTTATGATTTTTGTGATTCCATCAGTTGCTTCTCATTTCCTCAGCCTCTGACTCTGGGGTTTCCTGCGTGTAGTCTTTGGCTGGGTGTTCTGCCTGTACTCTCCTTTAGAGCAGTAACTGAAATCCCACAGATTTCCAAATCAACAAACAAACAAACAGGTCTCTTACAAAGAAGCAAGGGATCAGAATGGATTTGATCTTTACAACAACAGCAATATCAGAATGCAGAAAGCGTTAGAGAAATGCCCTAAAAATTCTGAAGGAAAATGATTTCTAACTTTCATTATGCAGTCTATATGAGGCAAAAGGAAGGGATGTTTTTTGTTTTTTTAATTTTGTTTTGGTTTGGTTTTTTTGTTTGTTTGTTTGTTTGTTTTTTGGTTTTTCGTGACAAGATTTCTCTGTGTAGCTTTGTGCCTTTCCTGGATCTCACTCTGTAGACCAGGCTGGCCTCAAACTCACAAACATCCACCTGCCTCTGCCTCCCGAGTGCTGGGATTAAAGGCGTGTGCCGCCACCGCCAGGCTTGGGGATATTTTTCCAGGCAAGCATGTTCTTAGAAAACATTTCCCATGCATCCTTTTTGAGGAAGTGATTGAAGGTCACACACAGCATCCAAACAGGAGATCTGCACTAGACAGAAGTGAAAGGATTCTTCAAGCATGCGTCAGGGAGGGTCCTAGGAAAAGAGATGTGCAACAAATTGAAGTTAGGCGTGCCGGAGCAGAAATAGTTAGAGATGAAACTCATACAAGGCTTAATGTGTCTGGTACAGCGTTTGGAGGAGTTAGGAGTTATAAAATTAAACACATTAGTTACACAGATTATCAACTCTAGGAAATGTAAAAATATTTTGCAGGAAATGAAAATAACCATAATTGACATTGCCTTGTCCTGGAAGCATATGTGTAATGCCTCTGACAAAGGAGTATGAAATAGCACTATATGTATACTATTTAGAGTGTGTAAGTGTGTATGAAGAGAACCACGCAGAGTTGAAAATAATTGCCTTTGAAGATAGAAAAATGATGGGCAAGATGACTGAGGATTATTATTATTATTATTATTATTATTATTATTTTCATTTTTCAAGGTAGGGTCTCTTTGTGTAGCTGTGGCTAACCTGGAACTGACTCTGTAGACCAGGCTGGCCTTGAACTCACAGAGATCCAACTGTCTTTGCCAGAATTAAAAGTGTACCTTCCAACTTTTTTTTTTTTCAAGACAGGGTTTCTCTGTGTAGCTTTTAGTGCCTGTCCTGGATCTCGCTCTGTAGACCAGGCTGGCCTCAAACTCACAGAGATTCACCTGGCTCTGCCTCCCAACTGCTGGGATTTTAAAGATGTGTGTCACCACTGCCCGGCCCAACTTATTTTTTTTTTCCGGCTGGAGCTGAGGACCGAACCCAGGGCCTTGAGCTTGCTAGGCAAGCGCTCTACCACTGAGATAAATCCCCAGTCCCCCAACTTATTTTTTTATTTTAACGTATTTTATAAAAGTTGCTGATGTAGAGCTAGAAGAAAGTTAATTTATAGTCATATGATTTCAGAGACATTGTTAAGATACTGCAGTTAGAGGTTTTTTGTTTTTTGCTTGTACCACATTTTATATATTGCAAGGACTTAACTGCTTTGTGGAGTGAACCTTTTAAAATATGTTAGAAATTATAAGGTGTTACTAGTCATAAGCTCCTTGAGCTCAGAGATCATTTCACCTACATATATGTAGTCATATAACTAAATCATATTTGTTTATTTTTAAGGTTTTCACTGTTCCGTATGTGTCTGTGTGAATGTCTGCTGCATGTGTGTGGGTGTCAAGGACTCCAGAAGTAGGCTCCCCTGGAGCTGGAAATAGAGACACTTGTGGCTCTGACATGGGTGCTAGGAACTGAATTTAGGTCTCAAGAGCAGCAACACCCCCCCCCCCCAATCCCCCACCCCCCAGTCATCATCCTTCCCTGTTAATTTCCTAAGATTGATGTCTGGGATTCTGCGTGTTTAAGTTCAAGGAGAATTAAGTCAAGCTTTTTTTGTTTGTTTGTTTTTCTGAGACACGGTTTCTCTGTGTAATAGCCCTCGCTGTTCTGGAACTCGATCTGTAGCCCAGGCTGGCCTCAAACTCATAGAGATCTGCCCGTCTCTGCCTCCTGAGGGCTGGGATTAAAGGTATGCGCCACCACCACTGGCTCTTTTCTTAGACTTAATTAATATATAAACAAATACTATGTGGAGTGATTATTTCATTTTATTAGTGAGATTTGCTCCTTTTGGTGCCAAAAACTAAACTCTGCCAATACCCTCAAACCCCCACCCCCAATAAAAAAACAAACAAACAAATTATACAATTGGGCATGGTGGCTGGTGCATGCCTGTAATCCCTGTGCTTGGGAGGCAGAAGCAGGATGATCAACAAAAGTTCAAGCTTGGGGTTTTGTCTACAAAGCAAATTCCTGGTCATTTTGGACGACACAGTAAACCTGTGTCTCAACAAACAAAAGTAAGAAACAAATTAAGAAGCAAAGTTTAACAGGCAGCAGTTATTGAAAAAGAAAGAAAAAGGAAAGGGTGGAAGAAACAGACAATCAAAATGCAAAGAAAGAATCTGATGAATTCTGCTGCCGCTTAAATGCATCACCTCCCAAATTCAGATGTCCGCGTGGTATTGGGAGGTGGTGCCTGCCTTTATATGGGGATTGAGTCACAGGATTTTTTTTTACTCTTGGGAGGTGTTGGGTGTTCTTGGTAAAGGGTTTTAATGGAGGGAGGCATTTCTTTGGTCCTCCCACCTTTCACCATGTGAATGAAGATATTATGTTCTCCCTTATAAGAGTTAGCATTCATATAAGAGTTAGCAAAGCTACCACTTTGCAGAGACTGGATCCTAGCACACAATGAGCCCATCAATTCCTTGATCTGTACTTTTAGCCTTCAGTAAGAAACTTTTATTGTTCATAAATTATCTAGTCTGTACTATATCATCATAGCATCTCAGACAGACTAAGGCAAAAATACTTTTGAGAACTTAATTTGGACAAGATAGATTACCTAGTTCTTATTTACTATATATGATTCTGTAATAGTCATATTATATATTCATTGGCTATATTACATCCTCTAGGAAAAGAATGTAAGATATTGTCAAGGTCAGCCAGAGAATCAGGCATCACCATGTCCTCAGATCGTTTGCCCTAATCCAAACTTCTGTGATACACACATGCTGAAGAGGCATGAGGAAGAAGTCAAGAGGCTTTATCCCACTTAAATTAGCCAGTAGTGTGTTTGTCTGCAACTAAAGTGTTGATGGATAAAGGACAAAGACTGGTGTGTAAATTCAACTTTCACTTTGTTGAGAGAGGTTTCAAAAATAGAAAGGAGTTCTATTTAGGTTTAGACAGTTAAAATTGAGAAATAGAATTTCTGTAAAAGGGTAGGCTTGAGGTTTTGTTTTGTTTTGTTTTGTTTTTCTACTCAGGAGCTCATATTGTGGAGCTGCCAAAATAAACATCCAGCCCATGTGCTTGTGCTTCTGGTATCACAATTCATCACAAGGCTGTCCTGCATCAGCAGTTTTCAATCTATAAATTCACAGCTCCAGAGAGTTGTCAGGAGATTATCCAGACACTGAAGTGCTAGAGGGAAAATCCAAAGGAGCCTCTTCTTGGTGGGCATTTCAGTACTCTTCCGGTTCTCAGGCACCTGGTGATTTCACAGAGTAGATATGGAGTATTTGTCAAGTAAATCTCTTTCAACACATTCTCTTCTCCATGCTTCTAATGGGGAAAGGGGCTATTTTAAGTGGAACGACTCTCCTACCTCCTATTTGATTTTTGTTTGGTTGTCCCCTATATGGAATCTCATTTTCAGTGTCATAGCTTAGAACAAACAAACAGCAAACCTTGAAAGAACACCTGCAGGGCTCAAAGGAATATATATGTTATTCAGAAAACTTTTGAAAAAATGGAGTCCTGGAGACAGTCCCTGCAAGAACACTCATAATTGCTATTTGAAAATCTGTCCTAGGGGATGGAGAGATGGCTCTGTGGTAGAGAGTGCTTGTCGCTCTTGTAGAGAACAGGCATTTAGTACCCAGGACAAAGTGGGTGGCTGAGAACCACTGTAACTCCAGTTTAAGAGATGGCCCCCTCTTCTGGCCTCTGTGGGTACTTGCATGCTGTGCACAAATGCATACACAGATACACACATACACACACACACACACACACACACACACACACACACACACACACACACAAATAAAACAAATCTTTACTGTCCTGGAACTTGCTCTGTAGACCAGGCTGGCCTCAAACTCACAGAGATCCACCTGCCTCTGTCTTCCAAGTGCTGGGATTAAAGGCATTTGCCACTACTTTTGGCTTGTTTTATAATCTTACAAACATTTGCACGTACATCATTGGAGTTACCTGATGCAGGCATTAAAATTATTTATAACTGAGGAAATTGAGCTGTGAAATTGTTCAGTGACATGGCCAAGGCCTGACAGTACACCACGAAAGGAGAAACCAGAATTCTTGTTTCAGTGTTTTGTTATTTTTTTTTATCTTCCATTATTAAAAACTATATATTTGGTTAGTTATCAGCATTCTCATTTTATAGTTCAATATGTAAAGACAAAACAAAAAAGTCCTAACATATTTGTTCAAAAACATGGTACAAGAGAAATAAGAGTAAAGAAAAATAAATGTAAACTGTGACTTGATTCTTTGCCTTCACATCACTTAACCACAAAAAATGTGGGTGAAGGCCGAAGAGTTAGTTGTTCAGCACACACTGTCCATTACTGCTCTTATTAAGGTTTGTCCTACTTAAAAGATTTCCATTAAAATCCATTTCTTCCTGGCAAACATTGGAGTCTTTGTATAATTACTTTTCTCTTCTGGAAATATTACAAGCAACTGGAAAATTTCTAGGTAAATAATAGAAATGGAACATATTTTAAAATGATGATAAAGCCAGAAAGTCTAAAATTGTAATGTATAAGAGGGTTACTTCCATCACAGAGTTGTGTAGTCTAACCATTACATGGCCAATCATTATGATGTTAGTATTCTGTTAGCTATTCTTTTTTTTTTTTTTTTAAGCTGAGGATTGAACCCAGGGCCTTGTGCTTGCTAGGCAAGCACTCTACCACTGAGCTAAATCCCCAACCTCTGTTAGCTATTCTAACAGACCATTCTGTTAGCATCACACAGTTTCATAGTTTCCTCTGTCTGCCTTCAGGGAGAGACTTTGGCATTTCAAGCAGATTTTCATTCTAGAATTTTGACTCATAAGGACAAGCAATGTCCTCTGTTGGACCGAGTCTCTGTAGTTTTGGCTTTTTCCTTCTTTTCTGTCTCCCGGGCTGCTTCCTTTCTTCCTCCCAATGGCAGACTTGTTGCAGCAAACTTGAGTCCCAGGTGTAGAAGTGGTCAAAGGCAGATTGCATTTCCTGGTACTTGGTATTTGTGATGCCAGCTGCAGGCTAACCACTTTCCAAGACACTTTCTGTGTTTTAGCAAGAACTTCTCAAATTCTTGGAAACCACTCAGACCTAGGAAAACCCAGAGAGGGACTGGTCTGTCACTCTTTTTCATCAGATGAACTCTGTAGCTCTATGGAGAGTCTATTCTTTCTACTGTCTTCAATCCTCCCCACCAGCCCCTTCAGCAACTCTCAATACCTTAAAAAAACGAAAGGTGCCCAACAATCTCGGTCTGAATGCTCGCGTGTTTGTCCTTCTTTCACCCCTCCACTCATGAGTTAAAACGTAATCACCAGTGGGAGGGTGGCAGGAGATGGCACTCAAGAGAGAGATTTTTGCCCTTATATGAGAGGCTACAGAAAGTGCCCTTGCATTTCTACCATGTGAGCTAGAAACTCCCTATGAACAACACTCCCTATGAACCAGGGCACAGTCCTTCACTTGATGCTAAACTACTGGTCTTTTGATCTTGAAGTGACAGGGTTTTTTTTTTTTTGTTGTTGTTTTTTGTTTTTTTGTGTTTTTTTTCTTTTTTTTGGTAAGTCATCTAGTCTATGGTGTTTTGTTATAGCCCCTCAAATAATATCTCCTTCCTTCCTTCCTTCCTTCCTCCATCCTCCTCTTCCTCTACTCCTTCCTCTTCATAGTTGTAGTATTTTGTTTTGAGTCAGGGCTCCCTTTGGTAGCCTAGCCTGCCTTCAAATTTGTACCAGTGCCTCCAGCCTGCCTTAGCCTCCAAAATGCTGGGCTGGCAGCTGTATGCCATCATGATTGCCTTGACAATATCCTTTAACCAGCGAATGGTTTACTTAAATCAGAGAGAGCAGATCTCTATTGTTCCTGCAAATAACCTTGACCACCACAGGTACCTGTGTCTGGGAACCCTTGCCTCACCATGGTTCCTGAATCATAAGGACACAACTCAGCATACAGTCATTACAGACTGCCCTTAAAGATAGTGAGCATTTTGAAAGTTCTGAAAAAGCATCAGTAATGGTTGTTATTGTTATATCTTTGAAGTCCTGAGAAGTAATAAGATAAACAAACACTATAGAGTATAAAATCATTTAGAAGCAAAGTTGTTACATTTCCCCTCCCCCGCAATCTCTGTTACTCTGTTGTTACTGTGACCTCTTCCTACCCATTTGTAACCTAGACCATCTCCAAACTAAAAATCCTCCTGCCTCAATCTCCTGAATGCTGGGATTACAGATGTGTGCTACTGTACTTGGCTTAGCTTCACCTTTATGACATCTGTACTTCGATTTTCTGTACTTTGGAGAGAAAGCCTTCAATTAAGATATAGTTACAGCTGTAACTATATAATTTATAAATGTTAGGGGTCAAGCTGTGTATATTATTTCAGAATCTGCTTGATTAGGAGTACTGTAAATTTCTTTCCAGATATATATTATCACTTTACCTGATTGCACATTTTTGTAGTGTGAAGAAGTATCATGCTATCAGTAATAGAGTTTGCTGGATATTTTAGTTTTAATAGGTGTTTTAGGGTTTCTGTTGTTATGATGAAACATCATGACCAAAAAGTAAGTTGGGGAGGGAAGGGTTTATTTGGCTTACAGTTCCAGATCATAGTTCATCACTGAAGGAAGTCAGTACAGGAACTTAAACAGGGCAGGACCCTAGAGGCAGGAGCTGATGCAGAGGTCATTAAAGAGTGCTGCTTACTGGCTTGCTTCCCCTGGCTTGCTCAGTCTGCTTTCTTATAGAAACCAGGACCGGGCGGTGGTTGCACACGCCTTTAATCCCAGCACTCAGGAGGCAGAGACAGGCAGACCTCTGTGGGTTCAAGGCCAGCCTGGTCTACAGAGCGAGTTCCAGAACAGGCTCCAAAGCTACACAGAGAAACTGTCTCGAAAATACACCCCCTCAAAAAAAAAAAAAAAAAAAAGGGAAGAAAGAAAGAAACCAGGACCAGACCACTAACCTAGGGATGGCACCACCCACAATGGTTGGGCCCTCTCTCATTGATCACTAGTTAAGAAAATGCCTTACAACTGGATCTTATGGAGGCGTTTTCTCAGCTGAGGTTCCCTCCTTTCAGATAACTGGTTTGTGTGTCAAGTTGACATAGACTAGCCAGCACAAGAGATAATACTGTTTAAAACTGAATATTCAATCCCTGAATACTTCTGATATTTCTCAAAAGTAAATATCAGAGATGGAATTTTTGAAACAGAAGGTATATTTATTTCTAAGCCTTTCTCCTATTTTCCCATCTTGCTTTCCAGTTGTCACCTCTGAGGCTGCCTACTTCTCCCCTCAACCCTCTATCAATCTTTATTGACAACTAAAGAGATATCCCCTTCATTGGCTACTAATGAGGTTGCACGTTTTAATTTATCTTTGGCTTTGAGTTCTCCTTTTGTGAGTTTCTTGCTCCTGAACACATTCATTTTTCTCCTGTGTGGATGTGACATTAAATGCTTGCACGCTGAAATGCACAGAAGCAAACTCCAATTCTGAAAGTAATTATCACCTCCCGCCTCTTCCTGAATTGTCATCATTTGGTTTGCTGTTCTCATCCAACTGTTTGGATTTTTACAAATTACTTCCCTTCTCCAGGAGCTTCCTAGGCGATAATTATTCTTTTATTCCCTCCTCAAGAATATTTTAGATTTTTGAAATGTAGGTTTTTTTTGTTTTTGCTTTTGTTTTATTGCCAAGAAATGCTTTCCTCAGATTGAGTTATTTATTTTACATATGGAAGTCTGGAAATTTACACCTATATAGGAAAAATTAGACAAGCAGTACCAAAACATAATCTATCTTCCCAGCTTCCCCTGTAGGTTAAGGTTATTACCTTCTAAAAATTGTATTGTAGGATAGTTTCTATTTAAAGAACATTTAACACATTAAAGAAAAGGAGTTAGGACACGGCCATTTGTCACAAAGTAGGAACGCAGAGGAAGTAGAATCAGTACTGTTGCCTATTTAAACACTTTGCTGGTTTTTGTTTTGCTGCTTTCTTATTGGAAAGGGTCTCCCCACGTGGTTCTGCCTGGACTGGAGCTTGCTGTGTAGTCCAGACTGGGCTCAAACTTGCCCCAGTCTTCCCGCTTCTACCTTTGGGAAGCTGGGGTTACAGGGGTGTGCTACCACACTCGGCTGGGCCGTGCTGTTTTATTGCTGACCTTAAAGTCTAATATGACTGCCAAATCCATCATCACCCACTCCAACAGCCTACTCACTGGGTGTTGCTGGGGGTTGTTGCTATCGGTCACACCAGAGGAGAAGCTCTTCGGGGCTTTGCTGGTGTTCCTATCTCCATTTTATTTTTAGGACTCTTAAGCAATGTCAGGACGTTAGACATTCCTTCACTCTGAGCGGCTCAGAGTCCCCAGTCACCCTGTCTTCGGCTCTTGCCATCCACATCTGAGAACCTTTCACCCAGCTATTCCCTGTGTCTCCACTGACCATATGTTCTCTCTCTCTCTTTTTTTTTCTAGAGAGTTCTAATTTCAGGTATCCTGTCCTGTTGCCAAACTAAATGCCAGACCATATGCTTCATATTTATTTTGGGGAAATGTATTAATTTACCTATACTTCATTCAGTTCCCTGTACTCTGCTTATCAAGATTTCCATTTGTTAGACAGTTGATGATTTTTTTCTTCTAAAATGCAGTTTAGATGTCTTCTTCCCTGGGAAGCTTTCCTTTCCTTCACAGTCCCTCCCTCCCTCTCCCTCCCTCCCCTCCCTCCCCTCCCTCCCCTCCCCTCCCCTCCCTTCTCTCTGTAGAGCTGAGGATCTTACCCAGGGTTAGGTAAGCGCTCTACCACTGAGCTAAATCCCCAGCCCCCTTCCTCTCTTAAATGCCGCTCTTACCTGTTACGATGGACTGTCCTAGTATATTTGGGAAAAGTGGAAGGGGTTGTATCACATGTATTCTGGCTTTATCCGCCTTTGCTCTGCTGTTCAGGAGGGCCTCCTCTGCCTAGGTAGAAGACACCTTCATTTTACTGCTCCTGCTTGTTTGAATGAGTCCTTCTCTCTTCTAGTAGCCGATAGTTATGAAGAGTATTCTCAACAGCACATTTCCCGTCTTGCATGTTTCAGTCTAGAATACTTCAGGGAAGTTCCAAGGGTCCCAGGCAGTCTTTCCACTCTTATGTTCAGATACGTAGTTTAGAAACTTGATAGTGCGCGCGCGTGCGTGCGTGCGTGCGTGCGTGCGTGCGTGCGTGCGTGCGTGCGTGTGTGTGTGTGTGTGTGTGTGTGTGTGTGTATGTGTGTGCTGCCAGGTAGGTGCTAGGAATCCAATCCAGGTCCTCTGGAAGAGCAGCAGCAGCTAGTGTAACTGAGCCATCTCTCCAGGCCCCTGTCCTATAATGTTTTAATGTCCTTGTGTGCCAGGGCTTTGTTATGCAAAATAGCCTAGAAAATATTTCTTTTCCTTCTAATTGATACCAGAAGTTTCATGTGTGACATGTGCCTAAATGTGTCTAGAGTCTTAAAATGCCGAAGTTACACATCCATAGTCACCTGCACTTAAGTGCACACACAGATACAAACACGGGGTGGGGTGGAGTGGGGTGGGGGGAGATGTAAGTGGTTTTCATTGGAGCCATTGCTCTAACCCATTAATCTTCATCCTCCCTCCAACCCCTCTTCTTCCCCTGCCCTTCCCCCTCCTCCTTCTTCTACCCACCTCCACCTTTCCCCTTCTCACTCCTTGACTCATACAATCCTTCTGACTCCCCCCCCCCCCAAGACATGGTTCAGTGTATAAAGACTCTCTGTGCAAGTGTGAGCATCTGCCTTCAGCTCTCCAGAATCCATCTAAAGCTGGGTGTGGAAACCGGAGCCTGCAACCCCATGCTCCTATGATGAGATGGGAGTGGAGAAAAAAGAACCACTAGACAGAGGCTTGAACTACGCAGTGGCTAACAACGAGAGATCCTGTTTCAAATAATGTGGAAGGTGAGGACTAACACCTGAGGTTGTCCTCTGACCAGCACACACACACACACACACACACACACACACACACACACACAATTGCTTTTAACAAGTTCTTTTTTTACTAGTACATTTTTAATAAAAGATTTTCTTTTTAAATTTTGTGAGTATGTCTGTGTGTGAGTGTGTGCATATGTAAGCACGGGTGACAATGTAATCCAGAAGGTTCTGGATCCTCTGGCCAGGACTACACAGGGAAACCCTGTTTCAAAAAACCAATCAACCAACCAACAAACAAAAAACCCCCAAAAGAAAAAAAAGCATAAAAAAACCACATACACATATGCAAATATTCATATATGAACACAATACAAATATGTACATGCCAGTAGGTTTTATATATACACATTTGTATATACTGAGTCCATTGTATACTACGATAATAAAGAAGAGATCATGAGTTTGAAAGGGAGTAGGGACATAGGAGGAGTTAGGGAAGGGCAGAGGGTACGAATGATGTAAACAGTACTCATGGATGATATTCTCACAAATTTTTTTAACTAAAAATTCTTGCAAGGAAAATATAGATGGAATTATTATTCCTTCTTTTTAAACCTTAAAAAATTATCTTATTTATTTTTTGGTTTTTCGAGACAGGGTTTCTCTATAGCTTTGGAGCCTGTCCTGGAACTCACTTTGTAGACCAGGCTGGCCTCGAACTCACAGAGATCCTCCTGCCTCTGCCTCCCAAGTGCTGGGATTACAGGCGTGTGCCAAGACCGTCTAGCAAATTACCTTATTTATAAGTCATGTATTTAGGCAACATTAAACCTAGGCCTAGAATTCAGTTATTGCTGAGGATTTAGACTTAGGATTTGCCCTGTATGTTACATAAGTATAAAAGAATACCTATAGGAAAAATAAATTAGTAAAGTCAAGAGATTTTAATGAAAACATGATTTATAAAACAAAGCAAAACAAACAAATAAAACTTGAGCCTGGCTTACCAGATTTATACATCCACTCCTCACTTTATAAGACCTTGCAATTTTTAAGTTTTACATTTTTTATGTTGCTCAATTTTTTTTTTTCAGATATATTCTCTTGGTATGCTGCCCAGGCAAGGCTGCTAATGACAAAACTTCCTCTTTGGCTAGGAGTATAGATGTGTGCCTGGCTCACACTGCTCAACTCTTACAGTCCCACTGTCTGCTTCTCCCAGATGAGGCAACAGCACATACAGACGGTAAGGAAGCATCTCTGAGGAAAGCCACACAGGAGGAGCTCGAGTCTTTCTTTTGATGCTCTTCGTACACACCCTCTATTTTTCTTCTTAATGAACTACATGTCTCTTCCAGCTCTCTTGGTAGAATGGGCCTAGTTTCCACAGGAATGCTTATTATAGTAGGTAACAGTCAATTTGACTGAGTGTCAATATTTTATCCATAATGTGCCAAACCCCATTCAGGGGTTTTGAAACAGATCAGAGACATTCTGATGATTGCTGAGGACCTGAAGAATGACACCCAAGGCTCCAAATACAAATATACTCGGGGTGGGGACTTAGCTCAGTGGTAGAGCGCTCGCCTAGCAAGCGCAAGGCCCTGGGTTCAATCCTCAGCTAAAAAAAAAGAAAAGAAAAAACAGAAAAAACCCCAAATATACTCACATGCACACACATAACCTAAGGACTTGGGATGTCGCTCAGTGGTAGAATGCTTGCCTACCATGCCCTGGGTTTAATCCTCATCACCAAAATAACTAACTAACTAACTAACTGAATGAATTAATTAATGAATAAATGAACGAATAATGTTTTACCTACATTTGATTGAATGGATTTTTTTGCGATTGCCGCCAAATGACTTTTAAAGCGTGTTATTCTTGTCCCCCACTTCCCCGCCCTCTGCCTTTTCCCACCATTGGTTTTGCTCTTGTTCCTTCTGTCAAGTGTATCTTAGTCTAATCTTTATCTTTCACATTTCTGCCATTTCAAATCCCAATGCCTTCTCCGTATAACAGAATCCCACTTTGTGCAACTACAGCATCCATTTGTATCAACAGTAATTCTCACATACATTTCATTATGGAGCTGTTTGAATGCATGCCTCTTCTGGCCAACTGTTCAGGAGACTTCTGAGGATAGAAAGTACAACATACCAATTTTCATGTCTGTCCACCGAGACAGCACATGGCATTTTTTTTTTTTTTTGCATACTTGTGACAGAACAAATGAATACATGAACGCCTTGGTGAGCCTAGTAAGCAGAGGCCTGAAGAACACCTACATGTCAAGAGTGGACCCATCTGTGATATACTTGTAGCTGTTCTCTCATAGTCCATATTTATGTATTTGCCTGTTGGCTTAGTTACACTGTCTTGCAGTGAGAGAACAAAAATGATGAACTAATGGTGTCTATGAATGGAACAGAAGGCAGAGGAGAAAGATTAACGTTAATGGACCCCAGATGCAAAGGGAAAAAATTCAGCCCAGAAATCTCTAAACTGCATTCCATTCTCTATAAGGGCTACAGCATTTATCAAGGAGCCCACAATTATATCGAATAATGATAATATTGATGATGATGAGGAGGAGGATGCCGATGGTGACAGGGACTTCCAAACAACTAGTATTTGCTTAATACAAACAATTTCTTAATACAATCACATTTCTGAATGTGATTGGAAATTGTAGTTAAGAAGATATTTGTGTTTTTTCATGCTTTTAAAAATATATCGGGCTGGAGAGATGGCTCAGAGGTTAAGAGCACTGACTGCACTTCCAGAGGTCCTGAGTTCAATTCCTAGCACCCACATAGTGGCTCACACCATTTTTAATGAGGTCTGGCACCCTCTTCCATATACATAATAAATAAATAAATCTTTATAAAAATATATCTTTGGATATATGCATGTCATAATGATGAATCTACAATTATTCTGAGTTGGTTTTTTTTTTTTTTTTTTTTTGAGACAGAGTCTTATCACATAGCCCTGGCAAGCTTGAACTCACTGTGTAGCCTAGGCTAGCCTCAAAAGTCACAGGGATCTCACTGCCTCTGCCATCCAAGTGCTGAGATTAAAGGTGTGTGCTACCACACCCAGTTACATTTTTGTTTAAGTGCATTAACCTTATATGGTTAACACTTAACAAACTCTTCCACGAAATGGTTTGTATCATGAGCAGTCAAGCCCTCAATACACTTGCCCTTTTCTCTTTGATTGGTGAAATCCCTAGCTGGTGAAACACAGCTTCCCTCTACTCAGTGCCTAAACATCTGGAGAAAACAAATTCTCATGCTGATTGAACTAAATTTTAAATTATAACTTCAAGCCTCAACTTGATACTCAGTATTGCCCAGTAGTTCTTTGCTTGTCCTTAAGTCATTTGATTCTTCTGCTCTTCCAGGAAACACTGTAACCTTCAAGCCTCTTTTTCCCATATTCCATCTCAGCCGATGACCTTGCTTCTTATTTCGGTTAGAAAGAGGAGAAAAATTCCACCCTCTCCCCACTTCTGCTCTACCTACTTATGTCTTGTCTGCCCTTATGTTATGAAAGCTGAACTGTTCCTGTTTTGTACGAGACATAGACATAACTAACTCTCTTCCTGTGCTCTGGGCCTTAATTCTCTTTTGCTCTTAAAATGATCCCATATCTTTCATTGACCAATTTGTTTCTGTCTTATAGGGTAATTAATAGATAAATACAATTAACATCTCTTATTTAATAAAGTCTTTTAAGCTCACATCCCTCCTTAGCTGCCGCTTCATTTCTTCACTCCTTTTAATAGCAAAAGTCGCAAGAATTTTTCTATATTTCACATCCCCATGTCAGCATCTCTAATGCCATCTTATGTCTACTCCAGCAAGGGTATTGGAATTCGATGTTCTGCTAGTGATGCAGCAAGCCTACCATTCACCTTCATCACTAAATCCAGTGCTGACCCCTGTCTATCATGCTTGACTTAATAGGAGTAGCTAATGCAAATGATCTTTTTGGAACACATTAGCTTCCAAGAAACTCCTCTTGGTTCCCCCCACCCCCTATGTTTTTGGCCACTTCACAGTTTACTTGGTTGGTTCCTCCTTACAACTCTGAAAAACGTCAAAGCTTGGCGTGTCCTGAGACTCAGTACTCAGTTCTCTTTTCTTTCTTTATCCCCCAGGAGACAAATTTACAACACACACACACACACACACACACACACACACACACACAGACAGATTTTCTTTTTCTTTTTCTTTTCATATATAACATACTTCTTTATTGATTCTTTAGCAATTTCACATCATGCACCCCAATCCCACTCACCTGCCATTCCCCCATATCTGCCCCTTATTCCTGCAGCGTCATCCCCCAAAGAACACCCCCCAAATTAATTAAAAACAAAACAAAACAAAAAATTCACCTTGCTTCTCTGTCTTTCCAATCTCTCCAACTCCTCTTCATTCATCCTAGTGGCATTGGGAGCTGCAGAGTGTCATACAGTACACCCTTTTGTCCAATCAGCCCCACCCTCAAACGTTCACTGCAATGAGTCATTGGTCTGGTTCAAGCATCTGTCACACCATTATTACTAGACCCTCAGGGAAACCCTTCTTGGATATCCTGCTGTTTCCTTGAATCATGGAGGTCCGGCCGAATGAGTCCCTTCACAAGCTCCAGTAGGTCATAGATGGGGTAGATGTTAGGGTGGGCCAACCCAAGGCCCAGGTTGTGAGTCTGGGTGGTGGTAACCAAGTGGTCAGTCCCGGCCACTGGGACTGCCCTCCTCAGGCCAAGGGCAGAGCCACCTCTCCCATGTGGGTGATGAAGGGTAGTACCAGCTCTCCTGAGTAGGGCGATGGGGAGCTCTCCCATGAGGGGCAGGACCGGGACCAGCTCTCCTGCTGCATTGTCCAGTGAGAGGCAAAGCCAGCTATCTTGGGGCCAGTGAAGAGTGGGGCCAGCTTAGCATTTTACCCCCTGTGGTAACACAGGCCATGGGCATCAACACAGACCCCAGCTGCAGCAGGAACATGGACCCAGACATGGCCTTCAGCAACAGCTCAGAGTGGCAGTGCAGGCCACCCAGAGAGAGAGAGAGAGAGGCGGGGGGAGGAAGGGAGAGAGAGAGAGAGAGTTTATGTTTTTCTTTATCTTTCTTCTGACCCCAAATCCCCACTCTGGGATTTGATCTGGCAGACATCAGGTATACCAAGCTGAGGTTGGTATTGGGCCTGACTAGGAGACTGCCACAGAAGCTCAGAGTAGGGTTTTGGAACCCACTGTGGGAAAGGATAGCATTTGAGAAAGATGTCTGCCTAGCATATATACATAGCCTGAGCAGAGGGCAACCTGGCATAGCCTAGTAGGTACCTGCAGAGAAAAGTTGCTGAGTGTGAGGTACAAAGTCTAGGACAGGTCCAGGCATGGTGGCAAATGCTTGTAATCTCAGCATGATTTTGAGACTAGTATGTGCTACATAGTGGGACCTTGTCTCAAAACAGACAGACAGGCAGATAAATTAAATGGGCCAAGGAGGGCATTCACATAGGAGGTATAGGGAAGGACTGGGGTCAGAGGCTGGCTGATTGGGGCAAAGCAGGCATCAGTTCAGGGAGGGAAGTAGTAGTGACAATGGAAAATCCATTGCTTAAAAAGGAGTTCATTACAAACACAACTCTATTAAAAACGTGGAGCCAGCTTCCCCACCATTAGATGGGAAAGAAGACAAGTACAATAGTCCTTGAGATGTTAAATTAGAAGGTATTTGTGTGCGTTCATATTTAGCACCATCCAGATATAAAAGGTGATGCTGACACATTAAATGTGTGCATCTTGCCTCCCATCTTGATAGTCCTTGGCCCTATCCTCTGAGAGGCCCCAGAACCAGCAACCTCCTATTGACAAATGAGCATATCACTTTTGGGCTCACCAATGTGATCCTCCATAAAAGCAGACAGGGCTCTTAGAGAAACAGTTGATTCCAGTGCTGGGGCAGCAAAAGCGTAAGATAAGCCTAGAATATAAAAAAGAAAAGTGCACCAAGAATAGGGGAATAAAAACAAGCAAACAAAAATCCAAAAAGTGAGTGTGCAGGAGTTTCCAGTGGCCAAAACCTTTTAACAGTTTGAGCATTAAACTAAATAACGATAGAAGTAGATTAGAGCCAGGCATGATGTACATCCCTGCCAGGTGCTGAATAAGGAGGACCCCAAATTTGAGGCAACCTGAATTACATAGTGAGATCTTATTTCAAAACCAGAAAAAAAAAAAAAAACAACAAAAACAAAAACAGACTGGAAACCATTAAGTAAAATAATAAATCATGAGTCAATACAGACAAAAGTTAATAAAAGAACATGATGTAAGTTTGAGTTAAAGAATAATACATAATAGTTTCAAAGGGTCTTTCCATAAAATACTTATGAAAAAGAAGGAAAAGAAAAACTTCAAAGTGGAGAAGCTTGTAAAATATCACTTTCCCCAAGGGTTCAAATAAATATCAGCAAAACTGAAACAATTTTGAAGCTGTGCCTCAACCAGCTGATAGGATATAGACTAAGGAGTACGGGATCTGTGTGTGATATACCCAGCACAAGTTCTTAATCTGAAGCTAAGTATAGTGGAGTACTAAGCTTTCAGAAGTACAAATTACGAGATGTATCTTAAGATAAAAGGCTTGTGGGTATCCCAAGAGTCAAGATAATGAAAATCAGAGACAGTATAAGAAACTATTCCTGGGTGAAGGAGACTAAAGAGATGTAATGGCTAAAAGCAATCCATGATTCCTAACTGAACCATTTACATGTAGAGGACACTCCAACTTCAATAAAGCTGTAGGATTGCATGGTGCTAATATATCAGTCTGTTTTTTTTTTTCCTGTCTAGTTTTGTTTTCTTGCATTTAAAAAAATGATAGTGAAATGAGATCTCACTATATAGGGAGGGGAAAGACAGAGTGTAGAAAAAAAAAGTCAACAGGATAAGCCTCAAAAGGAGGGGTGAAGAATGTCATTGAGGCTTAAAACATTCTCAGTAGAAAGTTGGAGAAATCTTCATGGCTCCAGGGGAAGGGTGTTGTAAAATATTATTTTAAAATGTGTTACTTTTGTTTATGTTGCATTTGTTTAGCTCTGTGAAGCTGTGTTATTGTGCCTGTCTAAAACACCTGATGGTCTAATAAAGAGCGAGGTAGGAGAAAGAATAGGTGGGGCTGGCAGGCAGAAAGAATTAATAGGAGAAGTCTGGAAGAGGAGAGATCTAGGAGTGATAGAAGGAGGAGGACATCAGGGGCCAGCCACCCAACTATATAACCAGCAATGGAGTAAGAAAGAAAGGTTTACAAAAATAGAGAGAGGTAAAAGCCCAGAGGCAAAAATGGGTTAATATAAGACAAACTGGCAAGAAACAAGCCAAGCTATGGCCAGGCATTTATAAGTAAGAATAAGCCTCTGTGTGCATGTGATTTATTTGGGAGCAAAGAGTAAAAACAAACAAAAGAAGGGAGAGGTCTTCTCAGTGGGATTCTCACCACACAAGTGTGCAGAAGGGATAAAGGGAGCCAGTTTACTGTTCCTTCCTGATCATCCACCAGCTTCCTTGTGTAGGTAAGAGCTCTGCAGGACTCAGACGGTAGTTAAAAGTTAGCATGTCTGTGCTCCAGACTCCTCTACCTCTGCACCACCGACTGCACTGGCTGAATTCCTCGGGGGGAAAAACACCCCTTGGGTAGTGGTACATCTTCAGGCCGGTAGTTTTCTGTAGGCAGTCCAAGTAGATAGAAGGTTTTTCCCAAGTGGTCAGAATCGGACAGCTTTACCACCCCACCTCTAATAACCAGAGTATTCTCTGGTTTTGGGTGTCAAGGAGCAATGTGATGCACATGAAGAAAAGTTTAGGCTTCTTAGAAACTGTGGCATCAGATCCTTGATGGCCTGGGCTGCCTTGTCTAGATATGTCTTTAGGTCTTGGTATGCTAAAATACTAGGGTCATCTGGATCTTTCATAAGTTCAGGAGGTGGAATAGACAGCCTCCAGCTGGACCACACTGGGATGCTCAAAAGCCTCCAAACTCCTCAATAGGGCCACCTCAGGAATTGGGATAATGGGAGGCCCTCTCTAGCTCCTCTTCCATTGGGAAATCACACATCTTTGAGGGTCACAAAATGGCCACTGTGTGTATCATGGGCCTTGTATACCATCCCAAAGGCATCTACACCAATTTCAGCCATTGGCTCATTTTGAGTGACAGCTCTTCTCTGTCAGAGGACACCCTTACTCAGGCCAAAAGCTGGAAGGGCTGCTGATTATCACCACTCACACCTGGTTCCTGCTATGTGACCATGTACCCAGGCTTGGTCCCAGCCAGCTTGACTCTATAGGCCAGACATAGACCCAGGTCAGTCTAGAGAAGCCCCCTCAAACATACCATGACCACATGACATACTGCCAAAGATGCCACTTGGAATCACTGGGAGTAGGTTGGGTGTCTCTTGATCCTTACACATCATCTCCACCCATGTGCAGAGGAGCAGTGCCCCTCTCCTGCTGTGCCCACCCTACCTTTGAGAATGCCAAGGATGGCCTTGCCTTTCAAGTGCTGGAATTAAAGGCATGTATGCTAGGCAAGCACTTTACCAACTGAGATAAATCTTCAGGGCCTAAAATTCTGGATTTTGATGTTGAGCACGTGTGTACATGTGTGTTTGTGTATGTGTTTACAAAAAAAAAATGTTCTTCCTCATTTGTCAAAAGAATACAAGAGTCAACATTCCTTTATGTTATTGGACTGACCTTGGTTATTGCTTTTTTATTGTTTTATTTTTAAAATTAATATTTATTTTTATGTGTGTGGACGTTTTATCTCCATGTATGTGTGTACCACAAGCACAGCTAGTGCCCACTGAAGCCAGAGAGTGCATTGGATTCCCTAGACCTGAAGTTACAAATGGCTGTGAGCAGCCACATGGGTGCTGGGAGTTGAATCCAGAGAGCAGCCAGTACTCTTAACTGCTGAGCCTCCTCCCTAGAACTTGGTTATCACTCTTAAATATCTAAGGGAAAAATTTAATTTCCTGTAATCTTATTTATTTTTTCAATATAGGATTTCTCTGTGTAGCCCTGGCTACCCTGGAACTCTGTAGACTAGGCTGGCCTTGAACTCAGAGGTCTGCCTGTCTCTGCCTCCTGATTGGTGGGATTATGGGTGTGAGGAACCACACCATTACAGCTTTAAGTGACCACAATGTGTTATCCAGTCATTTAAACTAGCTTCCTAACGCATGTCCTTGCTTCTAGCTTTGCTTCTACACTATAAATCCCAACACGGCAGAAACATTGACCTTTTCAAAGCGTAGAACTAATCTTATTACCTCTATACTCAGAACAGCCTTCCATCAACTTAGAATAGAATTTGAGCTCTTTTCTCGGTCTTCTAGGCCTCCTCTATCACCTTGGCTTTCAACTATTTCCTCAAACCTGTTTCCTATCACTTTGCCTTTCATTTTGGTCTCAGCCATATGGGGCTCCCTGATGTTTTTTCAAGAGCATTAAGGGCTGTCATCTTGGGGCATTTGTTATTAAGTAGCCCTCACCCCAGTATTTGCCCAGACTCTTCCAAGAGAGGTCTTCCCTGACTACTCTATCCACAATGACACTTTACATTCCTTTACACTGCTCACTTCGTTGCATTGACCATTACCAGACATTATAAGGTCTAATTTATTTATTTATTGATGGTGTTTGCCACAAATATCTGAGGTCCTAGACTTTTCCTGTCAAATTTATTGCTGTATTCTTAATGCTTAAACCCACAGCCGCTTTTATGTGGGTTCCAGGAATCAAACTCAGCTCATCCAAGCTT
Source organism: Onychomys torridus (assembly GCF_903995425.1). Taxonomy (NCBI): domain Eukaryota; kingdom Metazoa; phylum Chordata; class Mammalia; order Rodentia; family Cricetidae; genus Onychomys; species Onychomys torridus. The sequence continues at coordinate 33,715,463 of NC_050453.1, forward strand.
GCACAGAAAACACCTTATCTGCTGAGCCATCTCGCCAGACCCTCCATCTTTCTTTTGAGAAAAGGTCTCTCACTGAACCTGGAGCTCACTTGGCTGGCTAGATTGGCTGGCCAGCAAGCTCGGGGACCTGCCTATCTCTGTCCCTTAGCACTGGGATTACAAATGTGCACCAGCTAGGTGGGCTTTGCCTGTATGTGCTGGGGATCTGAACTCAGCTCTTTATGCAGCAAGCTCTTTAACCTTGAGCCATCTCCCCAGTCCCAAGGTTGTTATGTTTATTGATAGGAGGGGGAGTCAGAAGAGCATCAGAGCAGGGGATGAGTGTATGATATGCCTGTATTTCCATTCTTTTTCTCTGATTAGCTGTTTTGAAGGAAACCAAAGCCTTTGGAGAAAGACAAAGAATTTAAAAGTTGGACTCAGTTGACAGCTGCATAAAATATTCAATTGGATTATTCTACAAATTGAAGGATATATATATATATATATATATATATATATATATATGGAGAGAGAGAGAGAGAGAGAGAGAGAGAGAGAGAGGGATATTTGTTAACAAAGTGTTTGAATTTAGATAGGATAGTCAAAAATATATATTCTGAAAAAATAGATTTTGTTTTGAGATGGAGACTTCAGAGTCTGTTAGAGGAAGGTTCCTTGTAGCTGCAGGAATTCGAGGTTGAATGAAGAAGAGGATGTAGGGATGAACTGAAAAAACAGTTGGTAGCATCAGTGGGTTGGAGAAGAAAACACCTACATTTACTTTGTATATGAAGCAATGCTCTGTTATGGTTTAATGATGCTTGCAGTTCTCTTGTTCCAAGAACAGGTTCTAATTAAATAATTAAAATATGGTGTTTTGGAAATTGTGCTATTCTAGGTTAAACATGTCTCTGTAAGTAAGCCTGGCTATTTGGACCTTAAAACTTTAAGAAGGGTAACAGAAGGCTGAATAGGAAATGTTGACCTAAGCATGCTGCAGAAGGTGTGATATTCAAAGTGAAGAGCCAGACCACCAAGCAGAAATTCAAAACAGGTTTCCATTGGCTAGGTGGTTCTTAAAAACCACAAAGGTCAGTCAGTGGAAATACAGAGTGCATGTGTGGCAGGTGCTCTTTAGAGAGAGTCTTACTCTGCATTCCTCTGCCCCCGAGTAAGCTGAAGAGCAGGTGTTTGCCCTTTCAATTAGGCCTTCTTACTCAATCACAGAGAACTATAGTCATAAGCCTTCTCAGGAGAATTTTGAGGGCTAGAAAGTGAATGCCTAGCAGCCCGGTTTACTTGTTCTGCAGACCAGGATGGCCTCAAACTCACAAAGATCCACCTGCCTCTGCCTCCTGGGTGCTGGGAGGCTGCTTTTTTCTTATTAGGGGAGGATCTACCCAATTATATTAGGATCAGACAGCCCCTTCTGGTCAAGAGAAAGGATGCATAATGCATTTGATGGGCCAGATATAGGCTACAAAGGAGGGAAAGCCAATATGGAGATCCTTTACATTCTTGCTCAAGAAACCTGCCTGAGATATCAATTGTGATGTAAAAAACAAACAAACAAACAAACAACAACAAAAACAAACATATGGCATAGATGAAAAGCAAGCAAACAAACACCCCCTTTCCAGACAAAACAAAGTCATCATGGTAATGGAGATGCGACAGCAAGAAAAATAACATGTGGCCCATATCACAGATAGTAAAGGAGTTGTACTTCTCAGTGATCAAGCCCTGAGACACTCACATGAATGCCCACAAGAAAGAGTCAGCATCAAACGGCCATCAGCCCCAGAGAACACAAAGCCATGGCCCGCAGTCCACCCAATTAGGATCTATCTGTATCAGGCTTTTTCTTCTGGGCCACCAAAAAGCTCCAAAATCATAACACAGAGATTATTAGTTTTGAGTGCTCGGCCTAGCTTAGGCACTTTTCTGGCTAGCTCTTTTAACTTAAATTAACCTGTTTCTCCCTCTCTCTCTCTCTCTTTCTCTTTTGCCTGAGCTGAGGCCCGAACCCAGGGCCAGCGCTCTACCACTGAGCTAAATCCCCAACTCCAACCTGTTTCTCTTTATCTACCCTTTGCCTCGGGTCTTAATACTTTTCTTCTGTATATCTTACTTTCACTGCTTCTCAATGTCTGTCTGTCTGTCTTCTTCTTCTCCTTCTCCTCCTCCTTCTCTCTCTCTCTCTCTCTCTCAGACAGGGTTTCTGTGTAGTTGTGGTGCCTGTCCTGGCTCTCGCTCTGTAGACCGGGCTGGCCTTGAACTCACAGAGATCCGCCTGGCTCTGCCTCCGGAGTACTGGGATTAAAGGCATGCGCCACCACCGCCCGGCCTCTCCTCCTTCTCTTTCTCTTCTCTTCAGCCTAGATTTCTCCTATTTATTCTCTCTCCCTGCCACCCCCACCTATTCTTTCTCTGCTTAGCTTTTATTAGAGACCCATCAGGTGCCTTAGGCAGGCAAGGTGAAACAGATGCAACACATCTTTACATAATTAAACACACATCCTTACATCATTAAATAAATGCAGCATAAACAAAAGTAATACACCTTGACACAGTTAAAGTAATGTTCCACAGCATAAACACGTGTAATACATCTTTGTCTAGTTAAAATAATATTCTACAACACCTATCTGTTCCCTTTACTTTTGGTTTTTCGAGACAGTGTTTCTCTGTGTGGTTTTGGTACCTGACCTAGATCTTGCTCTGTAGACCAGGCTGGCCTTGAACTCACAGAGATCTGCCTGGGATTAAAGGTGTGCACCACCACCACATGCTGCTGCCTTTTTCTTCTTCCCTCTCCCTGAACTCCAACCCTGAATCTCTAACATCAGGCACTGAGAAGGGAAGAACTTGGGGAGGAAAGAAAATGGAAAAGAAAACTGCTTGCATTCCTTTCCTCTAAAGCGTTCCCTCTAAGTGTCCACTGAGGCTGAATTTTTGTGATTTAAAAATGCAAGACTTTCTATTTTCTACAAGCAAGCAGAAAAGTCATGAGATTTGCTGGAATTTGCACCAGAGGGCAGGGGGAAATCCTCACCCACTGAGATAATTCAAGAATAGTTATGTTTTGAGTAGTCTTGCAGCTCACACTGGCCTAATTGGAAGGTGGGGACATTCCAGAATCTTTAAAGTGTCCTAACTCCACATTTATAAAACAAAACCTTACTCCAGGCAGTGGTGGTGCACGCCTTTAATCCCAGCACTCAGGAGGCAGAGGCAGGCGAATCTCTGAGTTCTGAGGCCAGTGTGGTCTACAGAATGAGTTCCAGGACAGTCAGGGCTACACAGAGAAACTCTGTCTTGAAAATAAAAAAACAGTCAACCAACCAACCAAAAACCCAGAAGCCTTACAATTCCTGTGCTAGTTCTATTCACCACCAACTACAGAAGACTCCTGAAATAAATGAAATGCAGAGGACTCAATTTTTATGGAAGAAATAAACATTTGATCCCCAGCATTGTAAAAACAAACAAACCTCTCCAAACAAAAATCAAATCTTACATTTTTATGTGAAAAGTCATAATGGAAATCCATTAATCTTCAAAATTAATATATGTTGATAAAAAGATAAATGAAGATTGTGATGAAAAAGTTCAATGAAATAGGATGGAAACTGCAAGCACTTGTGAAGAACCAGCCTGCCTCCATCTTAGGCTTAAAAGCCATCTTATAGTAAAGACAAACTAAGCTCATTCCTGTTTGTGATCAAACCTCTATTTCTCAAGGGTTGGGCAATGCCCCACCTGTAGCCCTAACAACAAGTGGTTCTGTACTGTCTGTTCCAGGAATGGCAATCATGTTTTTGTTTCAAAGAGTTAATAACCATCTTGCAATACTACCTTTGTTTCAAAGGGATTGCTATGGCTATCTTATTATGACTACCTGTTGGTACGCCCACCTTGCAACTGTGTCTTTGTTTCAGGAAAGTGTTAGGACTAACTTGGTATGCTTTTATTCTGCTCCTGTAACCCTGCCTATTTTGCCCATCAAATCCCACATTAGGACATCCCCTAACCTGAGCTATACAAGCCTTCTTCACATCCAATGCTGACCTTTAAAACCCCACCTTAGGATGATCCTTTGCCAGTCTCATCTTCCACTGTCTGTTCCTTGGATTGAACCTAAAGTCAGCAGGCTTGTGCAGGAAGTCTTGATGGGCAAACTCACTGGTCCAGTCATGGTTATTGAGATAAAAAAAAATTACTGAAATTCTCATGAAAGCTTTTGTTTTTTGTTTTTTGGTTTTTGGTTTTTCGAGACAGGGTTTCTCTGTAGCTTTGGAGCCTGTTCTGGTCTACTAGCTCTGTAGACCAGACTGGCATCGAACTCACAGAGCCTCTGGAGTGCTGGGATTACAGGCATGCACCACCACCGCTTGGCGAAAGCTTATTTTTTATAACATTTATTTTATATGTGTGTGAACATTTTGTCTATGTGTATTTGTGCACAATGTACATGTTTGGTGGCCAAAGAGGCAGTAAGCTGCCAGTTAGGTGCTGGGAGCCCTACTCAGATCCTCTGGAAGAACAGTAAGCACTCTCAAGTGTTCAGCCATCTTTGCAGCCTGAGCTTACTTTTTATTTATCCATCATTTTTAAAGAAAATATTTATTTTTACTTTATGTACACATGAATTTGTGTGCATCCCATGTGTGTGTGCAGGAGCCTGAGGAGGGTGAGAAGACAGTGTTGAGCCTGTGGAATTGGAGTTACAAATGATAAGCTACTGGGGGGGGGGTGCTGGGAGAGGAATCCAGGGTCTCAGAAGAGCAGTATAGGGCTTCACTGCTGAGGCAGCTCTCCAGCTCTTCTTTCAAAGTTTTCATATTTGCTATCATTCCAGATGGGCTGAATCTACATGGAGAATTTCAGTTTTAAAGGAATTGTATTGTTATTGTTGTTGTTGTTGTTATTATTATTATTATTATTATTATTATTATTATTATTATTTTGAGCTGAGGACCAAACCCAGGGCCTGTGCTTGCTAGGCAAGTGCTCTACCACTGAGCTCAATCCCTAACCCAGGAATTGTATTATTATGAAACTCCTTTAACTCTTAGGGCGGTCCTGTTCTCTAGTTTGAGACGGATGTTAGATTATACCATTACATCTATTTTCTCGGTAGTAGGAGGGGAGAAGAGAGGAAGAAGAGCCCTTTTCCTCTCTTTGAAGGAAAGTCCCCCAATTTGCTCATTTCATGGCTGGGGGGGGGGCAAGGACCATGTAGTTCATCTTTGTTCCTTTAATCTTGAATGAATTTGGAGTTCTGTCACTTAAGTGGAAGGAGTATATGAATACTGAGGCAAGGATTTAGGAGTCACTTGAGACAAAAGAAAGACAAATGTTTAGCCACATGTAAGGCAACTCAGGAACCCGCTATCTTCTTTAAACTCCACAGATTTTGTGGATGTGTTTCCTCATTCTACCAGTCACACAATAATAACTTAGGAGTGCCTAGAAAAAAAAGACATCATTTTTGTTTTTCTAGTGAAGTCATCATCTGGGGAAGAAAAATAGTCATGAACGAAGATAGGGCCATAGATGGGAAAAAATGGACATCTTAGTTCTTGTGGAACACAGAAGAGAATCATCAGCTATACTGGGAGGTGGTGGTGGGGAGGAGGTATGTATTCAAAGTGAGTGACGGAATTCAATTAAAAATGATTACATAGTTTAAAATATACCGAAAGGTATAAAGAATAGGGACTGTCGCTCAGTTGGTGGAATGCTTGCATAGCACGTATACAACCTTGGGTTCTATTCTTGGTGGGTATAAACCACCATGCCTGCTCTGAAATCTCAGCACTTAAGAGTTAGAGGCAGAGGGATCAGAAGTTTAAGTTCATTTTTGGCTACATAGGGAGTTTAATGTTAGCCTGGGATACTCATGATGCTGTCTCAAAACCAAACAACAAAAATATCATAGAGAATGACCTAGTTGGCCTCCATTTATTGTCATGAAATTGATAACATAATAAATTTCCACTATAATTACACCAGACAGTCCTGGTTAATAAGAATTCTAAAGCCTGGTTACTCATATGAAGTTTGACATTAGTAACAGTACTGCATATTGCTATTACTATAAACTAACTGTTTTCTATGGAGGTTACTACCAACAAATCAGATAATTAACGAGTAGTAAGAATCTTCCTAAAATTGGAGAAATATTACACCACGTGTTAAGAATCTTTTAAGACATTCTAAATCATTTGTTGTTTAATTATCACAACATTTATTTACTTACTTTTTTTTGTAGACAGGGTCTCTCTCTCTCTCTCTCTGTGTGTGTGTGTGTGTGTGTATAAATATAAATATAAATATATAAGTATATATTTAAAGAAACATCTTCGAGGAGGGTCAGAGAGGAGTAGGGAGGAGGCAGATTTCCCTTGCTGTAGAAGAGGAATGTGGCAATGTGACTATTTTTTTTTTTTTTTTACTGTGAAAACATTCATAATTTTTGAAGTTACTTTACTTCAAAACATATGCGCTTAAGGAATATATCTATTTTTAAATGTCCCAACCCTAGAATTTACTAGGTCTGCGGCAAACACTTCAAGGGATTTTGGGTTTTACTGTCAAAGCAGTGCGTGGACAAACTGATGTGGGAACCACCAGGAAGGAACTCCCCTGCTGAAATGGCTGATGCCACATCCACACAGACCACAGACGCAAGCCCCCTTGGTGACTACAGAGCTTCTTCTCACCAAGGAACAGAGAGCTGCTCCGCTGGCATTCAGTGCTGGTGGGAGTGTAAACCGATTCAGCCACTGTGGAAATCGCTATGGAGGTTTCTTTAAAAAACTGAAAATGAAACTACCGTATGGCCCAGCTATGTCCCTCCTGGGCACTTACCCAAAGGACTCTAAGTCTTACCACAGAGATACTGCACATCCACGTTTATGTACTATGCACATTAGCCAGGAAATGTAACCAGGAATGGATAAAATCTCTCTCTCTCTCTCTCTCTCTCTCTCTCTCTCTCTCTCTCACTCACACACACACACACACACACACACACACACACACACACAGGAATTTAATTGAGCTGTAAAGAAAAATGAAATTATGACATTTACAGCAAAGTGGACAAAACTGGAAATCACTAAGTGAAGTAACCCAAACTCAAAAGACAAATGCTGCATTTTTTTTTCATATTAGAAGTCTAGTTTTTAATTTTTATGTGGTTATTTATAGGTATAGGTCATGAATCTAGAAAGGGGACTGTAGGGTGTAAATGAAGTCCTGAGATGGTTAACATGGGCACGGTCTTGTTAAAGATCCCAATGCCTCCGCCCCAATAGAAGTGGCAAAGCCTTCCCCAGGGAGGCTCAGAGGGATGGCAAAGCCTTTCTTGCGTCCACCTCATCCCAGTTTTTTGGTGTCCATCTCTGTATATTTGTGCTTTTCTCATTTCTTTACTGCCCCAATTAGGTCCCTGAAGCCACGCAGGGAACACGGAAGGGAAAAAGAAGTCTTAAGGAAGAGGGGGAAAAGAGTAATAGGATTTAAGTGACATGAAAGCAGATTAGGGTTTATTGTGGAGGCGAGACCAGCAGGAAGCTGGTAGGGAAAGGGGTTGTGGGGCCCAGGAGGAAGACCAACAAAGTATGTACACCATAAGGAAACCCATTACTTAGTATGCTAATTAAGAACAGTGTTTAAAAGATTCCTTTCCTATGGGGGCACCAGCTCAACCTCTCCACTTTCAATGAGTTGTGTGGGTATTTGTCTTCAGCAATCGGCCCTTGCTGTTAATTTGTTGAGCAACCTATAGTCTTGGGAACAGTCTGGGTTGTTTGGGGATTTCCTTGGGATCCCTTTTGCCAACAACTCAACTGTATGTAACCCAGTCCCTGTACTGGAAGCTTTGTCTGGTGACAAGAGATGGCCAGTTGGAACTGCATCTCCCTCATTATCTGGAAGAGTCATAGGATTACCTTCATATATTCTAGGAAGTTTGCATTGCACTAGGTTTCCATACTGACCCTCAAATCTAGCTGTCTCTCCCCACATTTCCTCCCTCAACCCCATCTCTCCTTTAGTCCTACATTCTAGTGCCTCTGGTATAGCAAGGCACTCTGCAGGCTACTGGAAGAGAAATGCAAACACCAATCCAGCCACAAACCCTTTGATCTATAATGCTGTTCTATCTGTATAATATGCTAGGGCAATGGAGGCCCAAAACTTGTGGGAGTAGCCAACCAATGTCTTATTTGACTTAAGACCCATTCCACAAGATAGAACCCATATCCAACACTGCTTGGGCGACCAAGAACCCAGGACTAGATAGGCTAGGGACCTAGGGTAAAATAAAATAATACTGGTCCTAAAAGAAAAAAAAAATGTACTGATAAAATGACCCCTAATGACATTCTGCTATACTCATAGATCAGTTCCTTCCTCAGTCACCATCAGAGAAGCTTCCTCCTGAAGCAGATGGGCTACAACGTAAGAGCCTGTCTCAAAAAAAGTAAAAGAAGAAGAGGAAGAGAAGAATGAGGAGGAAGACCTTGACCACTACCATCAACAATGGCAACCCCAACTTGGGTCAAGCAATATGTTTATGAGAATCAGAAAATGTTCTCAATCATTAGCAAGACCGGCAGATTGTAAATGTCTCTTGAAGAATAGTTGACTCACTATTTATAGAATTTAGTAAGAAATAAAACTGACACTTACCAATACCTGGTAGAGGTGCCCGAAATTCATCTCACTGTCAGACTCCTTTTCTTTGTCCAGGGCAGTGACCCTCTTTAGTGAATAACAAAATTACCTTGGAAGAAAGGGGTGGGGGAGGGAGGAGTATATGTCTACTCAGCCCCTAAGAGATGGCCAACCTATATGAGACAGTGACCAGGGCTTCTTGTGTGTCATAAAAATGTTTCAGTATATAAAAAGTAAAGAAAATAGTATGGTAAGTGTTGCAGAATATTTGTACATGGTATAAAGATGTGCTGCTATGATTGGTGTAATAAGCTGAATAGCCATTAGCTAGTCAGGAGAGATAGACAGGACTTCCTGACAGAGGAAGGGGAGACACCATCGAGACTGGGAACAAGTCAGACACACAGAATGGGAGAGAGGTAAAAGCCATGTGGTAGAATGTAGAGTAATAAAATTATGGGTTAATTTAAGTTATAAGAGCTAGTGGGTAATAGTGGCTAAGCTTTCATAATTAATATGACTCTGTTGTTATTTGTAGGCTGGAGGTCCCAACGAGAAAGCATACTACACATAAGTCCTCTTGTGCCCATTACTCACGTTGCACAGTTACCAAAATATGGCTAATCTCCCCACCTGTATCCCCCACACTAATTTCGCTGGCAAACATTTCTATGTCTAGCCCTAAAAGCTAAGGAATCTTTTATTGCCATCAAGAAAACCTACAAGATAGATACTTATCTATATTTTCAGAATAGATAAGCAAGTTGGGGATTTAGCTCAGTGGTAGAGTGCTTGCCTAGCAAGCTCAAGGCCCTGGGTTTGGTCCTCAGATCTGGCAAAAGAAAAATAAAGAAAAAAATAGATTGTATAAAGTTAAGTAGGAAAGAGGAGATGTTAGGTTTACTTGGATATTGATTTAGATTTTTTTATATTTTTTCATTTCTTTTTTTTGCAGTTTATAAGGTATAATTGACAATTAGCTATACATTTTTGAAATGTAAAACTTGACAAATTTTGGCATATATACACATCTAAAAACATCACCACAACCAAGATAATAAGCATAGCTACCATCACAAAGAAGTTTTTCGGGTCCATTTAACCCTATCTCCCACATCCTCAGGAAGCCATTAATCTGCTGTTACTATAGATTAGTTTGCATTTAAAGTCTTCTAGGGCTGGAGATCTAACACAGTTATTAGAGCATTTGCCTAGCACGCACAAAGCCCTTGTTTGACTTCCAGCACAACATAAACCAGGTACAGTAACTCACACCAACATACCCAGCACCTGGATGGAGTTCAGGGCTGGAGGATCAGATAATGTAAGAAATTCAAGATCATCCTCAGCTACGAAGAGAGTTTGAAATCACCTTAGGATGAAACCCTATCTCAAAAATAAGACACTTTTCCACAAATGGAATTATGAAATATATTTCTTTATGTTGCTTTTTCTACTCATAATTATTGTGCTTATTGTAATTTTAAAAAACGTACCCATGTTGTTGTTATGTATTTCCTTTTAGTCTCTCCATCTCACAGCATGTGTTTGATTCCTGTTAAAAGGAGCCATTGAGCTTTAGCTTATGCTCAAGTTCCCTGCCATGCTCTGCTTCTGTTCTCTCTTATCTAGAATGTGGAAATAACCCCCTCCCCCCTTTTTTCAAGTTTGGCAAAGTGTTTTTTCAACTTTTTGGGTTTGTTTGTTTGTTTGTTTGTTTTGTGTTGTTTTTTCAAGACAGGGTTTCTCTGGGTAGCCCTGACTGTTCTGGAACTCACTCTGTAGACCAAGCTGGCTTCAAATTCAAAGATCCACCTGCCTCTGCTTCCCAAGGGCTAGGATTAAAGGTGTGTGCCACCACTGCCTGGCTCTTCGACTTTTAAAGTATCCAGCATTTATATAATTTTGGGAAAATACAGGCTCTTCTCTAGTCGCCCTAGTTTAACATATGTACCTGACTTAGATTAATTTTTAACATTGTAAAGGAATTATATTGAAAAAGGATATTTTTAACAAAGTAAATATAATAAAAGAAAACAAAAACCATCACATCCAAGTTGGACAAGGTAAACCAATAGCAGGAAAAGAGCCCCAAGAGCAGGCACAAGAATCAGAGTCCCATTCCTGCACACACTCAGGAGTCCCAATGAAACTACTAAACCGAAAGCTATAACTTATACACAGAAGACCTGGTGTAGACCCTGTAGGTCCGGTGCTTGCTGCCTCAGTCTCTGTGAGTTCATAGAGCTTTGCTTAATTGATTTCGAGGGCCTTGTTCTCCTGGTGTCCCCCATCCCCTCTGACTCTCACACTCTTTCTGCCTCCTCTTCTGCAGGGTTCCCTGAGCTCTGAGGGGGAGGAATTAGATGGAGACGTACCATTTAGAGCTGTGTGTTCTTTTTTCTTTTCTTTCTTTCTTTCTTTTTTTTTTTTGAGACAGGGTTTCTCTGTGTAGCTTTGCGCCTTTCCTGGAACTCGCTTTGGAGACCAGGCTGGCCTCGAACTCACAGAGATCCGCCTGCCTCTGCCTCCCGAGTGCTGGGATTAAAGGAGTGGGCCACCACCGCCTGGCTGTGTGTTCAGAGGTCTCTTTTTCTGCCCGATGTCTGGCTGTGGGTGTCTATATTTGTTCCCATCTGCTTCAGGAGGAAGCTTCTCTGATGGTGACTGAGGAAGGAACTGATCTATGAGTATAGCAGAATGTCATTAGGGGTCGTTTTATCAGTACATTTTTTTTTTCTTTTAGGACCAGTATTATTTTATTTTACCCTAGGTCCCTAGCCTATCTAGTCCTGGAACTCACTATGTATCCCAGGCTGGTCATGAACTTGTAGTGATCTTCCTACCTCTGCCTTCCAAGTACTGGGATTACAGGCAGGAGCCACCATGACTGGCTGGTTGAATGTGTTCCTATTCAGCCTTAAAGGATAACTTTAATATCGACTTAGTATGATGATTGTCTAGATTCCTTTGATTTTCAGCTCTAAATAAAATGGAAGGAGGAAAGTTTTTCTTCCTATATTATATCTTTTGCTACCTCTCCTTTCTTCAGGTAGCCAGTGTAATTTTTCTTTCTTTTTTTTTTTTTTCTGTTTTTTGTTTTTGTTTTTTGAGATAGGGTTTCTCTGTACAGCTCTGGCTATCCTGGAATTTACTCTGTAGACCAGGCTGGTCTTGAACTGAGAGATTCATCTGCCTCTGCCTCCCAAGTGCTGGGATTAAAGGCAAGAGCCATCACTGTCCATCTTGTGTCATTTTTCTAATCTTTCCAATATCTCCCCCCCCCCCCACCAAAAAAAAAGCAACAAAACACAAGTGTGGCCATGTATGCCTATAATCCCAGTGCTGGCAGAAATGGAGATGGGAAGTTTGCTGGAGCTTGCTGGTTGCCAGCCTAGCCAAGTAAATCAAGAGCTATAGCTTCAGTAAGGGACTCTGTCAAGAAACAAGGTAGAGCCGGGAGGTGGTGCACACACCTTTAATCCCAGCACCTGGGAGGCAAAGCCAGGCAGATCTCTTTGAGTTCCAGGCCAGCCTGGGCTACAGAGCGAGATCCAGGACAGGCACCAAAACTACACAGAGAAACCCTGTCTCAAAACAAACAAACAAACAAAAAAAGAAAAAGATAAAAGAGAGCAGTAGAAGATACTCCACATCCTCTTTTGGCTTCTGAGTGTACACCTAAGCATATAACACACACACAAGACAAAAAAGAACATCAAATGTTTTACATATTAAACACACATACATGGTTACAAAAGCTTGTGCTACTACCGGCTGGCTCATGAAGTGCTTTGATTAGGGCAAGTTGATTTAAATAGAGCATATAACTTAAATAAAGTTTTTTAAAAGTGCAGTGATGTGTTCTCAGACATTATATAAACTAGTGTGGGAAAGGTTTGGGGGAGTGGACAGGTTCCTTTGAAGGCCATCTAAAGTCTTATCAAATGCAGTATATTCATTCCATTGGGAATTCCATGGGAAAAACACCCACTGGAAGAGTCATATCATACATAACTCTCCCTTCCATAATATGTAATGAAAAATTTAGCCTTGACTGCAAGTAATAAAAAGCTAAACTCCTCTTTAAAATTTAAAATAGCTAAGAAAGCCTCTTGACTCACAGGAGTGACTAAATCTAGAGGAAGGCTGTAGGCTTGCTTTGAACTCTTTCACGGAGTGTCAGCTGCACCTTCAGGCCAGTTTCCTTCATAGTAGCAGAGTGTTGGCAGGAACTGCATCCACTCATCACGGCAGGCAGGCGAGGGAGAAAGACTTCCTTCCATTCTCCTCCAAACCCAGGCTGTGCCTGGCCTGCTTCAGTGGCTAATATTGTCAGTTTGACAGGGTACAGAGTTATCTGGGAGACAAGACTCTGGGTGTGCCTGTGAAGGATGATCCAGATTAGCGTAACTGAAGTTCTGACTGACGTTAATTGTGAAGTGGCACCCTTCTCTGGCCTGCCTGAGGTCTTGGACTGATTAAAAAGGAGAAAGCCAGCTAGCATTCATTGTTCTCCTTGTCAAATAACTTTGCTCCATTTGGAAGATACCAGAAGGCAACAACTATGGCTTTCTCGTGTGTTGATTTTCTCATAGAGCCTGGCTCAGTGTCTCCTTCTTGCATATTTACAAAGAGACTCTGAAAGCTTGGAAATCAACAGATGATTTGTGTTATTTAAATCTTAACTTTATTAGGTATCAAAACTTAAAGCAGTCATTGAGTCAGGTTCAGGGTCAGGAAGGCTCTCAGGGTATAGAATTTAACAAAAATACCTTCTGGAAAGGACCCAACAGGGAGGGAAAACCCAAATTAGTTGGAACACTATTGCTGTGACCAAGCATCTGTAGATATTAACATTAAGAAAAAGGAGAAAAGAAACTTGGGTTTGAAAGCCCTTTGACAAATGTTACACTTCTCAGGGTAGCTTTTGGATCTGGGTGGACAATAAGGACAGGGCAATAGAAGTATAACAAAAGAGAATTTTCAACACAAGAAGCCGTTCTAGAGCTCAAATCGCTTGATACATTTAACTCAACAGTAACATTTACTGAACACTTCCTGTTAGCCGGGTACAAGTCACCGTAAAAGACACAGAAATGAATGAAGTAGGTCTTTCTGGAATCTCTAAAATAATTCACAAGTTAAGGTTACATATATAGATGCCATAAACCGGAGGAAGAATGTCCTAGGAGCTTCAGAGAATATGCAGGTCATTTCTGGCTGCTTGATCTAGAAAGGAAGATAGACACAGTTCAAAGATCAGTACAACACTTGTGGCAGAAAATAGATACTTCTCTAGCTTATCTGTCCTCCAAAATCTATTCTCTGAAAGCATAAAAGGTGAGAGACTCTGCTGCCTTGACCGCAGTGTTCAGCGCTTTCCCACGTGCTCATCTGAGAATGGAGGGTCCAATCAAGGGGTGGGGGGGTGCTTCAGAGCACAGAGGCACCTTCAAAGGACGAAGAGTAAGAGTCCCCGGGGAAGTTAGTCCTCCCAGAAGACTTACTGGCTGCACAGAATGGAAATATGTAAAACACGTTTGTAAGGAAAGAATCTCCTCAAAAGGGAATTATCTTAGAACTCAGTCACTCTCGGGGCTGATTGGCAGGAAGGCCTCGCGCTCCTCTGCTCTCTCTCTTTTTTTTTTTTTGTTCGCCTTCGCTCAGGTTTGTACTCGGCGCTCTCGGGGCCGAGCGGGGTCAGGCGGGGCTGGGTACGCGCGTGCGCGCCGCCGCCTTCGGCCGAGAAGGCGCCTCCGCCCTCGGGAGCGCGCACGCCGCGCCGAGGGGAACGGGCGCGCGCGCTCCCGCCGGCCGCCTCCTCCTCAGCCCGCCCCCTCCCTCGCCTCTTCCTGCCGGGCGGTCCTCTCCCCTCCTCAGCCCCGCTCCCTCCGCCCCGCTCCCTCCGCCCTCCCTGGGCTTCGGCGGCGGCGGAGTGAACGGGACGGGCCCGACCGCAGAGCTCTGGGCGGCGGGTGGGACTCGGACGTCTGACAGAGTTGTTGTTCCGGCAGCGGCCGCGGAGACGTGAGGTGAGGCGAAGGCGGCCTTCGAGGGGCCCGAGGGCCGCCTGACGGCGGGGAGCCGCGGTCCGGTGGGTCTGGGGGTTCCGGGCTGGTCTAGACAGGGTCCCGGTGCGAGGCCCGGCCCCGGACCGGGATGCTGGAGGACCAGGGCGGAAGGCATCCGGCTGGCTCAGCGCCGTCGGCCGCCTCCCGGACACCCGGGTTCTCCGGGGGCTGCTCGTCGCAGCGGGGCCGCCGGGCAGGAGGCGGGGTTGGCGCCCCTCACCTGGGGCGGGGTGGTGGCTCGGGCGGCCGCCGCCTCCCACTCTGCCCTCCTGACATTGCCGCCGCCCCCGCCGCCGGCTGCCGGGAGGAGGCTGCTGCCGAGTGCTCGGTCCCAGCAACCCCGAGTCCGGGGGGCGTGTGGACAGGGTTATTTTCTTACCTACTTGAAAGCGTCTGTTGGATCCCGTGTTCTTCCCTGGCTCTTCCCCTTCCTCCGCCCCGCGCACTTTGCTCCGTTCCTGCTGGCGATGCATGTGGTTTTACTGTCTGGGATAGACTGTTTTTTTTTTTTTTTGGGGGGGGGGGGGCAGATCTCTACCTGCAAGAAATGCCCTGCTTCAAAGTTGACCGGGTGGGCCGTGACGGACACCCATCCACACCCCCGCGCATGTTGTGCGTGCTCCGTGTCTTGATAACTGAGTCAAAGTTTCTGAGACTGGGTTAGTACTTTGCTCTGATCGCCAACGGTGCAAGGCTGGGCAGTGTGTCAGCGTGTGGAAAGGGGCCACTGGCCATCGGGGGGTGGTGGCCAGGAGCAAGGGGCTCAACTGACCAGAGTTCGTTTCTGATCTCAAGACAGTTTCGTTCAGGTGCTTGTGTATTCTCTTTGAACTTCTCAGAGTTAGTTATACCAGAAAATGACTCAAATTTAGGCGATTCTTTTTCAGAATTGATGGTATTATGCAAATAAAATGAATCGCTAACCTTTCGTTGATGGCAGGGACTTGATTGACGTGTTTAGTGCTGTTTGAAAACTGAATTCAAAGTCAAGCCTGCATTTTGTCACTGGAAGGTTTAGATAATTTTAATGCATTTGAATTTTCTTGTGCGTGAGAAGAGGTAGATAGATGATTGTTACAATTCAGAGAACACAATTTCATGAAAACCTTTAGACTTTTCTGCTAGTAGTGTTTACATTTGACATGTGCTGCGCTTCTGTAGAATAGCCAGTAGTTATGATCAGAAGATCCAGGCATGAAGTTTGTGGTCAAATTGGAAGTGGATTTTGCTCGTGGAAAAAAATTAGTTCACAAGCTGCCAGGAAAGGGAAATTGGCTTGTGATTAATTATCTTGGTTGAGTGATCTATATGAAACTGACACTGAGGTTGCAAAGAAGAAAGGCTAGATGAATTTAATGTACACATTATTACAAAATTGTACTGCTTGGGGAGCTAGCTAAGACTTTGAGTTAGATTGATGCCTATACTAAATTAGTTCAAGATGTACTCTAATATTACTAAATCATCTGGGGGAGAAATAGATGTAGCTGGGTATGGCTTGTCTGTGAGATATTGTGAAGCGTAATTTGTGCTTTGGGAAGCTTCAAACAAGGTGGTAAGTTCCAGTACTGTTAAGCTCTTGAGGGGAAATAGTAAACTATACAAATCAAGTGCACAAGATAGGACTGTAGATCTGTGAAGTTTCTCTCTCTCTCTCTCTCTCTCTCTCTTTTTAAACATTTGATGACAAGTTCTGTATATATGCTTGTGCTGTTCTGAGAATTTTTGGTTGTTTGATCATTGCTTCATTGTTTATAACATATTTTTATTATTTGAGAGGTTAGGCAGTTTTTGTTGGGATATTTATTATTTTAAAAGAGATTTATTTAATTTTATATATATGAGTGTTTTGTCTCCATGTATGTCAGTGCACCCCTTCCTTGCCTAGTGACAGAGGAGGCCAGAAGAGGGCATCAGATTCCCTGGAACTGGAGTTACAGACAATTGTTAGCATCACGTGGGTCCTAGAATTGAAGCCAGGTCCTCTGGAGCATCAGCTAGTCCTCTTAAACTGCTGAGCTGTCTCTCCAGCCTTATTTACTTATTTTTTGAGACAGAGTCTTATATCATAGCTCTGACTGGCCTGAAACCCACTATGTAGCCCACACTAACCTTATCCTTCTGCCTCAGCCTCCTAAGTGTTGGGATTATGGACATGGACCATCAAGCCCAACTGTATTTATCTTTGACTGACAAAATATTAAGCTTGAGAAACAGGAGTTTTCATTTCTCTCTGCTCATCAGTTCTGAATTTGTTACTTCTGAAAATTCTTTTCTTTGCCTTACTGGAAACTTGAAATGGTTTCATTGCTATGTATTTATTTGAACTCTCAAATACTGCAGTGAAGCTGAAAGTCCTAGGATTGGGGGAGTAGTGAAAAGAGGAAATTCTGTTGTTCTAAGTACAAATATTATGTGGGAGAGAATAACAGCCTTCTAGATACTGACTTTGAAGAAAGGAGCAGTTAGGTATAAAAAATCTCTTGTGCAGGAGGTGTAGAACTGGGACTTCAGCCTACCATTGTCTTTCTGAAAATTCTTTTGAGATTTCTGTCTCTCTGTCTCGCTCCTCCTCCTTTGTATGAGTGCTTTGCCTGCAAGTGTGTGTGTGTGTGTGTGTGTGTGTGTGTGTGTGTGTCTGTCTGTCTCTCTGTCTCTCTTTCTGTCTGTCTCTCTGTTTCTGTTTCTGTCTGTCTCTGTCTGTCTGTCTGTCTGTCTCTCTCTCTCTCTCTCTCTCTTTCCCCTGGAGGTCAGAAGAGGGCATCACATCCCCTGTATCTGGAGTTAACGGTGGTTGTGAGCTGCCCTGTAGGTGCTGGGACCTCTGCAAGAGCATCATGAGCTCTTAACTGTTGAGCCAACTCTCTAGCCCTCAACCACCATTCTTTAAGTGGTATGGAGATGAAGACGCTCAGACATTGAAGTCAATACTGTAGCCTTTTGGGAGTCCCAAAACAGAGAGCTCCTCACCCTTATTTTGCAAGTTTCAATCAGTTTTTGCATGTTTATAACAGCTTTTAAGCATTATTTATTATAAAATACACTGCCAAAACCAAACCAAAACAAGAAAAACACCATACATTGAAATTAACCAGACCCAAAGTGTAACTTCTTATCCCATATAAATGATTCAGCCTTGGAGTTTGAGGATGATTGTCAGCCAAACACTGAACATAGGACTTTTTTTTCCATAGTTTTTTTTTTTTTTTTTTTTGGAGACAGGGTCTTGCTGTATAATCCATTGCAGGCCCCAGCTTACTATGTAACCTAGTCTAGCTTTGAGTCCTAGGATTTCACCACTATGCCTGGCCAACCCAGGGATTTCTCCATAGATATTCTTATAGTGATTTGCCATGACGAATGGAAACAGAAAAAACAGTTGAACCTGAGTAATGAAGACATTCACACTAAATTTTTATTTAAAAAGGTTTATTTATATGTATGAGTGTTTTGCTCACATGTCTGTCTGTGCACCACATGTGTGCCTGGTGCCCTTGGAGTTCAGAAGAGGGAATTATAATTATGGATGGTTGTGAACTACCACATGGGTGTTGGGAATCAAGCCTGGGTTCTCTGCAAGAACAAGTGCTCTGAACTGTTGAGCCATCTCTCCAGCCTGATATACTCATTTTTCTTTTTCTTTTTTTTTACTTGACTGCTTAGTTTTGACTCTATAATTAATATTTGAATTGGGTATAAGTATGTGGACATTAGTGGATCCTAGTAATAAGTTAATTGAGTTAAGTAGACTTATGTCTCAACATTTTCTCTTTTGTATTTTATTTACTTTCAATATTGCTCTTATTCAGCCAACAAAATGTCACAATTGTTTGAATATAGCAAGTTCATGCTCATGCTGACTCATTTTTGGATTTTTTAAAATATAGTGTTGGGGGATTTTCCTAGGAAACCTGTAGGCATATTTTCAGTTCATTTAGAGTTAGATTTGGACTAAGATTATTAATGTGCTTGAAATTTTGAGCCTTCTTATTTTATAAATAGTCTTAAAAATAGAAAACACACTTTTATAAATACTCATGAAAAATCTGGCTACTGGCAGTGTTGTGATAGACATAGTACAGCCAAAAATACATTTAGGAAACTTCTTTGCTCCTTATCCAGTTTAGTATGCTTAAGTAAAAAGTCAGAGAAGTATTTTAACAAAACTTGCTTTTCTCAGAGTATGAAGTCTAAACAGTAGTTTGTGAATTATGAGTTCGTTTGCCTGTTTTAGGCTCAACAAGTACTACATGTCTTTAATAGTAAATTAAGTAAATAGAGGATCTTAGTAATAGAAGTCCCATTGGAAGATGTGAGCTTGTGTTGAGAATTTGGGGAAAATTAGGAATGGAAAATTTCCTTTTTTTTTTTTTTTTTTAACTGCACTGGTTTTTCTCTGTAAGCTTCTCAAGTGGTTGGGTGCATTGATACCAATACCAGAATCATGTGAATGAAATTTTTGTTTTTCATAATATAGGACACTTGGCAAAGGGAGTCATTGGTGTTAGTGTATTGTAGCCTTCAGGCATATGGATCTGAACAAAGGCAGAGAACCTTGACCTTAGCTGATAATTTCTAAACCACATGCCTACTTCCTATAAATTGTCTTACAGTGATATCAATAGGTGTCTGTTATTTTCCTTTTTGAAGAGAGTTATGAATTGTGATGAAGAGACCATGTAACTAAGAATAAGATTTATTGTTTTGTATACATGAAGGATACTGGAGAATGTTATGCTGAGCATTTATTAAGCTTGCTTCTGTACACACATACACACACACACACACACACACACATACACACATACACACACACACACACTTGAAAGGACATTTTGGTGAAATACTCCTTATCTTTTCAGGGCTGTGCTGATTGGCTACTGAACTTGGAACAGAAATTGTGCAAATCTTTTTTTTACCTAGTTTTGTGTTTAGAGATATTGTCATAGTCTTGCTTGACTGGTCAGAGTGGAATTATTTATACCAGGGACAACCAGCAAATAGTATAATTTGGACTCCCTGCTGTAGCTAATTGTAAAATGTAAAGCACATCACTGACTGTAAAACACTTGGAATATTCTTTTCATGTCATTTATGAAAAGATGCCAGGATTTAACTTCCTAATTAATTTTACACTCAAGTAAGGATTAGCAGCCTCATTTAAAATAAGCAACACCCCACGAACACTCAAAATAAATGAACAAATGGATGGACAGACAGACATACAAACTAGTTTAGCATACTTTTCTAATCTGCAGATGAGCATAAAAAAAAAAAAAAAGTTGCCAGGCGGCGGCAGTGGTGCACACCTTTAATCCCAGCACTCGGGAGGCTGAGGCATGTGGATCTTTGTGAGTTACAGACCAGCCTGGTATACAGAGCGAGATCCAGGACAGGCATGAAATCTACACGGAGAAACCCTGTCTCAAAAAACAAAACAAACAAACAAACAAAAAAACAAACAAGCAAAAAAAAAATCCAAGATTGTATGGGTGGTTATTGGTAAAGTCAGAGTTCTGGATTGGTTCTCAGTATCTCTGTTTTTGTCTGCCTCAAAGAGACAGATTTTCACATAGCCAAACATTACCTAACATTCCCCTTGAGATGATCTTGAACTCCGAAGTGCCCCTACTTCTACCTCTCAAGTGTGAGGATTACAGACATGCATCAGCTAGTAGTAGGCTTCTGTCCTTTCCTAACCCAAGCATTTATTGATTTCAGCTCCAGAACTCTGTTAAGCAGTAAGCAGTTTGAATAGAGATGAATAAGGCATGATCCTTGACCTTGAAGCCATCTTGCTTATGTGGGGGATTAAATACGGGCACACAGGTATAATGTAAGCCAGAAAGTAATGGGTAGTAAAGAGAGAAAGTACTACAGTAGTTTAGAGAGATGGGAAAGATTACTATAGTTATGGGGTAGGGGAAGAGGACGTTTTCACTGCTTAGAAGGATGGGTAGAATTTTGAACTTGTGAAAATAAGATGACTAGTTTGGAGGGAAAGCCTTACTGGGCCATGAACTTGGGTGATCAGAGGCTTAGAGGTGTGGGCAGGGCAGAGTAGTGAAAGAGCTAGGGGACCCTAGTCACCCTCAGATGGTTAAGAGCCTAGCATGTGTTTTTCTTCTGCTTTAGGCTTATCTTTTGTTTTATATCTAGAGTCATCTAGTACTTCTTAGCATTAAGCATGCTTTATATGCTGTGCTCCTGATTAAAACATGACCTTGAGAGTGGTTAAGTGTATTTACAGTAAAAGTTGAAGAAAAAAATTGTGTTAGAGAGAAAACAACAACAAGTGTTCATTGGTTTTCAATGTGTTGGAAAGACAAAATCTTTTTGAAGATATTAGTGTTTTTCTTTCATTTTGGTTTGTTCAGTAGACAGCATCAAATTGACTATACCAGAGCAGGAAGTAATTGTGTTTTCAAAGATCTTCTAAAATGTGGTTTCTAAATGACTGGGTCTCACATTTTTGAGGCTGTTGCTGGTTCAGGCAGAAAGGTAGTTTTTGAACTACTGGCTTTAGAATTTAGGGCAGCAAGATAGAAATTTCATATCAAATCCAGACGGGAGAGATTGAGTGAGTAAGGGTGTTTTGTGTGTTTGTGTGTGTGCATGTCTATGTTTCCATGTGTGTATATATGTCTTTTCATATGTTCATATGGGTGGGTATGTGTGTGTAGAGGTCAGAGGTCCTATATCTTCCCTGATGACTTGCTTTTCACCTTATGTATTAAGTCAGGGTCTCTTGAACCGAGAACTTGTTGATTGTGCTAGTCTAGCTCTCCAGCTTGTTCCAAGGATTCCTTGCCTCCGTATCTGACCTTTGGGGTTACAGATGTGCTTGACATTTACTTGGGTTCTGGGGACCTCATGTGTTTGTAGCAAATATGTTACCCACTGAATCATCTTCTCAGTACTGAGGGATTGATTGTTTTTTTTTTTTTTTTTTTTTGGTTTTTTGAGACAGGGTTTCTTTGTGTAGTTTTGCGCCTTTCCTGGATCTCGCTCTGTAGACGAGGCTGGCCTCGAACTCACAGAGATCCACCTGTCTCTGCCTCCCGAGTGCTGGGATTAAAGGTGTGCGCCACCACTGCCCGGTGAGGGATTGATTCTTAACTCCAAAAGATTTCTTCAGTATTAATTATTGACAGTATGATTGACCATGTTTTAAAGTATTGTATGGAATATACCTTGTTATGCAGGGGCACTGGGTGGCTAGAAATGAAGATACATGGCAGTGAGTTCTATTTGTTTATCAGACTGAAGCACTGGGGACAGGTCTCAAGCTTTTCTGTCTGCTGATTTCACACTTACTGCTTCTAACTAAAACCATGCACAGTTTGAAGGAAGGTTGCTTCTCTTTGACCCTCCAGTTCTGTGAAGGTAAAAGTCCTCTTTAGTGTTGCCCAGGTAACAGCACACACAGGCTTTGATAGCTCATCACTGAAGTGTGTGGAAATTTTTGGAAATCTTGGAATTAAGTTGCTATAGTAAATAACTGCTTGGTTGGTAAAACACAGCGTTTTGGGTATGAGCCTTGGTTCCAAAATAAATAAGAATTGTGTCATTGCTAAACTGTTTTTCTCATTTATATAAGCTTCTGATATGTTAACTATTTTGTTATGTCATTTTAGACAGTTGCAGCCATCTCATGAACTGTTCTACAAGACAGATAGACAGCACACCCAAAAAAGCCGAGTTTAAATGCAGCATGCCACCATACTTTATGTAAATTGAGTAGCTGCTTATGTCACCACAGTTCCTTTTCTTTCTTTTTGAGACATAGTAGGTTCTACCAATTGAGATTCTTATAATTCCTTCAAATTTTCTATCATCATTTAAAAAAAAAAAAAAAAACATGATGTTGATATCCTTAATTTAAATGGTGCAACCAGTTCTAAGGTTATGCACATGATATTAGTTGTTGGAATTTGTGGTGAAAATATGGGTTGCTTGGTAAATAACTGAAAATGTGCATGCAGTTTGACTCCTTGAAAACTGTTATATGAAAGTAAGGTAAAACCCAAATAGAGTTTTTGTATGCCAAATTCCTGGGGAAGAAGCACATTTTACAGGGCAAGTGTAGAATTTATTAATGTATCAGTGAAAAATTTCTTGATGTCATCTCACATGTACACGTATGTATATTATTATGCCTTCAATTCAGACTTATTTTTGCACATTATACAAACATACTTTTAAAAACTTTTATTGATCTTTCTCTCTCTTCAAGACAGGTCTCTGTGTAGCCCTGGCTGTCCTGGAAGTTACTCTGTAGACTAGGCTGGCCTTGAACTCAGAGATCCACCTGCCTCTGCCTCCTGAGTGCTGAGATTAAAAGTGTGCACCACCACTGCCTGGCTTTTTTTTTTTTTTTTTAAATTGTTTTTTCAAGACAGGATTTCTTTGTAGCTTTGTAGCCTGTCCTGGAGTAGCTCTGTAGACCAGACTGGCCTCGAACTCACAGAGATCCACCTGCCTCTGCCTCCCAAGTGCTGGGATTACAGGCATGTGCCACCACTGCCCAGCCTGCCTGGCTTTTATTGATTCTTTGTGGATTTCATAACATGTATTCCGATCCCATTTACCTCCCTGTTCCCTCGAGTCTGCTCTTAGCTCTTGCCATCCTCTCCTCCAAAATAACACCAAATTTAGAAGAAAAACAAATAAACAAACAAAAACCCCAAACAAAACAAAGAAACAAAACAAAAAACAAACAAAAAGAAAAAAAAAAGAAATCTTGTCATGGAAGCTGTAGTGTGACCCAATGAGTCTCACAGTTTACCCTTTAGTCCACTCATCTTTACTTGCAAGTGTTCATTGCTACGAGTCATTGGTTTGGCTTGAGGCCTCTGGCTTCTACTATACCACAGACTTATTTTTGCACATTATACAAACAGCAAACTTTTATTTATTTATTTATTTATTTATTTATTTATTTATTTATTTATTTATCTATTTATTTATTCCCTGAGACAGGGTTTCTCTGTGTAGCTCTGGCTGTCCTGGAACTCACTTTGTAGACTGGGCTGGCCTTGAACATAGAGAACCACCTGCCTCTGCCTCCCAAGTGCTGTGATTAAATTCATGTGCCATCATCACTTGGCTCAAAAATTTTGTAAAAAATTCAGACTAGTGGTTTTCAGTTGTAAGGTTTAAGAGGCATATAGCCCCAACTTTTAATAAGCCATATTGTAGAGTGTTTATTCTATACTTTAAGATGAATTTATTAAGAGCTTTAAAAAAGTGTAAATGGCAGATTGTAAGCCTAGCACCACTTAGAGATCTTTAGCAAAAGTTAACTCTGCAGCTCTCACACGATTCAGCCTGTATGATAATGAGTATTCAGAGATGGGTAATGCCTGGGGGGGCGCTCACCAACCTAAGATAGAACGCCTGTGTGGCCTGGACAGGTGTCTCAATGACTGGTAAGGTGACCTGCTGACGTCCCACACAACCTAAGTCAGAAGCTCATTTTTTAGTAATAGGAGGGGACCTGTAGGGCCCTGGCTCCCGTTTTGGGTAACTGTTGCATCGCTTGCTGACCTTGACCATGATATCATCCCTATGCCATGTGAGATTCTACCCTCCTGAATGCTTAAGGGAAGCTCCTTGTCTGTGCATACTGGGCGTTAACAGCTTAGATGCAAGATTGTAAAACATCAGAAGCAGGGTTGGGGATTTAACTCATCGGTAGAGCCTAGCAAGCGCAAGGCTCGGGGTTCGATCCTCAGCTCAAAAAAAAAAAAAAAAAAAAAAAATCAGAAGCGAATTTCTGCCCACCAGGGTTCTCCCATTGTGCTGTAAGCCTGTATTTAGGACCTCCCTCCTTCAATAAATGGCATTCAGCAGTCAAGAAAAAAAAAGAAGAAAAGGGGGGTCAAGATCATGATGGGGAAACCCACAGAGACAACTGACCGGTACTCGTTGGAGCTCACTGACTCTGGACTGACAGCCTGGGAACCTGCATGGGACCGAACTAGATCCGCTGAATGTGGGTGACAGTTGTGTGGCTTGGTCTGTTTGTGGGGTCCCTGGTAGCAGGACCAGGACTTACCCCAGGTACATGAACTGGCTTATTGGAGCCCATTTCCTGTGGTGGGATACTTTGCTCAGCCTTGATACAATGGGGAGGGGCTAGGCTCTCCTTCAACTTGGTATGCCAGACTCTGTTGACTACCATGGGAGGCCTTACCCACTCTGAGGAGTGGATGGGGGTAGAGTGGGAGGGAGGTGAGGAGGCGGGAGAAAGGGAGGGAGGGGGAACTGGGGTTGGTATGTAAAATGAAAAAAATTTTAATAAATAAATATATAAAATAAATATATAAAAAAAGTGTAAATGGTTTTTAGAATGGTTACTAGATGTATGTGTGTTACATATTTTAAGACAGCATCTTACTGTGTAGCCCAGACTGGTCTCAGAGTCTTTAACCTTCTTTCTGCTCCAGCCTCTTGTGCATTGTGATTACAGGTGTATACCATGACTCTTAACTCCGTGTTACTTTAAATGGTTTTTGTTGCTGTAATTGAGTAGTTTATTTTTCTTGGTATACTGTGATTAGAGTATATTCATAAGTCAATGAAAAATTAACTATTGCATGAGGCCTATACATATGTTGGCAGACAGTATGATTTCTGAGACTCCTTCCAAATGCTGTGACCCTGTAATACAGTTCCTCATGTTGTGGTGACCCTCAACCATAACATTTTTGTTTCTATGTCATAACTGTTATTTTGCTTCTGTTGTGAATCGTAATGTTAATATTTTTGGAGATAGAGGTTTGCCAAAGGGGTTGCCACCCACAGGTTGAGAACTTCAGCTTTAGTGTTGTTTAGTAACTTAGCAGCTTTTTGCCAACAGACTTCATCAATCTTTCCTCATGAAAAGATATATAGTCTATCATTTTAAATCCTTGTTTTATCTTTGTTCCACTATCACTAGTCATGTTTGGAATCATGTTTTCCTTTGCTTCTGATCTATTACAAAGGAACATTATCAAGTCACAGTGAAGAGTAATTTAGTCAAATGTCTTATTTTCTTCAACCTTTTACACTGCCATACCTCAACACCACCCTTGATCATAGCTAAAAGGCTGAGAAGCAATCCACCTTCATATTGAGAGTCTGCTTTAACAATAACTGAGGCTAACACTAGCCTCCTAGCAAGGGTAATGGAAAAATAGAATTAGATGTCATTAGTATTTAAATCTTAGGTTAACTTATTTGCTATACTGGTTAGTTTTCACTTAGACACAAACTAGTCATTTGAGAAGAGAGAACCTCTAATTGAGGAATTACCTCCATGAAATTGGCCTGTGGCATGTCTGTGGGCCATTTGATTAATGAGTGATGTGGGAGAGTCCAGCCCACGAAGGATCGGGAAGGACTCACACGCTCTTGGTTCCGGGACGCGGGACGCGAGAGGTGGACCCAACAGAGTTCTCCAATGAATGCCTCCGGACTACCCTATACCTTTGCCAGACTCTGCGACCTACCCCTTCATTTGTAAGTTACCCCACAAAATAAACTTCCCTTTTAACTACGTGGAGTGGCCTTAATAATTTCACCAATATCAGTGCAGCCATTGTGCATGTGGTCCTGGGTTGTATAAGAAAGCTGACTGAGCATAGGTGAGAGAGCAAGACAGTAGGCAACTTTCCTCCATGGTTTCTGGTTTAGGATCCTCCCTTGATTTCCTGCCTGGGCTTCTCTTCACAATGAACTGTGACTTCTAAGATGAAATAAATTCTTTTTTCTCCACATCGCTTTTGGCCACAGAAAAGTAACCAGAACATTTGCTAATAAGTAGTGATTCTGAAGAAAGATACTGCATGAGTTCTACAACTTAGTTTTTGTTGACTCTAGGCATCTTAGTTTTCTTTTAAAGTTCTGACACATATATTTCTTGTCAACATTGTCATTAGTTTTGATAGGTGAAATAGGTGTTACCTGTTGTATGTGGCGTTTGGAACAATAAATTTACTATCTTTACTATTTGAAGATAAAAGAATAATAGAGCAATCGATTATAGACACACATTTGTTCTTCTGTCAATTTCCCTTTTTGAGTATGAATTTCATTAGATTTTGGGCTTTGTTCCATTGAGTTTTATTATTTTTTTTAACCTTAGCAATTTTTCTGCTTTTTGGTATTTTTGCTTTGACAAAGATAAAAATAGCACCTTTTACTGACAGGTGTCATAGCAGTTGTTAAACCTAGCATTAAGGAGGCAGAGGCAGGAGAACTGCTTCAAGTTTGAGGACAGTGTGATTTCAGTGAGATCTACACTAGCAAGGGACACATAGCAAGACCATATCTCAAAAGAGACGAGCAAAGGAAACAAAACAAAACCTTCAGAAAAAAGGAGAAATTATTAGTTGTTCAGTATGGAGGGAGAGGAATAGCTGTTAAGGTATAAATAGCTAAGAGCATTTTTGGTTTTGTGGAAGACAATATAAGTGGAATTCAGGACCTTAATTCTTGGTGTAGTGCTGCTGTGAGATTCAGACACCTCCTTCTTTCCAAACACCATCAGGATTACCTAGGCCTCATCAAACACAGTCAGATGACCTCTGAAATGAGAACCTAGAGATGCCCAACAGGATATGCCTGGAGGTGGAGAAGGCACCACTGATGGCTGTCATTGGTAGAAAGGCCTTCAGTGAAGGCCCTGAGGCCCAAAGTACAATAATCACTGGCATTGATATTATAATGAACTTGCATGAAACCAGTTTCACAAAAGGAGGGGGCACACCTTTGATCCCAGCATTACAGAAACAGAGGTGGGCGAATCTCTGTGAGTTCGAGGCCAGCCTGGTCTACGGAGTGAATTCTAGGACAAGCTCCAAAGCTACACAGCAAAACCCTATCTAGAAAAACAAAAAACAAAAAACAAAAAAACAAAAAAAAAGCCTAATAGATATTAATCAAAGATTACATGAAGCCAATCAATGACAAACTTGAGCAATAGAGACAAGAAAAAGCGAACTCTTTCTGCTAGGAATTGCAGAACAAATCAAGTACATGTCTACTAATCTCAAAATGTTACCAATTCTCTGTTGGTGAAAACACAAATCCATTTAAATGGTATAGCTGTTCTGCGATTTCCTTTGAGAATGGCTTAAAAACAGAAAAACATTAACAAATTTTACAATCACAATCAATCTATCAATTGTTATCAAAGTGGCTGCTGCTTATCAATTCACACAATATCAGGACTGAAGACTCATGTGACTAACATCATCTTGACGCTTCACTTATTCTAGCTTTGTATATCTGGAGCAGGCCTCCAGTCCAGTCAGAGGGTGGTTGGTTATCCTTTTGACTTTCATGCACTGTTGCAAAAATGGCCATATCTTACCTGGTGGATTGATATTGTAATTCATATGATTCACAGCTGGGTAAGACATTGATGGACTTTGTTCTCCAGCAGCCTCCATAGGTAGGGAGGAAGCTTTTCAGCTAAGTTGAATTTCTGTAGGCTATGCAACCAAGGTATATGATATGTTCAATAGTTTTAGCATCTTTTTTTTTTTTTGAGACAGGGTTGCTCTGTGTAGCTTTGGCGCTTTTCCTGGAACTCACTCTGTAGCCCAGGCTGGCCTCAAACTCACAGAGATCCACCTGCCTCTGGCTCTGGAGTGCTGGGATTAAAGGCATGCACCACCACTGTCTGGCCTAGTTATTTTTTAAATTATAATTTTTTTCTTTATTCTTGAGAATTTCCTACTTTTATACAATAAAATATCATACTTACTGCCATTTTCCTTTTCTAGCTCTCTATCCTTCCAACATGTCCCTTCCCAACTTTATGCCTCATTAAGTCCAGTTACTGTTGTCAATATGTGCATGGATATGAGGTCATCCACTGGAGTATGGGAGACCTACCAATGGAAGAATATCCTCAAAAAAGGATGATTCTTTCTCCAACAACTAATTGGCTGCTGGGAGCACTTTGTTAAGGGTTGGGGCTTGTAGAATACCTTCCCCATTCATGTTAGAATTTAAGCTGGCTTTATTTTGTGCATGTTATCAACAAATGTCGGACTTTATGAGTGTAATAGCCGTGTGTTCCTCCAAAAGACAGCATTTCACTGCATTTCTCCTTATTCTCCGGCCACTTAACATTCTTTCTACCTCCTCTTCCATGCTGTTTAAGCCTTTGTGGGTTGGAGTAGAGGGAGGTGTTACAGATATGTTCCATTTAGGGCTGAGCCCTCAGTCTCTTACTCTTAGCACTTTGACCTGATTTAGTTAGTGTTTCTTTTTCTTTTTAAATTGTTTCTTTTAAGATTTATTTATTTATTATGTATACAGGAGAGGGCGCCAGATCTCATTACAGATGGTTGTGAGCCACCATGTTGTTGCTGGGAATTGAACTCAGGACCTCTGGAAGGGTAGTCAGTGTTCTTAACCTCTGAGCCGTCTTTCCAGCCCTAGTTAGTGTTTCTATTGCTGAAATGAAACACTGTGACCAAAAGTAACTTGGGGAGGAGAGGGCCTGTTTCATTTTCCCTTCCATATAACAACAGTTTGTCATAGTCAGGTTTACTATTTCTGTGATGTAACACCGTGAACAAACAAGTTGGAGAGGAAAGGGTTTATTTGACTTACACATCACTGTTCATCACTGAAGGAAGTAAGGACAGGAATGCAGACAGGGCTAGAACCTGGAAGCAGGAGCTGATGCAGAGGCCATGGAAGAGTGCTGCTTACTGGCTTGTTCCCCATAGCTTGCTCAGCCTGCTTTCTTTGGGGCCTCCCACATCAATAAATGCCTTACAGGCTTGCCTGCAACCTTATCTTACGGAAGTATGGAGGTTCCCTTTTCTTAGATGACAATAGTTTGTTTCAAGTTGACATAAAACTAACCAGTACACAGTTCATTGTGGAAAGTAGGTAGTGTAGGAAATCAGACAGAGTGGGAAGCTGGAGGCAGGACCTGATGCAGAGGCCATGGAGGAGTGCAGCTTACTGGCTTGCTCCTTATGGTTTGCTCAGCCTGCTTTCTTATAGCACCCAGGATCACCAGCCCAGGGTGATACCACCCTCAATGGGCCGGGTCCTCTCACATAATCACTAAGAAAATGCTTTACAGGCTTATCTAAAGCCAGATCTTATGGAGACATTTTCTCAATTGAGGTTCTCTCTTGGGTGACTGTAGCTTTGTGTCAAGTTGACATAAAAACCAGTCAGCACAGCATCTCTGCACCGATTGCTGGCCATTGCAAAGAAAAAAAAAAATCTCTAACCAAGAGTAAAAGCAACATAGGTCTATTAGTGAATATAAATGTAAATATTTAGAAGGCAATTTGATAACATGTCCACTTAGAAAAATAACAACACCAGGCCTTAGGGCCTATGACCTCCTCAGCCATCGGATTTTGAGTAGAATTTCAGTACCAGAGATGAAATTCCCTTTTACACAGTGGGCCTCAAATCCAATCAGAAGTTAGTTAGGTACCTTGAACAGTCAGGCCACTATTGGGACAGTGGATGCATGTTGCCTGGAAGGTCAGCATTATAAGATGAAGAATTCATTGACAGTTAATATCACTGATGCCTTTAATTCCCTGGCTGCCTCTCTAGCACCTTCTAACACCATGAAAGCTAGCCAGCAGGAGGAAGTTTCCTGGTCAGTTTGAGATTGATTTCTCTGTCTTATATCCAGAGAGACACCAAAACTTCCATTCATCTATCTATTGATAGATGCCTTTAGGTTGTTCCTACTTTGAAAATAATGTTGCAGTGTGAATGCAGATCTCTTTAGGATGTTCTGATTTCATTTCACTTGGCTGTATTCCAGGAGAGGGATTCCTGGGATAGACGATGTTCCTGTTTTATCTTCCTGTTTTATTGTTTTCCATAGTGTCTGTGCCAGTTTCTACACATAGTACTCAAAGGCCCTTTTCTTTATACCCTTACTAATGCTGTTTTGTTTTTGGTTTTTTTGTTTTTGTTTTTGTTGTTTTGTTTTTTTTTTGAGCAGAGGACCGAACCCAGGGTCTTGTGCTTGCTAGGCAAGCACTCTACCACTGAGCTAAATCCCCAACCCCTCTAACGCTGTTTTGATAATACAGCTATACTGGTAGGGGTGAGGTAATAACTTATTGTGGTTTTGATTTAATTTCCCAAACAATTAGTGATATTTAGCAACTTTATACATATCTGTTGTCTACTTTTGTGTTCTTTAGAAAATATCTATTTAGGTTTTTCATCTGTTTTTAAATTGGCTTTTAAAAAAAGTTGTATGTTATAAGTATTGTGGATTTTAACCCCTGTATAATATTTGGTTTACAAGCATTTCCTTCCTTTCCATAGGCTGTCTTTTTATCTGTTGGGGTAGAAGCTTTTTAGTTTGATGTGGCCCTTGTTTACCTTTTGTCTTCTGGGCCTGAGCTTTAGCTGTGCTATTCATCATTGGTGTTGTCTTTGCCAGCAGAAGAAGCTTTCCTTTTGTGCTTTTCTTCACCCTCAAGGAATTTTACAGTTTTAGTGCACATTTTTAGTTCCTTAACCCATTTTAAACAGTTATCATTCTTTAAATGCCAGTTTTCTTGCACTTACATTGAATAAAAGCTTATAGTTCCCTAAGTAAAATGCACGCCTTTTTCTTTCCTCTACTTTTACTTAAAGTTATATTTTGAGAGCTGCACAGATGGTTCAGTGGTTAAGAGTACTGGTTACTTTTCTAGACAACAAGGTTCAACTCCTAGCACTTACATGGTGGTTCACAACCATCTAACTCTGTACACAGGACAGCCAGTGCCCTTTCCTGGCCTCTGCAGGCAACAGACACATGTGTGGTACATAGACATACATTTAGACAAAACATTGACACATGTAAAATAAAAAATAAATACATAAGGCAAGATAAAATATGTGTTTGGGTGCAGGTGGGTAAAATAGCTTAATGACATGTTGCTATATGTTTGGTACTTAATACTTTTCTTATGAGCTTCTCCTTAAGTTTGGATTTCCTGAGTGTGCATTTTCAGAAGAAAGTTAACATCATTATGAATTTGAAAGGTCATTTTAGGGAGTCTTAGAGCTTTATGGATTTTTATGCAGTTGATTTCATTCTCTGTCATTGTTTTATTCCATAAACATTTATTAATAAGACAGTATATGGATTTTGTGGTAGGGAAGCAGAGATGAAAGACAGATGTCAAGCTGACAGTCATGTTGGGGAAACTGCAGTGTAACAAGGGCGAAGTGTCTTTCAATAAAATTTCAGAAGAGTATGCATCCTTATCTGGGTTCTAGTTAAGGTTCCTTGCAGTATTGGAGTTGAGTTTAGAGAAGGCAGGAGGAATTACTTTGGCAGGTATATGGAAATTTGAAGTAGTATTCTGTTCATCTAAACCTGGTGACAGCTCTTCATCTTTCAGAAATAGTGCAAAAGCTTCAAAAAGGTATTTTTAAAAAAGGATATGAATGAAATACTTAGGCCTTTTTCCTGAGACTGCTTATTTTTTTATCTTATCTATGCTTGCTGTCCTTAAGGTAGTAGGTTAGAAAGAGGGCTAATTTAGAAGCAGTGAGATGTTGCCTTAAAGATTGCACAAAATTTGTTCTTGTGATAGGTACTAGTAGCACAATCTCATTTCATTTCAGGAGTAACAGAAGTAGTGATTTAAAATCTTGCATCTAGACTATTGATGTGGGCGGTGTAGACCATGGCATCTGTGTCAATTCAGCATCAATACAGTAGTTGTAGAGATATAACTGGGCACATTGAAGCATGATTTTGGGCATGTTCTTGTCTATGTGGCCTTTGTGATTCTGGTTCCTTGCCTTTCTGGTTTTTTTTTTTTTTTTAAATAGTGCTTATAGTTTTTCTAAATAACAAAGAACTCTGACTAAGGAACCCACTTTAGAGAGATTATTTAATTTTTTTATATTTTAATTTATTGCTTTTTTTTTTTCTGTGTGCATACCCCATGATCTGCATGTGGAGGTCAGAGGACAACTTGCAGTAGTCAGTTCTCTGATTCCAGTATATGGATCCCAAGTATTGAGCTCATATATCAGTTTGAAAGAAGATGCCTTTACCCATTAAGCCATCTCACTAGCCTCTGGAGGGATGATTTAGATCAGACGTTGGACTCAGTAACTTTTAAGGACCTCTTTAATTTTGCAATCATATTAATCTATTCATTCTTTTTTATTTCAAATTTTATTTTTTTATACAGGTATTTGTGTTTTAATTATACATATCAGCCATGGGTTCCCTTGTCCTCCCCCATCCCGTCCCCACCCTGCCTTCCTCCCAGCCCCTCCCCCCCCATTCCCATCTCCTCCAGGGCAAAGACTCCCCTGGGGATTCAGCTCAACCTGGTGGATTCAGTACAGGCAGCTCCAGTCCCCTCCTTCCAGGCTGAGCAAAGTGTTTCCACATAAGCCCCAGGTTCCAAACAGCTAGCTCATGCACTAAGGACAGGTCCTGGTCCCACTGCCTGGGTGTCTCCCAAACAGTTCAAGCTATTCAATTGTCTCACTTTGTCTCAATTGTCCAGAAGGCCTGATCCAGTTGGGAGCTCCACAGCTTTTGGTTCATAGTTCATGTGTTTCCATTAGTTTGGCTATTTGTCCCTGTGCTTTTTCTAATCACGGTCTCAACAATTCTCGCTCATACAATCCCTCCTCTTTCTCGCCAATTGGACTCACTCTTTTTTTAAAATTGAAAACAGATTCTTTTCTCATACCAAAAAAATCCTGATTATAGTTTCTCCTCTCTCTACTCCTCCCAGTTCTTCCTTGTCTCCCCTCCCCTCAGGATCCACTTCTTTTCTGCCTCTCATTAGAAAAGAACAGGTGGCGGTGGTGGTGGCTGCTGCTGCTGCTGCTGCTGCTTCTTCTTCTTCTTCTTCTTCTTCTTCTTCTTCTTCTTCTTCTTCTCCTTCTTCTCCTTCTTCTCCTTCTTCTCCTTCTTCTCCTTCTTCTCCTCCTCCTCTTCCTCCTCCTCCTCCTCCTCATCCTCCTTATCCTCCTTCGTTTGTTTGTTTTTTTTTTCGAGACAGGGTTTCTCTGTGTAATTTTGGTGCCTGTCCTAGAACTCACTCTGTAGACCAGGCTGGCCTCGAACTCACAGAGATTCACCTGGCTCTGCCTCCTGAGTGCTGGGATTAAAGGCGTGCGGCACCACTGCCCAGCAAGAACAGGCTTTAAGAGATTAACAACCCAACACGACAAAAATAAAACTTAATATGATGAAGCAAAAACTATCATATCAAAATTGGATATGGCAATCCAACAAGAGGAAAAGGGTCCCAAGGGCAGGCACAAGGCCCACTTGTTCTCACAGTAAGGAGTATAAAATTACTAAGCTAAGGGGGTTGGAGAGATGGCTTAGTGGTTAAGAGCACTGGTTGTTCTTCCTGAGGACCAAGGTTCAATTTCCAGCACCTACATGACAGCTCACAACTGCCTGTATACAGTTCTAATCCCAGGGACTCTGACATCCTCACACAGACATACATGCAGGCAAAACACAAATTACATAAAAAAAAGCTAATAGCTATAATAAATATGCAGAGCACCTGATGTAGACCCGTGTAGGGCCTCTGCTTGCTGGTTTAGTCTCTATGACCTCTTAGTTCCTTGCTTAGTTGATTCAGAGTGCCCTGTTCTTCTAGTGTCCAGATGTAAGAGCATCTGGCTTTTACAGTATTTCTGCCTCCTCTTCGGCAAGATTCCCTGAACACTGAGAGGAGGGATTTGATGGAGACCTCCAATTTAGACTCTATCTCCACATAATGTCTGTTTGTGGGTCTCTGCATCTGTTCCCATCTGCTGCCAGAGGAAGCCTCTCTGATGATGACTGGACAAGGCACAGATCTATGAGTGTAGCAGAATATAATTAGGAATCATTTTATTGAATTTTTTTAAGACCAGTAATATTTCATTTTACCCTATGTCCCTGGGCTTAGGAATCATTTTATTGATTTTTTTAAAGACCAGTAGTATTTCATTTTACCCTATGTCCCTGGGCTATCTAGTCCCTGGTTCTTGGTTACCCCAGCAGTGTTGGATATAGGTTCCTTCTTGTGGAATGAGCCCTTAAGTCAGACATTGGGTGGTTACTCCTGTAAGTTCTGTGCCACTATTGCTCTAGTATACTTTTCAGGGAGACAGAGTGTAGGTCAAAGGTTTTGTGGCTGGATTGGTGTCTACGTTTCTCATTTGGTAGTCTGCAGAGTGCCTTCTTGCACCAAAGAGACTAGAACTTGGGGGTGAAGATTCCATCTATGTACTAGCTTGATTTCTCCATGTTCAGTGATATTGTATGGGTGATGTCCTTGGCAGTGGAGCCCAGCTGTCAGTTCGTGGAGAGCAACCCTTTGTCTTGGCAATAGCCTGGGTTATTTGGGGGATTTCCATAGGACCCCCTTGGCCAGCAAACTCAATTGAATGCAACCCAGTCCAGCCACTGGAAGCCTCACCTGACTACAAGAGATGGCCAGTTGATACTCCATATCTTTCATTGCTGGGAGTCTTCATTAGGATTACCTTCATAGATTCTAGGAAGTTTCTACTGCAGTAGGTTTCCATCCCCAAATGCCCTCCAATTCCAACTGTCTCTCCCCACACTCACTCCCTTCACCCTATATATACCTTCCTACTGTTCCCCATGCACCCCAGTGTGCCTGTAAAATTGATTCTATTTTCCCCTCCCAGGAAGGTCCATGTGTCTGCCTCCTAGTCCCTTCCTCTATACATAACCTTTATGGGTCTGCAGATTGTAGCTTTGTTACCATTTACTTTATGGCTAATATTCAGTTGTAAGTGAATACATATCATATTTATCTTTCTGGATCTGGGTTACCTCACTCAGGATGATTTTTTTTCCTAGTTCTATCCATTTGCCTGCAAATATCATGATGTAATTTTAAAAAAATTGCTGAGTAATAGTCCATTGTATAAATGTACCATAATTTCTTTATTCATTCTTCAGTTGAGGGACATCTAGGCTGTTTCCAGTTTCTGGCTATTATGAATAAAGCTGCTGTGAACATAGTTGAGCATGTGTCCTAGTGGTATGATTGAGCAGTCCTTGGGTATATGCCCAAGAGTGGTATAGCTGGGTCTTGGGGGAGATGGATTCCCAATTTTCTAAGGAAGCGCCATATTGATTTCCAAAGTGGCTGTACAGGTTTGCACTCCCACCAGCAATGGAGGAGAGTTCCCCTTGCTCCACATCCTCTCCAGCATAAGCTGTCATTTGTGTTATTGATCTTAGCTATTCTGACAGGTATAAGATGGAATCTCAGAGTTGTTTTTATTTGCATTTCCCTGATGGCTGAGGATATTGAACATTTCTTTTAAGTGTTTTTCTGGCATTTGAGTTTCCTCTATTGAAAATTCTCTATTTAGATTGATACCCTATTTTTAAAATTGAATTATTTGTTTTTTCTTTGATATCTAGTTTCTTGAATTCTTTATATATTTTGGATATTAGTCCTATGGTGGATGTGGAGTTGACAAAAAATTTTCCAATTCTGTAGGCTGCCACTTTACCTAATTAATGGTGTCCTTTGCCTTACAGAAGCTTTTTAGTTTCATAAGATCCCACTTACTAATTATTGATCACAGTGCCTGTGTCTATCGGTGTTCTGTTCAGAAAGTTGTTTCCTGTGCCAACACGTTCAAGGCTATTCCCACTTTCTCTTCTATCAGGTCCAGTGTTTCTGGTTTTATGTTGAGGTCTTTGATCCATTTGGGCTTGAGTTTTGTTCATGGTCAAATAACCAAACTACCACTGTGTTAGTTTTTTTCTTATTGCTATGACAACATAACTGACAAAATCGACTTAAATAAGGAAGGGTTTATCTTGGCTTCATACAGTCATCATGACAGGGAAGGTATGGTGGCAGGTGTAGGAGGCAGCTTGGTCACATTGCATTTGTAGTCAGGAAGCAGAGTGTTATGGGTGAATGCTCTTGCTGCTCAGCTCTCTTTCTCCTTTTTTTTTGAGCTGAGGATTGAACCCAGAGCCTTGCGCTTGCTAGGCAAGCACTCTACCACTGAGCTAAATCCCCAGCCTTCTTTCTTCTTTTTTTATTCAGTCCAGTATCTCAACCCATGGAATGGTACTCCTCATGTTTAGGGTGGGTCTTCCCACCTCAGTGAACCTAATTTGGGTAACCCACACAGGTACACAAAGAAGTTTGTTTCATGATACTCTAAATCTCATCATGTTGGTAGTTAAACTACCACAAACACCTTCTTTATTACCCCTTCAATTTGTGGTAACCAAAGATAACTGTCTTTAAAGTTTGGCACTCAAATGGCAAAACTGTCTGCTTTAAGATGTTCAACCAGAGGTATGCCTTTAATCCCAGCACTCTGGAGGCAGAGGCATGTGGATCTCTGAGTGCAAGGCCAGACTGGTCTACAAAATGAGTTCTAGGACATCCAGGACTGTTACACAGAGAAACTCTGTCTCACCCCCCTGTGGTATTGTGTTCCCAAAAATATTGTGCAGGTAATAAATTTAAATAAATTTATCTGGGGTCAGAGAACAGACAGCCACTAGATACAGAGCCACAAATGGTGGCTAGAAAATGGGAAGAGTAAGCCATAGCAGAAGTTGGGCGGTGGTGGTGCACACCTTTAATCCCAGCACTTGGGAGGCAGAGCCAGGTGGATCTCTGTGAGTTCAAGGATACAGCCAGCATGGAGACACACGCCTTTAATCCCAGAAAGCGAGTCTTTATTCCCAGGGAGTGATGCAGAAAGTAGAAAGATATATAAGATGTGAAAACCAGGCACCAGAGTTAGTTAAGCATTTAGTTAGTTAAGCATTTGGCTGGTTTAGCATTCAGGCTTTGGAGCAGCACAGTTCAGCTGAGATTCATGTGGAGGAGGACTCAGAAGCTTCCAGCCTGAGGAAACAGGATCACCTGAGGAACAAGCAGGTTAGATAGCTGTGGCTTGTTCTGCTTCTCTGATCTTCCAGCATTCACCCTAATGACTGGCCTCAGATTTGATTTTATTAATAAGAACCTTTAAGATTCATGCTACACCCCTCCCCCTCCCAAAAAAAAAAAAAAAGAGATAGTCTCTTGTAGCTCCAGGAGGGTTGGAGCAAAGTAGGATGATAGCCTTTCTCTCTTTAGCCTCCTCTTCTTTGTTATATTTTTACCATGATTGCTTTCTTTGCGCTCATAAGAATGAGAAACTTGGGAGGGATTTCTCTGAGAAATATGAGGAGACTTGGAGATGCCTTATAGGCTTGAGGTGTAACTTGAGGAGCTAGTGTTAAAGACTATTCAGTAAATAAGTGTACTGAATAAGTGTAATGATGGAGAAAATTATAGGCAGCTTGCTTAAAAACTACAGAGCATTAAGGGGATTAAAAATTTATTTCTTTGAGAAACATTGAAGTGGCTTAGGAGGTAAGGGTGCTTGCCCCCAAGCCTGATAACCTGAGTTCATTTCCTGCAACTAACATGATTGAAAGAGAACTGACTCCTGAAAGCTGCACTCTGACCTCCACACATACACCATTGTATCTATAAACACACACGCGTGCACACACACACACACACGCGCACACACGCACACATACGCACACACACACACTAAAATAAATGTAATTAAAAATTTAAAAATGTGAAAAAAATAATGCATGTGGTTATACTATCAGCCATTCACAGTCTCTTCTGTATGATCTTGTTCTCTTGACTGTATGGGTCATCTGGGTTATTCAGAGGCTCATTTTGTAATTTGTCATTGCCTGTGTTATTTTTCTTTGTATTTGGCCATTTTACTGCCCAGTTGTACCTCTGATAATATAGACATGTACAGGGCAAGAGAAGAAATTATTTTATATTTTTATTAATTAAAAAGCTTGTTTAAAGTAGGAAATATAACATATATACATAAGTGCGTGTGTTTATGTGTGTGCACATATTTGTGTAGATGTAAATTTTAAGCATTGAAATTTAGGTGTACCTCTCAAAAAATCTAGGCTTTGATATTGGGCCAAAGCATACTACCGTCTTATATTTTGGTCTTATGTACTCAGTTATATTTGTCATTGTGACAAAACACCTGTGAACAGTGACATGCATCAGGAAGGAAAGGTCATTGAAGATCACAGTCCATCATGTCTGGGATTCACGGGAGGATGAGTGCAGGAGGCTGGTCACACTGTCAGGAAACTGAGAAATGAATGCTGTGCTCAGTTCTCCACCTTATTTTTCTTTTTATAGTTTTTGAAATGATTCCATTATTTTCCTTTTCCTCTCTCCAGCTCCTCCCATGTACCCCTGTTGCTCTCATTCAATCTCATGGCCTCTTTTGGTTTAATTTTGTGTGTGTGTGTGTGTGTGTGTGTGTGTGTGTGTGTGTGTTCCTAAATATATAAATACAACCTCCTCAGTCCATATAATGTTAATTGATATGTATATGTTTTCAAAGCTGACCATTTATAATCAATAACCAGTTGGTGTGCTCTTGCCTGGGGAAGACTATTTCTGCTGCTCTCAGTATCCCTCATTGTCTGTAGTTCTTTGTTTGGGGTTGAGGTCTTGTGAGCATTCCCCTTCCACATCAGCATGTTTATTGGTGTCATTCCAAATTTCATTTAAACTTTGTGTGTATATGTAGTATATATATACATATACACACACACACAGACTTACATGTATTATAGGTATTTTTAGATAGATAGTAAATAATGTATTATAGGTATTTTTAGATAGATAGTAAATAGTATGATTCCTTGTGAATTTTCAGACATCTTTACTGTGATTTTATCCCCTCCCTCCTCCTCCTGTGTTTATTTTTCCCCTCCTTAATTAAACCCCCTCACGTTTCCTATTTTCCCCATCAGATCACTTGTACCCTGCTATTCCTCTTTCTATTTCTTCTTCGTCATCTACCACTTGTGCAGAGGTCCCTTTTTACTTCCCCGGTTTCTGCAGTTAATCCAGGTTAAATATTCGATCTGAAGATTCGGGGCCAGGAACTCAGATATGAGATGACATGTAAAGTTTGTTTTTCTTGTTCTGAGTTAGCTGATTCAACTTGATCTTTTCTCGTTCAATCAATTTACCTGCAAGTAACATGATTTCATTTTTTGTTAGAGCTAAATAGTATTCTATAGCGTATATGTATTACATTCTCATTATCCATTGCTGATTGAAGTACTTTTAGGTTGTTATTTGAATAGAGTAGCAATGAACATGACTGAGCAAGTATCTGGAATAGGATGTTGAATTCTTTGGGCATATGTTGAGGAGCTGTATAGATGAGTCATATGGTAGGTTTATTTTAAGATTTTTGAAGATTTTCCATATTTATTTCCAGAGTGGTTGGACTAGTTTACTGTCCCCTGACAATCTGATGCCCTGTTTTGGCATCCATGGGCACCCATATACACGTACACACACTGACACACACACACACTCACACACACACACACACACACACACATTTAAAAAAAGCATATGTTTATAAATACTTATTAACTACATATAATGTTTCAAGCACTATGAGGGTATTAATTAAAGTTCAAGTAAAATTAGTCATGTTATTGGCAGCCTATAGAATATTTTAAAATGGAAATGTGTATATTCAACTATACATTATATTTAGTAAAATATGGAATGTTAAAAATTTCATATGCTAATATTGGAGTGAACACAAATTTTATAATGAAATTAACAGAAACTTAAAATGGGGTAAATGTTTATTTTTTAAAACTATTCATACATTTTAAATTAATACAATGTTGAGATTTCTGATTATCTTATGGGCTGTTTTAAAAAGCTAGGAAGGTCAGAGATAATCAATCATCATAGATTCCCCAAATGTAATTCAAATTTTTTAAATGTTTTTTTGAGACAGGGTTTCTTCACGTAGCTTTGGAGCCAATCCTGGAACTCACTCTGTAGAGCAGGCTGGCTTCGAACTCACAGAGGTGTGCCTGCCTCTGCTCCCATGTGCTGGGACTAAAAGCATGCACCACCACCACCCAAACATATAATAACTGCATTTTGCACATACTCTCAGTTTCTGTACAGTACTTCTTAAACTACAGAGAAAGAATGTGTAAGGCAGGGGAGAGTAGACATACATTTTGAGGTGTGCCTTATAACAGCTTGAAAAATGTCTTAAATTTTTTGTTTTAAGAATTTGTGTGAATTTTATATTGTTTTGTATTGTTCATATAAGTACAGAAATATTACAGTTACTGAAAGAAAAATATACACTGCTTGTCTATCAGTTTTGGAACAAGAATGAATGCAGAGATCTGAAACTAAATGGCAGATTTAGCATCCACTTTCTCTTCCTTATTGTCCCCAGTTTGTTTCATTTTGTGCATGGGGATATATGTAGCTGGTCTGAGAAAAAACAAACTGGCCATTCATATCATGGAACTTTACATTCTTGGTCTCTGTCATGTAACCATGTGCAAAATTAATGTTTGCTGTTCTTGTAAATAGAGTTAATACTGAGTACCTATAATTATTTGGGTGGAGATATGTAGTGGCTGCTCATAAATATTGATTTTCCTCTTTCACCATTCTTTCTCATGTTCCTTTTACTTCTTCTTTTCTCCTTGGTGTTAGCCCTGGTCTTATGTTTGATCTCACTGGTGTGTCATGGCTAGCTTGCTTTCTGCCTTCCTCACTTTATTTTTATGTTTTTATTTTTCTTTATTAAGAAATCTTCTACTCACTCTACATACCACCCACAGATTCCCTCCTCCTCCCTTCTCCTACCCTCTAGCCCTCCCTCCCAAGCCACCCCAAATCCCCACATTCCCCAAATCAAGGTCTCCCATGGGGAGTCAGCAGAGTCTGGCACACTGAGCCTAGGCAGGTCTAAGCCTCTCCCCACTGCATAAAGTGTCACACCACAGGCACCGGATTCCAGAAGCCTGCCCATAGACCAGGGACAGATCCTGATCCCCCTGCCTGGGTGCCCCCCAGACAGTTCAAGCCAAACAACTGTCTTCCGTATCCAGAGGGTCTAGTCCAGTCCCAGGGGGGCTCCACAGCCACTAGTCTATAGTTCACAGGTTTCCACTAGTGTGGCCGGTCATCTCTGCAGGTCTTCTTATCATGATCTCGATGTCCCCCGTCTGCAGAATCCCTCCTCTCTCTCTCATCGATTGGATTTCTAGAGCTCAGCCTGGCACCTGGCCATGAATCTCTGCCATCTGCCTCCATCAGTTACTGGACAAAGGCTCTATGATGACAGTTAGGGTATTCACTAGACTGGTCACCAGAGTAGACCAGTCCAGGCACCCTCGAGACCATGGCCAGCCCTCCAGGGTGGGGTCATCCTTGTGGATTCCTGAAAGCCTCCTCAGCACCCTATCTCTTCCTATTCCCATGATTTCCTCATCTATCATGGTATCTCCCTCGCTGCCCTCCCTCTCTGTCCCTGTTGCAGCTCAACCCTCCCATTTCCCTATGTCCTCATTCCCCACTCCTCGCCCTCTGCCAACCCCCCTCCCAGTTCGCTCATGTAGATCTCCTCCACTTCTCCTTTGATGGGTCATCCTTGTGTCCCTCCTAGGGTCTTTCCCTGTTAGCTAGCCTCTCTGGAGCTGTGGGTTGCAGTCTGGCCATCCTTTCCCTCTCATCTAGTATCCACTTATGAGTGAGTACATACTTTGTTTGTCCTTCTGAGTCTGGGTTACCTCACTCAGGATGATATTCTAGTTCCATCCATTTGCCTGCAGATTCCATGATGTCATTTTTTTTTACTGCTGGGTAGTACTCCATTGTGTGTATGTGCCACATTTTCTTTATCCATTCTTTAGTTGAAGGGCATCTAGGTTGTTTCCAGGTTCTTGCTATTACAAATAATGCTGATATGAGCATAGTTGAGCATGTGTCCTTGTGGTAAGATTGAACATTCCTTCGGTATATGCCCAAGAGTGATACAGCTGGGTCTTGAGGAAGACTTATTCTCAGTTTTCTGAGAAACAACCATACTGATTTCCAGCTTCCTCACTTTAATTAGCCATAAGCAGAAAAATGCTAGAAGATATGTAGAGAATAACTATAGAAGTCTGTGGAAAAACAGAGACAAGTCTGGAGTGGTTACTATCCAGAGCAATAATTATATTTAGCTTACTAGAGTAAGTAAAAGTCTAATGAAAGGTTCCTTCATGAATACAGGGAAAGAATTATTGAATATGGTGGCTAACCTCGGTACTCTTAGAACTCTGGAGGCTGAGGCAAGAGAACTGTGAGTTTGAGGCAAGCCTGGAAGACAAACAAAGGAAAGATGGTCCAGATTACAAACGTTGGGCTGTAGGACTGAATGCACTTGTAGACTATCTAGTTTTTGAGGGTAACAATACCAGGTGATTTTGATTTAATGTTTTTCATAGTATTCAAAATATTAAAAAAAGTATTTTGAAGATTTCATAGTCTAGTAAATGCATGTTCAAGAATAGATTTATGAGGCTGGCGTGATGACTCTTCCAGAGGACCCAGGTTTGATTCCTAGCATCCACAAGGTGGCTCACAACCATCTCTACCTCCAGTGCTCGAGGATCTGGCCTCCAAGGGTATTTTCCTTGTATGTAGACATACATTCAG
This sequence comes from Onychomys torridus, assembly GCF_903995425.1. NCBI lineage: Eukaryota > Metazoa > Chordata > Mammalia > Rodentia > Cricetidae > Onychomys > Onychomys torridus. Next base: position 33,758,781 of record NC_050453.1, read on the forward strand.
GCAAAACCCATACTTTGTGGTTGATATATTGTGCACCCCAGTAAACTTATCTGGGTGTCAGAGAACAGAACAGCCACTATATTAAACATAGGTATAGGCAGTGGTAGCACACGCCTTTAGTCCTAGCATCCCGGAGGCAGAGATCTGTCTGGATCTCTGTGAGTTCAAAGCCACACTGGAAACAGCCAGACATGGTGACACATGGCTTTAATCCCAGGAAGTGATGGCAGGAAGCAGAAAGGTATATGAGGACCAGGAACTAAAGCCTTTTAAAGCTTTTAGCAGCAGTTCAGCAGAGATCCATTCGGATGAGGACACAGAGGCTTCCTGTTTGAGAAACAAGATCAGCTGAGAAGTTGGCAAGGTGAGATTGGCTGTGGCTTGTTCTGTTTCTCTGATCTTTCAGCCAATACCTGGCTCTGGGTTTGTTTTTATTAATAAGACCTTTCAGGATTCATATTACAATACTGAAAAAATAAAATAAAACATGTAAACAAGAATAGATTTATGCTGAGCAGTGGTGGCGCATTCCTTTGTTTGTCTCGAAAAAAACAAAAAAACAAAAAACAAAACAAAAACAAAAACAAGAAAACAAAAACAAACAAAAAGAATAGATTTATAATGAAAACTTGAAAATAAACCTAAAATTATGTTACTTATTTTTTAAATGACAATATCTATTCTTGGTTCCTTTGATGTTTACAGTGTGTTTCATTAGGGACAGCCACTTCATTTTATTTTTTTTTAATTAAAAAAATTTTTTTTTGGTTTTTCGAAACAGGGGTTCTCTGTGTAGCTTTGCGCCTTTCCTGGATCTCCCTCTGTAGACCAGGCTGGCCTCGAACTCACAAAGATCTGCCTGCCTCCGCCGCCCGAGTGCTGGGATTAAAGGCGTGCGCCACCAACGCCCAGCTCCACTTCATTTTAGACATCATCTCTCTATAACCAATACTATCAGTTGGAGGTTGGAAAGGCAAATCATTTCTTCACCCTTAAAGCTCTTAACTAAGATCAGACACAGGAAGCTGCTATAATGTATCAGACATTGATTGATTAATAAAGAGAAGAGATTTCTGTGATTCACAGTTTTAGTGTCTCGAATGTCCAGGATGGAGTGACCTTATCTGGGGAGGGCTGGCTTCTTCCATCATAAAATGGAAGTAAGCACAGGGATGGAGAAGAAAAAGGACTCCAGTCTCTCCCACTTTACAACTCACCCACTCTTAAGGTAACTAGCCCACTCCTGAGATAATGGCATTTAACCTATTTGTGAAGGCTGAATCCTCATGATCTAATTAAGGTCTCAGCCCTTAATATCATTAAAATAGCAATTGATATTTGACATAATTTGGAGGGAACATTCAGGTCACAGAATATGCCAAATGTGGGGTAAAGGTGAGTAGGAAAATGTGGTGAGGATGCCAGTACTACATTCTTCCCAACAAATGGGAGCCCCACATAGGAACAGGGCAACAGAGAAAGAGGTTCTCACCGCAGGGAGCCCTGATGCCGTTATTGTTCCCGACATGCCAGCTGAAAGTCTTGGGCAGGGAGCTGGGCAGACATGTTTAAAACCACTTGTGCAAGTCTCTCCCCTACCATCAGTTAGGCCTGAGATAGACACTTGTCCAGTGGGCAGCCATTTCAGGAGGCAGGTGACTACAAGTGAAAGTGATTCTGTTTGGAATCTGGATTCAGTTTTTTACTTAGGTTTGGTAACCTAGAACAAATTATTTACTCCTTTGAATATATTCTTCTATTTGTACACTCAGAATAAAGTTGGTTAAGTGACTGTTGTAAACCTAAACTGAAAGATAATTACAATTACCAGTATTACTAGGTTAGTAGAAATAATTAAGTAAATAGTAGTAATAAAATAGTAATTAGTAAATATGGGTTGGGGGACCTACTTTTAAGCAGTTGCTATTGAATGTTTAAATCTTTAGAAATTAGAAGTGCCACATCTCCACACATAGTTGTGACAATTGTTATAGTTCTAAATTATGCCATTAAAATGGAAAACATTTATTTCCTCAAAATCAATCTTGTTTCTTTGAGCTAATCATTCAACGAAGAAAGGCTATAATTGCCTTTATAGCATGCTGTTACATAAGCCCTTATGTTACAGATTTGAAAAAAATGAACATAACATGGAGTGCTAACTGTAGGGTTTAATTTTCTTGTGAGAATGAAATCATGGGAATACTGTTCATAGTTTGGAGAAAGGGAGTATGTGAGACAACCACACATTAGTCTAGATGTTCTGTTTTACCATTTGAAATACAAGTCTTAAAAATTATACATTTTTAAGGTAAACAACATTATGTTTTGATATATGCAGTGTAGTTAATAGTATGGTATCTGTTTGAGCTTGTGGATATTGTGAAAAAAGGGTTATTAATAGCAGGCTATAGCAAAATTACAAACACAGATCTGACTTAAATATTTTGCAGGATGCTTACTGTCTAGTACATATTTGTTCACTGGACTCTTGCTGTGCATTCATTTACCTAGGTACATTAGCAAAGATACTGTGGTGCTTCATAAAGAATTTCATATGTGGGGTGGGTGGTGGTGGCACACGCCTTTATCCTACCTAGCACCTGGGAAACAGAGCCAGGTGGATCTCTGTGAGTTCAAGGCCAGCGTAGTCTACAGAGTGAGATCCAGGACAGGCACCGAAACTACACAGAGAAACCCTGTCTCGAAACAACAACAACAAAGAGTTGTGTGTGCATAGTAGACAACCTCTAGCTTAGGAACAAAGAACATCTACACACATACATTTCCTTAAGTCTAGTTTTGTTTGATTCTAGAAGTCATAAGAGTCTGTGATTTCTGGTAGTAAAGTATTGTTCTTTAGGAAAAGAATTCTGGATTTCTTTTTGGAATAGTTAGAATTTCCTGATTTGGTCCTAAACTGTGCATGATAAAAATCATTTAATGTGGCTTCCCAAGTTTCCTCGGTTGTCTGTATTAAACCTCCTGTTGTTATTTTCATCATTCCCTCAAAGGAAGAAATTGAAATGTGTTCTTGGTTTATAGAAGTTTGACATGTTTTGACAAGAGTATGAAAAGTTGAAAAAGCTTCATCTTTTGCTTTTTTACAAAATCTTATTTTCTGTTACTGATTCTCTACACTAGGTGTTATTAAAGTGCTGTACTTGGGTTATAATGGAAGGTTGATAATATCTAGCATTTTATGCACAAATTGCTAGATGACACATATAAGTAAACAGTTTAAGGTGTTGATAGAGGCATAGACTGGAGGGAGGGAAGTTACTTGCTGATATTTAAAAAGGGAAGTTTACTTGAAGAGTTTACTGTGCTGGTTTCTGTGTTTTTATCTTGAGAACAGTTTCTTGTTGAAGAAAAATGGTGATTTTGTAATAGTAAAATGTCACATCTTCGTATAATTTTTATGTATTAAAGAAAATAGGGGAAAAACTACTTAACAAGAAAGGTAATTTTGATATAAAATACATGAAATTTTACTCCAGTTCCTTTGTTCAGCAGCAGGAGAGAGGCCTGGTACAGGACAGCTAACACATACATTGGTGATATATGTATATATCTAGTGTTTGTGAGGCTCTGAGTTTCAGCCTAGCACTGTGGGTAAAGTTGGTGAGTCTGAAGCAGAAGGGAATCTCTGCCTTATTTATTGCCTTTAGGAGAAAAGGACAATAACAATCATTTTCCTGTCTGTTAGGAAGATAATTAGGGAATTTAGTGGGAAAATGCCTTTTACTTTGTGCTTAGGTGTTGGTTTATTATTGTAAAATTCTCAGGTATGCTTATGAAGGTGTTACTTATGAAGTATCATTACTATGTGGCTATACATTTACTATCTGGGTTTATTACCTACTATGAGTAATCATTTATTTTGTACTTATAACCTATTTTATGTTTCTTATGTCAGAGATAAGTATTTACTGTGGTATTATCTCTCTGTAACTAACTACTAAAAGAAATGCCTTTGGTTAAACTGAATAGCAGATGTAAAAAATGGCTTGGGAAAAACATTTATCTTTCTAGCATAGGTACATGAAAGTAACATGAGATAATTTATAGTAACCTTGAATTTATTAAGTATTTGTATATTTGCAACTTAAAGTTTTTAGACTTAAGTGTTTTTAACATTTTAAAATATTTTTTATTACTTTACTTTTATTTATTTATTTACATGGTGCTAAAAATCAAACCCTGGATCTTGCATGTGCTAGGCAAGTGTGCTACCTCTGAGCTGGTTTCCAGCTAAGTAACTGAGACCTTAAGTGTGATGTTAACTACAGAGGGAACTAACTAGGTTACTTTACTTATATTATTTTAAATGTTTTATAAGTCTTGTAATGGGATTTGTTTTCAAAGTAAGAATAGAGCTTAATATAACTAGATTTTCTTACGCCTCCCTTTCATCTTATGTTTATAAAATCCACTTAAGTACAGAATAAAAATTGTTATTATGATGGTTGTTGTGAGAGCATTGAGATAAGATAATATTGTTTCCTGTTTTGTTCAGGTGTGAAATTCATCAGACTGTAGCGGTTCTTCCCTGAGAGATTGGAATTATTTTATTTTATTTTATTTTATTTTTTGAGCTGAGGATCGAACCCAGGGCCTTGTGCAAGTGCTTTAACCACTGAGCTAAATCCCCAACCCAAGAATTATTTTATTTTTTTAAGAGAGTCTCCTTTTGCTCTAGTTGACCTTAAAACCCTTCTGTTTTTGAGCATGACCTAACTCCTGATCCTACTGCTTCTGTCTCCGAAATGCTAGAACAGGTATGTGCTACCATGCCTGCCTTGAATGTGATTATATACTGAGTGGTACATGCAAAATTATTCTTGCATTTATGTAAGCTCATATGGAAGATGCATGATTTATAACCTGCAGTGCATGTTAAGGAACTCATTGTTAGGGAGTTCTGTTCAACTTCCCACAGATGGGTACGTTTCTGTGTATACTGCATTTTTTATTTTTAGTTCTGTTTTGGGAGAGAGTCTTGCTTTGTTTTTATTTATTTATGTTTATTTTTCAGATATCCCCCCACACCCTTTGTGTGTAGCCCTGGTTGTGCTGAATACTATGTAGATAAGTCTGAATTTTATGTTATATTCATGTTCAGTAACAGGCCAAGACAAAGGGTTTGCTCTATATGGCTTAACATTTGTGGAGAGTTGGAGGAGAATGTTTTGGAAGTTCCAAAATTGTTTTTCTTTATTTTTCAAAAAGATACCCCACAAGGTACATATGATGTTTTGTTGTAGGTACTATGACCTGAAGAGCCTATAGGATGATTCCTGTTTATATTCCTAGCTTGTAGTATTATGTAGTATACATGGTTGACTTATAGTAAATGTTTGAATGAATGAATTAATGGTATATACATTAAAAATTCTTTGGCGTCTTTTGGGCGAGTATTTTTCTTCCATTTGAGATCACACTTAGGAATTATGATACATCATAGTTATTCACCCCGCTACCTCATAGTTATTTATTCCATTATCTCAAGGTTGGACAGACGTAATTAGCCATTTACAGAAATTTTTACTTTATCTGGTGTCCCGTATTCTTTCAATATCGGTATGTTCTGTCTCCATCCTCAAATTCACACTATTCACATCTCATCATAATTCAGTAGATTTGAAAATAGAACATGATTCAAAGAATACCACTTTGTTTTTGTTTTTGTTTTGGAGCTGAGGATCGAACCCAGGGCCTTGCGCTTGCTAGGCAAGCACTCTACCACTGAGCTAAATCCCCAACAAGAATGCCACTTTTTTTTGTTTTGTTTTGTTTTGTTTTTTCGAGACAGGGTTTCTCTGTGTAGCTTTGCGCCTTTCCTGGACCTTGCTTGGTAGACCAGGCTGGCTTCGAACTCACAAAGATCCACCTGCCTCTGCCTCCTGAGTGTTGGGATTAAAGGCGTGTGCCACCACTGCCCGGCAAGAATGCCACTTTGTAATAGACCTACATTTCTGTTTTTTCTTAGGCGAGTCAGTCCTTTTGCCCTTCCTTCCTTCCTTCCTTCCTTCCTTCCTTCCTTCCTTCCTTCCTTCCTCCCTCCCTCCCTCCCTCCCTCCCTCCCTCCCTCCCTCCCTCCCTCCCTCCCTCCCACCCTCCCACCCTCCCACCTTGCCTGCCTGCCTGTCTGAAATGTACTGGAGAGTGAACCTAGGGTCTTGTGTTTGTTAGGCCAGTGTTCTATTACTGAGCATTATCCCATGCTTTTATTTTAACAGTTAAAACAGTGCTGAAATAGGAAGCTCCTAGATGAGCAACTGACATATATAGTAAGATGGTAACTTGAATAACAGCAACTACAGTGGCTGACTATATTCATTAATGGGAAAGCAGAGTTAATCCAGAAGCCTGATGTACATTTGCACTCAAAGATCAAGGAAGATTACACAATTGTGAAGAGTGTGGAACATAGTAATTTTCTATTTTAAGTATTGGAGGCTACTTGTTTTCTAGATGTTGGCTACTTTTTAACTATCTTAAAAAGTTGTTAAAATGACAATAAATATGCTTTAATTGAAAGATGTTGATGAAAATTCTTAGAAAGAAGTTGTAGCTACAAAGACTGATTAGAACTGCAGTGATGTGGAGAGATTGGGATCTTGCAAGTCCAGAGCTAATTATCTTGGGCTAGCTTTAGCCCCCTAAATCATTCCTTACTCACCTCTGTGTTGGGACCTAACATTCTGTGACTAATAGATAAAAACCTTTTGAAATCTGTTAATTTAGCAGGCTACTAGAGTCTATCATCAGAGCATCTAAAGCCTACAGAAAAGCTCCCCCCATTTTGCTGTGACCACCTTGTCAGTGTGCCCACCAATGTTTTTTGAGCTTGCTGGAACTAATACCCTATGACAAATGGATAAAACCTCTTTGAAGTCTATTAACTTAGCAGAGCACTAGCCTCTACCAACCTAGAGGCTAAGAATATCATCAGATAGCATCAGAGGCCTACAGAAAAGCTTTCCCCATTTTGCTGTGACTGTCTCACTGATGTTTACATCAGTATATTTTGAATTTGTCTTGCTTCATGACTTTCTTTGTTCTGTAAAACTATAAAACTTCATGAAAATGCTTCCATGTTGGAACCTTGTATTTGGAGTAACCTAAATCTGTGTTCTCTGTCCATGATCACTCAGAATGGCACTAGAATAAAGTATCTTTTACTTCTTTTAAGGCGAGAGCTGTGTTTTCTGTGTAAACATTGGACATGTAAAATTCTACAGTTCATCTAGTTATTCTATGAGGAATTTCATGAAAAAGAAGTGTATATAGTATAGTCTCTGCTATAAAATAAACTTCAACTCAGTTGAAAGTAATCACAGGTTGTTTTTTTTTGTTCAGATTGATTGCCTTACTAATGTGATTTTGAGTATGCCAGTTAGCATTTTCTTGTTTATTTATTAAAGAAATGTATTAATATTAGTTCTGCATTATATTAGAGTTTTATAAAATAGAATGTAAAGTTTTTAGTCCAAAATAAACACTCTATAATATTAGCTGTTATTTCAATTTTTTTGAGAACCGTGATTCTATGATGAAAAGCAGGCTCTTTGGAATCTGGTAGATTGGCTTTGAGTCTTGTCTCAGCTATCTATTTACATGTGACATTGGGCACATTACTTAACTATCCTTTTCCTGTTTTCATTTCCATAAAATGAGGATAATAGCTACCTTACAGATTTTTGGAGAGTATTTTTTTAATACATAGGCACTTTGTAAATGGTAATTATTATAGGTGTTATGTCTAAAATCCAAGTCAACAGTGTCTTCTTGGGTGGCAATATGAGTAAGTTGTTTAGGTTTTTCTCATACATGACAGCCAGCCAACTGAATTAAATATTTAGTCTCTAATTAAGTCTAATTTTCCATACAAGTAAAAGCTTATGCCAGGACTGGTAGCATATATTTGTAATGCCTGTTACTCTAGAGGCTGAAGGTAGAGGATTACAACTTGTTAAATTTTAGTTTGAAGTCTATTTTGTTAGATATTAGAATAGCTACACCAGCTTGCTTCTTAGGTCCATTTGAGTGAAATATCTTAAGATTGATCTTGTCTGCATATCCATTCTATTAACCTGTATCTTTTTATAGGCAAATTGAGTCCATTGATATTAAGTGATATTAATGACCAATGATTGTTAATTCCTGCTATTGTTTTGGTTTTGGTGGTGGTGGTGATAGCATGTGTGTTTCCCTTTTATAGAATGAGATTATTTATTGCCTGTGTTTTTGTGAGTGCATCTAACTTCCTTGGGTTGGAGGTTTTTTTCTAGTACTTCCTGTAGGGCTGGATTTGTGGATAGGTATTGTTTAAATCTGGTTTAATCATGGAATTCCTTGTTTTCTCCATCTATAGTGATTGAAAATTTTGCTAGGTATAGTAGTCTGGGTTTGCATCCATGGTCTCTTGGTGTCTGTAAAACATCTATCCTGGACCTGGCTTTTTTTTTTTGTTTTTTTTTTTTTTTTTTTGGTTTTTCGAGACAGGGTTTCTCTGTATAGCTTTGCTCCTTTCCTGGAACTCACTCAGTAGTACAGGCTGGCCTTGAACTCACAGAAATCCGCCTGTCTCTGCCTCCTGAGTGCTGGGTTTAAAGGCATGTGCCACCACCGCCTGGCCCTTCTGGCTTTTAGAGTCTCCATTGAGAAGTTGGGTGTAATTCTGACTGTTCTGCCTTTATATGTTACTTGGCCCTTTTCCTTTGCAGTTCTTAATATTCTTTCTTTATTCTGTATGTTTAGTTTTTTGATTATTATGTGGCGAGGGGACTTTATTTATTTATTTGATCTAGTCTATTTGGCGTTCTGTAAGCTTCTTGTACCTTCATAGGCATGTCCTTCTTTAGGTTGGGTAAGTTTTCTTCTATGATTTTGTTGAATGTATTTTCTGTGCCTTTAAGCTGGAGTTCTCTTTCTTCTTTTCCTATTATTCTTAAGTTTGGTCTTTTCAAGTTGTCTCAGATTTTCTGGATGTTTCATGTTAAGAATTTTTTTGGATTTAACATTTTCTTTGACCAATGAATCTATTTCTTCTATTTACATCTTCAGTGACTGAGATTCTCTCTTCTATCTCTTATATTCTGTTGGTGATGCTTTCTTGAAGAGATTTATTGATTTTTTTTTTCCAATTTGTTGTTTGTCATTTCCTTGAGCTGTCTGGTGATAAATGAGAGAGTTGTGGAAAGTGCTCCCTCATGGGTACTAACCTCATTTATTAGAACTCCTGGCCTCCTCCTAACTTTGTCACCTTTCAGAGTCCATACCTCTGTGCTAGAGATTAAATTGTGTTATGGAGAGAGAGGGGTGGGGGAGGGAGTATATGTGTGTCATGTAACAACTTTGTGGAGTTGGCTCTCTTCCACTTGTGTATTTAGATTGTGTGCTCTTACTGGGGTTCACTTGCATGTGAAGTGCTTTGCTCACTGTGCCTGTGCTTATTTGGGTAAATACCTTCTCTTGTTCGTTTTATACACTTAGGATACTGAATCTTTACATTTTTTTACATGTCTCTTGAAATGGTATTGTGTATGGTCTATTAATATTTGAGTGCCCATGTTTTGATAAATTTTAATTTTTTATAGGTTTATTTGTATTTTATGGTAGTATTTGTATTTTATGGACTGTTATCCACTTATATATTCCTGACAGTTTTTCTTTTTAGCTGTTACTGCTTAAAATTGTGATAAAACAGGTTAAAATTGTAATATGTTGGGAGAAAGTTTATTTTCACAGACTTAGAGACTTCATGTGAAAAACATGGAACCACTGAAATATAGCAATGTAAAAAAACCCTCCTTTTAAAATTAATTATTTTATAATTAGCATACAAATTAATATGTTTCCTTATGGCATTTTTATGCACTCACCACCTTTTGTAGTACTTATAATAGGGTGTGATCTTGATTTGTTTTTTCTAGATTGTCTATGTCTTGAATGAGAAGGTTAGCTTTAGGAAGACAGAGACAACAATGATTTTACTAATGAGTGTAGTTTTTGGTGCATAGTAGGGACTCATGGAGTATGTGTTAAATGCAAGAATGAAAATGAATACTAGAAGGTGTAGTAGTCCTGAGAGTCAAGTCTAACATGGGAAAGAATTTGCTTTGATTAAAGTGTTCTAATGAGAGAGTGTATTGTGCCTATTAAGGCATGGCAAATAGGCTGGCTTCCATTTGAATATAGCAAAAATGATTTTAGTCTCGTTTTAAGTTGAATCTGATTTTTATGTATTCTCTTCTATATCCTGTTTTTTCTGCTGAAAGTATTTCCCTGGAAGTAGATAGAGGAGGGGTTTATTTTGGAGTGAAGTAGTAAGGGTGGCATCTAGTTTTCGTTGATTAAGTTGAGAGAAAGTGCTTAGTTACTAAAATGAGAAATATGGACAAGAAACGGTTATGGAAAATTTATTAGAAATTCTATTTGCCGGTAGTGGTGGCGGCGCACACCTTTAATCCCAGCACTCGGAAGGCAGAGCCAGGCGGATCTCCGTGAGTTCGAGGCCAGCCTGGGCTACCAAGTGAGTTCCAGGAAAAGGCGCAAAGCTACACAGAGAAACCCTGTCTCGGGGAAAAAAAATCTATTTGGTGGGCTGGAGAGATGGCTCAGTGGTTAAGAGCACTGGCTGCTTTTCCAGAGGTCCTGAGTTCAGTTCCTAGCAACTACACGGTGGCTCACAATTGTCTGTAACTTCAGTCCCATGGCACCTGACACCCTCACACAGACACACATGCAGGCAAAAGACCAAGGCACATGAAAAAAAAAAAAAAGAAATTCTCTTTGGTCACATTTGACTTAAGACACTGATAAAACTTCTTTGAAAATGACAAGAAAGGGTTTGGATTCCAAGTTAGGAAATTAGATGAAACATTTGTGTTGGGATAGAAATCTGGATGACTATGAGCATAGAGACACATAGGAGCTTTCAGCACAGTGAGATGGTGCCTCTAGTGAGTGTGGCAAGGGGAAGAAACTTCCAACATTGAGAAATCAGGTAGAAAAAAATGTAACATTGGCTTGGAGAAGGATAGAGTCCCTAACGATATTTGGATTGTATGATGCTTTGGCAAGTAAGGATTCAAAGTGCAGCTTAAAGAGGAAAAGACTGACTTGCTAATTCATGCTGGAAATTTATAAACAGAGAACATATAAAGTGGTAAAATAACTACAAGATAAATGAAGGGTTTCATGAAGAAAAGTGGTTTACTTACATAGCAGCAATAAATGACAGATAGCTGAGGAGTATAATCCTTTTTGTTTGGGTATTCTTGAGAATTTTGATTTTTTTTAAAAAGTTGAAAAGTAAATTTTAAAAGTGCAATTTGTACTTGGATTTTTTTCTCCCTCCCTCCTTCTCTCCCTCCCTCCCTCCTTTCTTCTCCTTTTTTTTTTTTTTTTTTTGGCCAAGATTAATGGTTTTAGTGCCACCTAATGGCACCGTGGAACATTGCAGCTGCGACTATATGTGCTGCGAAAAGAGTGATGTATTTGACAGAACATTTCTGGGTATTTTTGCTTATGGACTGCTATCCATAGATTGCAGGGTCCTGTGTTCTTTAGGTCAGCCTGCCTATCCTGCCCTCGTCACATTACCCATTTATTCACAGTTGATGTCATTTAAGGTTCTTTTGTCTTTTAGGTTTTAGCTCATGTGTTTCTCTCTAAGAGCTCTCTTTTCTACCACCTTACTGACAATTACTCCTATGCTCTGCACCATTCTCCTCTGTCATTTGCTGTTTTACTTTCTTTATTACTTTTAGATTGATCTCTTGCTCCCTCCCTCTCTCCCCTCCCTCCACCTCCCAGATCTCCCTCCCCTCTTCTTCCCTCTCTCCTGCTCCCCCTCCTTCTAGTATTTAAGCTTTGGGACAGCGCCTACCTGTCCAGCCTTCTTCAGGCTTGTAACCCAGGATTGGGTCCAGTGTCTGATATGTAGTATATAATATCCTCAGTCAAAATTAGTTGTGTGAATGAATATATGAACTTCTAAGTGTTGTTAAATATTACTATCTCTGGAAAAGAAAGACACATGTCTTAGGGTGTTGAATTTTATATTAACTCGTCAATTTCAGCAATCTCCTAAATATTTCAAAGTATAGTACTTTTTGAAAGCATTTGTATTTAATAAAGTAGCTGAATATATTTTATGAGACAGGGTTTTGCTATGTTTTTCTTTCTTGCTGTGTTGAACTTCTGGGCTTAAAGGCTTTTGCTATTTCAGACCTGGGTAGTTGAGACTAAGGCATGTACCCGTGTGTGTGTGTGTGTGTGTGTGTGTGTGTGTGTGTGTGTGTGAGAGAGAGAGAGAGAGAGAGAGAGAGAGAGAGAGAGAGAATTTTCTGATTTTTCTAATCACATGCTTATTTTCTCTCTCTGTTTGTTTAAACAAAATAGTTAAGCAGAAGTAAATTTATTTGTTGAGGTCAGACTGGTGTGTGTGAATTTAGGTAACAGTATCCTTTAGTCTGAAAGTTAAGAGTGGAAAGAACACATTTCCACCATGTGGCCTCGTCCAAGAAGACAGCCCCTAATTTGTAGATGATCGGAGTGCCAGGATTCTTTTTCATATGAACCATTTTATAAAGTTTTCTTAGTTCATTTTTAAATTAGTTTGTTTTAAATCAAGTTTTACTTTTTTTATACTCTTTAGTTTTGCCAGGTGGATGTGGGAAGAGAAGTTTGCGGAACTGAAATGGAGGTCAGAGCTTCATTACAGAAGGTTAGTGGGTCATCTGATTCTGTGGCCACAGAGAACAGTGAAGAATTTGTTTTGGTTCCTCAGCATGCAGATGATACTTCTACAAAGGATGATGGAAAGCCACAGCTGAAGGTACTTTTTCTTTCTGATATGGTACTATTTTTCATTAATTGTTTTTTCCTTTTCAACTATTTGGAGCTCATCTGAGGATGAAAACTGAAGGGTTTCTTAAAGTACTGACCTGGATAATACAAATCAAAGTTGGATTGATTCTTTTAGATATTCTTGACAATAATAAAAATATTTAGTGCTTTATCACTCAGGGGCTAATTATTTGGTTTGATTTTTAAGTTTTTTTTTTTTAATTCTCTTTTGGTAATATACTTTCTATTAGGAAATTATAGGAGGAAGAGATAGAAGGGAAATTAGAGAATAAGTAATATGTGAATTAAACTTTCTGGTTAATCTTACATAAATTTATTTGATTGTTTTTGTTTCTCTTCTGAGATTTAATTGAAAGATTTTTCTGTTGGGGATCTTATGCTTTAAATCACATGGTGAGAATTTGATAGATGGTTTAGCATTGACTGATTAGTTTAAAAGTGTATATCTTGGGGTTGGGGATTTAGCTCAGTGGTAGAGTGCTTACCTAGCAAGCACAAGGCCCTGGATTCAATCCTCAGCTCCAAAAAAAAAAAGTGTATATCTTATATTTTTGGCAGGTGAATTTTCATTTGAATATTTTCCTTTTCTTTCTTTCTTAAATTTTGGTTTGCCTTTTGTAAGCCAAAGATAAGAAAGCAAACCTGGGTATATGTGTGTAGGAACTGGCAACCATTCTTTGTAAGCAGGAATGGAAATAATCAAGTACTATTTTATTTATGATTTTTTTTTTTCCCTGAGACGGGGTTTCTCTGTGTAGTTTTGGAGCCTGTCCTAGATCTCGCTCTGTAGACCAGTTTTGCCTCGAAATCATGGAGATCTGCCTGGCTCTGCCTCCAGAGTGCTGGGATTAAAGAAGTGCGCCACCACTGCCTGGCTGTGACTGTTCTTAATATTAACTATGACATCAGAATGTATCAATGAGTCAGAAATACATTGTAAAAAATATTATTAAATACTTACATTATGTCTAGTACATAGTTCTATTCAAGTAATATCAGTGCCTTATTTCTTGACAACTGTATTAGCATTATTGTGCTTAAGTAAGGTATTAGACTTGTACCTTATTTACTTTTCAGAAAAAAATATAACTTTAAGAAAATTACTGCATTCTGGTATCTAATGAAGAATTTATAAAGAAATTAAAAATGTTAATAGGATGATGCTAAGAAATATGATCGTTTAAATGATATTTACAATGTACCATATTTAAACTTTCATTTTCCCCTTAAAACACAGGAAATTAGGCCTTATTTTGTGTGTGCTTGTGTGTAGCGTGTGTGTAACACAGTGTATTGTGTGGACCTCCAAGGATAATTTTCTGGAGTCGGTTCTCTCCTTTGACCATAAGTGATGGGATTGTAGGTAGCAATCGCTTTTACCCACTGAGCCATCACACTGGTGTTGTATCAGTAGGATTTTGTATCAGTGTTGTTTGAAGGTACCTACAATGTTTTATGAAGAATCCTTTTGTGAAACTAATAAGCCCTCTTTCATTCAGTTGATATTATTATTCAGGATTACAGTTTGTTATGGATATGTGAAATTAGGTATCACTGGGTAAATTCTCAGTATTTACTGACTATATATTTGAAATTTTAGATCTTAGTTTCTCAAAATGAAATGTTTTTAATGAATTAAGCCTTATAGTTAAGAGGATTAACCTGGGCGGTGGTGGCACACACACACCTTTAATCCCAGCACTTGGGATGCAGAGTCGGTGGATCCCTGTGAGTTCAAGGCCAGCCTGGTCTACAGAGTGAGTTCCAGGAAAGGTGCAAAGCTACACAGAGAAACCCTGACTCGAGAACAACAACAACAACAACAACAAAAGAGTTAAAAAAGAAATGTCTTGTTTTACCTATAGATAGCTTCCAATGGTGATGAACAGTTGGAAAAAGCCATGGAAGAGATTTTGAGAGATTCTGAGAAAGGACAAAGCAGCCTGCTTGTTGAGTGTCAGGGTTCCAATGATATTTCAGACTATTCCTTTGGAGATGTTCCAGCCAGCCAAACAAATAAGCCATCTCTTCAGTTAATTTTGGACCCATCAAACACAGGTAATGTACCAACTACTTAAAGATGATATGAATAGAATAAAGACACAAACAAAAATTGCTGGGTTATGGTGGCGCATGCCTTTAATCCCAGCACTTGGGAGGCAGAGGCAGGCGGATCTCTGTCAGTTCCAGGCCAGCCTGGTCTACAGAAGGAGATCCAGTACAGCCAAGGCTACACTGAGAACTGAGAAACCATGCCTCAAAAAACAAAAGAAAACAAAACAAAATTGAAGACAAAGACTAGAAAAAATTTAGTTTAATATTGCCTGTAATAGTGACAAAAAGATTTGTGTGTGTATATGTACCTGTGTCAGTATATGCACATGCCTCATGCCTATGTACCCACAAATGACAGGGAGTGTTGGCAAGAAAAAAAAGACTTTTTCTTTTGCTGTTTGAGATAGCATTTCTCTGTGTAGCCTTGCCTGTCCTGGAACTCTCTCTGTAGACCAGGCTGGCCTCAAACTCACAGAGATCCACCTGACTCTGCCTCCCAAGTGCTGTGATTAAAGGCTAATCATTGAAATTCTTGACTAGAGATACTTCTACATTTAACCTCTTGGCAATTAACCCTCCTTCTCCCCCCCCCCCCATTAATTCTCTTGTATTCCTGTAATTTACTTAATAAAGCTTTAGACATTTGCATACTGTCTTCTGCCTGAGTAGAGTCTTTCTTGGATACTTTCAGTTCCTTCTCATGTCATTTTTCTTAAGCTGAAGGAATTTATTGCAACAGTTTTTTCTTCTGTGAAAAAAAAAAAAAACAACTCCTGCTTAATAAACTTCCAGAGAATATTTCATTTTTAGATCCTATTTTACTCATCTTTAGAATATTTTAGTTATTCCTTTTATTTTTCTACTTACTTTGTTAAAAAAATAAAAATTCTTATTCATATTTGTTACAATTTAAGTCTTGCCTACTAATTTTGTTGTCTATAATTGTTAGATCCATTTATCTGCATTGTTTTGTTTTTATAATCTACAGTTAGGAATTATTTTTACACAGATTTGTACAACATTTATATTCTTACAAAAGAATTCCCTCTTCTGTTTTAGAAACCCATTTACGGGACTGCCAGTAAGTTTCCTTATGTATGATGTTTGCTAGCCACTGATGTGTGACTTTACTGCAGGACCTTGCTTAGTGCTTCACATATTTAAGTTGACAGAAATGCGTAACAACATATGTGCATAAAATAATATAAATATTGATATTGTTTAAATAAATAAACTTAATGGCTTTTATGATTTATAGTTTTAAAAATGGATTTGTGATCTTTTTTACGTGCAGGTAGATATTTTCTAACAATAATGATTTTTTTCAAAATGTGTATAGAATTCTATATGTACTCCCCCCACTATTATATAGAGAGGAAAATTGGGTGACACAATCATCAAAATCAATTGTAAGAAAAGCAACTTCATTAGAATACTTAATAGTTCACACAAGCTATGGAGCCAGTGATAAGGAAAATGAAGAAATGACTGTTTATAACAGGAAACTTAAAAGGTCTTATTAATGAAATCAAACCTGAGGCAGATTATTGGGGTGAATGCTGGAAGATCAGAGAAGCAAAACAAGCCACAGCTATCTCACCTTGCTAGTTCCTCAGGTGATCCTTTTTCCTCAGGCTGGAAGCTTCTGAGTCCTCATCCCAATGGCTCTCAGCTGAACTGTGTTGCTCCAAAGCCTGAACGCTTAACCAACCAAATGCTTAACTAACTGTATGCTTTTTCTTCTAGTTCCTGGTCCTCATGCTTTATATACCTTTCTCTTTCTGCCCCCCACTCCCTGGGATTAAAGGTTGGGTTTCTGGGATTAAAGGCGTGGGTCACCATGCTTAGCTGTTTCTAAAGTGGCCTTGAACTCAGAGATCTGGCTAGCTCTGCCTCCCAAGTGCTGGGATTAAAGGCGTGTACCACCACCGCCCAACTTCTGCTATGGCTTACTCTTCCCATTTTCTAGCCACCATTTGTGGCTCTGTATCTAGTGGCTGTCTGTTCTCTGACCCCAGATATGTTTATTTCGGGGAACACACAATATTTCAGGAAACACAATACCACCACAACTGTTGTTTTTGGAATGTGTGATAGAGATTTGATTGTTTTCATTTTTTTTCCAGACATTTCCAAACCCCGACCGTCTTCTCCAAGTGGACTTTCTGAAGAAGACAGTGTTCTATTTAACAAATTGACTTACTTAGGATGTATGAAGGTTTCTTCCCCACGTAGTGAAGTAGAGGCTTTACGGGCAATGGCAACCATGAGAGCCTCCAGTCAGTACCCCTTTGCTGTTACACTGTATGTGCCCAATGTTCCAGAAGGTTCTGTGAGGTAAGCTTTCCTTTTCTTTTTCTTAAGGTATGATTAAGTGTTCTGAGTGGTGGTGAGTATGTAACATCATGAAACAGATTTAGGACTGAACTGTGATTTCACTTATGTTCTCTAGACTTAAATTGCAAATTAAAAATTACGTTTAGACTTAGAACTTGTTATTGCTTGCAGAGGATATTTTCAAATTATTAATCTAGTAAGTTAAATACTAAGTATCTACTAAAGGCATTGTAAGTTTATATTTTTTTAAAAATATTTATTTATTTATATTTTATGTGCATTGGTGTTTTGTCTGCATGTGTGCCTTTGTGAGAGTGCCAGGTCCCCTGGAACTGGAGCTACAGACAGTTGTGAGCCACCATGTGGGTGCTGGGAATTGAACCCAGGTCCTCTGGAAGAGCAACCAGTGCTCTTAACCTTTGAGTCATCTTCTCATCCCCTAGATTTACAAACTATTGATAAAATGCCTTTAGTGTTTTAGGAAAACATTGTGTTACTGTATTCTTTATGTGGAATGTATGTGGGGACATATAGGTGTGTGTGGAGGCAGAGGACAGCCACTGGTAGTATTTCATAGTTGCTGCCCATCTTTTAAAAATTTAAATAAAATTTTGAAGCCAAAGTCTCTTAATGGTCTGGAATTTGCCACGTTTCCTAGGCTGGCTTGCTGGCAGCCTGTGGGAGCTTCTGGGGCTACTTGTCGACCTCCCTAGCACCAGCATTACACCCACAGGCCACCACACTCAGGTCTAACTCAGGTGCTCTTACTTGTAGATTAAGCAAGCACTTTCCTTTGTCTTCCAAGCCTTCTGAAGGAGCGGTGGTGACAGCCAGATCTCTGGGGTTGCTGTGTGCCAGTCTAGCCACAGGTCCCGGTGAGAGAGATTCTGTCTCAAAAAACAAGGTGAACAAGAACACTTACTGTACAAAGCAGAGGACCTGAGTTTGGGGTACTACCACTCAAGTTAAAGGAAAAAAAAATCATGGTGTGACTACATGCCTGTAAACCCAATGTTGAGGGACAGGATTGATGGAACTTACTGGCTGCCACTCTAGTTGTGAAAGATCAAAACAACAACAAAGAAAACAAGATGGGGTATCCTTAAGGATTGATAACTGAGGTTGACCCTTGACCTCCTCATGTATTGTACATGCACTTATACCTGTACACACTAACATCTACAGGCCCTCTATGACAGATGCACATAGACACATACAGAGAAAAAGAAAAGAATAAAAAAGAAATGGACTTTCTAGGAATGATTTATGCTATTCCTTCTCTCTCTTTCTCTTCCTCCTGTTTATGTATTTTTTAATCTCTAGACATCTGAAAAATGTTTCTTTAAAAAAATTCTTTGTTGCGTGTGGTGGTGGTGAATATCCCAGGCAGAGGCAGGTGTAACTGAGTTCAACACTAGTCTGTATACATAGTGAGTTTTAGGACAGCCATAGCTATGTAATCGAGAAACTTTATCTTGAAAACAAACAAACAAAAAAACCCAAACAAACAAAAAGCCCAACAAAAATATTCTTTGACAACTTGATGTGCGTATGTGCTGAGTGTTGGACATTTTTACCCACCCTTTATTATCCTTGTCTAGTCTCCTCCTTTCTTCTGCTGAAACTTTTTTTTTCAACAATCCTCCTACTTTGATGTCTTTTTCTCCCTTTACTGGCATGGCTTCTAACAGGTGGTATGATATGGTAATATATATATATATATATATATATATATATATATATATATATATATATAATTGACTGGAGAGTATATGAGTTGGCTCATAGGAAATAAGAATGAAGAAATTGTTAAAATGAAATGATTTTGTGTGTGTGTGTTTATATGTATAAGATTTTCAGTAACATGAAGATAATTCATTTACTTGTATTAATAACCATTTTGTGATTTTAACAGTTATATTATGTCATATTGCCATTGTTTGCTTTGTTAGTCGATATTTTAATGTTATTTTTTATTATTGCAGAATCATAGACCAGTCAAGCAGTGTGGAGATAGCATCCTTCCCAATTTATAAGGTGCTATTCTGTGCACGTGGGCATGATGGGACAACAGAGAGCAATTGCTTTGCATTTACAGAGAGTTCTCATGGTTCAGAAGAATTTCAGATACATGTTTTCTCCTGTGAAATTAAAGAGGCAGTAAGTATGATACAATGTAGCAATTTTTTGTAGAAGTTAACTAGGATATATTTTTGAACTCTTAATTTTCTTTTCTTAGAAAGACATAAGTAAACTAGACATTATGTAAACTTGGAGACTATAGCGACTATGTTAATATTTGCAGTGGCACTGAATATAGAAAGCTAACTAAGTCTGATATGTTGTACACGAACATGATATTGTAGGTAGAGCAGGTATAATACAAAATGCCATTTGGGAAATTGTCCTTCTACTCTACCATTGTAATATTTGCTTATGCTCAGAAAGGATGAGTATTTGTGTGACTTTTATTACTTTGTTCAAGCTCAGTAGTCCAAATGGTTTTTAAAAAATGCATCTTACAATGCCTGATTTTCTGCTGGGCTTAATAGTTGTTTAGTGCTTTCACTTATATAGTATACTAACCTTGTTTCTAAGATCTCTGTTGATTTCACTGGTGATGACTTTTTATCACTTTAAGCCTTGAGTTCATTCTTGAGTTGGCCCAGTTAAAAATACAGATGCTGTCATAGAGTTAGGGGAACTTGTAGTCCTTTGAAGATGTCAGTATATTCTTAGCAATTATTATTAATTAGTGGTTTATTCTTTTATTGGAATACTAGTTCAGAAGCAAATGCTGTAAATGTGTTTTTTTTTTCTGAGTTTATCTACTTGTCCCCCAACTCCAAATTGTATTAGTTAGTACTTGAAGGCTTTGAAAAGTAGGTTTGTATGGGCAACTTTTCAGGTATGCTTCCTTTTTGAATATTTAAATTGCCAACAGAAAATGCTAAAAGCAGCACCATTCTAGTCTTTATTTACCATACAGCATGAACACATAATTTTAATTATAGACACTTTTATGACCACAACACAGGAATTCATAGAAACGTAGATCTTTGTGAGTTTAATACAAAATATCATTGGCATGCTATTTCTTATGTCATGGTAATTATTTTGCTTTACATTAAAATAAATGTGTGGAAACACATAATTTATATTGTAACTATAGAAATTCTCTGCTAGAATCCATGCCTTAATCAAACTTCAAGTTGTTAGTATTGCTTTTTCAGGTAAAGCCTTACTCTGTTTCATCCCAAAGTTTAAATCTATACTATATGCTCACTTCTTTCTGAAAAGCTGTGATTGGCAAGAGTGATTGGGTCTACATGTGTTGATAGTATATCTGGCATGTAGTAGACATGCATGTAAGTTTGTTGAAAGAATACATGGGTTTTTGTGAATGAGAGGACTATTTGTGATCCTTACACACTCCACTGCAGAAGTGGAGAAACAGATTGGTAGAGTCCTGGCATTTCATGTTGACAGCTGTCACTTAATACACCTGTATGGTTACTGGATCACTGGAACTGAACAACAAGGGGATAAACTGAAGAATTCAAGAAGCTGCTGCTTGAGAGATGGAAATGCTGCCCTAAGAAGAAACTGAGAGGAAACCTGCTGCATGCGTTTCTATAACTGATGGTATGCAACTCTCTTTTGGGATTATAGTATCTATTTATTTATGAAGAGAGGAGATATTCTTTGTTGAAGAGCTTTTAATATAGTGGGGGATGAATGGGAAAAAAGTGGGAAATTCTTGACTTGATAATTTTGGAGATACTACTATTACATTTCTAGACAGTGTATTGCTGGCTGTGATTTTCATGTATTAACTTAAAAAACACACTTTTGAAAGTTTTATTGTCAATCATTGATGATAAAAGCATATTGTTTAAAAAAGGAGGTATAGGACTATGGCTATTAAACCTTATTAGGAGAGAACATTTCTAAATGTTGAGTAACCTAGGGTATATAGAGAGCTTATGTCAGCCATTGTGTGAAGCATCTACTTGATTGATGCCCATAACATCCCATGGATGGGTAGGAAGTTTTTAGACAACTGGCATTATATTTGCCTGGAACAACCTTAATTTATGCCTGTTGTCCAGGTATATTACTAATACCCTTACATTTACTTTAAAAAATGTTCTGGTTTAGATGATAATTTGTGTGGTTACCTTTTGCTTGACCCAAGACAAAGAGAATAGGTAAAAGAGCTGGGATTCAAATTGAAGCCTTTATCTTAGGAGAACTGTATATTTATTTTCAGCAAAAACTTTCTTGTTTAAATATTGTAAAAAGTAGGGGCCAGTGAGATAGCTCAGTGGATAAGGGTGCTTGCTGTCAAGGCTGACAATTTCAGTTTGATCTCTGGCACCTATAAAGTGGACCTATCCTCTGCCTTCTATCCACATGTGCAAGACCACACACACACATATGCTCACACATACACACAGGGGCGCTTGCACAGGCATGCTCTCTCTCTCTCTCTCTCTCTCACACACACACACACACACACACACAGAGAGAGAGAGAGAGAGAGAGAGAGAGAGAGAGAGAGAGAGAGAGAATGAGAATGTAACAAAAGATAAAATTTAAAAAATTATAAAAAATAAATGTAAGCCTTCGTTTTTTTGTTTTGTTTTGGAAGTGAATTTATCAGCTGCATAGCTTGCATTTCACTTATATGATTTGTCGTGTATTCAAGTCTTTATGGAGTCCGTCAATATCTTCCTCACTTCATCCAAAAAAAAAATAATAATATGATTACAATTTGAGTTAATCTGAAATCTTCTAGTTACATTTACTGGTCATCTAGTTATCTGTTTCCCAGGAGTTACCTGTTTTGTGGTAAAGGGACAAATACTACTTGAGTCCTTTTTGGTGGACACAAGGAGCTTAAAGAATAAAGTGCAGATGACAGTCTTATCATTTATGCATGATGTGCAGCAATGCCATTAATTAAATTTCTTTTCCCTTCTTTCTCCCTAAGGTTCCTGGATGATACCTGAAGGTTTTCCTACTGAAGGGAAGAAGATGCTTCCTCAAGCAGTAACAGCATGCCTGCTACCGCAAGTCCCTGTGATGCTCTTTATTTCACTATGAATCTCCTCAGGCAGCAGATGCCAACAGTGGAGAAGGGAAGCCTAGTGAGGGTGATTCTCTTGGACATTGTGCTATCAGGAGACATTTGACTTATTGTCCTGGGTAGTCTTCTGTAGGACCCTATTGGACTGGATCTTCATGACATTTGGCAAAATAATTTGACAGTTCAGCCAGATGTATCTTAATGTCTGTGATCTTTGTACAGGGAGAATGATGCAGTTTCTGCTGAGGTATTGCAGACAAATCAGAATGTCAGAAGTAGTAAAAAAAGATAAGGAAGTGCCCATGCTTATTGTGTCTTGGTGGATTTGCTACACAAAGCTTTAAAAGAATACTTTAAAGGGCTTAGTTGATGCTAAGATACATTCCCTCTCCGTTTGTGAGTATGGTATGTACACCTGTAAGTTCTCATTTGTGTGTATATATGAGGGTGTGCATACACCTATGGTTTCAGTTTTCCTAGTTCTAGGATTTACAAGTATCCATGCCCAGCTGGATAGTAATCTATTTTCTAAAACTTCAGTTTGGCAATTTTCAATGATGATGCATTCAAGCAAGTTGTTAAATTAAAAAAAAATTTGGCAAAATCATTTCTTTTTTTGTCTTTTCTTTTTTCTTTGCTTTTCTTTTTTAGATAGAGTCTATGTAGACCATAGAGGTATGCCTGCCTCTACTTCCCAAGTACTGGAATTAAAAGTATGTGCTACCATACCTGGTCATATGCTTGTGTCATATTTTTATGTTTATTTCTTAGATGAATATTTTCTTTTTCCTTTTCTTTCTTTCTTTTTTGGTTTTTCAAGACCGGGTTTCTCTGTGTAGCTTTGGCTGCCCTGGAACTCACTTTGTAGACCAGGCTTCCCTTAAAGTCAGAGATCTGCCTGCCTCTGCCTCCCAAATACTGGGATTAAAGATGTGTGCCACCAACACCCAGCACTTTTTCTTTTCTTTCTTTCTTTCTTTTTTTTCTTTTCTTTTCTTTTCTTTTTTTTTGAGACAGGGTTCTCTGTGTATCCTTGACTCTCCTGGAACTACCTCTGTATACCAGGCTGACCTTAAACTCACAGAGATCTGCTTGCCTTTGCCTCTTGAGTGCTGGGATTAAAGGCATGTGCCACTACTGCCAGACTAAAATGAACATTTTTTTGCTAGTATTTCTAAAGAGTAGATTATGTTACATGAATATTAATGGAAAAATTTATATTTGAAAAAGCAACTATATGTAAGTAAGTACCATTGTCATTTAATAGCATTTGAACTTCAACTATGTAATATTTACCAATTTGAAAAATGCTGAAATAAAGAAAATAAAGTTAACAAAACTCTATAGTAGTTAAGGAATCTATCAGGTTGAGCTGAATCCCCAGGGGAGTCTTGGTCCTGGAGGAGATGGGAATGGAGGGGAGGGGCTGGGAGGAAGGTGGGGGCAGGGATGGGAGGGGGGAGGACAGGGGAACCTATGGCTAATATGTAAAATTAAAACACAAATATAATAAAAATATCCCTCAAAAAAAAAAAGAAGAAAAAAGTTTGTAGTGTATCTCTGATTTCAGATATCTGTGTACATTCCAACTCCACTAGCAGCAGTCAGAAGCTCAGTTTTGTGTCTAATGTTTTCTGTAGATACTTTGTGTGGAAACAATTCTACAGTACTGTTTGTTTAATAAACCTTTGCCTCCCGCAGAAAAGTGCCTATTTTAGATTGTTTTTGTGTGTATATGTTTTAACAGTGTGCTATGTATTGAGGTGTTTGTCCATGGCATGGATTTTTAATTTACTTTATGTAATTGGTTATATAGCCAGTTACATAGTGCTCTAAGAACTGATGTTGATAATTACTGTCTCTGAACTTTACCTTACGAATCCTTGCATCACTTCTGTTCTGTTCACTGACTCTAGAATTCACACATAATTTTAACCTTTTTGGTGGAAATAGCAATTTGTGAGACATGCATTTAAATTAATGGGCTACATTATAGTTAAATTTGAAACTTAAGCTGACATTTTTGATTTTAGCTCACCTAATGATTCTCTCTGGGTCAACCTAAACACATTTTATTTGTATTCATTTGAATATAAGTTTTATGTTCTTCAATGTGTTCATAGCACCTAGAATGTTACTTTGTGCACAGAAAATGCTTAAAAATTTGTTTAATGAGTAAGTTTATTGTTTTAATTGTGAAAGACTTGAGGTTTCTATTTATTAATACCAGTTCTTTACTGCTTTTATTATTTTCACTTGTTTATACAAGATCATGAGAGACAACTAAGACACTGCATCATTATGAATGTTGTGCTATAAATATGCCTCTTCTGTTAATATTAACTATATGTGCATGCAGGGCTATTTCTATAGAACTGTTAGCATTACAGTGTTAAGTAGTTGATTTAAGAATTGATTTGATATTAGAAAAGTAGTTTAGGGTAACGAATAATTGGTGAAAGTGCGACTATAAGTTTGAAGACTACTTGTTTTAAAATGTAGGATGCATATTAATGCAGGAAAACGTTAATTCCAGAATGTATGAATTAGACAGAAACAGAAAAATGAAGTAGCATATTTCATTTGAAGTAACAGATTCCATGTTTTTAAGTGCTGAGGTCAATTGTAGCACCTTGTTTATACTCAAGGCACCACTGAGCTACAATTGCAGTTCAAAACTTCTTCTATTGAAAGGAGTAGTTTTGCTTTAAGAAAATTTAAAAAACAGTGTTTCCTAGATTAATATGTTCATTGATAATTTGACTTTCAAATTGAGAAATTTGTTAATAATATTCAGTAAAATCTTACTTGCTTATCCTAGCATGAGGTATTGAAAATAGGACCCTTGTTTAGCTTTTCTCACCATATTTTTATTGTTATGGACCCAGGGATAAGAATAGCTTCTGGTAAGTGTTATATTTATAGTTCTTTGCCACTTTGGGAAAAATTCTGAGTAATAAATAAATATGAAAATACAAATATAATTTCATAGTTACTAGAGTGACCTAATGCTAATAGAATAGATTCAAATATTTTCATTACTTATCCTGGAAATCTTTTATACTCCAACACCTTGAGTGAAAACACTGAAGGCTTTTCAAATCTTGTTACTATAAATACTATATGTTGAAAGGGTGTAGCTTCAATGCTGTAGCTCAGTATCTAGCTTGTTGAAGCTAAGGGAATCCCACAGAGAAATGGAGGATTTTAGCTAAAACCTTGTTTGTGAATATTCACTAGGAAGACGTAGCTACCACCCTCATTTTTGCTTTCATTGCAATATTTTGTAGCCTAGAGACATTTACAAATGAATATAGCTTCTTTTGTGAACTTAAATTAGTTCAGTTTTGTCTTCTTTTTGACACAGGTTTCTGTAGCCAAATTAGCTTTGAACTGGTGATAGTCCTTTGAACTGGTGTTTCAGCCCTTCTAATGCTGGGAGTACAGATGTGATCAACCATACCTGGCTTTAAAAAAATACTTATTTAAGATGGGCAGTGGTGACACAAGCCTTTAATCCCAGCACTTGGGATGCAGAGGCAGGTAGAGGCAGATAGAGCTCTGTGAGTTCAAAGCTAGCTTGGTCTACAGACTGAGTTCTAGGACAGCCAGCTAGGGCTACACAGAGATACCCTATCTCAGAAACCCAATATATATATATTTATCTGATTGTATGTGCATCTATGCACTATATGCATGCAGGAGCCTGCAGATGTCTGATGAAGTCTTGGATCCCCTGGAACTGGGATTACAGACAGATGTGAGGTGCCATGTGGGTTCTGGGGACAAACTTGAGTCCTCTGCAAGAGCAAATGCTCTTAACCACTGGACCATCCTGGATTTTTGTTTTAAAAGTTCATGTTTATTAACTTTTTAAATATCATAGTTTAAAGAAACAGCAAGAATATTTGAAAGACATCTATTAAGTTAACAATTCTTTCTTAGTGAGACTAGTATTGTTTCTACAATACTAGTAGACTACATTTGGGCGTATTTATGTAGTCTAGGTATGCACATAGGCATTAATTCATTGAGCCTGAGTCTCTTCTTTACTACTCTGTGGAAGCAAATCATTGATAACAGAGAACTAATCAAAACAATGCAACTTTCTTTAAAGGTCCTCAAATCAGCACTCTAGACTCTACCCAGTCACTTTACTGGTTTGCAGAAAGAATTGCAAATACCTGTTTGCTTGTTTTGTAAGGTTATTCAAACTATTAAGTGGAGTAGTATGTATAAACTGAGTTTGTCAACAAACTCACTGTATCTGAAGCTGTATATATAAGAGATTTGTATTGATTGATGATAGCAAATAATACGTTTCCTCTGACAGAACAATCGTTCATGTATCTGGCACCCAAAAGACCCCTGTTGTTCATATTGGGGAGAAGTTGCTTTGATAATAAAATAATGTGATACATTCTCCCCTCCCCCCCCAACAAATGGTATGTGTAGTACAGTTAAGCAGTTTTTTTGATGGGAATGTTGCATTGTCTTAATTAGATTTCAACTGGGAAAACCTTTTCAAAGAAAATATTCCCTAATAATGAAATGCTCTGTGGTTCTCAAGGTATTTTTTTTTCTGGTTATGTATTTTGTGTATCTTATTAGTGAGAGAGGTTCTGAATCACAGTTAACAGTGCCAACTCACTGTCATTCCTGAGTGGACCTGAACCTGGTGCTGGTCTTCATTCTCAGATCTCAGTTCCTAGCTGCAGTTCTTTAATACTAGTTCCCTTCTGATCTCTAGGGTTTATATTGACAGTGTTTACTGGAATCTTAACTGTGTAGGTGTAAAAATACTCATCATACTTGAACTTAACTTTGTGAAATGATGCATTACTGTCAACTTCATATACTTAAACATTCTATGGAATTAGTGTACTTTTTGAGGAATACTTTGGCAGTATTTTTTCTTGGATTCATGCTAATGAAGGTCTTCAGTATAATAATTTAGAATTAGGATGATCTGCATTTACTATATATGGTTAGTTACCTACCACTTTTAATGCATAATTGATGAAAATGTTTTTATATACTGTCCAAATGGTTGATAGATGCTTACACTATATTTACTTTCTGTACTAAAGAAAACTGTGGGTATGGAAAGTTAGACTTGCAAAATGGGAGAGAAGGATATCATGGTTCATTTACTGCTTTGGTCTAATTACATTTCCATTTCACTTTTTAGGTAAGCAGAATTTTATATAGTTTCTGTACTGCATTCAAACGTTCTTCCAGACAAGTGGCTGATGTTAAAGATTCAATCATCCCAACCCCGGACAGTGATGTGTTTACCTTTAGTGTCTCCTTGGAGGTCAAAGAAGATGATGGAAAAGGAAACTTTAGGTGAGACTATCTGAGAAGAATAATCTGAAAAGAAAGTTAGCATTGTACCTGGAATACAGTATTGCTAACATGCTTTCTAGACACTAGATCCTGTTTGTATAAAGCTTTAGATAGGTCAGGAAATATTTGGATGGTGAATGATTACAGTTCACTATTCTCACACTTCTCAGATAGTCAAACATGTTTCTTAATGATTAAAAGAATCTGATGCTATAGAACATTAAAATCATAAAAACAGGGCACAGGCTGTAATTTTGTCAGCCATGGAGCATCACTTTTTAAAAAAGTGTTAATTTATTCTCCATTTAATTATTTATTTATTTTTTTTGATTGATTTTGAGATGAGGTCTCATTGTAGCATAGACTGGACTTGAACTCTCTATGTAGCTGAAGCTGGTCTTGAACTCCTGATTTTCCTGAGTCTACTCCTGAGTCCTGGGATTATATGTGTCCCTCCCCATCCCAAACTAGTTAATTTTTCTTTGTTGTATTTGTAGGGAAAAATTTACAGGTATTTATATACAGTTTTTCTCCTTCAAAATAATTTTTCACTAAATTATTTTTTAAAATTAAATCTTTAAAAAGATGTATTTATTTTATGTGTATCATTACTTTGCCTTTGTGTATGTTTGTAAAATGTACATGCCTGGTGCCTGGAGGTCAGAAGGTGGCATTGGATTCTGTAAGACTGGAATTACAGATGGCTGTGAGCAGTCATGTCAGAGTTGAACCCAGGCCTTCTGCAAGAGCAACAAGTGCTCTTAACTGCTTATCCAACCTTCTGTCCTTTTATTGAAATATTCTTCACCAAAATTATTTTTAGTGGTTGCTGTTAGCATACCATATGGTTTGGCCATCATTTAACCACTTCCTTCTATTATACATTAACATTTTTTTTTCCAGTTCAAAAGTGGGCAATTAATAGGAAGTGGCTATCTATAATCACCTATATACCTTAACAGTGTATTTAATTTTTTAGTTTTTACCTTTTTTTTTTTTTTTTTACTTAGTTTTTCAAGACAGGGTTTCTCTGTGTAGTTTTTGGTGCCTGTCCTGGATCTCGCTTTGTAGATCAGGCTGGTCTCGAACTCACAGAGTTCCTCCTGGCTCGGCCTCTCGAGTGCTGGGATTAAAGGCGTGTGCCATGGCTGCTGGGCCTATTTTTTACTTTTTGAGACAGTGTCTCACTCCATAGCCCTTGAACTTGAACTCGTAGAGATCAGCCAGGCCCTGCCTCCCAAGTGCTGGGATTAAAGAGAGACGACCACACTCTGCCTTTAGTGTCTTTAATTATAACAATAATTTCTAGCTAGTTTATTTGTATTTTTGCCAGTAAAAAAGTGAATGTCAGATTGAATAAGTTGCTGGAAGTGTTTTTTTTTTTTTCTGAGAAGACAACCTGTATTTTAAGTTTTATTTGTTCATCATGAGAATATCTACTTTATCTTTTATTAGACTTTGATTAATTAACTTGCTATATATGATCTGTATCTTTTTGTCCACCTTTTATTTATATTTACTTAGATACATAGTCTTAAATTTTTGATGTTTAGAAGAGTAAGGTGTTCCTTACTGGTATTTTCTTGGTTTAATTATGGTACAAGTGCTTATAACTATCCAGCAAATGAACCAGAATGTGACAATCTTTAAAAATTAAATAAGCAGTATTTGAAAATTTGTTATAATTTAAAAGCTGAATTTGAAATTATACTGTGTTTTCATAATTTTAGATACTACATTTAACCCTGATTGAAAGATAAAAATATAAGGCTCTTATAGTCCATGTTCAAACTTTCTAGAAGTTTTATATTACTGGTTATAAATTTTTTTTATTTATTTATTTTTTCTGAGACAGGGTTTCTCTGTAGCTTTGGAGCCTGTCCTGGAACTTGCTTTGTAGACCAGGCTGGCCTCGAACTCACAGAGATCCACCTGCCTCTGCCTCCCAAGTGCTGGGATTACAGGCGTGCGCCACCATTGCCTGGCTCTGGTTATAAAATTTATTGTTTTCTGCTTATAGTGAGGAGATTCAGCATGACTTAAGAATATAGTATTCTTGCTGGGTGATGATGGTGCACACTTGTAATCCCAACATTTGTGAGGCAGAAGCGGGCATAATTCTGAGTTCAAGGCCAGCCTCATTTATACAGTGAGTTTCAGGACAGCCAGGGCTATACAGAGAAACCCTGTCTGGAGATACAAACAAACAAACCAACAAAAAATATATAGTGTTCTTGTCTTAATACTTCGTTGTTTTATTCTCATTTTAAAATGTATTATTTTATTCTACTGTTATATTGCTAATTTTTTCTTTTTGAATATTTCAGTCCTGTTCCTAAGGATAGAGAGAAATTTTATTTCAAAATAAAGCAAGGAATAGAGAAGAAGGTTGTGATTACAGTTCAGCAACTTTCTAACAAAGAATTAGCTATTGAGAGGTAAGCAGCTTGTTCTTATGTCCTAGCTCTTACTGGGATTACCATTGTTAATGTGTTTCAGATGCCTGGTACTGAATCTCAGCTGTACTGCTCACTCTGCTTTTCAGTGTATCTTATTTCTAACTGTCCCGCCCCTCCCACCTCACCCTCCCTCTTACCTTCTGCTGCCCTAAATAGCCCCTCTTACTCTTTAATCCCTTTTTGTTCATATCCTTTTCTTTTTGTTAACACTTATTTACATTGAGGAAAATAAGTTATTTTTTATTTTCTATATTTTAAAGCTTCTGAAATTTCAGTAACTTAATGGAAAAATGTGTATGTATCCATTCATAGGAATGCTTTTAAGTAAATAAATGTTTTAGAGGGCCAAAAAATTGTATATAAAGTAACTAACATAATCATTCCTCTTAAAATTTCATTTTAGATGGCAATTATTATTTATAATGTAATATAGTTTTAGTGGTTGACCAAAAACAAAGAGAAAAATGGGACAAAAATATGAATAGAGAAATTGCTGGAAAGTTATTCAGATGGTTAGCAAACACATCTAAAGTCTCAGTTTACAAATAAATAAGATGCAAATTAAAGGAACCATGTAATAGCCAATTACAATATGAAGTAAAGGTGAGGATAGGATAAAAAGATATTCTTATTTTGTTAATGGGATTATCAGGTGTTGTATACACTCAAAAAACCAAACCAAGCCAGGCAGTGGTTGCATTGGTTGCATACTCCTTTAATCACAGCACTTGGGAGGCAGAGCCAGGTGGATCACCGAGTTTAAGGCCAGCCTGGTGTATAGAGTGAGTTCCAAGACAGCCAAGGGTACACAGAGAAATCCTGTTTTGAAGAAAAAAAATGAATGAACCAATCAACCAACCAACCAACCAACTAACCAACCAAACAAAACAAAGCAAAGCAAAACAAAACACCCCCCAAACCCTACAGTGAAACAAAAGCAAAAAACAAACAAACAAACAAACAAAAAACCAAACCAATCTGGTAACACAGTGATAAAAAAGACCTATAGTTGGATATAGGGAACTTATAGTATTGAGTACCACTGTCCACAGATATATATTTGTTTGATGTGTGTGCGTGTCTGTGTGTGTGTCTGTGTACATGTGCATATGTGTTTGTGTGTGTGGAGGTCACAGTCTCAGATGTTGTTCTTCCTCAGGTGTTGTTTACCTTTGTTTTTGAGACAGGGTCTCTCATTGGCCTGGGCTGTTGGTTATGCTAGGATAGCTGACCAGTGAGCCCTAAGGATCTGCCTCTCTCCATCTCCCCAGCCTTTGTATTACTGGTAGACATTACCACACTTTTTTTTTTTTTTTTTTTTTTTTTTTCCAAGACAGGGTTTCTCTGTGTCATTTTGTTGCCTGTCCTGGATCTTGCTCTGTAGACCAGGCTGGCCTCGAACTTGCAGAGATCCTCCAGGTTGTACTTCCTGAGTGCTGGGATTAAAGGCATGCATCATCACTGCCCGGTTCCACACTTTCTGTTTTTTAATAGAGAGGGAGAACAAGGAAAAAGAGACCATGATAAATGAAGACCCCATGGGAAATGGAAGAAGCAAAGTGCTAGAGAGGTTCCCAGAAATCCACAAAGATACCTCCACAATAGACTACTGGCAATGGTTGAGAGAAAGCCTGAACTGACCTACTCTGGTGATCAGATGGACAAACACCCTAACTGTCATGGTAGAACTCTTATCCAATGACTGATGGAAGCAGATGCAGAGATCCATGCATGCCCAGGCCCCAAGTGGAGCTCTGGGAGTCCAATTGGCTAGAAAGAGGAGGGTTTGTATTAGTGAGAATTGTTGAGACCATGATTGGAAAAAGCATAGGGACAAATAGCCAAACTAGTGGAAACACATGAACTATGAACTAATAGCTGAGGAGCCCCCAACTTGATCAGGCCCTCTGGATAAGTGAGACAGTTGATTAGCTTGAACTGTTTTGGAGGCTCCCAGGCAATGGGACTGGGACCTGTCCTTAGTGCATGAGCTGGCTGTTGGAACCTGGGGCCTATGCAGGGACACTTTGCTCAGCCTGGGTGAAGGGAGGAGGGGACTGGACCTGCCTGTACTGAATCTACCAGGCTGAGCTGAATCCCCAGGGGAGTCTTTGCCTTGGAGGAGATGAGAATGGAGTGGGCTGGGGTGAGGATGGAGGGGGCAGGAGGAGGGAAGACAGTGTAATCTGTGGCTGATATGTAAAATTAAAATTATGAAATAAAACAAAATAAATAAAAATTTTTAAATGATTTATTTTTATTTCATATGCACTAGTGTTTAGCTTGCATGTATATCTATATAAGGGTGTTGGATCCTCTGGAACTGGAGCTTCAGACAGTTGTGAACTGCCATGTGGATGCTGGGAATTGAACCCAGGTCCTCTGGAAGAGCCATTTCTCTAGCCCCTCCCCCCCAATTGAATTTTAACCTTGTTTTGGGGCTCAAACTCAGGTCTCATATATGTGCTGTAAGCACTTTACTGACTAAGCTATCTCCCCAGTTCCAAGGATATGGATATATGTTATTATATATATTAATAACATTAATATATTAAACATTTTTTATTCATATGAGTATTGTGTCTGCCTTTACGTCCTTGCACTACATATGGCAGTGCCCAAAGAAGCCAGAAGAAAGCATCAGATCTCCTGGAGCTTTAGTTAAAAGAGGTTGTGAGACACTACGTAAGTCCTGGGAACTGAATCCAGGTCCTACTGCTAAGTGATCTCTCCACCTCCAACGATATATATTTAAAACATGGCTATTAATAAAATTGTTTGCAGTGGCAAAACTTGAAAGGTCTAATGTAGTCTCAAAGAGTGGGAAATCAGAGATGATCAGGAGAAAGAAAATTCTGTTCATCAAGAATATACACTAGGACTATTCCCTCAGTTTCCCCTTCTCATTCTCTACACTGGGATGAGGGTAGAGAGTAGTAGAGGAGCTGGATTTTGGCACTCTAACCACCTCTGTTCTAAATCTTAGAAAAGGTGTCTGGTCACAGTTATTTGCAGCTTTTCTCTCGAAGGGACTTAGCTCCATTTTATTCCCATCTTTGTAGCCTGTCACTAATTTCAGGTAACAGAAAAATGTCTATTTCTCATTTTGATACATGGATTTGTATGTTTTTTAATTGTTTAGTTTGGCCAGCTATAAAAATGTGTTTCAGCAATTTTAATGCATATGATTTCATATTTAACATCTTTGATATTGTATATGTTTTACAGTTGGTAGCATTTTATATTTGTCACCCTTTGGTTGTGATATTACAAAATAGCGATGAGTCTTAAAATTGATGAAAAATAGCTGGAGAAAAAGTACTTTAATATTTAGCATTATAACCCTAAAAGAATATGATATGAATTTATATGTAGCAGCCTTTAATTAAAATTTTTTGGATGAGCATTAGATACAGAAGATACTCATTTGAAAGTAAGTTCAAACTTAGAGAATAATAAAAAAAAAGAAAGTACCTGCAGAGACATTTAAACTTTGTAGTCAGATTTACATATTGGTAGAAAACCATTTGCTTTTTACCTCCTCCTTTCTTTTTTTCCTCTCTTCTCTTAATTCTTCCCATGCACCCATGTACACACGCACACATACACACACATACATACACACACATACACACACACACATACACACACACACACACACACATACACACACATACACACACACACACACACACACACACTTGTTTTTTTCTGACAGACTTGGACTAAGTTACATATAATATAGCCTTATATCTCTAAATATTTAAAATTGCATTTCTCAGAATGCAGGTATCTGTTACATACATAATCCTAGTATGCTTGTCAGCTTCAATGAATTTAGCATTCATATAGTACTTCTTATATCATCTACCACTTGTTGTCTGATTTTAACATTTAACACAGTAGTATCCTATTTTCCAGTTTGGGATTAATTCTAGGTCTGATGTTGCATTGAGTTGCCATATGTCTTGGACTTTCTTTAATCTGGACATTTACACAGCCTTTCACTATCTTTAACACGTGAAATAACTGAAGAATATATCCATTTACTCCCTCATCCCTTTTTGAGCCTGGGTCTCTTTAATCAAAGCTGGTCTTGAACTCACTGTGTATCAGATGACCTTCAACTCCTGATTCTATGGCCGTAATCTTCAAATTTGGTACTATAGGCAAATGACAACAATTCTGGCTTCCTTTACCTATTTGGTGTTGGGAATTGACCCCAGGGCACCATGTGTGCTAAGCAAGTATTTTGCTACTGAGATATAGTCCAGGCTCCCCTCATTTTTTAAAATTAAAATATTTAATTATTAAATTTATTTCTTTATTGTGTGTGTCTATGCATGTGTGCACTCACGCACATGTATATTTGTGTACTTGAGCGTGCCATAGTGTGTGTGGGTCAGCTTGACTTGGTTCTCTTCTTCCACATGTGGCACCCAGGGATTGAACTCAGGGCAGTTGGTGACAAACACTTCTATCCTTAAGCCTTCATACTTGAGCTTCCCTCTTAATATAACATTGTTTATTTTGGGTTTGCCTAATACTTCCTTCTGATCTGAATCAGACTGTATATGAGTGATACTGTGTGCTTCTCTAAGTACTACGTGTGGAGTTGATAGTGAGCTGTTCTTTGCTGGTCATGGGAATTTTGATTCCAGTCAAGATGTCTGATTTCTTCACTTACTTTTCCCCACTTCTAACTTGTAGCAGTCTGTAAAGGGACATTTTAAGACTTCAAAACAAAACAATCCCCAAACCAACCCAACCAACCAAAAAAACCACAAACACCCCTCCCAACCATCCCCCAAACTCCCAAACACTGCTACTCATTAAATTGTTTTCTTTGACTTAGATTCATTTATGACTCTTTTCTGTTTTAGTCAGCTTGAATATTACCTTGATGAATATGTTTGGAATAGTTGAGTGCCTAATTTTCTTTACTAACTTGGTTAAACATTTACATATACATTTTAAAAGAGATAGAAAATAATTTATGAATGTTACTTTTGACTATTAAATTCATAAAGTAATTTTATTCACTCTCCTCAGAAACGTTCAGTGTCAGTGTCTTTGTCATCTCATAGGCAACTTAGAGCACAAGCATTTTTTCCTAGAGCATATCATCTCAACTTTTGCTGCTTGAATTACTTGAGAGAAACCTTTCGTGTTACTATGTTATTATCAGTAGATACTTTCCAAAGATATTTATCCATGTCAGGATAGTTGTTTTTAAAAGTAATTGTATATATTACCACCTAATATATTGCTTTTATTCTATTTCTTTTTCTTCTTCCTCCTCTTTTTGTGATAGAGATTGAAGCCAGAACCTTGCAAAATGCTAGACAAGTACTACCCATGAACTGTATTTCCAGCCCCCCATTATTTATTTATTTAATTTTGAGGCAGGACCCCATGTACCCCACACTGAGTGTGAACTCTGTACATAATTAAACATGACCTTGAACTTATTGATCTTCCTGCCTCCACCTCAATAAGTTCTGGGATTACTGGCAGGTGGCACTATGCTATCTCTTCATTATTTTTTTAAATTAAAATTTATTTTGATTTGTTATGTGTATGAGTGTTTTACCTGCATGCATGTATATGCACCATGTGTGTATGGTGCCACAGCTGAAGGTATCTGAGCCACCTGGAATTGAAGCTGCAGAAGGTTGTGAGCTGTCATGTGGGAATTGAATCCAGGGCCTTTGGAAGATCATCCAGTGTTCTTAAATGCTGAGCCATCTCTCTAGATCCCCCATTTTTTAGATTTACTTACTTTTATTTTATTTATATGAGTGTTTTACCTTCATGTATGTCTTTGTACCTTGTCCATGCAGTACTTGAGGATGCCAGAAGAGGGTACTGGATCTGTTTGGAACTGGAGTTACTTATACTTGTTAGTGGCTGTGTGGGTGCTGGGGATTGAACCCACATACTCTGGAAGAGCAGTTAATTCTCATAACCATTGAGCCATCTCTCCAGGCCTCTATTTCCTCTTATACTGATAAAGAGAAGTTGTATATGTTAGATACTGTACAAATTTTATCACAGAATGATTATATTATATTATTTTACTATAGCAATAACTTTTATTAGTGTGTATTATGTGTATAACATTTCATTCATTTATACAGTGTACTTCTACCATATTCCCTCTCTGTTCCCTTTTCCTGCTGCCCTCTCATCTTGTTTTCTCCCCTTCTTCCAAATGGTTCCTGTTCTACTTTCATGCCACTCCCACTATAGATTACGTTTTCCTAATGATGACATATTTTTTATGGTTGAATAAGACTCCATTATGTACATTTTATTTATCCATTCATCCATTACAGGCACCTAGGCTTTTTCTATGATGTGGTTATTAGGATTAGTGCTGCAGTAGGCATGAGTATGCAGGCTTCTCTATCGTGTCCTTCATTTCTTTCCAATTCTACACTAGAGTGGAGCAATAAGAGCAGATGGGAGTTCTGTTTCCAGTTTTGTGAGGCACTGCCATAGTGATCACCATAATGGCCGCACTAATTTGCATCCTCAAATGTGAATGAGGAATTTACACCTCAACCCTCTCATCCTTGCTAGCATTGTTTGTGTTCTTGATGCTAGCCATTTATTTTAGCTGGAGCAAGATGGAATCTCAGTGTAGTTTTCGTTTGTATTTGCTTGATAACTTAAAGGATGCTGGTCTTTTTTTTTTCATGGATTTATCGGTCATTTGTACTTCCTTTGAGGATAATTCAATCAATGCATTTGATCATTCATTGATTGGATTATTTGTTCTGTTTTTTAAGTTTTAATTTTTATATGTTTTGAAAAATAATCACTTAACAGATGGATAGCTGGTAAAACTTAGTTCCATTCTGTGGGTGTCTCTTCATGCCAATGCTTGTCACTATTGCAGAATCTTTTTAATGTGTGCAGTCTCATTAGTTAATTCTTGCTATTATATTCTGGTCTATTAGAGTTCTGTTTGAGAAAGTCATTGCCCATCCTCACATCTAGAAATGTTTTCTGCATGTTTTTTTTTTTTAATAGCTCAAAATTATACGGTCTTTGATCCATTTTTGAATTGATTTTTCTATTAGGTGAGATCTTGATGATAATCTCATACTTTTAACTATGGGTTATATTTAGCAATGGTTAATAAATCCATGCTAAATTATTTGGTTCCTTTTTCATTTGGTTTCTTTTTGGTAGCTAATCTTTGTAGTATGCAAATGGGAATTGGTTTGGGATTGCTTTAGGTTTGCCCAAACAGTGCTTCCTTTGACAGAGTTAAATATCTGTGATATGGGAGATTTTGTAAATACTTAGTTTAATCTATTTTGAAAAGAAACAAACCTTGCTATTAAATGTATTTAATGCCTTTATATCACAAACTGTAAATGGTAGAATTGAATTATCCAGTAGATGGCAGTCTCATCAAGAGAATTCTTAACACTTTTTAGTCTTTACTACACAGCTACTAACAAAGTTACTTTGTAGTAGAAAGACAGTTGATGTGAAAGAATATACTTTAGATTACATAATTTGAGCATGTCTTGTCAAGGAGAAAATAAAATTTATTTAAAAATAAATATATAAAAAATAAAAATATAAAATTTCCATCACACCTCAAAGTTGAAAGAATAATATATTGAACCCTAGGTACACTCAGCACCTATCTGGAATTCTGATTATTAAGTTTTTTGAAAGACTTCAGTTTTTATTAGGAAACAAGTTACTAATTTATTTCTTTGCACTCAAGGGCACCTCATATATTGATATTTCATATATTGATATTGATATTCTGCAGTTGTCTCTCTCAATCCTTATCAGAAAGTACTATGTTTATATCAGCTTTTAGAAGAGTGCTTGAAATAAAGAATTTTAGAGTTAGTTACCCTTATTTAACACTTTTTCCTCTGAGCACTGTTCTAGGCACTGTGACCTATGAATGTAGGTACTACTATGTTGTCTCACAGTTGAGGACAGTGAGGTATGGAGGTTTAATACCTTATCTGTGGTCAGATAATTTTGAGTTGAGTCTGTCTACTACTATAATTCATATTTCTACTTTTCCACATCTGTTTACAAATTCAGATAAATGAATGTTTAAATTTTATTGCCTTAAACGTATTGCAAATAAAATACTGTATTTAAGAGATATGAGAACTGCTCCCTGTCTCAAGAATTTCTACTATTTTTTACTTTTCTGACTTACCCATGTTAGATACGAAATTTAAAGCTTTAAGAACTGTCCGGCGGTGGTGGCACAAGCCTTTAATCCCAGCAGTAGGAGGCAGATGCAGGTGGATCTTTGTGAGTTCAAGGCCAGCCTGGTCTACAGAGCCAGATCCAGGAAAGGTGCAAAGCTACACAGAGAAACTTTGTCTCGAAAAACAAAACAAGCAAACAAAGAACTGGACACAAGATAGAGAACACAAATAGTAATTGTTACATTTGTACTTAGTTTTTGATAGCCATGAGACAGTTCAATTGTTTTGACAGCACGGGAGAAAGAAAGATGCTATTATGATTACTACAATTGTGTATATGATGGAGCAGAGGCTTAACCTGGCCAGAAACTAGAGCCAGAACTTAACTGAGGCCATCTGGTTTCTGAGTATTGTATTAAGGATGGAATGTAATAAGATCTTGATTATATAGTAGGCTTAAAATTAATTGAAGAAATGAGAAAGATAACTAAATTGGTCATCTTTTGGTGAATTTCAGAACGAACTGAAAGTGAGACCATAAATGTTGGGGCACTCAAATAATTTTTGAGTGATTTCAAATCTACCATGCTCTGAGAGAAAAGCTAAGTGATTTATGGAACAGAAAACTAACAGTAACAACTGAGACAGGAAAAGCAAGGTGATTGTTGACTTCTATGAGGTACTGAAGAGCTGCATGTTAAAATACCTTGTCAGTTATCAGGTCAAGCTCTTCCATTGCTTCCAAAGCAGAAATGATCATTTCTGTTCATGATCAGCTGACCTTTCCTCAGGTTTAAGTATTACCATGTGTAGAAATATGATGGCATGTTTTCCTGGACTCTTCATATTTCTGGGGATTTCAAAGACTGTATTTATCATTTAAAAATATTATTATTAATGTACTAAGATATAGTATTATTATGATATATTATAATAATATTATATAAAATAATATGTACTATATTATGAAATACTATTGTAAAATGAATTGTTAGGTCTTATTAATAAAAACAAACCCGGAGCCAGGTATTGGGGTGAACGCTGGAAGATCAGCAAGACAGAAAAGTCTACAGCTAACTTCACCTCACCAACTTCTCAGCCGATCCTGTTTCCTGAAACTGGAAGCCTCTGAGTCCTCATCTGGAATGGATCTCAGCTGAACTGCTGCTAAAAGCCTAAAAGCTTAACCAGGCTCTAGTTCCTGGTCCTCACACCTTATCTACCTTTCTGCTTCCTGCCATCACTTCCTGGGATTAAAGGCCTGAGTCACCAGGCCTGGCTGTTTCCAGTGTGAACTCACAGAGATCCAGATGGATCTCTGCTTTCAGAATGTTAGGATTAAAGGTGTGTGTGCTACAGTTTTCTGGCCTCTATCTAGTGGCTGTTCTCTTCTCTGACCCCAGATAAGATTATTAGGGTGCACACCATTTTGGGAGACACAATATCGCCACATATGATAATCATTATAGTGTTAATTATCACCCACTTGGTTGCTTTGAGTAGATTTTTCAGTTTATGCTCCATGATCAAAAAATGAGAAGAGTTTTTTTCCCCCATATTAGTTTTTGAAGAGTTGTTTTTTGTTAAGCATTACTCTGTATTTTGCATGAAACAGTTCAGACAAACAGTGCTCCATACATTAGTAGATGGGATGCTTTATAATTTCCTAACAACAAGAAGTGTCTAATGATGGTAATTTTAGGCTATGTGGAAGGGTATTTGGAAAGAAAATTTAATTCAGAATATTACTACACCATTCTGTTTCCAGAGTTATCTTATTGTTTGGTGTGCTAGCTAAAATGAATTAATGCTTCAGCAGCCTGAGTACAATGATTAGCTTTGCTGCAAGCTCACCATTCAGTTTGCACTAAGAACTGACATTGCTAGAAAAGAAGGATTTATCTGAGTTACTTTTTAAAATTAATATTTAACTTACCATTTTGAGAAAGTACATATAATGGGAGTACTGGGATATTTCTGTACATGTATAAATTTTGTATCATAATGCCCATCCACCTTTGTTCTATCTAGCACCTTTCCCATCTCTGTTGTTTTGTATTAGTGAGTCTATATTCCCATTGCATCCCTAATAAATTGAGGTAGAGACTTTTGTGGACTCTTGTATCACATCTACCTTATTTTTTGTGATGTGGTCTGTCACTGAATCTGAACCTCTTGAGTTTGGCTAGGTGGACTGAGCGGTGATCCAGTTTGTCTCTACCACTGGGGATTACCCTCCAGCACTGGGATTACAGATAGGCTGTCATATTTAGTTTTTACAACTGAGGTTCTCAATGCTTGCATGGCAGGCATTTTGCACTATCTCCCTAACTCTGTCTTGTCCCCCCCCCCCCTTTTTCTTTTCCTTTTTTTCTTTTTTTTTTTTTTTTTTTTTTCGAGACAGGATTTCTCTGTGTAGCTTTGGTGCCTGTCCTGGAACTCACTCTGTAGCCCAGGCTGGCCTGGGACTCACAGAGGTCCTCCTGCCTCTGCCTCCTGAGTGCTGGGTTTAAAGGCATGCGCCACCACCACCTGGCTCTTTCTTTTTTTAAAGACAGGGTCTTTCACCAATCTCAGACTTGCTGATTAGCGTGGCAGGATGGCTACAAGATATTTGCCAGTCTATATTTCCTAACTCTAGGGTTATATGTTTGAGTAACCATGCTACACACACACACATGTATGCATGCATGTTGAACACAGGTCTTCATTCTTGCACAGAAAGTATTTCACCCACTGAGTTATTTTCCTAGCTTTTGTATTTCATTTTTAATGGTAGAGTAATATTCCATGTGTAAATATGCCACATTTTCTTCACTCGTTCATTGAAGCGCATCTGGATTGGTTAGTTCCTTAGTCTTGGCTATTGTTAATAGTGTTACAATAATATGGAGGTGAGAGAGCATTTTTAGTATAAAGATGTAATCTTCTTTGGCTATTCATTCATACTCTCCAAAACCTTCTCTCTTATATCTTCATTGATGGAACTGTGGGACTATATGGTAATTCTATGACAATTGTACTAATTAATATATATGTCTGTATATATGTATATGTACATATATAGTAAACAATTATACATATTTAAATAAATATATGAGTTCCCATGTGCCTACATCCTCACTAGGATTTGTTATTTTGTTAATTACTTTTTCATTAGCATGTATTAATTGTACAAAATAATAAGATTCCTTGTCTTGTTTTAGAAATGCATGTGTAGTGTGTTTTAAAAAATACTTTTATTTTTCAGTCTCCTTATCCAGTCAGCCTCCCAGCCCTCCTTCCCCTCTGGTTCTCAGATAGTCCTCTATTACTTTGATTTCTTATTCTTACTTTCAGTTTATAGTCTACATATGAGAATATGCTATGTTTATATTTTTTATTATATTTTATTAATTATTTGTGTGTATGCATACATAGGCACATGCCTTGCCACAGTGCATGTATGGAGGTCAGAGAACAACCTGTGGGGAGTTCAATCTCTCCTTTTACTCTATGGGTTCCAGGGTTTGAACTCATATTGTTTGTTTGTGTGGCAAACACCTTTACTCACTGAG
Source organism: Onychomys torridus (assembly GCF_903995425.1). Taxonomy (NCBI): domain Eukaryota; kingdom Metazoa; phylum Chordata; class Mammalia; order Rodentia; family Cricetidae; genus Onychomys; species Onychomys torridus. The sequence goes on from NC_050453.1 coordinate 33,800,713, forward strand.
CCAACTTGCCAACCTCTGTATTTGTCTCTCTAACTCTGGCTTATTCACCGTAACATTTGTTATTTTGCTATATGGCACACTTTCATTTATCATTGTGCTTGAATAAAACTATAGTATGTATATGTGCCATATTTTCTCTTTAAATTTTTTTTTTTTCGAGACAGGGTTTCTCTGTGTAGCTTTGCGCCTTTCCTGGAACTCACTTGGTAGCCCAGGCTGGCCTCGAACTCACAGAGATCTGCCTGGCTCTGCCTCCCTATATTGGTGAAACTATTAAAGCCACTCCACATAGTTAAAAGGGAGGTTTATTTTGTGGGGTAACTTACAAATGAAGGGATAGGTTGTAGGGTCTGGTAAAGGTATGGCGCAGTCTGGCGGTGTTCTCTGGAGAACTCTGCCGTCCAGCGTCCCAGAACCAGGAGAGAGACCTCCTCTCGGTCCTGGATCTTCTGCTTCCTCCTCCGCCCCACCTTGTGGGCGTGACCATTACAGAAGCCTCAATGGGGGTTGGAACTTCCAGGCCAGTGCTGGGATGGCTATCTACTACATCTCCCCCTTTTGTCTAAATAAGAAAGTTCTAATCTGAGTGCTAGGATTAAAGGCGTGTGCCACCACCGCCCAGGCTAAAATTTTTTAATAACTTAATTTAAATTAATCAATTATTTATTTGATATTCATTGGTGTTTTGCCCACATATATCTGTGTGAAGGTGTTGGATCCTCTGCAACTGGAGTTAAGAGACAGTTGTGAGCTGCCATGTGGTTCCTGGGAATTAAATCCGGGTCCCCTGGAAGGGCAGACTAGTGTTCTTAACCACTGAGCCATTGCTCTAGCCCCTATACTGCCTTCATTCATCCATCAGTGGACACATAGGCTGATTTTATAATTGGTTATAGTGAATAATAGACCTGAATGTGCAGCTATCTCTAGTGTGTGTTGATTTAGGATTTTTTTTTTCTGTAAATACTCAGGAGTGGTATAGTTGGATTAGATAATAGTTTAATTTTTAGTAGTTTGAGTAGTCTCCATGCTGATTTGCATAGTGGCTGTACTAATTTGAATTCCCACAACAGATTCTGAGAGTTATTTATCCCTCTGCATTCTTCCTAGCATTTGTTGTTTGATTTCTTCATAATAACCATCTGGCTAGAGTGAGATGGAATCTCAATTTATTGTAGATTTGCACTTCTGTAATAGCTAAGTGTGTTGATCTTTTTCTCATGTAATTATTGATTATTTGCACTGCTTACTTCGTTTTCCAATTTATTGATTGGGTTATTTTCCATTTTTAGGTGCTTGATTTTTTTTTTTTTTGGTGTTGTTTATATATTCTGTATATTTTTTTCTGGCAGATGAACATCTGGCAAAGGTCTTTTTACAACTTGTAGGCAGTCTCTTTATGCTGGTAATTATTTCCTTTGCTATGCAGAAACCGTTTAAATTTAATTTTGATGTCTCATGTACAGTCCATGCTTTTAGGTGTCAAGCTGTTAGAGTCATATTCAGAAATTTTTGCCTCTAACTATACCACTTTTTTGTTTGTATTTGTGGAACACATTATTTCACTTTTTGTAGCTGCCTAGTTTGGAACTCATTATGTAGACCAGGATAGTCTTAAGCTCACTGCAGTTCTCTTGTCTCAGCCTTCTGAATGCTGGGATTATAGGCATCTTCCTTTGTGCCCAGATGTATGTCTACATTTTCACTTCGTTTTTGTGGGGTTTTTTTTTGTTTTGTTTTTTTTTTTCAGTGCAAGCTTCAAGCTTTCAAATCTTACATTTAAGGCCCTTGATCCATTTTGACTTGTGTAACTTCTGATTTATAATTTTAGTTAATAGTCTGGGGCAGTCATACATTTTAAATTTTAAAAAATTTATTGAGACTTGTTTGGTAACCTGATATATGGTCAATCCAGGAGAATGTTTCATGTGATGATAAAAAAAATGTATATTCAGCAGCTATTGGATGAAATATTTTCATATGTCTTCATTAAGTTTACATGTTTGCTTGTTAAATTTCTGTTTAGCTCATCTGAGTATGTAGAAAAGTGGGAGCCAAAGTCTGGCACATATGCTGTACTTGAGTATCTCTCTTCCTTTGTATTTAATTGTTCTTGCTTTATGTATTTGGAAGGTTTCATGTTTGGAAAATATGAGTTTATACTTGTTGCATCTTGTTGAACTGTACCTTTTATTAATAAATAACAAGCTTCATTATCTGTTCACATTTCCTTAATGTTTATCTGATATTGTTGCTATTCCTGCTCATGTTTTCTATTTTCATTAGCATGATTTTTTCCTAGCTCTTTACTCTTAACCTGTGCTTACCTTTAGCTATAGCTGGTAGGCAGCATGTAGTTCAGTGGTTTCTTTTTCCTCTTTAAAAATTCATTCAGCCTATTTCTTTTGGTTGGTGAATTTAATCTACTCTTGTTCTATGTTGTTCATAAGTATAACATTTCTTTCATGTTGATAACATTCTGTTTGTTTTGTAAAATTTTGTTCCTTCCATTTTTTTTTAGTATTTTTTGTGATTAGGTAGTTTTCTGATTTCCATTCAATTCACTTTCCTTTTTTAGATGTATCTGTTGTTCTAGTGAATTTTATCCATTTGTTGGGTTGAATGATATTATTCACCATTTCGTTTCTGGTGTTGGATTCCCTAAAGTATTTCTTACCATACTGTTCTGGTGGTAATAAATTCCTTTTATTTTTTGCTTGTCTGTGGATTTCCTTTAGTTTTAAAGATAATTTTGTTTGGTGTAGTATTTTTTTTTCCTTATGTAGTCCGACTCTTACCTTTCCATCTTCTGACTTGTATTTCTTTCTTCTCCCCTCCCCCTCCAGAGCTGAGGACTGAACCCAGGGCCTTGCACTTGCTAGGAAGGCACTTTACCACTGAGCTAAATCCCCAATCCCCTGATTTGGGTTTCTATTAATAAATATGCATTAAATTTGATGGACCTTCCATTAGATGTAACTTGATATTTTTCTTTTGTTTTTAGGATTGTAACTTTGTTTGATATTTGAATATAGTATATGTCTTTATGAAGCTCTATTTTTCTATTTTAGTTGCATCTGGCTGAGGTTATTTGTGCTTCTTGGATGTTTATGCCTAAATTTGATGATTGAGAAATTTTCATCCATTATTTTGTGAAACTTTTTTATTGCCCTGTCCCTTCTATTCATCTTCTGGAATCATCAGGATCCATAATTATGATCTGGCAGTGTGTTGCATTAATTTTTCATTAGTTTTTTTTTCCATATCCTGCAGTACCTTTCTAATTTCTTTGTGTTATTTGTCTAAATTCTCTTACATCTCACTGAGTTTCTTTGGTAGCATTATTTTTCATTTATTTCAGATTTCTTTTAAATTAGGATCTATTCCTGTGTAATTGTTGTTTTCCTTTATAGGTGCCATGTTTTCTTATTTCTTTTGTTCTTATGGTTGTCACCTGTGCATTTGATATGATGTTCATTGTTTCCAATTTATGAACTAGATTCCTAGAATTACAGAGCATGGATAGTTCTTCATACTCACTAGGAGCAAAGTTGAGTAACCAGCTGCCATGCCAAGGTTAAGGGGTGTTATGAGACCTTCCCTAGACCCTTTCCAGTCTATGTTTATTGGGACTGTGACCTCTGGTTCTTCCCTTTATAGAGTTGGGACTCCATCAGAACCCCTTAGGTCCCTATACTCAGACATAGGTAAGTCAGGGGTCTTGTGGCAGTGTCTACAATCCTCATTGGAAATAAGTGTCATGGCTGCTACTTCAGAGACAAGATTCAGGAGGGGTTTTCCCAACCTGGGTCCTCACAAGTGTAAAGGTGGGATATTTTAGAATCTAAGTCACACTAAGGAGTTGCGGGAAGCAGGTGGCCCTTGAGCAGGTTGGTTGGGACTTTACCCTGATTTGGCTGTGCAAGTTATGATTGATAGAGAGGAGAGAAGTGAAGACTCCAAAAGTCCAATTTTAGGTAGTAGTGTACTTCACTTTCCTTTGAATTGCTAACCACTCTTGCTACTGCATAAAAATTTCAGTATATCTGTATCATAGTTTTTCCTCTAGACTGAGGCTGTCTGTCCTTGAAATTGCTCACTGAACTAGTATGGGGAAGCCTTTGGGACCCAAGGATAGAATGCAGCGGATTCTACTGAAAGCTTAGACAGTAGGATCCTTCCTAAGACATCTGCCCATTACAGCACAATATGAGAATGTTTGGGATGGAGACCTTTAGTACCAGCTTGCTATGAAGAACCCAGGTCTTTATTTTGTATGTTTACAAGGTACCTGATTCTGTTCTTGTGAATATTGATCATATACACTCTATCCCCTTAAAGTAGCACTTGGTGGGGAGTTTCTTCCCTTCCTACAGAGCTGTGTAGCTCTCAGTGATGGAGTATGTTTCTCTTATTATTTTAATATCTATATTTTGAATTTCATCTGGTTACCTGCCCTTATTGTTTCAGTCCAGCCCTTTCCGACACCCACGAATTGGACGTGCAGCTATGCATCTAAATAAAGCAGGAAAGTGCTACAAGGTCATTACTGGAAGGCACTGATTGATAACAGATGATACAGAGTAACAATTAAGACCCAAACACTTAGAACTTTAGTAGAATAATTCAGAGATGTTTCCATAATACCTACTGCTTCAGTGCTTAATTTGTGCTGTCTGGCTTGAGCAAAGATATACAATGAGAAGGGGAAGTGATAAGTGTCATACCCTGTAGCCTGAGTAATTGACAGATACCTTTCCTTGTGTTATTTCCTTCTCCTCCTCTTCGTCTTCTCTGGCAGTTTACTTATTTATTATTTTACATCCCTGCTGCAATTTCCCCCCCTCTTCTCCTCTCAGTTCCTCCTCCCCATCTTCCCTCTGTTCCCACTCCCCAATCCACTCTTCCCTTTCTGTTTAGGAAAGGGCGGGTCTTCCATGAGTATCAACAATAACACAGCATATAAAGTTACAATAAGACTTAAGGCTCCCCATATATTAAGGCTGAGCAAGTGACCCAGTATGAGGAGTAGGGTTCCAAAAGTTAGTAAAAGAGTCAGAGACAGCCTCTTTTCCTGTTGTTAGGAGTCTCACAAGAGTACCAAGGTACACAACTGTCATATATATGCAGAGTGCCTATATCAGTTCTGTGCAGGCTCCCTGGTTGTTGGTTCAGTCTATGTAAGCTCCTATAAGCCCAGGTTAGTTGATTCTGTGAGTTTTCTTGTGATGTCCTTGACCCCTCTGGCTCCTACAATCCTTTCTCCCTCTCTTCTGCAGGATTCCCTGAGCTCCACCTAATGTTTAGCTGTGAGTCTGCATCTATTTCCATCAATTGCTGGATGACGCCTCTCTGATGACAGTTGGGCTATGTACCAGTCTGGTCATAGGAGATGGCCAATTTAGGCTATGTATCCGCTATTGCTCGGTATCTTAGTAATGGTCATCCTGGGAGATGCCTTTGTACCAGGCTTTTACCTGACCCTGAAATGCTTCCCCCCTTAATAGTCTCTTTCAGTACTCTTCTCCTACATCCCCCTCCCAATCTGACTGCTCATGTTCCCATCCCCACCCACCCTCAGTCTACCCACAAAATCTCTTCTATTTCCCCTTCCCTGGGAGATCCAGGCATTTCCCCCCCTTCCTATAACCCCTCTTTGTTCCCTAGTCTCTTTGGGTTGTGAATTGTAGCATAGTTATCCTTCACTTTACAGCTAATATCCACTTATGAGTGAGTACATACCATGTTTGTCTTTCTTGGGCCAGGCTATCTCACTTAGAATGATTTTTTTTTTCTAGTTCCATCCATTTGCCTTCAAATTTCCTTGTATCCCTGTTTTTAACAGCTGAGTAATACGCCATTGTGTAAATGTACTACATTTTCTTTATCCATTTCTTGGTAGAGGGACATCTAGGTTGTTTCCAGGTTCTGGCTGTTACAAATAAAGCTGCTATGAGCATAGTTGAGCAAGTGTCCTTGTGATATGATTGAATATCTTTTGAGGTAGATTGATTCCCAGTTTTCTGAGGTACTGCCACACTGACTTAGCCATTCTGACAAATATAAGGTGGAAGAAATTTCAGAGTTGTTTTGATTTGCATTTTCCTGATGATTATTGATTGCTGAATGCTTTTTTTTTTTTTTTTTTTTTGGAGACAGGGTTTCTCTGTGTAGTTTTGGTGCCTGTCCTGAATCTCGCTCTGTGGCCCAGGCTGGCCTCAAACTCACGGAGATCCACCTGCCTCTGCCTTCCAAGTGCTGGGATTAAAGGCATGTGCCACTGCTGCCTGGCCTGTTGAATACTTTTTTAAGTGTTTCTCCGCCATTTGAGATTCTTTTGTTGAAAATTCTGTTTCAATCTGTACCCCATTTTTTAATTGGATTATTTGCTTTTTGATGTCTAGTTTCTTGAGTTCTTTATATATTTTGGAGATCATCCTTCTCTTGGATGTGGGGTTGGTGAAGATCTTTTCTCATTCTGTAGGCTGCCATTTTGTCCTATTGACAATGTCCTTTTTTTGAGTAAAAGATTCTTAATCAAAATTACCTGTGAATTGTTCTTTTAACAGAATAGTTTTCTGTTATGGTTTGATATTATTAAAGTCAGGGGATGGTCGAATTTGAACTATTACTTTTTGCCTTGGCTAATTTGGTGTTAGGGTGCTAGGGTTGTGTCTCTATGGGAGAGGACCTCACTACCAAGTCTCTAGGTTTGTTCTTTAGCATCAAAAAAAAAAAGAAAATAACAAAACAAAACAATATCCCCTTCTGCTAAGTTGATGTTATGTCTTTTACTGAATTTTCTCTGTACTTGTTTTTACTTTAGATCGCAAGTTATTATAATTTTATTTAGAAAGAAGCTCGTCACTTTCTTTAAGTTGCCTATGATTTTAATTTCTTAGCTTGTTTTATTTTCTTATGTCAGTTTATACATTCATAAATACTTTTTAGCAAATCGAGTATTTTAGACACCCTATTAATTAAAAAAATTAAAGGAAAAGTCCATACTCTGCATAATATTTTACGTGCAGTTCTATGAACTTGTTTGTCCTCTGTGGTTTTTATTCAAGGCAGCATGATTTAAATCCTGGTTTTTTTCCCTTTTCTTCTTGTTTTAGAAGATAGAATATTGTTTGCACAAAAATGCTTTCAATGTTCTTTCGCAGTGATTTTAAGTGATAATTGGTAGAGAACAGTTGGCATTATCAAGTAATTTGTGTGGTATATTATTGGAAACTCCTATTTACCTCTCATCTTTTGGACTAGAATTTTCCTAGTTGTGATACTGTATCTTGTAGAAGGATGTGGCACCATGGAGTAAGCATTAATTATATGATAGTAATATGGTTACTCTTCAGGACTTTATTTTAAGGAATGCTTTTCCATATATAGTAGTTAGGGTTTCTATTGCTGTTACAAAACACCATGACCAGCTGGGCATGGTGGTGCATGCCTTTATCCCCAGCTCTCAGGAGGCAGAGGCAGATGGATCTCTATGAGTTCGAGGCCAGCCTGGTCAACAGAGCGAGTTCCTGGATAGCCAGGACTGTTAGATAGAGAAACCCTGTCTTGAAAAACCAAAAACCAAACCAAACCAAACCAGAACAACCCACCAGGTCCAAAAGCAGGCTGGAGAGGAAAAGGTTTATTTGTTTACATATTCTAGGTCACAGTTCATTGAGAGAAAGCAGGAACTAAAGGCAGAAACCTGGAGGCAGGAACTGAAGCAGAAGCCACAGATGAATGCTGCCAGTTAGCTTGCTTCCTTCGCTTGCTCAGTTACTTTCTTAGACCACCAAGGACCACCTGCCCAGTAGTGGCACTACCCAAGGAGGCCTGGACTCCATCAGCTATTAATCAATGAAATGTCCCATAGACTTCCTTACAGGACAGTCTGATGGAACCATTTTCTTAGTTAATCTTCCCAGAAATTTCTAGGTTTGAGTCAAATTGACAAAGCCAACTAGTACGCCCTATAAGTAACGAAAACATACATTAATGTATTCTTATATGTTGATTGATATCTTAGAATTCATTTTGTTTTTGTTGTTGATTTGTTTGTTTTGGATTGTCATTTGAAAAAGACTTACTATCTAATCTTGGTTGGCTAAGAGCTTATTTGTAGACCAGGTTGGCCTTGAACAGACAGAGAGAGAGAGAGAGAGAGAGAGAGAGAGAGAGAGAGAGAGAGATAGATAGATTGAGATTCATCTGCCTCTGCCTTATGACTGCTGGGATTAAAGGTATGTGCTCCCCTGCGTGGTGGAGTTAATTAAAAAAAAATTCTTAGTTTGTAAAACTATAGACTCAGAAGAAATTGTATTACATAGAGGTTTGATATACATATATTCAGTTTTCTCCAATGGTAACCCTCTTACACAGCTATAGTTTAGTATCACAAGTAGGAAATTGACATTAATAAAATCTACAGACCTCTGTAGTGATAAGTTTCTCCAGTCCCTCCTAGTCCTGTCGCCCTGCAGCCGCTAATAAAATAATCATTCAGAGGCTTAGTATTATTTACAAACTGTATGGTCTATGGCAGGCCTCTTGCTAGCTAGCTCTTATATCTTAAATAAACTCATTTCTGTTTATCTATGTTTTGCCATGTGTTCCTTGGCTTACTTACCTGTCTGTTGGCATGTTGTTCCTTGGGCAGCAGGCTGGTGTCTCTCTAGACTCTGCCTTTCTCTTGCCAATCTCTCTCTCCTTGGATTTCCCACCTGCCTCTAAGCTGCCTTGCCATAGGCCAAAACAGCTTTATTTATTAGCCAATGGGAGCAACACATATTCACAGCATACAGAAAGACATCCCACAGCAGACCTCAGACCTCTTTGATGCTCTTTTAGTAATTTTTTCTGGGTAATAAATATACTCTTATGTTATAGTACAAATCTCACAGTTTATTGTTTAAAGTATTTGTATAAACCGTGGAATATTTATAATATTCTATATGTCAGTTTTTGTCTCCAAATTCCTCATACCTGATCCCTGGATCCATTTCCAACAAACACAATATTTAACAGTGACAGTAGAGGGTGCTGAAGGGACACTTCAGGAAGAAGATATTTTGCCTTCTGAGGTGCTATGTTTATTTTTCTCATTTTTTCCACAGATCTGGGAATGATGTAGTATGCTAACTGCACATGCATATAGTCTCTCCATGATCTCATACCTTTGGTTTTGGCACAGTGAGGCATCCATGCGAACCTTCAGTAGAGACATAGTGTGCTCCAGGCTTTGTACCACCTTGCTTCTGTGTTGGCATCAGGAATTTTGATTTTTCTTTGCTCTTTTACCTGCCACACTTAGCTGCCTTCTTACTGACTTTGCCTGGAAAGTCCAGCAAAATTTGCTGACTTAAAGGCTGCAATCACTTCTACCTTTATAGGAAGAGCTGAATGTTGGGGAAAAGATATTCCCCACCTTTTCAAATTTGCTTTTACTTGGGGTACTTTCCTTTTCTTTATAGTTATCCTCCTATTACAGTAAAAGATTTTTTTAGATTTTTAAAATCATTTTAAATCATGTCTGTATGTTTGTGTCTGTGTGTAGGTATGTGCATATGAGTGTAGGTCCCTGCAGAGGCTGGAGAAGTTGGTTTTGGGGCTGGCATTCCAGGTGGTTATGGATGGTGGGAGTCAAACTTGGGTGTACTGGAAAACAGTATGTGCTATTAACTGCTAAGCCATCTCTCCAGCTCCCTAAGTATTTCTTTATAGTAAACCTTTCCTGTTGAAATTATTATGTGCTCTATCCCCTTATTGGATCTCCATTGACAGTTTAATTGAACTAGTTTCTAATGACGTTAGTTAGTCCCACAGATAAAGTTTGGAAGCAAAGCAAACAAACCAACAAAACCCAAATAATCGTTTTAGATAGCTCTGCCTAGATAAGATAATAGCTGATAAGATAATGACTACCATGTGATATTTTTAACCGGGTGTTTATCTTATTCCAAGTGTCTCATATAGAGACTTTGTTATACTTTTTTTTTAACGTTTGTAAGAAATATTAGCTTGTTAATATGAGGCAGCACAGTGAGGAACTGAATGAGAGCATATTGCTCTTCTTTCCAAAGCCTTTTCATTGGACATCTTTGTGGCCTTTTTAGGCAGATAAATTTAGGGATACGTTTATATGTTTATAGTAAGAGTAAAATTACTTTTATTTTACTAATAAAATATTACCTAATTGATAACATTTTATCTCTATCTATCTATCTATCTATCTATCTATCTTAAATTTAATTTAATTTTACATATCAGCCATGGGTTCCCCTGTCCTCCACCCCCCCCCCCCCCCCCCCCCCCCCCCGTTCCCATCTCCTCCAGGGCAAAGACTCCCCTGGGGATTCAGCTCAACCTGGTAGGTTCAGTCCAGGCAAGTCCAGTCCCCTCCTTCCAGGCTGAGCAAAGTGTCCCCAAATAAACTCCAGGTTCAAAACAGCCAGGTCATGCACTAAGGACAGGTCCTGGTCCCACTGCCTGGGTGCCTCCCAAACAGTTCAAGCTATTCAATTGTCTCACTTATCCAGAGGGCCTTATCCAGTTGGGGGCTACACAGCTTTTGGTTCATAGTTCATGTGTTTCCACTAGTTTGGCTATTTCTCCCTGTGCTTTTTCCAATCTTGGTCTCAACAATTCACGCTCTTACAATCCCTCCTCTTTCTCACCAATTGGACTCCCGGAGATCTACTTGGGGCCTGGCTGAGGATCTCTGCATCCACTTCCATCAGTTATTGGGTGAGAGTTCTAACCCCAACAGTTTTAGGGTGTTTGGCCATCCGATCACCAGACTAGGTCAGTTCAGGCTTTCTCTCGACCACTGCCAGTAGTCTACAGTGGAAGTATCTTTGTGGGTTTCTGGGGATCTCTCTAGCACTTTGCTTCTTCCTATTCCCATGGGGTCTTCATTTATCATGGTCTCTTTTTCCTTGTTCTCCCTTGCTGTTCTTGATCCAGCTGGGATCTCCCACTCTCCTAAGCTCTCTTTCCCTCGAACCTTGCCTTTCATTACCCCCACTTCATGTCCAGGTTGCTCATGTAGGTCTCATCCATTTTTCTGTCGTTGGGTGATCCCTGTGTCTTTCTTAGGGTCCCGTTTTCTAGGTAGCCTCCCTGGAGTTGTGAGTAGCACTCTAGTCACCCTTCGTTTTACATCTAGTATCCTCCTACGAGTGAGTACATACCATGTTTGTCCTTCTGAGTCTGGGTTACCTCACTCAGGATGATTTTTTCTAGATCCATCCATTTGCCTGCAAACCTCATGATGTCATTGTTTTTCTCTGCTGAGTAGTACTCCATTGTGTATATGTACCACATTTTCTTTATCCATTCTTCAGTTGAAGGGCATCTAGGTTGTTTCCATGTTCTGGCTATTACAAACAATGCTGATATGAACATAGCTGAGCAAATGCCCTTGTGGTATGATTGAGCATTCCTGGGTATATGCCCAAGAGTGGTATAGCTGGGTCTTGGGGGAGATGGATTCCCAATTTTCTAAGGAAGCGCCATATTGATTTCCAAAGTGGCTGTACGAGCTTGCATTCCCACCAACAGTGGAGGAGAGTTCCTCTTGCTCCACATCCTCTCCAGCATAAGCTGTCTTCAGTGTTTTTGATCTTAGCCATTCTGACAGGTGTAAGGTGATATCTCAGAGTCGTTTTGATTTGCATTTCCCTGATGATTAGGGATGTTGTGTTTCAACAGGTCCCATTGATTGATTGTTTATCTTAGTGTCTGTGCTACTGGTGTTATGTTTAGGAAGTGATCTCTTATGCCAATGCGTTCAAGACTACTTCCTACTTATTTTTCTATCAGGTTCTGTTGTTGGAGTTTTCCTGCCTGGCCCAGAGTCAGGACAAATCTCTCTCACCCGCCAGGCCCATAGATGCTCAGACCCAACCAAGTAAACACACAGAAACTTATATTGCTTACAAATTGTATGGCCGTGGCAGGCTTTTTGTTATCTAGTTCTTCTATCTTAAATTAACCCATTTCTATTAATCTATACTTTGCCACGTGGCTTGTGGCTTACCATTACCTTACATCTTGTCATGGCAGTGGCTGGCATCATCTCTCTCCAGCATTTCACCTCCCAAAATTCTCTCCTCTCTTGTCCCGCCTATACTTCCTGCCTGGCCACTGGCCAATCAGAATTTTATTTATAATGAGCAATATCCACAACAAGGTTCAGAGTAACTGGATTTATGTTGAGGTCTTTGATCCACTTGGACTTAAGTTTTGTGCATGGTGACAGATATGGATCTATTTGCAGCCTTCTACACGTTGACATCGAGTTATGCCAGCACCATTTGTTGAAGATGCTTTCTTTTTTCCATTGTACATTTTTGGCTTCTTGGTCAAAATTCATATGTTCATAGGTGTGTGGATTATTGTCAGCGTCTTCAGTTCAATATCATTGGTCCAGATGTCGGTTTTTATGCCAGTACCAAGCTGTTTTTATTACTGTAGCTCTATAGTAGAGCTTGGGGTCGGGGATTGTGATGCCTCCAGAGGTTGTTTTATTGTACAGGATTCTTTTGGCTATCCTGGGTTTTTTGTTTTTCCATATGAAGTTGAGTGTTATTCTTTCCAGGTCTGTGAAGAATTGTGTTGGTAATTTGATGGGGATTGTATTGAATCTGTAGATTGCTTTTGGTAAGATCGCCATTTATACTATGTTAATCCTGCCTATCCATGAGCATGGGAGAGCTTTCCATTTTCTAACATCTTCAATTTCTTTTTTCAGGGGCTTAAAGTTCTTGTTATATAGGTCCTTCACTTGCTTAGTTAGAGTAACCCCAAGGTACTTTATAATATTTGTGGCTATTGTAAAGGGTAATGTATCTCTGATTTTCTTCTCAGCATGTCCACCATGATCAAGTAGGCTTCATCCCAGGGATGCAAGGGTGGTTCAACATGCGAAATTCTGTCAATGTAATACACCATATATTTTGGTTGTGAGCCTAGCCTTTAATGGCTGAACCATCTCTCCAGCCCAAAGATTTATTTATTTATTTATTATGTATACAGTGTTCTGCCTGCATGTATGCCTGCAAGCCAGAAGAGGGCACCAGATCTCATTACAGATGGTTGGGAGCCACCATGTGGTTGCTGGGAATTGAACTCAGGACCTCTGGAAGAACAGCCAGTGTTCTTAACCTCTGAGCCATATCTCCAGCCCCATAATACACCATATAAACAAACTCAAAGAAAAAAAATCCACATGATCATCTCACTAGACGCAGAAAAGGCACTTGACAAAATCCAACACCCCTTCACGATAAAGGTCTTGGAGCAATCAGGATTACAGGGATCATACCTAAACATAATAAAGGCAATTTACAGCAAGCCAACAACCAACAACAAATTAAATGGAGAGAAACTCAAAGCAATACCACTTAAATCAGGAACAAGGCAAGGCTGTCCGCTTTCCATATACTTATTCAATATAGTGTAGATGTAACCAGCTTGTTAAATAAGAAACACAGAACCGATTGCAGAGTTAAAAACCACGAGGTCAGAGCAAAAGCGGAAAACCTTACCCTTCACTGCTTCTGCGGTTCCTCCTCTCCGCAAGAGACCTACTTCTGTGCGTCCTGTCTATTTAAAGACTTTCTATTCTGTTTTCTCATTGGTTGTAAACCCAGCCACATGACCTCCTTGTCACTGCCTATTTGTATAGACCTCCAGGTCGTCTGTGGTTGGTATTGAGATTAAAGCCGTGTGTCTGCCATGCTGGCTGTGTCCTTGAACACACAGAGATCTGCCTAGCTCTGCCTCCCAAGTGCTGGGATTAAAGGCGTGCCCCACTACTGCTCGGCTTCTGCTCTGGCTTGCTCTGACCTCAAGGCAACTTTATTGACATACAAATAAAATCACATTTCAATACAAATAAAATATCACTATAATATAGTACCTGAAGTTCTAGCCAGAGCAATAACACAACATAAGGAGATTAAGAGGATACAAATTGGAAAGGAAGAAGTCAAGCTTTCCCTATTTGCAGATGACATGATCATATACATGAGTGATCCTAAAAATTCAACCAAGGAACTGATACAACTTATAAACACCTCCAGCAACATAGCAGGATACAAGATCAACTAAAAAAAAAAAATCAGTAGCCCTCTTATCTTTATTTATTTTTTTATTTTATTTGTATTTTTGGTTTATCGAGACGGGGTTTCTCTGTAGCTTCGGAGCCTGTCCTGGACTAGCTTTGTAGACCAGGTTGGCCTTGAACTCACAGAGATCCACCTGCCTCTGCCTCCTGAGTGCTGGGATTATAGGCGTGCACCACCACTGCCCAGCTCCTTTATTTTTAATGGAAGCATTAAAAAAGGATTTACTTTATGTGTCTGTCCATATGTCTGTGTGAATGTATGTTATGTGTGTGTACCAGTACCTTTTGGGAGTTACAGATGATTGTGAGCCATCTGAAGTGGGTACTGGGAACTGGTTGGCTGGAAGGAGCAGCAATTATTCTTAATCACTGAACCATCTCTTCAGCCACCTAATGGAAGCATTTGAAAAGAAAAAAATAATTTACAAAAATTTTTGGAACAAAGATTTGAAGGGAAGAAGAAGGAAAACTTAATATTATTTAATTTAGTAGAGTTTTAAGACAAGTCAAAGTTAGGTGAATCTTTAAGTAATTTTAGAATTCAGTTTTAAGTTGTGCATGTATGTGTACACCAGTGTAGTAGTTACTTCTCTATTGCTGAGATAAAACACCATGACTAAGGGGACTTACACAAGAAAGTCTTTAACTCTGTAGCCCATTTCTTAATTGGACTTTTGGGCATTTTGATATCTAATTTCTTGAGTTCTTTATATATTCTGGGTATCAGTCCTCTGTCAGATGTCAGAGAATTCTCAACAGAGGAAGCTCAAATGACTCAAAGACATTTAAGGAATTGCTCAACATCCCTAATCATCAGGGAAATGCAAATCAAAACGACTCTGAGATATCACCTTACACCTGTCAGAATGGCTAAGATCAAAAACACTGAAGACAGCTTATGCTGGAGAGGATGTGGAGCAAGAGGAACTCTCCTCCACTGTTGGTGGGAATGCAAGCTCGTACAGCCACTTTGGAAATCAATATGGCGCTTCCTTAGAAAATTGGGAATCCATCTCCCCCAAGACCCAGCTATACCACTCTTGGGCATATACCCAAGGAATGCTCAATCATACCACAAGGGCATTTGCTCAGCTATGTTCATATCAGCATTGTTTGTAATAGCCAGAACCTGGAAACAACCTAGATGCCCTTCAACTGAAGAATGGATAAAGAAAATGTGGTACATATACACAATGGAGTACTACTCAGCAGAGAAAAACAATGACATCATGAGGTTTGCAGGCAAATGGATGGATCTAGAAAAAATCATCCTGAGTGAGGTAACCCAGACTCAGAAGGACAAACATGGTATGTACTCACTCGTAGGAGGATACTAGATGTAAAACGAAGGGTGACTAGAGTGCTACTCACAACTCCAGGGAGGCTACCTAGAAAACGGGACCCTAAGAAAGACACAGGGATCACCCAACGACAGAAAAATGGATGAGACCTACATGAGCAACCTGGACATGAAGTGGGGGTAATGAAATGCAAGGTTCGAGGGAAAGAGAGCTTAGGAGAGTGGGAGATCCCAGCTGGATCAAGAACAGCAAGGGAGAACAAGGAAAAAGAGACCATGATAAATGAAGACCCCATGGGAATAGGAAGAAGCAAAGTGCTAGAGAGATCCCCAGAAACCCACAAAGATACTTCCACTGTAGACTACTGGCAGTGGTCGAGAGAAAGCCTGAACTGACCTAGTCTGGTGATCGGATGGCCAAACACCCTAAAACTGTTGGGGTTAGAACTCTCATCTAATGACTGATGGAAGTGGATGCAGAGATCCTCAGCCAGGCCCCAAGTAGATCTCCGGGAGTCCAATTGGTGAGAAAGAGGAGGGATTGTAAGAGCGTGAATTGTTGAGACCAAGATTGGGAAAAGCACAGGGAGAAATAGCCAAACTAGTGGAAACACATGAACTATGAACCAAAAGCTGTGTAGCCCCCAACTGGATCATGCCTTCTGGATAAGTGAGACAGTTGAGTAGCTTGAACTGTTTGGGAGGCACCCAGGCAGTGGGACCTGGACCTGTCCTTAGTGCATGAGCTGGCTGTTGGGAAGCTGGGGCTAATGCAGGGACACTTTGCTCAGCCTGCGTGAAGTGAGGTGGGGACTAGACCTGCCTGGACTGAACGTACCAGGCTGAGCTGAATCCCCAAGGGAGTCCTTGCCCTGGAGGAGGTGGGAATGGAGGGAGTGTGGGAGGGCTGAGAGGAGAGAATTTGTTGCTGATATGTAAAATTAAATAAAATTATATTATAAAATAAATCAATATATCAATAAGTAAATATGTGAGTTATAGAACACAGTCATTAAAGTAATTATTAAAAAAGGAAAAGTTTTTAATTGGGTTTTGGAAGGTTCTGGAGGGTTGGAGTGCATAATGGTGGAATGAAGGCAGCTAGAGTGCACATCTCCAACCTCTAGCAGAAGACAGAGACCTCACTGGGAATGGCAGGAGGCTTTGGAAACCTCAAAGCTCGTGTCCCCAGTGATAAACCTCTTTGATAAAACCACACCTCCTAACCCTTCCCGAAGAGTTTCAGCAAATGGGACCAAGTATTCAAATGCCCCAGACTTATGGGACACATTTTATTCAAACCACCACAGTCAAGGTGCCCTTTTGAAGTTTAGATTGTAATATAGGGTTATTATGTTAACACAATGTAAAAATTATAGTTTTGCCATTTATGTCCAAATGATTGAGAAGTTAGAGTACGATACTTTATATTTTCCAAAACAGTCAAAAGAAGAGTGTATATATATATATATATATATATATATATATATATATATATATATATATATATACATATATATACACACACACACATATGTATATATATGCATATATATATATATATATATAATTTATTTACTTTATTATGTATACAGCATGTATGACCAGAAGAGGGCACCAGATCTCATTACGGATGGTTGTGAGCCACCATGTGGTTGCTGGGAATTGAACTCAGGACCTAAGAGCAGTCAGTGCTCTTAACCTCTGAGCCATCTCTCCAGCTCTTTTTTTTTCTTTTTTTGAGAGGATATATTAAAAACTGTTGTTATTGGTTTAGTCTCGAGAAATAGGTTTTTAAAAACAATTTACAATACTTTCATGTTTGTAACTTAAAAAAAATTAAAATCTAGGAGCTCGTTCTTAAAGAACCCAAGGAGATGTTGGAGAGAGCAGAGCAGGCAGGAGAGTATGAGATAAACCCACCCTGATTGACCTTAGTACACAAACTGTACATATGAACAAAATTACATTATTAGGTATTATTAGCAAGAGATAAGGTAACCGAAGAACTAATACAGCAAATCATTTAATTTTTTTTTAAAGATTTATTTATTTATTATGTATACAGTGTTCTGCCTACATGCATGCTTGCAGGCCAGAAGAGGGCACCAGATCTCATTACGGATGGCTGTGAGCCACCATATAGGTGCTGGGAATTGAACTCAGGACCTCTGGAAGAAGAGTCAGTGCTCTTAACCGCTGAGCCATCTCTCCAGCCCCCAAATCATATAATTATATTTAAAGGAGATAGTGTAATTTAAAATTTTGACTGCTAGAACAAATTGTTTTTTACTTTGTTTCCTGTGGTACAAGAATGTGTTTGGAAAATTGTTTTCTGAGTTTATAAGCTTTATATTGGCTGTAGGCATAGTCTTTGCTGGACACCAAAAGGAAGCCTTGAGCAAGGCATTTTCTGTACTTGCAGCAAGTATAATCACTACTTACTGGAGTCATACTTATGTAGAAACATGCTGCTAGGAAAGCAAACCTTTGCATAACAGGAAGGAGCAAATTAAGCGTTGACTGGTCAGCTCCCAGTATAAAAACCAACACTTTATTTTTAAAATATTGTTAGGGATCAAACCGAGGACCTTATGTATGCCAGACAGCCTCCATTACTTCTGAGCTATATATCCAACTCCTGGCACTATTTTGAAATTTTAAAAAGTTTGTTTTCTTTAATTACATTCTTTACTCTCTATATACAATTCTGCATAGCATATTTTTATATTTTAGTATTGTTATGGTTAAAATAACTATTAAATTGTTGGTATGCATTGGCAGAATGATACTCTGGACAGGTAAAAGTGCTTATTGAGTTATGAGACCTATTTAATAGCAATATAAATTTGAGTGCATTGTTTAATTGATCTGGACATGGCTTTGCTTACCTAGTGGAGCTATTAGTAGCCTAGAAATTATAAAAAAGTTGATTTTTTGAGCTTATGAAAACTGTTTTCAAATACTGTAGTATTGATGGGATTCCTGAAGCTATGTTAGCACCAGGAATCATGAATAGTAGATAATAATTATTAATCATGTATTGGATAATATGTCACCAGTATGATAGAACAGTTAGTAATGAGGTTATGTAATTGGTTTTTCTCTGAACTGAGTTTGTAATGTTAGCATGCTACATGGTCAACATGAATCTTAAGGACCAAAATTTATTTGTTAATCTCCTTTGATACATAGAGAGCACAGTATCTTTTTCTTATTTTAAAAGTACTTTTTCTTTTACTTACCTGGGTTAATTAATTTTTACCTATAGTTTTGGAATAACTATAAAGCAAATACAATCTTTTATTTTTCTAGGATGTAATTTATATCTTATTATATTAATAATGTATTAATTTTTAATGAATTATTTAATTGTGCTTTTAGGGCAATTTCTGATCTTGGTCATTTTTATTTGTAAAATAAAGACCTGAGAACTTTGACAACTTTTTTCTGATTTGAATATAATTTTTTTGTGTTTCTTGGGTTTTTATTTATTATGTTCCAGGAAAAACAAGCAAAGGTATTTGTGGGTATAAAACTTAGATTGTATAGTTATTATAAAAAGGCTTTTTCTCACTGGGCTTCTGTGTTCTTCTTGATACCTTATTTTTCCTTTTCTTTTCCCCCAATATTTTTAGATGTTTTGGAATGTTATTAAGCCCAGGTCGAAACGTGAAGAACAGTGACATGCATTTACTGGATATGGTATGACAACCTTAAGCATCCTAATCAAGTACAGAAGATAGTTATATTTAAAAAAATTTTCTGTTTTAAAAGTTTGTCATATTATCAGGGTTTTTTATTTTAATTTTGTCATAGCAATAATTAAATTTGTATACTCAAAATTACTTATGAAAGAAAGGTTAGGAAAATTTCTACCCAACAATCTGCTGTAGGATGCAAGTGCATAAAATGAACCTGTTGTGACAGTGCCATCTACTTTGTCTGTTTGGTTTCTTAAAGAAGGAAGATGTCTTTTCTTTGAGCCTAAAATAACAAACATGGTTATAACAAACATCTGCCATGTGCACCTCGCTCCTTTCACTTATTAATGTACTGACAACTGAGGTCTGTCATGGTGTTTGTTTTCCTTGAAGCATCTCTCTTTCTGAGTTTGTACTTAGCAGTGAATATTTACTGTATTTTTTTAAGGAATGCCATTAAGAGATTAATGATGTTCAGGGGTTGGTATTTATTGTGAAGACAGCAAGGCATCTTAGCTTTTAAACCCAATACCCTCTGATGTTGCTGTTAATAAAAACATTCATTTTAGATTTATAATGTTATGGAAATATGTTAGAGTAAGCAGAAAATTCCTTTGTAAGTATAGATTTTTATGTAGTTTATATATTTTTATATATTTCAACTGTGTCTTATAAATTTAAGTATCACAGTGGGAAGCTTTTCTTTTAATTATTTCATAGTAATTATATCAGCATTAATTTTCTAGCAATATTGGAATGCTTTGTTCAAAGTTTTGTACACCCATTTGTATGCCAAACATTGTGTGAAGTATTGGGGTTTTAGATTTGTACAAAATTCAGCTCTTAGCAGCTGTGGGCTCTTAGTGTTGTTTTGAAATCAGACCTTTATGAGTGTAATTGCTGCAGTATGTTAAGGGCTTTCTTAAGTGTATAGTGTGTTGTCTTAGGGTTTCTATTGCTGTGAAGAGACACCATGACCATGGCAACTGTTATAAAGGAAAACATTTAATTTGGGTGGCTTACAATACAGTTCAGAGGTTTAGTTCATTATTGTGAATGGCAGGAAACAAGGCAGCATGCAGGGAGACATGGTGCTGGAGAAGGAGCTGAGTGTTTTTTCATCTTGATCCTGCATGCATTAGGAAGTGCTCCATCTCACTGGGCGTGGTTTGGGCATATATGACACCTCAAGTCTGCCTCAACAGTGACACACTTCTCCAACAAGACCACACCTCCTAATAGTGCTACTTTCTTTATGGGCCATTTTCGTTCAAACTACCACATGTACCGTGGACATAGAGGAAGTGCTGCCTAGATAGGTCAGGCAAGGACAACCAGTTATATCATATGTATAAGCATAAATTAGTTATCGATCCATCTCTCCTTTACCCTCCTCAAGAACACATTGGCAATGAATGATGGTTTCCTAAAGCAAGCCATAGCATTTTGGAACCATGAGAATTCCATGAGGGGGGTCATTTTGAGAGTACTGTGGCATTAGAAAAAGTATGTTCTAGTTAATGGTCTTTCAGAATATAAAGGGTTGAGATAAATCATTGCTAGAGATTTTCATCATGAAACTGAAAATCAGATTAGAGTATTAAAACTGGTGTGAACTTCTGAGACTCTGTAGTCCCTTCAGTGTCTTTGACCCCACCTTTTAGTCATCGTGATGAAAGGCCCTGACTGTGTTCATTTTCCTGGAAGAGAAGTGGGCTTACCTGCACAACAAATAGTTGGGCAGTGCTAGGCTTTGCATTTTTAATTATCAATACTCATTATTTACAGTTACCTGGTGTTGTTAATCTTCATGATGTCTTAATAGGTGGACACTGACCCTTGGCTAGATTCTGTCTAGTAACAAGGAACTCAGTACCTTATATTGAAACTGAGGAGGTGGTTCTGGTTACTGACAAGTTATTTGAACACACAAGTTATACTTTTTGCTACTTTGCCTAAATACTTTTGATTTTGTTCCTTATAGTAACATGTTAATACCTTTGCTCCTATGACATACCCAAATGTTATGTGAAACTGAAAACAAGTTTTCTGCCACTTTATTTTAATAGACTTTGAGAGGTATGCAAATTACATTGAACAGTTAGTGAAACTTTTATTCATAGTGAGCAATTTTTTATGATTAAAAGTTTAGTTTTTAGATTTTTATGCTTGAGTAAACTGAATTTACATAATTTCTACCCACTTGTTCCCCTTTCTCCCACTCTTTCTTGGATTCATGATCGCCTCTGTAATTGTTGTTATATACATACATACACACTTGTATATAGTCACAGCTTCCTGAGTTGTTTAGCATTACATTTAGTGTTGATGGTATGTACATACTTTTAGAGATGATCACCTGATGTTTGATAACGTATCAGGAGGTTCATCTCTGGAAATAGTGATTTTTTCCGTTTCATGGCAAGCATTGACTGTCTATTATTCTTCATCCAGGGTAGAGTCTTATGAAACTTCCCCATCACCAATGGCTTGTCTGGTGGTGTGGTCATTATTAAAGTCTTTTTTAGGCAACCATAGTGTGAGTTTTCATGGATGTAGCATATTTGTCATGCCTAGTGATCCTCTGGGTCTTAGAATCTGTCCTCTCCTTTTCCCTGATGCTCTGTGAGCCTTAGGTGTAGGGGTTGTGTTGTTGATATCCCAACTGGGGCTGGGCACTCCATGGTCATTTATTCTCTGTATTTTGACCAGTTGTGGATATTTGCAGTAGTCTCTGCTGCAAAAAGAAGCTTCTTTAATGAGGATTGAGAGTTATACTTATCTGTAGGTATAACAACAATAAATGCTTCGAGTGCTGTTAGGTGCTATATTGATTTAGAAAAATGATAGCAATGATTCCTCATGTAGGATCTGTGACTTCTTCACTCATGGGTGGATGGCTAGGTTTATGGTACCAGGCACGAATTCTCTTGCATTACATGGGTCTTAAGTCCAAATATGCAAGGTGCCAGAGGAGAAAAGTATTTCATAGTCCTACCCAGCTGATGAACTGACAAACCATAACAATAACCCACCCAGCAAGATATTCCCAATGGTGCAACAGTGGTACTTACCTCTTGGGTGTGTTGAACACTTTTTAAGTAATAATGACTTTCTTTCCTATGTGTATTTTCTAATTAGGTGAGTTGAGATTTTTATGGTTTATTAAACCTATTATTGTGGTTTAAGATTTTCACAAATCGGGAAAGTCATCCTTAAAAATGATACTGTATTTGTTACTTTTCTCATTGCTATGACAGAATACAAGATGAAAAGCAATGTAAGGGAAGAAAGATTTATTGATTCAAAGTTGAAGAGGGTATTGTCTTTTTATAGAAAGGAAGGCATGGCAGGCAGAGTTCAAGGTGGAAATAACATTCCAGTGGGATTCCTCCCCTTCTGGAAGACCAGAAAGCAAAGGCAGGACATGTTGGCACTCTTCCTTCCTCTTTCATTCCGCCCTGGCCTCCAGGGCATGCAGTATGTCTCACACATTCAGGGTGGGTGCTTCTCACTTAAGTTTTTTTGGAACCACCCTTGCAGATACATCCAGAGACTTGTCTCCCAGGTGATTCTAAGTCCTGTTAATGTAACAGAGTAAGATCATGAACACAGTTTCCTTTGTATTTGTATATCTGTATATAAATCTCTATATGTGCACACACACATACACACATATATGTATATGCACACACATAAATAAAATCACATGCAACAAAATGTTAGTTTTTTTGGGGGGAATGAGGAGTACAAGTAACAGAGACTCAATATTTCGCAAATAACGAGAAAATTTTTGTCAGGGAAATTGTAGGGGAGGAAGTAAGTAAGTAAGTAAGTGGTTCTAACCGTAACTATTGATAACCCAGGAAAAGCCTAACAGCAAAATACCACAAAAGACAGAAAACTCAGTAAATAAATCTAGATTCGATGGAACTGGACCACAATTTAAAATTCCAGTCTTAGAGATGCTCCAGAGTATGTATGTGGATCTTTATAATTAACCATATGTTGACACTAAATTAAAAAGGCACATTTTATATTGTGATCCAGTATATTTGGAATGTATATGTATGTGGAAAACATGGAGGTAAAGTTTCTTGAAGCGGTTCTTCTGTATGTGAGTGATAAAGTGCTACCATCCCACTCCAAACCATCTTTGTCTTGTGGATCTCATTCTCTTTGCTTGTCTTTGTCTCCTCTTCCTTTCTGCCTCTGTTTCTTGCCTAGATGATGTGTAATTTTAAAGGTTTTTGTTGTTTTGAGAGTATCTTGCTATGTAGCCTAAGCTTGGTTGTAACTAAGAATTCCTCCTTAGTTTCCTGCATACTGGGGTTGTAGTTCTACACAAGCACATCTGGTTTAAAAGTGGGTTTTAATGTTTATTTTCTTCATTTCTCTCTTGTCTCTTTAACAGTTTTCTAGTGTACCTGAAGCTATTCTTTATAGTTTCACTTCTTAGTTTTTTGCTATTTTATATGTGGCTTGTTCTTACTGAAATCTTTAAGCTTCCATGGCTAACTGCCAAATTTCTGTATTTGTTAGTTGAAAGGAAGATTATGGTTACTCTATTTAATTTTTTTGTACTCAAGCACAGCAAACATTCAAGCATACAGGAATAGATTTCTAGGTAAGAAGCTCATTCCTGTTCTGAATGAGGACTAGTTAGTGTGGATAGTGAAGAGCTAGAGGAGAGAGAGAGAGAGAGAGAGAGAGAGAGAGAGAGAGAGAGAGAGAGAGAGAGAGAGAGAGAGAGAGAGGGAGAGGGAGAGGTGGGGGCGAGAGAGAGGGAGAGAGAGAGTGTTTATTTTTTCTTTTTTTGGTTCTGGACATTGATCTTAGTGCAGGTAACTTTATATTGTGGTTTTTTATATTTTTTGTGGTATTTTATATTTTGGCAGCAAGCAAAAGATCACATTTAATATACCTTTACAACTTTATGTTTTCATGACTCAGAATGAATGGGTGTGCCTCTTTTCATGCAAGAAGTACACGTGTTGGCTGGTGGTGGTGGTGCATTCCTTTAATCCCAGCACTCGGAAGGCAGAGGCAGGCAGAGCTTTGTGAGTTCAAGACCAGCCTGGTCTACAGAGTGAGACCCAGGAAAGGCGCAAAGCTACACAGAGAAACCCTGTCTCGAAAAACCAAAAAAATAAAAAAAATAAAAAATAAAAGAAGTACATGTGTTTATACTGAACCTGTGTTTGAAGGTAGCTAGGATATAATAATACTCAAAGAAATGGTTTTGTAGGGGGAAATTTACAGTAAAATATAGGCCCCTGTTTGAGTCTAGATACACATCTTAATAAATTAAAGTGATGAAGGGCATAATTTTAAATTGTGATGATTTCTCTTGTGCATAGTATCCTGATTCCTGTTTGAACTTTTCTAGGAATCCATGGGAAAGAGCTATGATGGCAGAGCTTATGTCATCACAGGCATGTGGAACCCCAATGCACCAATATTTCTGGCACTCAATGAAGAAACCCCAAAAGGTGACTTTTCTTAAAATGTTTTTTATTACTTCCAAATTTTATTGTGAGCAGTCTTGTTTTATTACACCTTTAGAAAGTACTGATGCCTGTTTAAATTGAAGATATTCTTATTTAGAATGCTGATGAATATTTATGAAGTTCTTTTTCATGCTTTTCTGGGGAAAAGCTTCGTTAGTTAAAACAATTGCTTTAATAGCCATGTTGATTAGTTGTATTAGATTATGTGGAAGGCATATGCCTTTGTGCTTTACATATTGCTATAAAGTTGGTTTGTTTTATTTGGGTGAGAGTGATGGAGGAAGATGAACTGTGTAAGCAAACAAATTTTGGAAATTTGCATATCTTTGTTTACCATTTCAAACTAAGCATTGTAGTTTATTTACATTTTTATTAATTACTCAGTCTAGGTTTTAGATCTTTGATCTGCTCTTAAATTAAATTTGAAGTTTTGCTTGATTTATAGTTTTACTGAAAATGTGTTATTTTCATTCAATTAAATGTATGTTCAGAATATAATACATCAACTTGTTTCATCTTTAATTTTATGTTATTTAGTTTATGCCTATATTTGACTTTTGGCTAAAGACAAGAAGCATCAGTGATAACTAATAGGAAAATATGCTCTTCTTGTGAAGAATATTAAAATGATAGCTGTTCTCTGTTGTCTGTAAAGAGAGTGAGTGTTCACTAGTTCCATAAAGTCCATGCATTTGATTATATACTGTATTATCTAAAATTGAGGGCTAAAATAGCAAAAAGCGTTTATGTAAAACTAAACCTTGGACTGGGAAGATATCTCATCAGTTGAAGCATTTACTTGCTAAGCAAGCAAGGGGTCAATAATTCATATCCACAGTATCCAAGTAAGTCCTTGGTGGGCATGGGAACCCACTCGTAATTCCAGCCCTGGCAGGAGGAGACAGGATCCCTGGAGGAAGTTAGCTAGTTAGACTTGCTGTGTTGAAGATCTAGGTCTGATTGAGGGGCCATGCCTCAAAACAAAAACAAAAACAAAGATAACACCAACAAAAAAAAAGATTCTCAGATTTTCAGCATCAACCTTTGGCCTCCATGCTTATGGCAAATGTGCATGCACACCTGCACATGCTTATTGCCTTCCCCTGTAAATATACACACAGATATACACATATGCTTCCTTCTCCACACACATGTAAATATGCATATACATGTACATATAAATTCCATATAAAATATAAAATGTTGAATTTGAAGCTAGCAATATAACAGTAGTTAATGAATATGAATATTGTATATAATTTTAAAACATTATGGAAAATTTCTCTTAATAATAGCTTTGGTTATTTGTATTTTCCTTTAATTGAGAATTACAAACTGATGGACAAGACAAATTTTAAAGATATTTAAGAAGGCCAGGCATAGTGGAATATTTCTTACATCCTAGCATTTGGGAGGCAGAGTCAGGCATATACATTATGAAGAGTGAAAGTATTGAAAAATTTCAGAGGTTTTTTTCTTAGTTCATATCACATGGAGATGTTTATATCAGCGGTGCGGTACTGTAACAGGTTTAAAATGAGAGGCCTAAGCAGCTCCTCTAGTTTGCAGTCACCAAACAGACCTATCAGTTTCTGTCATTTCTGTTTTAGCAAAAGATTACATCTGATTTTCTAGTGGTTGTCTAAGAAACTCCATAATTTTAGAGTAAAAGTTAACTTCAACATTTTATTTACTTTTATTTTTTTGTTGCAGGGAATGCAGCCCAGGGCATTTCCAATTTTTCTATAGTTTTTTTTTTTTTTTTTTTTTTTTTTTTTTTGTATTAAAGATCTGATTTAGAGAATGGAAAAAGACATTTGCCAGGGAAATTTAGATACTTGATTATTATAGAGTAATCAGTGACTGAGAAACATTCTTGGAATACTTGATTACTTATTTAGTGAACAGTTAGAAAATATTTTAAATAATATAGAAGGTAATAAGCTTGTGTAGAACTGTAATTTTTATATAAGCAAGGAGACTTTGTTTTCTCCACTAATCAAGGTATAATAAAACCCAGAAATTTTCTGTTGCAGATAAGCGGGTGTACATGACTGTGGCAGTGGACATGGTGGTCACAGAGGTGGTGGAGCCAGTCCGTTTTCTCCTGGAGACAGTGGTTCGTGTGTACCCTGCAAATGAAAGATTTTGGTACTTCAGCAGAAAGACTTTTACAGAGACTTTCTTCATGAGGTTGAAGCAGGTAGGATCTTTTTGTTCTTTTGTTTAATAGTGTGGTTTTCTCTCAATCAATCTTTTTTCTTTTCTTTCTTCCTTCCTTTTTTTTCTTTTTTGACAAGATCTCATATATCTCTGGGTGGCTTCACACTGAATAAATAGCTAAGGATGATCTTCATCTTCCCTTCACCTCCCAAGTACTATGATTATAGATGATGCCTCCACAACCTGTGCATTGCTAGGGCTCAAACCTAGGGCCTTGAGCATGCCAGGCAAGTTCTCTAGCTACCAACTGTATTTTATCCTTAGTCACCTATCATTCATTTGTAATGCAAATATACTCCCTTACATCACAACAAAAGCAGTGAAATTCCTTTAAAAAAATCAAGTGATATTTGAAGTCAACCAATGGAATGTGTGAAACTGTACATTTAGGTAATGCACAAGTTATTATGTGTCTAAATAAACCTGAACTCAAGTGCCTGCAAAGTATGATCATATTTAGTAGAAGTACTGACAATTAAAAAACAAAGTTTTGTGCTTTTATCTACAATTACTAGAAATACTAACCCTCAAACAAAACAAAACAAAGAATAATAAAAACCCAACAGCATCTTCCGAAAATAAACAGATGCAGAAATATTCTATATGGTGGTGTCTGTTTGCAATATTAAGTAACCCTTATCATTTAACTTTCTTACTTTGCTTATCAGCCCACTTTTCCTCTCATGGCTGGGACCCCATCCGGCTTAGACTCATGCAGGCCCTTTGCATGCTGCCACAGTCTTTGTGAGTTCATATGTGTATTAGTTCTGTTCTGTTTGGAAGGCAGTGAAGCATGTCTTTTTTGTTTTGTAATAAAGGAGGGGTAACTGGAAAATAATGTAAATTCTAATAGTGTCAGTTTGTAAAATGTCTACTTTTAGTGTGTAAAATCCTTCATATGTTTTTGGTAAGTACTCTCACTCTCTTATATTTTATAGTACTTACTGCTTTATAACTGCAATATGCAAAATGCAATGTGACAAAATCAGTGAGTAAATACAGGAACCACTTATCCAGTTTCATATTAAAAATATGTCATAGCTCAATTAGGCCTTATATGGTTTTTATCTTTTATTAAATTGTTTTAGCTGGTAGTTTTCATCAGTTTTTATTGGTGTGTGGAATACTTTTGTAGCATATCATAAAGAACGTTATATTAGTAGTATTTAGAACTTCAGTCTTACAAATGTCTTTTAATATTTTTTTATTTTTATTTTTATTTTTATTTTTATTTTTTAATTTTTAGGGGGCTTTGGCAATGGTGAATTCTTTTTTTAAAATTATGATTATTTTTTTATTATATTTGTGTTTTAATTTTACACATCAGCCATGGGTTCCCCTGTACTTTCCCCTCCCACCCCGGCCCCACCTTCCCCCCAGCCCCTCCCCTCCATTCCCATCTCCTCCAGGGCCAAGACTCCCCTGGGTATTCAGCTCAGCCTGGTAGATTCAGTCCAGGCAGGTGCAGTCCCCTCCTTCCAGACTGAGCAAAGTGTCCCTGTGTAAGCCCAAGGTTCCAAACAGCCTGCTCATGCACTAAGAACAGGTCCGGGTCCCACTGCTTGGGTGTCTCCCAAACAGTTCAAGCTATTCAATTGTCTCACTTATCCAGAGGGCCTGATCCAGTTGAGGACTCATTAATTCATGTGTTTCCATTAGTTTGGCTATTTGTCCCTGTGCTTTTCCAGTCTTGGTCTGAACAATTCACACTCTTACAGTCCCTCTTCTTTCTCGACAATTGGACTCTTGGAGTTCCACCTGGGGCCTGGCTAAGGATCTCTGCATCCACTTCCATCAGTTATTGGATGAGAGTTCCAGCATGACAGTTAGGGTGTTTGGCCATCTGATCACCAGACTAGGTCAGATCAGGTGTTCTCTTGACCATTGCCAGTAGTCTACGGTGGGTGTATCATTGTGGATTTAAGGGTACCTCTCCAGCACTCTGCCTATTCCTGTTCTCATGTGGTCTTCATTTATCATGGTCTGTTATTCCTTGTTCTCCCTTTCTGTTCTTGATCCAGCTGGGATCTCCTGCTCCTCTAAGCTCTCTTTCCCTCAGACCTTGCCCTTCATTACTCCCACTTTCATCCAGGTTGTTCATGTAGATCTCATCCATTTCTCTGTCATTGGGTGATCCCTGTGTGTTTCCTAGGGTCCCATTTTCTAGGTATCCTCCCTGGAGTTGTGTAGCAGTCTAGTCATCTTTGTTTTACATCTAGTATCCTCCTGTGAGTGAGTACCTACCATGTTTGTCCTTCTGAGTCTGGGTTACCTCACTCAGGATGATTTTTTTCTAGATCCATCCATTTGCCTGCAAACCTCATGATGTCATTGTTTTTCTCTGCTGAGTAGTACTCCATTGTGTATATATACCATATTTTCTTTATTCATTCTTCAGTTGAAGGGCATCTAGGTTGTTTCCAGGTTCTGGCTATTACAAACAAAGCTGATACGAACATAGCTGAGCAAATGCCCTTGTGGTATGATTGAGCATTCCTTGGGGGAGATGGATTCTCAATTTTCTAAGGAAGCGCCATATTGATTTCCAAAGTGGCTGTACAAGCTTGCCTTCCCACCAGCAGTGGAGGAGAGTTCCCCTTGCTCCACATCCTCACCAGCATAAACTGTCTTCTGTGTTTTTGATCTTAGCCATTCTGACAGGTGTAAGGTGGTATCTCAGAGTCGTTTTGATTTGCATTTCCTGGATAATTAGGGATGTTGAGGAATTGGAAAATGCCTTTCAGCCATTTGAACTTCCTCTGTGGAGAATTCTCTGTTTAGTTCTATAGCCCATTTCTTAAATTGGACTGTTGGGCATTTTGATGTCTAATTTCTTGAGTTCTTTATATATTCTGGATATCAGCCCTCTGTCAGATGTGGGGTTGGTGAAGACCTTTTCCCATTATGTAGGCTGTCACTTCGTCTTGTTGACCGTGTCCTTTGCTCTACAAAAGCTTCTCAGTTTCAACAGGTCCAATTGATTGATTGTTTCTCTCAGTGTCTGTACTACTGGTGTTATATTTAGAAAGTGATCTCTGGTGCCAATGCATTCAAGAGTACTTTCTACTTTCTCTTCTATCAGGTTCAGAGTAACTGGATTTATGTTGAGGTCTTTGATCCACTTGGACTTAAGTTTTGTGCACGGTGACAGATATGGATCTATTTGCAGCCTTCTACACATTGACATCCAGTTATGCCAGCACCATTTGTTGAAGATGCTTTCTTTTTTCCATTGTACATTTTTGGCTTCTTGGTCAAAATTCATATGTTCATAGGTGTGCGGGTCAATGTCAGGGTCTTCAATTCGATTCCATTGGTCCACATGTTGGTTTTTATGCCAGTACCAAGCTGTTTTTATTACTGTAGATCTATAGTAGAGCTTGGGGTCGGGGATTGTGATGCCTCCAGAGGTTGTTTTATTGTACAGGATTCTTTTGCTATCCTGGGTTTTTTGTTTTTCCATATGAAGTTGAGTATTATTCTTTTCAGATCTGTGAAGAATTGTGTTGGTAATTTGATGGGGATTGCGTTGAATCTGTAGATTGCTTTTGGTAAGATCGCCATTATACTATGTTAATCCTGCCTATCCATGAGCATGGGAGAGCTTTCAATTTGGCCAATCTGTCCAGAGGTGAAAGTGGGGTGTTGAAGTCTCCCACTGTTAATGTGTGGGGTTTTATATGTGATTTAAGCTTTAGTAATGTTTCTTTTACATATGTGGGTGCCCTTGCGTTTGGGGCATAAATGTTCAGAATTGAAACTTCATCTTGGTGGATCTTTCCTGCGATGAGTATGTAATGTCCTTTATGATCTCTTTTGATTGATTTTAGTTTGAAGTCTATCTTGCTGGATATTAGGATGGCTACACCAGCTTGCTTCTTAAGACCATTTGATTGGAAAGTCTTTTCCCAGCCTTTTATTTTTAGGAGGTGTCTATCTTTGAATTTGAGGTGTGTTTCTTGTATGCAGCAGAAAGATGGGTCCTGTTTTCATATCCTTCTGTTAGTCTGCATCTTTTTATAGGTGAATTAAGTCCATTG
Source organism: Onychomys torridus (assembly GCF_903995425.1). Classification (NCBI taxonomy): domain Eukaryota; kingdom Metazoa; phylum Chordata; class Mammalia; order Rodentia; family Cricetidae; genus Onychomys; species Onychomys torridus. The sequence continues at coordinate 33,831,621 of NC_050453.1, forward strand.
ATATTAAGGGATATTAATGACCAGTGATTTGTCATTCCTGTTATTATTTTTATTTTTTGGTGGTAGTGTGTGTGTGTACTTCTCTTCTTTGGGGTTTACTGCTGTAGTGTTATCTATTGCCTGTGTTTTCGAGGGTGTATCTGACTTCCTTAGGTTGGAATTTTCCTTCTAGTGCTTTCTGTAGGGCTAGGTTTGTGGATAAGTATTGTTTAAATCTGGCTTTGTCTTGGAATGTCTTTTTCACTCCATCTATGATGATTGAAAGTTTTGCTGGGTATATTAGTCTAGGCTGGCATCCATGGTCTCTTAGTGTCTCCATTATATCTGTCTAGGTCCTTCTGGCTTTCAAAGTCTCCATTGAGAAATCGTGTGTTATTCTGATGGGTTTGCCTTTATAAGTCACTTGGCCTTTTTGCTTTGCTGCCCTTAATATTCTTTCTTTATTCTGTGCATTTAGTTGTTTAATTATTATGTGTTGAGGGGACTTTTTTGGGGGTCTAGTCTGTTTGGTGTTCTATAGGCTTCTTGTATCTTCATAGGCATTTCGTTCTTTAAGGCGGGAAAGTTTTCTTCTATGATGTTGTTAAATATATTTTCTGTGCCTTTGAGTTGGTAGTCTTCTCCTTCCTCTATCCCTATTATTTGTAGGTTTGGTCTTTTCATGGTGTCCCAAATTTCTTGGACAAATGGGTCATGACTTTTTTGGCTTTAATGTTTTCTTTTTCTTCTATTTCTTCTACCATATCTTCACCACCAGAGATCCTCTCTTCCATCTCTTGCATTCTGTTTGTTATACTTGCATCTGAAGTTCCTGTTCGTTTACTCAGATTTTCTATTTCCAGCATTGTGCTAGTGTCTTCTTCATTTTTTGTATTTCCCTCTTCAGGTCTTGGACTGTTTCCCTCATTTGTTTCATTGCTTTTTCATGATTTTCTTTCAGGGACTTATTGTTTTCTTCTGCTTTTTTTTTTTTTTAAATTTTAAGTGTCTCCTTAGTGACATTAATTGATATAGGGTCTGTCTTAAGTGTAGGTTTAATGTTAAAATAGCATGTTTTTTCTTGATAGCTTTATGTATTTGCTGCCATATTGTCTGAGGGTTCTTTGGCTCAATTTAATTTAGAGATCATGAGAAGGAAAAAGAAGTATTATAGCCCTGATCAGAGGCCCTCAGCAGCTGGTGGGTGTTAACAGTTTGCCTAGCTGCTCTTGGCAGGACCTCCAAACACACACTCAGTAGCTAGAATCAGTGGCTGCCAGAAGCTTTGGCAGCTCTCCATTGTTGAGCTTTTCTTGAGTACTCCCAGGCATCTCAGATTTTGGTGGCTCTAGAAGGTCTTTGGATGCTAGCTCTTAGTAGTCATGCCGTCAGATCAGCTCACTCATTTAAGAACAAATGATGAATGGTGGATTGGATATAGCTTAAATAGATAGAGTCCTTGATAGCATGCCAGAAGCCATGAGTTTGAGCCATCACATCATTTAAACCAAGTATGATCCTAGACCTCAGGAGGTAGATGCAAGAGGGAGGATCAGGAGTTCAAGGTTATTCTTTGCTACATAACAAGTTTGAGGCCAGCCTGGGCTATGTGAGACTCTAGCACAAACAAACAAACAGTTGACAATAAAACCTCCCAGGAAGGCTTTATAGAGCCTATGCTGTACATGGCGCAGAACAGGGCGTAGATTGTCTAGACTGGCCTTAAAAGGATTTGAAAGATGCTGCATATATAGCTGAAAAGGGCAGGCCTACATAATATGCCATCTTCTGACTGGTACACAGACTTTCTGCATTGCTTGTCAGTCTGCATAGGCATACTGAGCTTATCTGTCCTGACTCCCATTGGTGAGAGAGATGTTTCTCAGAAACGGGAATGGGGACATCTAAAGTGGTTGCAACATTGGGAACGGGTGGGGGTGGGGGTGGTGTCTATAGTCGTCATAGTAGTACCCCAAAGAAGTATTCTCATTGACCATGCCATCTGTGGCAGTGGAGCAAAGTTTTCTCAGCAACTGTTATAGAGGTTACATCAGTGGATGGGTACAACCTCCAAATTCAGCTATTATAATTTCTAAGGCTTCCAGTGGGGCTTTAGTGATGCTGACAGCTAGATTTAGACCTCTGCTGGTGTCTTGACATAGCCGCCAATTAATAGCCCCCCATGGCATTTGTGGAGATTATGATGTTAATATTCTGGATCCCAATACCTCTGAGGGACTGTGGAGAAGCAGTAATGATGATCACAGTTGTATTAGAAGGCCACAGGGATAGTAGCTCCAGCCTCCAGTCTGGCATACATCTCAGCGTAACCTGATGGATCTGCCAGGCTGTGCTTCAGAGCAGACTGTCAGTGGAATAGACACAAACAAGCACAACACTTGTCAGGCTAACTATGGCAGCTATTGCTATCTTCTTTGATTCTTCTTGGTTGGCTACATTTAGCCTCTGGTGTTACAAGTGGTATGGCTCCCAGCTCATCCTCATCCTTCCTCTGCCTTGTCTTGTAGGCTTGGTCTGACTGATTGGCTGTACCTTTTGGTGGCGGCAGCTGCCACTGAGTAGTGGCTATATGAAAGGGGCCTTGACAGCTGACAGCTAAGCATCTGTACATTTGATACTTGCCCCTAACAGTCCCTAACCCCTCTGGCCATTTAAGATGGAAAAGTATTTTAAAACAGTCAAGGGAGTGAAGAATATCCCCTGAAGATCTGAATGCAGCAATCACTTGATATGTGGTACTCCAGAGAACATAACCCTTGATTCTCTGAAGGGAACTCTACTTCAATATAACCTTAGCATTCTTCAGTAAACAGTCTAGAATGTACTCCTGGCTAATTTGACTTGGTGGATGGTGCCATTCTATGGGCTTGGGTCTCATACTGAATTAAAGGGAGAAACCGTGCCAAACATAAGCATCCATCAGTCTCTGTTTGTTGACTGGCTGCAGTGTGACCAGCTATCTGACTTTTCTGTCACCATTCCTTCCCTACTTATGCCCTCAAACTGTGAGGTCCTTGTCCTGTGTCTCTCTCACCCCTCATGCTTAAGTTGTATTGATATTTCTTTGTAGCTACAAGGAAAGTAACTAATCCATATTTTCTAGCTTTTACCTTATAAAGAAAAATATCACATTGGAGTTGGGGTTGGGGGTTGAGGCAACCTAATTACTAAAAATATCTCTTCTCTTTTGGGTGTCGGACTTTTCCTTAGGTTGGAAACAAAGAACTGCTACTATTAAAATGGGTAAACAGGAATGAAACACATGTGGCATGAAATTGGAAGAGAGGAACGTTTTGGAAGGGAGGGGACCAGCAAGAGAGATGCACAAGGATAGGGGAATGCATTGTAAGAGGAATATGAATAGGAACAAAGTGTGGTGGCATTCTTTAAAATGCCATAATAAAACACATTACTTTCTCTGTGAGTTTAAGGATAATAGAAATAAATTTAAAATGAATAAAAGGAAAACTACCTGAAAGATAGTTTGAAAGATACTTTTCAATTTATACATATTTAAATGAATATACTCAATAACCAAGAGAAACTGCATAATAATGATAATAACAATTATTATTCCTGCAGAAAGCTGAAAATTAATAAGTTATGGAGTAACATTGTGTAAAAATAGGATATAAGATATAAGGTTTCTTAACCTTTTCCACTCTGTATTCCTTTTTGCATGAGAAATTTTATACTAAACCAGGTATATAGATATATAAAATAAGTATAGAAATAAAACCTTTACTGATAATAAATCATTCATAAATTTATTGCATAACAATTCTTTGGAATAAAAATAATTTACATATTAATGAGATGCATATGCTTATGTTTTATATAAAGAATGAAATCTTGGCTGAATATTTTGATACTGCAGAATGTGGAGCATCTTCAGAGTCTTTCAAAATTTGATTTTATGATCAATTCTGAGAATGCTGCTTTGCATCATAAAGTACAAAATGGCCAAAGTTAAGGCCATTTTAGAAATTGTTGGAAGTTCTGTCTAATACTAAGCAAAATTCATAGATCTTTTAAAAATAAAACTCAAATATTTACTCTAAGACTAATTTTCAAATAAAGTGTTGTAATAATATAATCCAAAGTATACTAACTTGATACACTAACATGCTGAGGAATGATGGTAGGAAAATGTGAAAAATCTTTGTTTTTTATATGTGTAGTAAAAATGCCGTTCATAATACTTAACAGTCACAAATCTGAGCCACTGTGTTTCAGGCAATAGATGATATGTATGACATGATGGTATGTGTGATACAAAATACCCATGTTCAGAGGCAGGGCTTCAGTGAAGTCATGTGTTGCAGTGGTGGGGAGTTTGCTGCTAGAAAAACTTGAGTTCCACTGCATATTTGATTTTGAATTAAGTTTTGGTTATTGCACATTTGGAGACTTTACACAAGTGCCAAGTTTTTCATGACCTAGACATACAGTTATATGATTCTATGTGGGATAGTGACTCACAGGTTAGGAGGCTGGTTTGTAGATAGAGGTTTACAATTCAGCTCTGCACCAGAATTGCTGTGATCCTTTGAAAGTAAATGTTGCTTCCTGAATCCTACCCTAAAGATCATGACCAAAGATACTAGTGTTTTATATGTAAAAATATCCTGGACAGGTAGAGTACTCTGCCACTGAATTGTAAGCCTATCCAAGTTTTGCTAATACATAGTTGAGATTTTTGTATATTTTTATGAAGTCTGGTGTCCTTACATTATAGCCAATTTTGTGATATGTGGCTTCTGAAGATTTGTGTGTCAATAGAATTATCACCATATTGTCCTTTGTATTTGTATTTTTCATACTGAAAAAGCTTTTTAGAGTTAATTTGAGTAACTAATGAGTGTACTTGTTGAGTACTTGCTATGTATTTAAATGCTGCTAAGTTTTAATATGAACCTGATAGTTTATTTCATAAATACAGATTGATTTTTAGTTGTCTAGTAATGTGTGAGTATTGAAAACAAAATCATATTAGTAAAAGTACTTTATTTGAAACTTAGTTGCTGAGTACAATATTTAGGCTCAAAGCAGTAGATTTATATAGGAAACTAAGTACAGGTGAAATATGTAACACTTGCCCATACAGCAGCAGAGTTGGGCAGTTGCTACTGAGACCATCTGGCTTGCAAAGCCTAAAGTATTTCTTGTATGGCCCTTTGCAGAAAAAGTTTGTTGATATCTAAGAAGGATAATTACAGTGTTACATTCTATCTGATGAAGTCCCGGTCAGGGACTTTTTGATTTTCTTAAACAAGATTCTGAGGAGTGTAAATAATGAACATTCTTGTTTTGTTCTCCAATTCAATAGGAAAACACTTAATCCCTTACTGTTAAGGTTAAAGTTAGTTGTAGGCCTTTTACTGGTTCTCTTTAATAAGATGAGAAGACTTCATTATATCCTTAGTTTGTTGAATGTTTTTTAAAAACATGAATGAATTCTAAATTTCCATATTTTTTATCAATTGATGTGATCCTGGGGTCTTTCCTTTTAATCTGTTAATATTATGGACTACATTGATTTCTTTTTTCTCCTGATGTTGAACTAACTTTGCATTCCCCAGATAATTCCCTTTGGTTGTTATGTACCATTTTAGTCATATATACATAAAATTAGTGATTTGACTTTATGTATTTGATTATAATATATTTAATTACAATTGCTAAATTTATATATGTAAAGAGATAGATTTGCCTAATATATTTATATGTATAAGTAGCATCTTAAACATTTAATTATCATACTAATAGTTAATATTACTTGTGTATAATTATATAATATTAATAGTATATGTATTTATTGGCATACATAATGGTGAGTTTCAATATGACATTTTCATACATGTACATAATTATTTTTGACCATAATGATACTCTCCATTATCCTCTCTTGTCCTCTTTCTACTCTCATTAATCCTTTTTCTTTTCTCAACTAGCTCCACTTTTTCTTGGGGGGTTGTTTGCTGGTATATGGGTACCTCACTGGTGACTAAATTATTGAAGAAAATCTCTCTCCCTCCCCATCAGTCTTTAAATGCATATAAATCCTTAGAGATGCATGAGGACCACGGTGCCCTGACCGTTCTATCACAGAGTGTTTTCTGGTCCAATCTTTTTTTCCGAGGCAGGGTTTCTCTGTGTAGCTTTGCGCCTTTCCTGGAACTCTCTCTGTAGACCAGGTTGGCCTTGAACTCACAGAGATCTGCCTGGCTCTGCCTCCCGAGTACTAGGATTAAAAGCATGCGCCACCACCGCCCGGCTTTGGTCCAGTCTTACACAAGTAATCACAGCTGCTGTGAGTTCAGGGATACTATAGTCACATCATGCCTGAAAGTCAGTGTTCCATTCCACACCCTAACCCTGGCCCTTAAGTTTTTTCTGTCCCTTCTCCCACGCTGTTCCTGAGCCTTGGATGGATGATACAGCGTCCCATTTATGGCTGGGCATTCAGAAGTCATTTATTCTCAGTACTTTAATACTTAATGAGACTCTAAAGTCATTTATTCTCAGTACTTTAACACTTAATGAGACTCTAAAGTCATTGCTGACTAAGGAGTAAAGCTATTCTTACCACAGCCGACAAGTAGTAGTACTAGTTTGTGGGTACAGTTATTTAGAAAGCAATTTGACAGCCATATCATGTGCATTTAGCAAAAGAGTTGCAACAGCTTCCCTACTATGGCCTATGACCACCTCAGTTGTGAACTTTGGACCTGGTTTATGGGATCAGATTTGAATTTCCTTCTGTGGCCCAAGTAACAAATGTAATTAGAAAGTGGTTGGTTACCCTTATAAGAGACCTGCCACTATTGCACCAGTGGATTCATTTGGCCAACTGGTCAGTGTTATTGCATACAGCATCCGTAGCTGAGTCAGACTGTTGATGACAATTTTCCTTCAGTAAACTGGCAAATAGCTGATTTTAATTTACTAATGTAGACGTATTGTTGTGTGGTGCTGGAAATTGGTCCCAGGGCCTTGTGCATGCTGGACAGGTAGGGTACTCTGCCACTGAATTGTAAGCCTGTCCAAGTTTTGCTAATACATAGTTGAGATTTTTGTATATTTTTATGAAGGATATTAGTCTGTGGTTTAGGCTTTGAAGGATTGGCCCCAAATAGCGATATGATTTATCTTGTCCCTCATCCATTCCTCTATTGCTGTTTCTCTGCCTCATATCTGACATGAGGTGAGTCACTTTGCTCTATCATGTGTTTCACAGTAACCAGGATGATCTTCTATGAGTATTCATAACTGTAGTATACTGTCTTTAGATGTTACTCATTAGTATGACTTGCTTTGTTTTCAGCTTTAATTCTGTTTGAAATGTGTTCTAATGTAATCATTCTTCTTTGTTTTTGTTTTTTGTTTTTGTTTTTTTCCTTTTAAAGACAACTGAGCCTGGCTTTGAACTTGAACTCCTGATCCCCCTGTCTCCACTTCCCAAGTGCTAGGATTAGAGATGTACACCACTATGGTGCAGTTGGTAATGTGCTTTCTGGGCAAGCATGCAGACCTAAGTTTAGATCCCAAGCCTAGACTCGGAAAAGAAAATGGGTTCTTGAACACATAGAGTTGAAGCCGTTAGTTGGCGAGTCTAGCTGTTATTTCTTTCTCAGTATGAAATAGCCAATAAAGAATCAAGCATCATCTGCTGTCTTTCCTAAAACTTGTGATGTTTTGAAGAATAATTGAATTGTGTCAAAATGGTTAGTAAGTTGAATTTGTTAGTATAATGCTAGAAGCTTACTGACATGTACACATCTCAGCACTGGAAAAAAATGGTAAATTGTTCACTTAAAATATGCCAAGGACGATGTACTTAAAAATCTCTCAAATTCAGACATGCTCTAGATAAATGTGATACATTGCTCTTCATTTTAGCTGTTTTTAGTGAAGCATTGTTATACCATTTTATTCCTTATTTATTTATATATTTATATATTTATATTTATTCCCTTTCCTGTAACTCTTCCCAGGTCTATCTCACTTATATTTATATTTCTAATATTCAAATATATGATTTTATCTTTCTCAGTCTGAGGGAAAAGGCCATAGCAGTGCTGGAGATGCAATATATGAAGTGGTGAGTCTGCAGAGAGAGTCTGACAAGGAAGAGCCAGTCACTCCTACTAGTGGAGGGGGGCCACTGTCACCCCAGGAGGATGAAGCAGAAGAGGGTAAGTACTTGAATGTATTCAAAAGTGGTGTGTGTATATGTGTGTGTGTGTGTGTGTGTGTGTGTGTGTGTGTGTGTGTGTGCATATGCACACCCTCGCTCTGAGGGGTTAGTGATAGTTATTCCTAGTCCCTGATACACTTATGTTAGATTCTTTGACATACAGAAGGAGAGTTGGTCTGTTTGGTTCTTTCTTTGGCTGCACAGTCCCCAGTGCCTAAGCACTGTTAAGCAGCTATTTAAACTTGGTAATATTGCTGTACTAGTTTGCTTCCTATTTGATTTCAAGCATTTCTGAAGTATTTAATTAGAAGTTTCAAATTCTCTGAAGTATGTTTAAAATTTCAGTGATACATCTTTGACACTTTTCAGTTTCAACTCATTTTTGTGGTTCCTGTATTCTTTACCACTTACTTCTCTGAAATACCATGCTATCTGTTCCCTTTACTACATGAATGCTAGTGAGCGATGCTCAGAAGACCCTTACATCATTTGGCTAGGGGCACAGCACTCTCCATAGCAACTAGTGCTAAACTGACAGGTCTAGCTTTAGCTCTTATATGATTGTTTCTAGTGTGACTTTTGTTAACAGTACAGTTCTTTTTTCCTTTTTTTAACAAAATATTTTTATTTTACTTTTATATATGTATGTGTGTGCATACATGTGTGTGTCCATGGAGGCCAGAAGAGGGTGATAGATCCCTTGGAACCAGAATCATAGGTGGTTGTAAGCTATCTGAAATGGTTGGTGGCTGCTTCTCTGCAAGAGGAGCCAGAGCCCTTAACTGCTGATCCATCTCTGCTGCTCGACCAGATTTCTGTATTAGTATCATGTTTGAAAAAATCTTAAAATTCTGTTTCTTTATGTATTTTTATCATTTTGACAGTCATAGAATTATTATTTTATCATTTATTATTGACTAGTAATTATTATTTTTTACTTGTGAATCATTATTCTGTTTCTAATGTGTCAATTAATTTCATTGTTTTTTAGTTGTACACATGCTTTTATTAAGTTGGCTTTAGGGATGGAACTAAGGCACAGAGAACATAAGCTACTGGCTTATGCCACATTATGGCCCATTATGTCACATTACACAAGTTTCGGAAATTTGTAAGTAACTTTTTAGAACTAAGGCAAATGTCCATAACAAAATTAGCCATTTAAAAGCATATAATATAGTAACATTGTCAAAAAACTGTCTTTTTACTTTCAAAAATTTCTATTACCCAAGAAGTAAAAACTACTATTATCTAAGAAGTCAGGCAGTCCTTGTTTTTCCTTACCCTAGCCCCTGGCAACTACTAATTTGCATTTTTATTTGTGTTTCTTTCTTTCTTTCTTTCTTTCTTTTTTCTTGTCTGGGAGAGTAATGTAAATAGAATTATAAAAATACTGTCTTTCATATGTGGCTTCCTTTACTTGGCCTAATAATTTTGATGTAGTCCTCATTAATATACATTACAAAATATATTATTATTTCATACTTTTTATGTCTGAATAGTAGTGATGTAGTTGTACCTCATATTATCCAGTTATCAGTTGAGGCACATTTGAGTTATTGGACCATTTAAATCTTATAAAGAATGTGATGAATATTTATATGAAATTTTTTTTTGTGTGAAATCATTGTGCATCAAAAGACAATGCAGAGAAAACATAACAGAATGTGAATGATTATGTGAAAGACATACCTGAATATTTTAGTAAATCTGGCAACTCAACAAAAAAAGTACAGAATGTAATTTTTTATGGTGAATTTGTATCCTGTAACTTTTATTAGGTTCCTTTATTCATTTTGACAGTGTTTTGGTGGTATCTAGAATTTCCAGCTTTTAAGATCATGTAGTATATAAACAGGAGCTATTTAACTCCCCTGCCCCCCTTTCTCATATCACTTGGATTACTTTACCTAATGTCTTTAGCCTAGAATTCTAGTCTTGTGTTACAGAGAAGTGGCAAGGGTGAGTGTATTTCTTCCAGATCCTAGAAGTGATTTCAGGTTTTCTCATTTAGCAGATACTTTTGAATTCGTCATACACAGCCTTTATTGTTTTGATGTACATTCTTCTATAGTTAATGTGTTGAAAGGTTTTAACATAAGGCACACTGAATTTTTTCATTGTGTTTCATGTATCTGTTAAAATGATCATGCATTTTTGTTTATTCTGTTAATATAACACACACACATACTGAGTTTTCACTCACCAAGTAGTCTTTAGTTCTGGAGATGTGTTCTACTTGATCATAGTCAGTTAACTTTTTAATATACTACTAAGTTGGCTTTGCTATTATTTTCTTAAAGTTTTGTCATCTATCTTTGTCAAGGTAGATATAGGGTATTGGATTCTACTTGTTTTATAATGTCTGGATGGTTTTTGTGTCAAGGCAATTCTGTCCTCATAGCTTGAGTTTGATGTACTCCTTCAATTTGGGAGTAGATTAAATAGAGTTGGGATTGGCTTTTGGTTTTTCTGTAAAGGCTTAGTAAAACTCAGCACAGAGCCTCTAGGTCTTGGCTTTCTTTCTTAGGATATGTTTTATTATTCATTGAATTTCATTATATCTTACTGGTCTGGTCAGCTTTTCTGTTTCTTAGGGTCCAATCTTTTTGTTATTATTTTTTTCAACTTCACTTTGGTTTTATTGTCCCACTTTACAGAAATATAAAATTATGTATAATTAATTATGTATAATTAATATATGGATTTCATGCTGCTGCTGCTGCCACTGCTGCTGCTGATTTTGAATTTTTGAGAGAGGATTTCTCTGTGTAGCCTCGGCTGCCCTTGAACTTTCTCTGTAGATCAGACTAGATGCTAACTCAGAGATCTGCCTGTGTTTGTTTCCCGAGTGCTAAGACTAAAGGCATACACCACCACTGCCATCTTATTTGTTTTTTTTTAAGTTTTTTTAATTAATTATTTGATAATTTTTGAAGTATATTTTGGCCATATTTATTCCTCCTCCCCTAACTGCTCCCAGGTCTATCTCACTTCCCTCTCATCCAACTTCTTGTCTCCCCTCCCCTTTTTAATTTAAAGCCCATTGAGCCCAATTTATACTTTTGGATATATGGTCAAACCCTAGAATAGTCCACCTACCAGAGGTCACACTTTTAAGGAAAACTGACTCTCTTCTTCCAAAAGCTATCACTGTCAAAACTTCTGAGCTAAATATTGATGTGATGGATTATTAATTATTGAATGTGTCACTGTGGTTATTAGTTACCACCACATGGTTTCTTATGCCTTTCACTTTGCTTTATCAGTTTTCTAAATTAAGTCTTAGGACACTGTCTTAGTTAGGATTTTTATTGCTGTGAAGAGACATCATGACCATGGCAACTCTTATAAAGGAAAACATTTAATTGAGGTGGGTTACAGATCAGAGGTTCAGTCTGTTATCATCATGATGGGGAGCATAATAGCATGTATGCAGGCAGACATGGTGCTGGAGAAGTGGCTGAGAGTCCTACGTCTTTCAGGCAACAGGCAGTCGACTGAGACACTGGGTGGTATCCTGAGTATAGGAAACCTCAAAGCCTGCTCCCCCAGTGACACACTTGCTCCAACAAGGCCATACTCACTCTAACAAAGCCACACCTCCTAATAGTGCCATTTCCTATGAGATTATGGGGGCCAATTACATTTAAGCTATCATAATCACTATATGTCTTCTCTCCTAATGTAGCCCTTCTTCAGTTGTCTATATCTTCAAAACAGGGCACATAGCTGATTTGTTTTTTTTTTTTTTTTTACTAAAAAAATTCAACATAGCTGTTAAAAAGAGATTTATTTTTACTTTAATTATGTGTATATGTGTGTGTCTCTGGGTATGTGAGTACCAGTGGCCATTAAAATAAACTACATCAAGATAAAATTTACATATTTTAATGAATCTGTTCTGAGTGCTCATTGAAGTTTGAAATATAGCTGCATCTAGATGAATACTGGTATAATCATCAGCTTTTAAATATTCTTTGATAATTTCACATATATATGGGGAGTTTTGGCTATTTTTATCCGTTATTCTTCCTCTCCCTCCTGCTAAAAGCTTTTTTCTACCCTAAACCCCCTTCTAGTTTTCTTTTTTCTAATCCATCTCTCTCTTTTTATAATCCACTGAGTTAATTTTAGTTGCTTCCTTGAGTAAGAATGTAGGTTTATTTTTTTTTTTGGAAATGGACAACTTATCGATGGCTATAACAACTCCGGGAGCTGGAGAGATTGCTCAGTGGTTAAGAACATGAACTGCTCTTCCAGAGGACCCAAGTCCAGTTCCCATGTGTGGTGACAAACTACTGCCTATAAAGTTAGCTCCAGAAGATCCAATGCTCTAGCCTCCCTGGGTACCTGCAGCCATGTGCACACCCTTCCCCTGAACTAAAGATAATAAAAAGAGGTAGTTTTTCCAAAAGAAAACGACTCTCCATCCCTCAGATCAATTGACTGCCCATACTCCCTCAGTGACGTGTGGAGTCCTATGGGCCCCTCCCTCACGCATGATGAGATGGTGACAGTCTAGCTTTGTGCAGGTGCAGTGAGTTCCTGAGTGCAGTTGCTGTGTCATGTTCAGAAGACACTGTTTCTCATCACTCCTCCCCAGCTTCTGCTTCTTACAGTCTTCCATCCGTTCTTCTGCGTGTTCCCTGGGCACTCCACAGTCACTTACTCTGCATTAACTCTGCACACTGTAAAAAGAAGCCTCTAGTGAAGGGTGACAGCTGCATTAATCTGTGGCTATAGATTTAAGTATTAAGAAGATTGTTTCACATCATGTCTCTTTAGCAAAACAAGAGTGGGTTCTCCCCTCAGACTTATCTAATCATAGGCTGTTGATCAAGTTCATAGTACAAGGCATGTATCTTCTCCCATAGAGTAGGACTAAAATCTATTAATAAACTCATTGGTAACCACAGTAAGAGTAATGTCACCATTGTACCTGTGAGCATATCTTGGCATGCAGGTCCTTCTGGCTTGAGGGATGTACAGCTGGGGACTGTTGATGAATTTTCTCACATTGAGTTTGAAGTAGTACCTTCTGGTACTATGAAAGTTGGCCAGCATAGAAGAAACTTTCACTCAGATCAAGCTTAATTTCATAATGTTCTGTAACTCAAGTGTGAATACCACTGAAATTACAATTTAAAACACTATTGTTTCTTATGAATAATATATTATTATAAATTTTATATATACTTATTTAATACCTATAAATATTAAATATACTTGATGGATATATGCATTTTTTTTGTAAAAACCTACCAGTAGACTGACTGTATGTTAAACATTATATATCTACATTAGAAACCAGCTTTCCAAAGTAGCTGTACCAAGTTTTCATCAAGATCATCAAAATGAGTCCTTTGTTTTCAGGTGATTATTTTTTCTTTGTATCACATGTGTAGTTACATAAGTTTAGAGTTTCTCATGAAAAGTCATGTATTGTTTGGACCTGTAGTCATAGGAAAATTTGACTACATGGCGCTGAAAATCTGCAATGGCTCCAAGGACCTAACTTGCCTAGTTTCCAAAAATGACAGTTTATTGGCAAAAACAATAGTTTTTCTCCACATTTCTTTGTCTGTGTGGTTGCCTGCATGTCCTTATGTTAAGGACCGACCTCTACCAAACAGCATGTTTAAAGAGATAAATTGCAGTGTCTTTCATTTTCTGGCTGTGGGTTATATAATGTCTAGCCGATAGTGTTCCATCAATTCCAGTGTTTCCTTCCATAGTAGGTTTCCACTCTTCTCTTCAGAATACATTCAAGAATTCAGGTACCCATGTCATTTCAGACTCAAATGGGAGAAGAGCAAAAATCATAAGCAGGGAATTCGGGGCACACCTAGAAGATGTGCACATTTTTTTTTTTTTAACTTAGAGAAAGCAACTGAATTCTGTTTTCTTGAAGCAGAAATAAATAGACATGATAAACATTTACCAGAAGGTTATTAGAACACTAGATTTCAAGTAGTATCATAACAAAATGCCATTATCTTTAGAAATGAAAAAGTGATCAAATAAGAAATTAAGAATGCATTATGCAAGTTAGTAATTCTACTTATTTAGTAAAGAAACTCTTCTAATTTTGAGTAGCATGAATTAAGTGTTGAGTTATCCAAGTGTAACCCAGGGAAGCCTGTGCCATCTTACCCTGAAGCCCATAGGACTTCATAAAGGATGAAATAGGCATTCTCCTTAAAACAGCACATAGATAGAATGCCACTTTTCATTTCTTGAAAGGTAGCATTTTTATTACCTTTAAATATTATTCTAGATATATCACCTAGTATTTTCTAGATAACAGTATTGTAGATTGCCTAGGTCCATGTAAAACTGTAGGCTTTGGACAGGAAAATATAATGCAACATAATATGAAATACTATCTTATTATTTATGGTCTTTTTTGATATTTGGAAACATCAGCTACTATAATCTTAAAGTGAAAACAGAGAAAGCATTAGAGTCATTCATCTTTTAACTTGAGGGGAAAACTAAATTTTACTTGAGTTTAATGTACCCACTTGACAGAACTGTTTTGACACAGCTGCATCAAAGAGGCCATCTTGAAAGGGAAGAAACAAGGAACAAAACAGATTTAGGAGTAGTTTGGAGAGAAAATTAGTGACGTTTGTAAATGAACTGATGTTGCAGCAGAAAAGGGAGGAGCAACCTTTGTTTACCAACCTTTGTTTGGATTTCCATTGGTTTCTAGTTCAGGTAGTGATTGGATGCTCTTGGTACCAGTAAAAGAGGGGAATGCAGGAGGAAGAGTAGTTTCGTAGGTGAGGGTCTTAAAGGTTTATTTTGATTTTATTATGAACATTAAGGTAGAATTTTTCAGTCATTAGAAATAGTCTTATACTGTGAGAGATCTTTGATAGTTAGAAATATGTGAGAGACATGAACCTGAAGTAATAAGAAGGCCTGAAATTATTGTAGTGGCTATGTGGCAAAGGTAGGTCAAATCAGGCATTAGATTACTGATATTTTTTGCAATAGGTCCAGGAAGAAAGCCTTAGCTAAAGGGTCTACAGAAAAATAATCTGAACAATCCAAGGGAAAGAAAGGCAGTGTATTGCAGGTGCAGGGGTTGAAATTTTGAAGCAGATAGTACTCTGCCCTGTCATATGGGGCAGGAAGAGCCTTGGGGTAAGAACTCAAACCTGAGCATTGGATTTGGGTATTTGAGAAGTCCCCTGGTCTCTTTGATAGTGATGCTACTAAAGTGAGAATGGGCCTTGTTTGGACTGAAGACTAGAGGTGAGGGAGGGAGAACAGTATTTGAATTACTCTTCAAAGAAATTTGATGAGTAGATTGAACTAAAAATACTAGTTATTCTGGCCAACTGAGGACATTTTTTAGGATACAAGAGATTTGACTGTCTTTGTAGTTGGATAGGGAAAGCTAAAAATAGAAAGGAATTCATACACCCAATTCTTAAACATAGGCTTCCTGACTTGCTTCTGTGTTTTTACAAATGCAGGTTTCTTCCACTTAAGTCCACCTGAGTAAGCCTTTTCAACCAAGGCATGTTAACAGCTAAAAGAAAAATAGTAATTTTAGTATAGCAGTAGTTTCTATACTTAGAAATGTTTCAAAATATTTTCTATGACATTTTTTAGTATGTTCCTCAGGCATATGATATTTAAATATAGTAAGTGAAGAAGGTTAAGAAAGAGCTTTGCAAAACCGTATGTCATAGTCTAACGATAGAACAGATAATATTATCAGAAAGAACCATTTCAGGACTTTCAGAAAGTGACCAAAATCTGACAAATGAAGATCGGTCTATTCAGTAGAAAAACTACTGAACCTTGCTTGTAGAAATTTTTTTTAAAATAGTGGACTCAATGATAATTTAGCTCCAAAGAATACTACTGCTTATTCCCAATACTGATTTATTCTTATGATAATATTAAAAACAAAACTCCAAACCAGCATTACTTTTGATACTGGAAGGGATTTTCTTCATGGGAAGAGACTATGGAAAAACATTATTTCTGAAGCATTATTGAGAATAGTAGTTGTAATTTTTTTTTTCAAGACAGGGTTTCTCTGTGTAGTTTTGGTGCCTGTCCTAGATCTCGCTCTGTAGACCAGGCTGGCCTCGAACTCACAGAGATCTGCCTGGCTCTGCCTCTCAAGTGCTGGGAGTAAAGGCATGTACCACCATCACCTGGCCAGTAGTTGTAATTTTTTATAGCAACAAAATAGGAATGAATTCTGGTTGAAAACCATAGATTTGCCAACATCTCAGAAGTAAGTGGAACTTCATAAAATTCTATTTAGAAAGTTTAGAAAGCTGTCTACATGTACAAGACAACATACTCCTGGGAGATACCAGAGAGGGCTTTAACTCCTTACACATCTCCATGCTGAACATGAACAATAGAGTGCTATTTCCAGAACCATGTCTCGTAAATGGGTTGTAGTGAGTACCCTTTGTCAAAGTACTGTAAACAACTGGTTATCATGCAGCCAAGTCTTCAGTTATCCCTACAACAGGTGGAACCCTTAGACGTGAGATTGGGGAGTCAAGAATCTCAGCACTACTTGGCTCCATTGGATTACTTTTTATTCTTGTCTTCTTCAGTCTGTTTTCCTCACATCAACTATTGTTTTGAAATAGGTTGTATTACTTCTCTTAGAAGTATTGGTGCTTCTAGGCCTGGCATAGTGGCACACACTTTAAATCCTAGCACTTAGGAGGCAGAGGCAATTGGATTTCTATGAGATCAAGGCCAGCCTGGTTCCAGAAAGTTCCAGGCCATCCAGGGCTACATAGTGAGACCCTTTCTGAGGGTGAATGGGAAATGTTGGTATTTCTCACTTTATTTAGCACACACTCTTTTATCATGGCTCTCAATCACATTTAACCTTTCTGATTTAATTTTTCACCATTCTATGCCTCTGAAATTCTACAGTTGTCCTTTTGCTATTTTACTTTATTATTTTTTAATTAATTCATTCCCTCTCTGTCTCTCTCTTCCTTTTTCCCTCCTTCCGCCTCTCTGTTTCTCTGTCTGTCTGTCTTTCTTTCTCTTTCCATATTTGTGCATGGACACTCATATGTTGAGGAATGGAAGATAAGTTGTAGGAGTTGGTTCTTCTTCCATCGTGTGGTTTCCAGGGATTAAACATAGATTGTTAGCTTCAAGCACAGCAGACACCTTTGCCTGTGGACCTTGCCTTTGCTTGGCTTGGCTTTCTTTTTAGCCCAGATGGCCCCATTGTTCTCTCTCTGCTCCTCTTGTCAGTCTTTCCATGAATGCTACTTTTTCAATGAGATCTTGCATTCTAAGTACTATAAGTAATAAAATAAAAAAAAATGGATAATTAATAGTTATGTCTTCACAGTGTCTCAGATTATTCAGTACTAGGAATGAAAAAGATAGCATTTGTAGAATTGAATTGAAAAGTATGAAAAACGTACATTGAAAATTCCAATTTCTCATGTTCATATACTATTAGAGTAAAAGCAAAACATCAAATTTCTATTTTTCTTTAAGGTTTTTCCTCTCCTGTTCTTGACAGTTTTTGACTATTTGAGATGTTACCTTCTATCAGCTATCACCTCTGTAAAACTACAGAAACCACAGAGTAGGAAGTAATAGTTTCTTTTCTTTTATAGATAGGCATTCATGCATTTTCAATACGCTGTATTATTAGTTCAGTAATTGACATTCCTGTCAACGCACACATCAAAAGTTAGAACTGGAGGTGGCATAGAAATATCTGCCTGCTGGGGGGAATTGGAGTATTCTTTTATTTAATTATTTTCAACAATTTGCCTGTCAAAGCAGAAGTGGAAGTTCAAGTCATTCTAAATTGTCTTACTTTAGTATGTAATTTAACTAAAAGGGGATTACAGATTCAAAATGACTAAAATTGCTTTTCATTTTCTGGGAAAGATCTAAAGTTAAGTGAATTAAGGTATCTTTGCATATTTTTCAGATGCTGTTCAAAAAGTGTATTAATTTAA
Organism: Onychomys torridus; assembly: GCF_903995425.1. NCBI lineage: Eukaryota > Metazoa > Chordata > Mammalia > Rodentia > Cricetidae > Onychomys > Onychomys torridus. The sequence continues at coordinate 33,849,810 of NC_050453.1, forward strand.
ATGCAAGGTATCTTAGCAGAAAGTTAAGTCCATCACAGCAGTATTATAGGAACCACTGTAAAATTACCTTGTCATTGTTCTACATTCCCTCATATTCTGAATTGCCCTGTTGAGACTGAGCGTACTCTTGCCATTTCCTCATACAAATTTCGAACTTGTTGGTTAGCTTCATATCTGCATTTAGCTACATGCTATATGTAAGTGACAAGAAATTTCTTAAAGGCAATGATTGGCAAATATTAGTATGCTGACCTTTAAGACACATATCCAAGACTGACAAGATGGTTCAGGCAGTAAAGACACTTGTTGCCAAGCCTGATGACCTGAGTTTGACTCCAGGACTCACATGGTAGAAAGAAACAACTCAAGAATAACAACCAAATCATTCTCCAACCTCCACATATGTGCTGTTGTCTATGTGTAAACAAAATAGTTAAGTGTAGTAAAACTTTAAAAATGACGCAAACATCACTTACTTTTTTTTAATCGACCTGGTTCACAGTAACGTTAAATAACCTTTTTTATTTATCATGATCTGTGTTTGTGTTTGCTTTTGTATTTGGCTGACTAAATGCATATTTTTAAGAAAAACAATACATCCCAGTTTGGCCTTCAACTTGTAGTCTTCTCCCTTTGCTTCCTAAGTGCTGGGATTCCACATCTAACCCTAGATTAAAATTGTCATCTTTTAGAAGTTTCCCTGTACTATTTAGGAAGACAAAAGGACCAAGAAGTAAGGGTGAGGGCAGAAAAGAGAGGATAATGGGGCTGGGTGGGAATAAATGTGATAAAACTACATGGTAGACACATGATGATGCTGTAATGATCTCTAATATTTTGTACAATGGATATGTGCTAGTGAAAATTAAAAATAAATTTCCCTTGACTTTAATGTTCATTAGCTGTTCAATACTATTTCTGATTCACAACCAAAGAGCAAAATAGTCTCAAACACTTGATGCTTATTTTCTTGTTGCCTCTTAATTCTTAGTCTCATTAGATAGAAGGCAGTCCAGCAGCAGTTACCATACAAGCCATTTCACAAACAAAAATTGCTTCTGTTTGGCAGCTGCTTATGGAGCCACAGACACACAGCTGTTATGTCACCCTGCTTTTTTGAATTACTCAGAAAAGTATAACTTTTTCCTTTTTTTGTTTTTCCAGAGCCTGGGCATGCATTCCCTGTCACTTTGGGCTTTCTCACCCTTTTTCTCTGAAGTACCCCTACACCCCTTCTGCCATGTGTCTGCTTGTCTGCCATGTGTCTGCTTGCTGAACATGCTGGACTCTAACTTAAAAGGCATGGTTTTCTCTTCCTCTTCTGTATCGCCAAGAGTTACAGCTTGCCTGTTCTATTTTTTCCCCTCTCTTAAACTTTAATAAAATTGTCCTTGAGCTTCAAAAATAAAATCCTTTATATTCAAATGGAGAACATATAGAAGACATTAAAAAACAAGCTGTTTATAAAAGTGATAGCCATATACTACTAAGCTGTGTAGCTGGGCTTCAAACAGTGTTTCTTGAAAGTGTAGGGTGTGTGTGTGTGTGTGTGTGTGTGTGTGTGTGTGCGCGTGCGCGCACACACACACACACACTTTCCTGGAGTTTTTTATTTTTTTCTTATTATTAACGATGCCTCATTCTTTAGATCTCACCTGGAACCTGATGAACATAAACAGTCTCCTACCTGGTACCACTACTCTTGTTATTTCTGTCTTCTAGCAAGGGCTTACATTGTTTACTCATTTAGTTGCTCCTTGTCTCAATCACATTAAGGTAGAGTAGGTATGTTTATAATCATTTTATAGTTGGAGTCTTTGGAATTGGTAGAAAATTCTGTAGAATGCAGTGTTTATTTAAGTGACAAGATTTTTCAGTTTAGTAGATTGCAATCTGCTTCAAATGCAAGCAGAATCTGAAGTATGTCTTTGAAGCAGAGTGAGGTTGGAGTCAAGTTGACAGTCGTTGATGAAGAGACTTGAAGAAACACAGACTGTGTAGGGTTCTGTCAAAACCTTCTCAAGGCTTTGCCTAGGTTATACCATCAGCAAAGAAAAGTTTGAAGTAGAGTGGTCCTGCCAGAAGCAAGATATATAAAGTACACTTATTAAATAGCCTATGATATGTACATCTAATTTGAGTAGATATAAGGCTAAATTAGTATAATGGCCTTGGAAATTAGCAAAGACTGATTTTAGGGCAATGATTGACAGGAAAAGGTGACTGAGTTATACCTGTCTCTACTAGCCATATTCAAAGGCTCAACTAGGTTAGTTGTCTTGGAAGAGTGGCATATTATATATTAATTTCATTAAGTTTTCAAACATTTGTATATCTACTATATTTTGCTTCTAAATTTCTGCAAGATAATAATTATTTTATTGCTGTTTATATTTCAGGTAGGTTAAACATTTTAAATCATGGTAGAAGCTCATGAATACTATGAAATTTCTCAGTTTGTATTGTATTTGATCCAGGTCAAGTGCCAATGTGTCACTTAAATCCTAAATGTGTTGAGCCAACTTATTAAGAATATCTTTTGGGTTTTTGACTTTCTCTTCAGGTTATCATACATGTTTTAGAAAACAACTGATTTAACCAGTGGATAGTTGAGTGTGATTAAATCTTGTATCAACTGAGCTCATGTATTCAATATTAATTTCCTACCTGTGCTTTTTATTTTAAAAATTGTAAATAAAAATAGCAATGTTAAATTACAGGATACAATTTGTTAAGATCCGACCTTACTCTGTTTTAAGGCATACTAATCTTTATATATCACTTGAATAGAATAATTTCTTATATACAATTTTAGGTAAATATAAAATAATGTGATTCCAGGACTGAAGAGATGGCTCAGCAGTTAAGAGAGCTTACTGCTCTTCCAGAGGACCTGAGTTCAGTTTCCAGCACCCACACGGTGACTCACAATCCTCTGTAACTCCAGTTCTAGGGGATTAGATGCTGTCTGTGATCTCCTCAGGCACTGCACTCACCCCCATCCCCCAAGAATCAATAATAAATTAAACATTAGTGTGATTCCTTGAGGCTTTATTGAACAGCCTTAGAGTTATTGATCTCTCTCTCACCTTCCCTCTCTCTTTCTGTCTCTTTTCCTCCATCTCTCCCTCCCTCCCTTTCTTCCTTTTCCTTTTGTTTTGACCTGCCTCCTTCTTCCTTCCTAATTAGAGCTCCTTCCCCATTTTTCCCATTCTCTCTCCTCATATCATCTGTATCCCGCTATTCCTCTCTAAGTCCACCTAACCACCATGGTGCCTTTATACTCTACTGGTTTCTGTGGTTATTCCATGTTATAGACTCATATCTTAAGATATGGAGCTAGCACCCATGGATGAGAGAGATCATGTAGCATTTATCTTTCTGAGTCTGGGTTACCTTACTCACAATATAATATTTTTTAGATACTTTTATTTGTTAGAAAATTTCATTTTTTAAAGCAGTGTTGTATTCCATTGTGTGTATGTACCACATTTTCATTATCCATTCATTGCGAAGGACATTTAGATTGTTTCCATTTTCTAGCTATTGTGAATAAGGAGACCATGAATATTGCTGAGCAAGTATCTTTGTAGTAGGACCTTGAGTCCTTTAGGCATATGCCAAGGAGTGGTATAGCTGGTTGGGGTAATAGATGTATTTTTAGGTGTTTTTTTTTTTTTTTTTTTTTTTTTTTTTGAGGATTCCTCTGTTGATTTTCAGAGTGGCTGTACCAGTTGTATTCTCACCAACAGTGAATGAGGGTTTCCCTTCCCCACATCCTTACTAGCCTTTGTTGTCACTTGTTTTGTTTTGTTGATCTTTAGCCATTCTCACTATTGTGGGATGAAATTTCAAAGTTGCTTTAATTTGCATTTCCCTAGAATGATGAATAATATTAGAGGCATTTCAAAACATTTTAATTTTTTCTGTGTTGTGGGATATTCTGTATGTCAAGTGTGTTGCTCTGATTGGATAATAAATAAAACACTGATTGGCCAGTAGCCAGGCAGGAAGTATAGGCGGGACAAGCAGAGAAGAGAATTCTGGGATGTGGAAGACTGAGGCAGAGAGGCACTGCCAGCTGCTGCCATGACAAGCAAGATGTAAGGTACTGGTAAGCCACAAGCCATGTGGCTACTTATAGATGAATAGAAATGGGTTAATTTAAGATATAAGAACAGTTAGCAAGAAGCCTGAGCCATTAGGCCAAACAGTTTAAATAATAGAAGCATCTGTGTGTTTATTTTATAAGTGGGCTGTCAGACTGCCTGGACTTGGCAAGGACCAGAGAGAAAACTACATTTCTGTTGAGAATTCTCTACTTATCCAATTTTTAAAAATAAAAAATTTCTAATTTAAATTTTCCATATATATATATATATATATATTTGTTGTTGTTTTTTTGAGACAGGGTTTCTTTGTGTAGTTCTGGCTATCCTGGAGCTCACTGTGTGAGTTCTAGCTTTGAATTCAGAGTTCTGTTTGCCTCTGCCTCTAGAGTGCTGGATTTAAATCATGCACCACCACTGCTGAGCAAAATTTTCCTTTTATTTTTTAATGTTATTACTTGCAATAGAATTGTATCACTTTTCTCCTTCTATTTCTTTCCTCTAGACCCTCCCATCTACCCTCTCTTGAACCCCTCCTATATCCTTCTAAGTTGATAGCCTCTTTTTCTTTGATTATTATTGTTATACACATACATATGTGTATATATGTATATGTCATACACACAAGTATGTATAAATACAACTTGCTGAGTTTTTTTTTGTTGTTGGTGTGTATATGGTTTCAAAGCTCACTGCTCTGCATTGGAAAGCCAATAAGGGATTTGTCCTTGTGAGAGGCTAATTCTCCTTCTCTTGACAGTCATTAGTTATCTGTAGTTCTTTGTCTTGGGGTGGGGTCCTGTGAAATTTTGCCTCTTTCACATTGACATGTCCATCAATATTGCAGTTCTTCTGATCTTGTTTATGCAACCATTTTTAGGAGAGACATTTTCATAGCAGACTTCATAGTACTCTAGCTCTTACTCTTTTCTCATCCTGTCTGAGATGTTCCCTGAGCTGTAATGTAAGTGTGTCCATTGGGACTGGGCTCCCCACAGTCTATAGATCTCTACATTGTGTCTACTTGTGGTTTTCTGTGATGGTCTTCATATGCTGTAAAGAGGGACTTCTTTAGTGAGAGGTGTAGCTATACTGATCCGTGGGAATGTCATAAGGAATTATGTTGGTCTAGTAAAGTGGTTCTAGTAGATTCTTTTCTAATGTCTGTGACATCAGTAACTCTGGGAATCTGGCTAGGTTTTTAGTATCAGGCATGTTTTTCCTCTTGTCAAGTGGACCTTTAGTCCAGTTAGACAGCTGTTGATTACCGCCACATGTGAGTGTCACTCATTGCATCTTTATGCATATAATCTTGCCATTTATGCATATCTTGCCATGGTGGTAATTGTCTTGGCTCATGGGTATTGTAGCTAGGTAGGACTGTTTAATTGCTTCCCTTTCTTGCCAGCTTTCATAATGTTTTCTGGAACCATGGATGCTAGACTGCAGAAAGGAGACTTTCAGATCAGATCCAGCTTGAAACATGAGAGTTCTGTGTCCTAAATGTTATGTTTTTAGTAAAGGGACAACTGAGAGCTACAGATAAATAATCCGTATTGTGTGAGTTACTAGGGCTACCCTGACAAACCATTCAAAAGGAATTTTCTTGCTCCTGGAATTGGGGTTCTTGGTGGTGGTGGGGTGGTGGGTTGTGGGGGGCATTGTAAACCCAATTGGCTTAACTTCCTTTAAGCGCTCTCTCTCTCTCTCTCTCTCTCTCTCTCTGTATACCCCCCCACTTACATGTATTGTTTATAATTTTAGGTAAATATAAAATAATATAATGCCTTGAGGTTTTATCAAATAATCTTGGTGCTACTTGTCACTTATCCCTCAAGCTCCTTCTGTATTGACCTCCCTCCCTCTTTCCCATTTGAAGCCCTCTCTCCATTATTCCATTTCCCACTTTATATTATCTGTACCCCACTAGTCCCCTCCCATTCTTCTCTCCTCCACCTATGGTCCCTTTATACTTTCTTAGTTTCTGTGGTTACTCCAAGTTGTATATGTGCATCTGAGTATTTGGAGCCAAAGCTCTTTTTAAAAATTTTTTTTTTTATTTTTTAAATGACAGTGTTCTACTGTGTGACTCTGGCTGCCTAGCAACTCTCTCTGTAGACCAGGCTGGCCTTGAACTCACAGAGATCTGCCTGCCTCTGCCTCTTAAGTGCTGGGATTAAAGGTGTGAGTAATGGTCCCTTAGCCATAGCCCATCTTTTAAAATGGTGTCATTTGTTTACTTGACTTTGTTTTTTGAGTTCTTTGTATATCCTGGATATTATCCTGTGTCAGATGTGTAGCTAACAAAGATTTTTCTCCCACTCTGTGGGTTTCTTATTTACTAGATTATTTCCTTAGCTGTACAGAAACTTTTTAGTTTTATGAGGTCCCACTTGTCCTTGGTTGGTCTTAATTCCTGGGCATATTGAATTACATTGAAAAATTTTTTCATGTACTTGTAGCTTGCAGTATACTGTATATGTGTGTTTTCTTTTTTAATTTAAAAATTATAAATTTATGTATATATAGGTTGTTTGTTTGCATGTATGACTACATACCTTGTAGATGCCAGGTGCCTACAAAGACCAGAAGATGGTATCAGATCCCTTTGAATTTATTGAGCACTGTGTGGGGGCCCTCTTTCCCTAGTGGCCTCTCAGCCACCAGGTTGAGAGGAGAAGAGAAAGTAGTAACAACAGAAATTTTTGTATTTGTGGCCCATGAGCAAGAATAGAGACAGCCCTCTGTGAGACAGATTTCAGTGAATCAGCTCAACTTTATCCCAGAGTATAAGGAATATCTAGGGTTGGGGAGCCTAGAGACAAACCCTAATTTGCAATAAGTAGCAAGCTTCTATCACAAGGTTTCCTTTGTGGCAGTAGGGTCCTATCAAAATGTCGAGAGCACTTGCCTAATTAGCATATGAATCATCAGGGGAAGAGCATTTGCAGGGAACTGAATCTAGAGTTACCCTTGATAAAAGTCAGGCATTCTGGGCCTAGAGACATTCTCTTGATAAGTTTGGATAGAGAGCAGGAAGCTTTGCTGGGGAGGGAGGACATTTCCATATTCCTGAGCTTAAAGAAAGCTGCCAGGCTATGGTAGATTGTGACCTCTACCAGCCAGCAATGTCTTCCAACAGAACACTCTGTGTGGTATTAAATGCATGTGCCACCACTGCCCAGCTCTCAAAAAATTTTTAAATATCATTTGATTGTGGTGATACATTGTGTACCCTAATAAACTTGCCTGAGGATCAGAGGACAGAGACAGCCACTAGATTAGACATAGAGGTCAGGCAGTGGTGGCACACACCTTTAATCCAATCACTTGAGATCTCATACCATTGCTTGGGAAGCACACATTCCTTTAATCCCAGGAAGGAATATGGAAGGCAGAGAAAGGTATATAAGGAGTGAGGAAACAGGAACTCACTCTCTTTCGGCTTAAGATTTCATAGAGGTAAGAACTAGTGCCTGGCTGTTCTGCCTCTCTGATCCTCAGGCAAGTTTATTAGGGAACACAATACATCACCACATTAATTATTTAACTTAAGATGATTTGATTTTTGTTGATGTCTTCTCCCATTACTTTTAGTGTTAATTTGTGTAAATTTTATGTTCTATAATTTGCATGCAGGTGCACATGATTTTTCCTGCTTCAGTTTTATGAATATCTTACTTCTGAATTGCTTCCTTCATTATCCTTTATGCCAATTAATACATTTTTTAGTATAAGTTTCCTTTTTATTACATTTATTAATTTACTTGTATATGTGTGTGTGATATGTGTATGATGTTTGTGCACATTTTAAAAGTGAGGTCAAAAATCAATGTATTTTAGACATATTGTAATGATAATGTGGTGATATTATGTTCCCCCAAATATTGTGCACCCTCGTAAACTTATCTGGGGTCAGAGAACAGAACAGCCGCTTAGTATAGAAGCCAGGAAACAGTGGCACACAGGCCTTTAATCCTAGCATTCCAGAGGCAGAGATCCCTCTGGATCTCTGTGAGTTCAAAGCCACACTGGAAACAGCCAGGCATGAAAACAAGAACCTTTAATCCCAGGAAGTGATGGTGGGAAGCAGAAAAGTATTTGAGGCGTGAGGATGAGGAACTAGATCCTGGTTCAGCTTTTAGGCTTTTGAGCAACAGTTGATTCATTCTGGATGAGGACTCAAAGGCTTCCAGCCTGAGGAAACAGGATCAGCTGAGGAATTGGCAATGTGAGGTGGCTGTGGCTTGTTCTGCTTCTGTGATCTTCCAGTATTCACCCCAATACCCAGCTCCAGGTTTGTTTTTATTAATAAGACTTCCTAACAAGTTCATGCTACATGATAAAGATCAGAATGATGAAATATAAGATATAAGAGAAAAGTCAAATTTAGTAGTTTGGCTATGTAAATTTTATATGTGTCAACAGAGCTAGTGCTTCAAGTTTGAAAAGAGAAAACGATCATGTATGCACATTTCTTGCAATATTCAGAGAACATGCTATATAGCACTCTATTTATTAAAAATCTTTGATTAGAAATATCAATGGAAATAATAATGTGGAAAAGGGAAAATTTCTGTGGGTTTCTGTCCTAGACAGAGAACTACAGGTAACTATGGACTGCTGGGAGAATGAGAATTAACCTCTTCCAGGGATGAGCCTACTATTGGCTTTACAATTCAGAGTGGTCATTCTTGAACTATACACACACAAACAACAAATAGACTCAACAGGTTATATTTATATACATTTGTACATCCACATACATATGTGCATGCATATGTATGTAACAAGTATAATGAAAGAAAGATAAAAGAAAAATAGAACAAAGAGAAAAATCTACTTGAACAGGGCAGGGGAGAGGAAGGGGTTTGAGGAATACTAACTAGGAGGGACTGTAGGAGGGAAAGATGAAGTTATTTAATTCTATTTAAATTAAAAACATTAAAAACAAGCATCACAACGACAGAAAAATTAAAATTACCATTTAGTTAAAAAAGAAATCTTTGAATTTTGAACTGAACTGAAATGTTTATTAAAATAAAATCCTCTTTCTACTTACTTTATAGGACAGTTTTAATGGGGGTGGTTGCTAAAGTTTTAAGTTCATGGCTTGTTTGTTTATTTATTTATTGGAGACAGTCTCCTATATAGCCAAGCCTGGCCTTGAACTTATGTAGTTGAGTTTGGCCTTTATTTCATGATACGTTTGCCTCAGTCTTCCTAGTGCTGGGCTATGCTCTATTATGCCCTGCTTAAAATTTTGTTTTTCATTGTCATTTATTTTTCAAAGAAAATAATTATATTATGATTTCAGGATTTCTGTTTTACTTTAATAAACTGTGTTTCCTGTGGACAGGAATATATCTTATCCTTTAATTGTTTAGTATTCTGTGACATGGATATAGCATAAATTATTTGTCCAGTTATCTTCTGAGGATTCTATAAGCAACTTGTATGCTTTTCTTTTTTGCTATTACAAATGTTTTTCAAATAAATATTTTTCAAAAATAGCCTTCTTTGTGAATAGTATTCAGGACAAACTGACTTTTGATAGGTAATACGAAATTTATCTCTCAAAAGATTGCCAACTTTTCTCTCCTATCTTCATAGCAGATTTTATCAATCCTTTCTATTTTTAGAACACTGATTTATACTATATAGCATCTCATTTTATTTATATTTCCCTTAGAGGTTATTGGGCTAGTAAATTAATTCATAGGTAACTTTTGTAAATGTGAAAAGTCTTAAGACCTAATCTGTCAGAAATGTAGTATTTGACTGTATCTGTAGTTGAGTTAGACATAGTTTATTTTATAGATCTACATTCATGCTAGTTTTAAAGAAAGCCAGGGAAGGGGAGTGATGAGAAAACTTCTGTCTCCTCTTACACCCACTTCATGGTTGTTTACCAGATAAACATACTTTTTGGATTTCAGCATAGACATATTGTTACATACCATAGGTATACATATCAAAACCTCTAGGAAGCTCAGTGGTAATTTGTCCTTCCAGAGGGAAGGGGATTGATTATTGCCTTCCCTCAGAAAGGTTTTCTTTCTGCCAGGTGTTGGTGCTCGCCCTGCTGACTCTGACCATTGGACAAATAGGCCTACTTCATGCTTCATTAGCACTAGCCTTACTTGATGTAGTGGAATAAGTTAAAATGTATTTATGTTTGGCAGACATTTTTTTTTGGATATTGTAATTTTTATGTGCATTGATTTTTTTCTTTGCTTGAATGCATGTCTCTGCAAGGGTGCCAAATCCTCTGGAACTAGAGTTACAGATAGTTGTGAGCTGCCATGTGGGTGCTGGGAATTGAACCAGGGTCCTCTGGAAGAGCAGCTGGTACGCTTAACCCCTGAGCCATCTTTCCGGCCCCTGAGATCATAATTTAATTAAAACATTTCTCCCTTCTCTTTCTTCCCTCATACCCTCTCACATACTGTTCACCATCCTCCTTCTTTTTTTCACTAATTGTTATTGCATTCATATATGTATATACATTATATTCATAAATATAACCTGATAGGGAGATCTTAATCATGCTTCAGCTGACCTTAGAAATAGTAAGTGTTCTGAAAAATGATCATACAGTTTGTCAGTATTGCTATGTGGTACATCTGGTGACTAAATACATGTCAGATTTGAAACCTATTTTTGTGGTCCTTGTATACTGCTCTCTTTGATGCTAATAGCAGATATATTATTGAGTACTTCTACAGGCCTGGAATTATTTTCAGTCTTTTCTGTCTGCACTCATGATATGAAGTGATTTCTCTTTCTAAGTAGCAGTAAATCTGCAATTCTATGGAGGATAGTTCTTTAGAGATCTTGTGTCTAGGAGTGCGTGCCTGGTCACCATACCCTCTCCTTGACCATCTACTAATTGCCTTCTCTTGAAGTAAAATCCCTGTTAATGTCCAGTGGGTAGTCTTGCTACTGTGGAAACAGATTAACTGAGTCACAAAGCAATTAATTCTTCTTTCTAGTTATTAATAATAATGACAAATATGTATGAAATACTTATTTTGTGAATTATTAATTTATTTCTCACAGCACCATGAAGTAGCATTTTATCCATTCTCCCCACTCCCATGAAAGTAGATTGAAGCTTGTTCAAGGTCACATACTTGGTGAATATTTTTCTTGCTAAAATCTTTTCTTAGGTCTTGCTTTAGTTTCTCTTTCTTATGTGCCTGTCCATTTTATGTGGGAGCTGGGTAAAGCAAAATTTTCATTCTTTATCAGCCTCATGCTGGAGTTTGAGTTGGAGGCAGAAATTGCTGATAGCAACTCATCTGTATGTCCTAAGTGTATGTCTGTCTGTAGGCTTAGGGAGGTAGGTGTCTGGTGAAAATGTGGGTTCTCTTCATATAGTCTGTCCCATTCAGGGCAATGAGCTGAAACCATCAAATATTTAAAATCAGGAGGCTTGTAACAGCTTAAGTATTATTTATTTTCAGTCAATATATATTGCTTGAATTTAGTTACACCCAACCATCTCATTTATGCTTCTGGAAACTGAGACTCTGAGATTAAGTGATGGTGTCAAGACCATGACTACTTTATAATGATGACCTGTAAAGAGTTAACTGCTCAGTTAGCTGGAGCCAGAACGAGGGTTTGTAATGAAGCCACCTGTAGGCAGTGTTTTCTGTCCCACCAGCAGCTCCCAAATAAACACACTGAGGCTTAGATTAATTACAAATGCTCTGCCAATAGCTCAGGCTTGTACATTTAAAGTAACCCATATTTCTTATCTACACTCCGCCATGTGGCTCATGGCTTGTTACCTCATTTTCTACTTGTCCTGCTTGCTGGGCATCTGGCTGACATCCCCCCCGACTCCACTCTTCTTCCCATCATTCTCAGTTTGGCTTTCCTACCTAACTTTATCCTGTTTAGCTATTGCCAGGCAGCTTCTTTATTAAACCAATCACAGTGACAAATCTTCACAGTGTACAGAAGGATTATTCCACAGCAGCTCCAATAATGAACGTCTGCTGTATCCTAGGGCTTTAGAACTTCTCCTTGGATTGCTTTTCAGTGTCGATGCACCTGTCACTCTTAGCTGGAAGGTGAAGGTACCTGAGTGAGCTGCACTTCCTGATTGTTTTCATCTTATCAGAAGGTCTGGTGATACTTCCTTGGAGACTGCTAAAGTGGGCAATTCTTTCTCTAGGCAGGCTTCCCTTACACAGGGGGACAGGGTTAATCTTTCTACCATCTTGCTCTAATCATTCTTTAAACATACTAGGGTAATGATTTTTAAATACTGTGTTACAAATACAGCCTTTGTTTATTCATCTCTCTCAGTCTATAGAGTATAAGGTTTTTGCTTTTGTTTTTGTTTTTGTCTTTGTTTTGGCTTTTGAGACAGAGTTTCTCTGAGTAGCTTTGCGTCTTTCCTGGATCTCCCTCTGTAGACCAGGCTGACCTGGAACTCACAGAGATCTGCCTGCTTCTGCCTCCCAAGTGCTGGGATTAAAGGCGTGCATCACCACCACCCAGCAAGTATAAGTTCTTAAGAGGCAGATGGTATGGTATTCCTCTTTGAATTCCCATTGCCTAGTCATGGGAAGTAGTTAGTAAATGTTTGCTTAATGAATACAAATGTTTTTAAAAGTTAGACTTAGAAAACAGCAACATTTTTTTTTACCTTTGTTGATATGCTAACAGTATAGGTGCAGCAGTGATGAGTAAATGTTCATAAAGGAGTTAATAGAGCAGGTTTCAGACTGCTGTTCTTGGGAATGCCTGCTTGCAAAATTGTCTTTGACTGGTATCAGAGAATCTCAATTTTGGGAGGATTCTCACTAGTTTATAAGTGCTTCACTGAAAACTGAATGAAAACATTTGAGCTAACAGTATGGTTAATACCAAACACCTTCCTTTCTTTGTTCGTGGAATGTTGATGTGCTGGGCAGAGGTACTCACATGACCAACCCCAATAGAACCTGTAGACACTGGGGCTGGAGAGATGGCTCATCAGTTAAGATGCTTGCCGTTCTTCTCTTTTGCTCTTGCGTGTGAGTACCGAGAAGGGAAGTGGACATACCACTTTTTAACCAAGAAGCTGTCTGTATTTGATACCTTTTGGCAAAAGGGAAACATCAGTTTTCTCCAGTGTACTGTCACTGGTTATACCAAACATGCTCCAGGGCATGCCTTATATCCAAAAACAGTTGGCCAGCACAAAGTGAACTCAGTTGTATTTTTGAACTTCTTGTTTCATTTTGCTTTGTTTGGTCATTTTTTGTCCTATTGGTCTTTTGCCTGTTTGTTTTCATATTTGTGGAGGTTATGTGTGTGTGTCTTGCTTTTTGTTTTTGTTTTGAAAAGTATGTGAGAGAGAAAGAACATAAAAATTCAATGTATAGAGAAGTAGAGAGAATCTAGAAGCAATTGGGGTAGGGGGAAATACCATATTGTATGATTTTTTTTTAAATTAAAACGTGCCTGCTGCTCTTAGAGGGGACTGAATTTCTGTTCTCAGCACTGACACAAGGTATCTTACCACTACCTGTAACTCCATCTCTATGGGATCTGAAATGCTCTTTTGGCTTCTTTTGGCACATGCATACATGTACAGATAAACACACACACACACACAAATAATAAAATAAATCTTAAAAATACTGCAGATGTGTGGTGGTATTGTGTTTCCCGAAAGATTGTGCACTCTAATAAACTTATCTGGGGTCAGAGAACAGAACAGCCATTAGATAGACATAGAGGCCAGAAAATGGTGGCACCCACCCCTTTAATCCTAGCATTCCAGAAGCAGAGATTGCCTGGATCTCTCTGAGTTCAAGGCCACACTTGAAACAGCCAGGTGTGGTAACAAGAGCCTTTAATCCCTGGAAGTGATGACAGGGAGCAAAAAGGTATATAAGGCGTGAGGTCCAGGAACTAGAGCCTGGTTAAGCTTTTAGGCTTTTGAATAGCACAGTTCAGCTGAGAGGCATCCAGTCTGAGGAAACAGGATCAGCTGAGGAATTGGCGAGGTGAGGTAGCTGTGGCTTGTTCTGCTTCTCCCCATTCACCCTAATACCTGGTTTCAGGTTTGATTTTATTAATAAGATTCATGTTACACAGACGTGGATTTGTCATGAACTTTAGTAGTAGATAATGCATTATACATGTCAGTTATTCAATGTTTGGATAAGTATGTTCTGTGTGACTGTATTGGGAGTGGATTCTTAGAGGCTTATGTGTGCTTTTCTTCATGACCTCACCTCTTGAACCTACGACTGTGGTGGTTTTGCTCTGTATCCTTTCACTGTAATAAATCTTGTATATTACTATATTCAGAATCCTTTGAACCCTTGCAGAAAGTCTCTGAACTCTGGGGATAATATTGAATCTGCTGACACAAATAATTCTCTCTGTTTTTAGTTGAGGGTGAAGATGATATGTATCAGAAATATCAAGAACTCATGTTCAATTTACACAATTAAAAGCAGTTCTTTGGTAGTATGTCTCAGTATCTACTTTAGCCTTGGTTTTCATCAAAAAGTTTCTTGGAGGAGGTGGAATTTCAATTGAGGTCTGAGTGACAGGAGGAAGCCATGTATTAAAGGGTGAGAGAACATTCCAGGAAAGACAGTGCAGAGGCTCAAAGGCTTAAGAGTTTTGTTTTCAAATTAGGAATTTCTAAGTGGAAATATCAAGAAGGCAATTGACATAGACTAATATATCTAAAAATATTGAGCATTTTATTTTATCCATTAGACATCACTCAGTGCTTACCAGTTGCCAAATATTTTTCAATATGTTTGAAGAATTCAGTGAGGACTGGAAGGCAGTCCCTTAGATAAGGAACTTGGTCTAGAGAGGAAAGCAGGCAGATTTACAGACCATTACACAGAGAGCAGAGCTTTTTTTTTTTCTGATTTATTTTTTTGCTCAAATTTTAGTATCTTATTATTTAATTTTTTCATCCTTGAGTATTATATTTGTATTATTTCCAATCTCTCCCTCCTTATACTCTCAAATCATGAACTTTTCTTAAATTATTGAAACACACACACACACACACACACACACACACACACACACACACACAAATACAGTTTGCTGAGTCTATTTAGTGTTGTTCATATGTGTATTTGTTTAGGGCTGACCACTTGGGATCGGATAATCTGTCAGGGTGTAGTTGGTGTTTTCTCCAGTCCCACTTGGGCCTGCAGCCACTCAGACCCAAATAAACACACAGACGCTTATATTAATTAAAACTGTTTGCCCTAATGGCTCAGGCTTCTTGCTAGCTAGATCTTACACTTAAATTAACCCATAATTCTTATTTATGTCTAGCCATGTGGCTTGGAACCTTTTCCCAGTTCTGCCTTCACATCTTGCTTCCTCTGTGTTTGGCTAGTGAATCCTGACTCAGCCTTCCTGTTCCCAGAATTCTCCTCTCTGTCCTGCATATACTTCCTGCCTGGCTACTGGCTAATCAGCACTTTATTTATTAACCAATCAGAGAAACACAGTTACAGCATACAGAGTGATATCTAGGGGGCTTGTCCCTAGAGAAAACTGACTTGTCCTTTCTGAGAAGCCATAAATTGCCTAGATCTCTTCATGTAGGGTAGGGCCTTGTGAGATCTGCCCCCCATGTGTGTTGACATGGCAACTGTTATCATTGTGCAGTTCTTATTTAAGCAGCCGTATTGTTGAGACTTCATGGGTGTAACTTCCTTGTCATATATAGAAAGCCACCTGTGGTCCTTTGGCTATACATTTTTTTCCTACCCTCTCTTACATGATGTTCCCTGAGCCTTAGGTATGGAGGGTTGTGATGTAGATGTGTCAATTGGGATTGAACACCCCACAGTCAGTTATTTTCTGTAATGTTTCTGTTTGCTGCAGAAAGAAGCTTCTTTGGTGAGAGGTAAGAACTATTCTCATTGTGGGTGTAAGGATAAATATTTAGATTGCAGTTAGGAATTACACTGGGTTAGGAAAGTGGTGATGGTGAATTCTCATCTAGGGTCTGTGACCTTACCTGGCATGGGTAGCTAGCTAGATTTATGATACCAGGGATTAGTTCCTTCCTATTGAGTGTTCCTTAAGTTCAACGAGGGAGTTATTGGTTGCTCCAAAGATATGTGTCATCATTGCATCCTTGGGGATATCTTGTTTTGCCAGTCATTGCTGTGGCTCATAGGCTTTACAGCTGGGCAGAACTGTTGATAACCTTTTCCCCTTGGAAGCTTTCATAGAACCTTCATGAGAGCCAGTTCTAACTCCACTCCTCCAAGTCCTATGACTGAAATATGTGGGGTGTTCAGCAATAGGTTCTTACCTTTAAGTTCTGGAGGCAACCAAAGGCAGCAGCAATAGCCTATATTATAGGGAGTTTTCCCTTGCCTGGCATTAGGGCTTCTGTTGGATTGTCTGTTGCCTCTTGTGAGGATATAAATGTGGGGCTATCCACTGGAGTGTGGTAGACCTACCAGGGGACACACCATTAAAGAAAACTAAGACTAGTTTCTCCCACAGAAGCCATCAAATGTTCTGTAGATCCTCAGTTAGGATGCTTGTGAACCCCTTCCTTTTCCATGCTATTATGTTGACTAGCTTGATCTTGTGTGGGCAACCACAGCTGCTTTGAGTTTATGAATACAGATATCCTATCATGTCCAGAGGACTCTTTCATTTCATTTTCTTCAACATCTGGGCATTAAAATCTTTCTACTCCTTTTTCATGATGGTCCCTGAGCATTGGGAAGAGTTGTGATACAGATGTCCTATTCATTGCTGACATTCCACTTACACTTACTCTCTGCACTTTGACGAGTTGTGAATTTCTGTGTTAACCACTGTCCACTGCACAATGAAACCTATGATAAGGTCTGAGACCTGCACTAATCTATAGGTAGGAAGCTGTCCATTTGGCAAGATAATAATATGTTCCCCAACTGTGGTTTCATGACAAGATTTACAATATCAAGAATAGGTTTTCTTCTTTGTAGTGGATTTAAATCCAAGCAGAAGTAGGTTGGTTACCCTGATAACATTTGTGCCAGTATTGCACCAATGGGTAAATCTTGCTACACCAGTCATTATGGCAATTCACAGGCTTCACATTTGAATAAGACTGCAGCCTGCATAATATCTTCTACCATTTATACATCTCTCCTTTTTGACTACTTTGCCTCTCCTTGTATGTATACATATAGATGGATCTGGGTAGTTATTTTTTTCTTTATCATTTTACTTGTCTAATTTGCTCAGTAATTCAGTGTTATTTCTATTTAACAGTGTATGTACTTTGGAACAGAATTGTATAAAAGTCTGAATATAGATGCTAGCCTGATCACTGTTGCTCTTTTAATGGCCTGATTTATATGGCTGTCTTGATTTGTTATGTGGGCACTTCCCTTTCTTACTTCTTTGTGGATGTTTTCTCTTTCAGAGTTCCATGCCTGATTCCAGAGCATGATGTTTAGAAATCTCCAGCCTCTTAGCCTATAGATGCTGGTCATTAAATTTGAGCGGCTGCTCTCTGCTCTGACATCTCTTTGCTTCTGATTATCTTCAACTTATTTTTTTTCTAATTAATTTGCTACATTAAAGAAGTCTTTCCTTATGACATGTCTGAAAATAATGTTTTCTTATAGCTATTTATATATGTTCATTCTATTAATATTCTAGGAGTGCCTTTTCTTTACTCTTCAATTTGTTGTGAAAATAGGCATGAGCAATAAATTCAAGTAGATTTTTTGAATTTTAAAAAGTTTTAAAATTTTATATACTAGATTTATGATTAAGAAGTAGCTTACTTAATTGTTAATTGTCCTTCTGGCAGGGTATATTGGCTGCCCTAGTTCTCTTGATTGTCATTGGCACTTTTCATTGATTAATAACACATTTTTTGTTAATCACTTCTGCTTAGCAGCTATAGAGATTATTAATTAGAAACTTGTAACTAGATTCAGAATAAAAATGGTGATAATTTATTTGGAAAAGAAAATTCAGACTGTGGTTTCCTCTGCTTTGAACATATTATTTCTAATAAGTCACCTTGGTTTTGATGGTGAGGAATGTTATAATAGTTTGGAAATTGAAGAAAATCTTTTCATATTAACCTCAATGATTTTTTTCAAGTATGTCAGTTTTCATGTAGATCAAGTATATTCTGACTCTTATGCGTGGCATTAACTCTTACATTATATGTAAGGTCATACACATTCAGCCTTAGTTTTTGGCTGTCCCAATGATATTGTTTGTTAACATAATCAAAATAAATAACTTTGCTACTGGGCCAGAGAGGTGGCTTGTTTGGTAAGGGTGCTTGTCGCACAACCCCGGTCACCGAGTTCAATCCCTGGATCCCGTGGTAGAAGGAAGGAACCTACTCCTAAAAGTTGTCCTCTGCCCTGTTCACAACATACACAGTGGCATATGCACACCACAGTTAGTAATAAATGAAAAATAACTTTAATTTTATCCTAGATTGACAGGTATCATAATTAAATTTAAAATTTTCAGATTTGTATACTTATACATGATTTATAAGCTTTTTTGCTACCTTCTAATTATGTAGTTAGAATACTTTATAGTTTTAAGTTGTTACTATTTTTTCAGCAAGAATTTACTTACTCAAATAAAATTGAAAGAAAAATCTCTGAAAACTCATAGTTGCCACATTTTTTCTATGTTTCTTTTTTGTGTCATTTTTTTGTTATGTTAAATTATAAGTTTATATTATTTGGTTTATATAATCCAAGTACTTGGAAGGCTCAAGAAGGTAGTTATTAGTTTAGAGATTAGTCTGGGCTGTGTAACAAGAGACTTCAACTTAAGACAAAGAAAAAGGTGACATTTTTATGCTCCTTTTATCCTAACATAGTTTATTTTCAATTAATAAGATTTGTATATATGTGTTTTAGTGTTTATATATATATATATGTATATATATATTTGTTACATATATTCCTTTTATAGTATCTGGTTCTGAAATTTCCCTTTCATGAGTAGGATGGAAGCCTTGCTGATAGGAATACTTTTTTTTTCTTCTTTCCCCAAAGCAGACTGGCCAGATTTGGGAGAGGATGCTTAATTAGCTCAATTGAAGTATCATACATATTTATTTTGTTTGATCTAAAAATTTAATTTGATCTCTTCCTTCTCTTGGTGCTGCACAATTGGCAACTGCACTTTCATGTTAAAATCTGTGAATAATAAGAGTTAAAGAAACTTGGAAAATTTTTCTAGTTACTTTGAAGTGATAGGCAGAAAAGTAGAAATTCAGTTGCAATGGTAATGAAGATGGGTAGCTACACTTAAGTGCCATGGTATACTCGGCTGTGGATAGTACTTTGTAAATATTTTCACTTCATTATTTTTCTGTTTTAGATATCCTTAGATTTGAGAAAGTAGTTTTCTGGTTGCATGGGCCTGATGTTACCCGGAGTACACTATTTTACTCTACTTTTTTAAAGTAGATAGACACACTGAACAGAAACTGAAGAATGTGTTTATGGAAAGGTGTGAAATTAAGTATGTTGTATCCTACTTCCTAAATTAGGCATATCCTCTCGGACGGCTCCTCTAACGCTGCAGAGGACTTTGAGACTGTTTTCAAATTTACCTACTCCATCTAAAATCTTTGGTGGATCCTTAAGCCACACATATAGTCCAAAGGTAAAATGCTCATCTGATGCATTACAGTCCTTCAACTTGGGTGCTGGCATGTTTTTAGGGAATGATCTGGTCCTTGCCTTTCTCTTTTTAGTGTTTCTCCCAGTTATTTCTTATTTATGAGCTGTCAATGGTGCTATCAAATCGAGTCCCTCTGTGTCTGCATACAGGTGCTGTATACTCAGGGTCACTGACTTTAAAATTACATGTTTTGTTAAAATTCATTTTATTAATATAGTTAAAATACTTTATTGATAAACACTAAGATTCTAGAAGTGAAGTTCTTAGGTAAAATATAATTTGATTATAATCACTTTCATCCTTATTTCTTCCCTCTAACTCCTCCCAGATCCACTACAACTTTAGGGATACCTTTCTATCCCCACAACTTTGTGTTTCTGTTTTCCTTTTTAAAATGAAGCCAGCAAGTTTGACTGTGCCTCCTGGCATAGGACGGTCCACTGGAGCATAGTGAACCTACTGGGGAGCCATACCTCTAAAGAAAACTGACTCTCTTTAAGGTTACTGATTTTTTTCTTTAAGGTACATGTTTTCCTCTAGTTGTATTGACTTTTCCTTCCATATTTTTCTCATGGAGGAAAATTTAAACATTTATATAGCCTTATCATTTATAACATTTATATCCACTTATCTGTGGTGAAATAAACCTGAAAGTGGGAACAGTTAGCATATTATGGAGAGAATAACTACTAACCTGTGTTTCAAGAGAAAGCCAAAACTATTTAGGTCATATAGGTGGGATAGGAACCTTTTTTTTTTTTTTTTTGTGGACAAAGTTTCTCTGTGTAGCAGTGCTAGTTCTCTTGGAACTAGCTCTATAGACCAGGCTGGCTTTGAACTCATAGAGATCTGCCTGCTTGTGCCTCCCAAGTGCTAGGATTAAAGGTATGCGCCCCCCCCGCCCCCCCCCCCCTCGCCCAGCTGAACCCAGTTCTTTTGTATTTGCATTTTCCGTGTCATGTTCAGTTAATAAGTATTTACAAGCTCATGGTTGTAGATTTTTGCAGCAAAGAAGATAGGTCTGGTGCACATTTTGGGATTACTGTAATATTAATTTGATTGTACTTGGGTAACAAGGGTAATTACACTTTCGGATGTTGTCATTTTGATCTGAGGCCCAGATATTAGTGTTTCATGGGCATGTTGCTTTAAATGGCTTTGCTTTTTTTCAATTTTGGTTCTGGCTTTTAGTGTTTAATGGAAATTGGCACTTGACATACATACTGGTATCTTCTAAATGCCAAGTACAGCCTCTTCTATAAGATGTATTATAGATAACTGTAAGAAAAAGGACTATTTAACTCTGGATTCCAGCTAAGGTCAAACTCTCTGTCAGTCATTTGGAGAATAACCTTGAGCAAATTGCTTAACTCTCCTGTGTAACAATTTTGTCCTTTGCAAAGTGCACAATTCTTTAAGTGATACATATGATTAAATAAGGCAATGTCTATGAAACAATGTTTATAAAATGTATAATAGTGCCTGGAGTAAGATTGCTTTAAAAAGGAAGATATTCAGTAGAAGCCTGTTCCCCATTGTCATGGCTAATCCTGGTTGTCAGTTTGACACAGATGGGAAGAGGGAAACTCAGTTGAGGAAGTGTCTACATTAGATTTGCCTGGTGGCACTTCTGGGGCAGCAGTTTTTATTGTTAGATGATGTTGGAGGGCCACTATCTGTGGGTGGTACCATATCTATAGAGGTGGGCCTGGGCTGTATAAGAGAGGTCACTGAATGTAAGCCTCGGAGTGAGCCTGCAAGCAGGGTTTCTGCATGGCCTCTGCTTCAGTTCCTACTTCCAGGTTTCTATGTTGAGTTTTCTGCAAGTGTAAGATGAAATAAGTCCTTTTCTCCCCCAACTTGCATTTGGTCATAATATTTATCATAGCAATAAAGCTGCAAACTAGGACCCATGTCTTCTTTGATTAAATTCTTTTTTTCCTTTAAAATATTTGACTTGCTAATTTACTGCCACTTATTCTGTAATTGTTTCTTAGGAATCAGGTTTTATTTAAAATTATGTTTATTTCTTCTCATCTTTTTGTGTTTTTCTTCTGCCAGTCAGAATTTTTAAGGTTCTGATTTCCTGTTTGTCATGGAAAGTAATGGGAGATTGCCAGAAAGAAAATACATTACTGTTATCAGTGATAATTTTATGACTAATTAGTAAGGGTTTATAGTAATATATTTTAATATATATGGCAATAGAGACTATTCAAAAGATAAAAATCCCTGTCTCATCATTATCTGTACTTTTAAAGTATTAGAATATGTCAGAAGTATAATGTTGGAAAGTAAAAAATATATTCTGTAAATATTGACTTAGTGCTTACTATGTAGAAAGAGAAATGCTGTTACATAGTTACTGTTAAATGTATATTTTCACCAGTTTTTTAAAGGTTCTTGGCATCAAATCATGTCGATCCCCAAACTTGCTTCTCATCACAAAGTAGCATATTTAAATGGTTTTACATGTTATTACATACACATAAAATGTTCTTTATATGATTCTTCAACCTGAGGTGTTTAAGGTTGTGTGGAGTTGTTAGGATCCGTGGGGTATTTGTCTAGACTTTATTGGTTATCCATCTCAAATCTGGAAATCCAAAATATTTGAAATGCTTTCAAATGAGAAACTTTGAGTGTCATAATCTTGAAGCATTTGGATTGCAGATGTTTGTATTAGCAGAATTGACCTGTGTAGAATCTTTTAAACTACTTGGTATGATTACTTTGAACAGATATACTGTAGTTTATCTAATAAAACTTGTGTTAATAGATTGTCTTTAGTTTTCAATTTCTTATTATTACAAGCATTATCACAACAAAAATTCTTTTACATAGATCTTTCTGGTGTGTGTATATGTATTTCTGTAAGGTAAGATTCTGGAAGAGTTCCCAGATCAAATATAATAATATATGGATTTAGAATTTTAATAAACACTTGCCTTTCATTTTATTTTTATTAATTAAATTTATTTTTGAAAGTTTCATACCAGTATAGTTCTTTTCTTTTTTTTTTTTTTCCAAGACAGCATTTCTCTGTTACCTTAACTGTCCTGGAGCTTGCTCTGTAGACCTGGCTGGCCTCAAACTCAGATATCTGCCTACCTCTGCCTCCTGAGTGCTGGCATTAAAGACATGTGGCATCACTGCCCAGCTTTTCTAGATTTTCTTTATATTTCTAGCAACACCTCTCCTACTTACAAATTCATTTCCCATATCCATGTCTATTGTTTTGCTTTGTGACCCAATGGGTTTAACCTGGGTTATCTGTGTAGCCATGGGTGTGGTATTCATTGGATCCTGGTGGGTTCACTAGTTGATATATAACTAAAGGCAACAACTTCTCTATCCCAGAATATATCTGTAGCCAGTAGTTCAGCTGCTAGGGGGAGGGCCCCTTGAGCTACTCCTTCATCCATGCCTGGCTGTTGGCAGGCTTATTTGTGTGCAAGTCAGTGTAGGCAATTGTAGCTGCTGTGAATTTGTGGTTGTGATAGCTGTACTATACCCAGAAGGTAGGATTTCCTTCTCCCTGCTTCTACATTTTTTTTCGGTCCCTATTCTGTAATGTGCCCTGAGCCTTAGAGGGGTTTGGTATAGATGTTTTGTTCAGTGATGATTATTCAGTATCCACATTACTTGGAGCAGCCATGCATATATGCATTCATCCATAAAGGAATGCTATTGCTTGAACATTAGCCCCTTTCCCTCCTTTTCCCCATTCCTCACTTTCCTGTTTCCCTTCCCCTCTCCTCCCTCTTTCCTCCTGTCTACTCCCCCTTTCTTCTCTCTCTTGTTCTCTTCTCTCCCTCACCTACCCTTTGGTTTTCATAGTGCTGGAGATTGAACACAGGGCTTTGTACTTGTTAGGCAAACCATCTATCACTAAGCTACATCCCATTTCCATTGATCTTCTTTTCTATTCCTCTATGCTTTTGTTTATACTCTGCCAATATAACTAGTCAACATGTTTTTTTTTTTCACTTTGTATTTAAAATTACAGTAAAGTGGAGTTTTCTTTTTTATCTTCTTTGGATGCTTATATTTTATGTATTATGACCTGTACTATGTTCTTGTCTTGGCTCAATTTCTAGTGGTTTATACTTTATTTATTAGTAAAATTGTAGTATGTTGGAGAAAATAACCCCTTGTTATATGTTGGAAACTTTTTGCATTAGTTAATTGAAATTTTACATTTATAGGTAGATGTATTCCTTATTTTTATTGCATCTTGTTTTGTTTCATGCTTAGGTATTCCTTTACCGCCAAGATTAATAAGAATTCAATTGATTCTTTTATCACAATACTTTTGATCTTTATTGTACTCAAGGATTAAGATGTCCATGAATGTTTGTTTTTTTCCCCTTTCTTAGGTTCTGAATTTAGCATGTACATGATCATCATACACTTTGGAACCTTCACATACTATTATTTACTATGGATCAGAATAGAGTATAAGATGGTATAGTTGGAGATCTTCTCTCCAGGTGCCACCAAGCCCCCGTGGTCCCACAACCCACGTATAAAATAATCACTCAGATGCTTATATTACTTATAAACTGTATGGCCATGGCAGGCTTCTTGTTATTTACTTCTTATATCTTAAATTAACCCATTTCTATTAATCTATAACTTGCCATGTGGCTAGTGGCTTACCTGTACCATACATCTCGCTTGTCATGGCGGTGGCTGGCAGCGCTCTCTGCCTCCGCCTTCCACTTCCCAGACTTCTCCTCTCTGTTTGTCCCACCTATACTTCCTGCCTGGCTACTGGCCAATCAGTGTTTTATTTTAACCAATCAGTGCAACACATTTGACATACTTGAACATCCCACAGCAAGATGGTGTCTTTCATACTGCTTAATTGAATACCAGGTTATGAATACTTAGACTTGCTATAAATCTGTTAAGTAAAGCAACTTCTGTTTGCTTACCTCAGATAATCTAACTATAATCTGTTTTTCACTCTAATTTTTAATAGCCTCTCTTCTCAAAAGTGCCTAGTTTTCTGTGAGAATGTAGGATTATATGGTATAATTGTTTACTGGGCTGGTTCTTTAGGGTCTTGTAGTACTGAATCTTCAGTGGATTGTGTTAGCACTCTGTGTCCCCCTGATACCAGTGAAACTTCATTTGCTTTAGCTTCAGAAGAAAACCTCTCATTTCTATTTGTTGTGATGAGTTTGTTACTAACTTCAGAGTTGTTCATATGAGCTATTTACAGAGTAGATCACACTTTTGTCTTCATTCCATTATCCCAAGGAATGCTCAGATTTTAAATAAAATGGTCCAGTTCTTATCTGTTATTACTATAAAAAGTTAAACATTTTTATCTCTATGTACACGTGTTTTGATTTTTCTGAATTTGTGAATGGCTATGACCAAGTCTTTTAGCCTGCCCAAATAAACCTTTATTAGTTAAATGAATGTTTGTTTTGTATATCCCAGATGTGAATTATTTTTATGTTGGATTATTGCCTTTTATAGTATCTTAAGAAGTTCTGTTCTTCACATAAATCTTTGTGTGGAAGCTGCTTACCAATTTGGAACAGCGAAGTCTTGGTACTTGTGCTCTGATAGACAAAAATTTAAACTATCTCGTATTATTAAGACATTGCTTTGCTAGCCTTTCTTACTTTCTATGCCAAATCCCCTTTTATAATTTAGATAAATTGTGTCCTTTTATTGTCTTTCTCTATCTCATGTACCCTTTCCCATTCTTCATGAAATGTTGATGGGTTCAGTTTTATTCAGGCCTCCTGTAGGTAACTACAACTGCTATGATGTCTATTTGTACAACAGCCTCATCACGTTCAGAAAACAGCCTTTCTCAGCATTCTTTCACCTCTTTGCAGCACTTCCATTCTTTCCTCCCCCTTTTCTTCACCCATGTTTTCTAAGCCAGGGTTGAGGTATGTGTGATAGATTCCTTAGGGCTGGACACTCAACAGTTGCTTATTCTCAGCATTTCATCAGGTGTAAATTTCTGCTTGTTACAAAATATTTAGCTACTTAAAATGTTTATTTTGTTTTAATTCATACTTAACAAATTTATCGGGCACAGTGTTGGCTGTTGTCTCTTATAAAAGTGTCACAGATGGTGGGAACAGGAGTACCATCATGATCTATGCACTGTTTTTCATTTCTTTGTATGCATAAGGTGGCCAAGCCATGCCATTCTTCTAGTCAACTGTAACCAGTGAGCCTCTGAACATCTTGTGATGCTCAGAAAGCTGGCTGGCTGGCTGCCTTCTTTCTCTCTGCTGTGGCACTGGGGCACTGGGAAGCCCTCTCCAACCCTGTGTTCTCATGTGGAAAAGGGAGAAGGGAAGTACTGATGGAGTGAGACTGTTCTTCATACCCTTGTCATTTTGGTTTTGTTTAGTTCTGTTTGCTAGATGGGCATCTGTAGCTTTTCCCTTAAGTTTTCTTACATGTGGATAAATGGTAGATGAACTATTTGTAGGAAGGAATTAGACCCAAGACCTCTCACTCTACCATGTGCTGATATCACAACCAGCTTTAAACTATTATCTTTGGATAAAGCTATTTAATACAGCTGTCTGTAGAGTCTTATCTACAGATAAGAGTTTTCATAAAATTATTTGACAATTTTATCTAGGCACTAGTGTTCATTATTAGTAGATACATAGCCATGTCTTATGTTTTATGATTTGGAAATACTTAAATAATGTGTATTTTTTTTCCTGTAGAGAGTGATAATGAACTCTCAAGTGGAACAGGTGATGTGTCAAAAGACTGTCCTGAGAAGATCCTCTATTCCTGGGGAGAATTGTTAGGAAGATGGTAAGAATTTATTTTTCTTATTCAAAAATTTACATTTATATATTTAGTGTTAATTTTTATACTAACTAAAAATCTGTCAATAAAGAAAATTTACAACTGTAATATTAAAAGCTATCTTAATACCTGAGTATACTTTAAATTAATTTTTTAATGTATTTTGTATTCATGATATGTGTCTCCAGGCTTTTACAGCAAGGGCCTTTACTAGCTGAATACATAGGCCCTTGATATACTTAATAACATAAAAATTAAAATGTGATTTATAGAAACTCTTTATGTTTGTCTGTCTAGATCTTCACCTAGTGTGGGGTCTATTTAAGTTCCATTAAGAAGTCATTTCTCCCACCCAAACTTTGAAAGCCTGGTTAAATGAACAAATTCTGGGAAAGGTCTGTAGCACCAAAGTATACTCAAAGTGAAATAACCTGAATGGTTAGATATTATTGAATTCATTTTTTTATTAAAATAATTTTCCATCTTTTCTTTTGTGTTTTATTTTTGAGAAAGTATTTCACCTAGCCAAGTTGACCTTGAGTTTTACCAAGGATAACATGAACTCCTGATTCCCCTTCTTCCACTTCCCAAGTGCTAGCATTACAGGTATGCCAGCCACAAGCATTCTCCCAACTGAGTTATATGCCCAACCCTGCTACAACATTTTTTTTTTCTTGACAAAGAAAGCTTGAAACCTAGTTAGAAAATTCTACCAAATATTTATAAAAGGTGAACTGTTAAGTTTTATACAGACTTTCTCAGAATATAGAAGGTAATTATTTTGAGTTAATTTTATGATATTAACATACACTGATCACAATACCAAGTTAAAATATTATGACAAAACCACAGTCAAGTATGCCTTATGAACGTATGCTCAAAACTCCCCAACAATAGTAAGAGAAAAAGGAAAATAAAGCATAACAATGGGGTTTGTTCTGGGAAATCAAGTGTGGGTCAGCATATGAAAATAAATTAAGTCACTATATTATCACCAGAAGAAAAATAACAAAATAAAGTATAATAAGATTAAAAAAAACTGTCATATTGAAGTTGAACAAGACACACCAATAGACAGAAAAGAGACATAGAGAAGTCACAAGAATCACACTTGTTCACACATTCAGGAATCCTGTAAAAACAGTAAACCGGAAGCCATAATATAAACACAGAGATCTGTGCAGGCTCCGTGCATGCTGCTTCAGCCTCTGTGGAATCATATGAATATTGCTTATGTTGATTTAGAGGGCCTTGTTTCATGGTATCCTTCATCTGCTCTGGCTCTTACATTCTTTCCTCCTCCTCTTCCATGGGGTTCCCTGATCTCTGAGGGGAGGGATATGATGGGGACATCCTATTTAGGGCTGTGTGTTCTAAGGTCTCTTACTCTCTGTGTAATGTCTGGTTTTGGATCTGTATATTTGTTCCAATCTGCTGCAGGAAGATTTTCTGGTGATGGCTAAGTAAGGCACTGATCTATGAGTATGCCATTAGGAGTGATTTTATCACTACCTCCCTACCTACCTACCTGCCTGCCTGCCTTCCTTCCTCCTCTCGCTCCCTCCCTCCCTCCCTCCCTCTTTCCCTCCCTCCCCTCTTCCCTCTCCATTCATTCACTCATTCATTCATTCATTCGTCTAGTTTTTAGACCAGTATTATTTAGTTTTATTCTAGGTCCCTGGGGTAGTCTCTGGTTCTTGGTCATCCAAGCAATGTCAGGTATGGGTTCCATCTCATGTAGTGGGTCTTAAGTCAAATCACTTATTGATTGGTTACTCCAACCTTTTATCATATAATTTTTTTTTAAAAAAGGAAGAGACAAATAAGATTAGGAAGAAATATATAAAATGCTATCTTATTTTCAGAGACATAATTTTTACTTTCAAAAAAATCAAAAAGTTTGTTTAAAGCAAGCAGACAAACAAGCAAAACCTAACTTTTGTTTTATATACTTTTTTTTTCTTTTTTTTGAGCTAAATTCTCACCATATAGCTTTGGCTAGCCTAGAACTTGCCATGTAGATAAGGCTGGCCTAGAACTCAAAGAGATCTGCCTGCCTCTGCTTCTTTAGTGCTGGGATTAACGCCATAGGTCACCACTCCTGGCCTCATTTTTCAGTTTTACAGAATACAAAGTCAGTATGTGAAGACTAATTCTACATGACTATACTAGCAATGAAAAGTCAGATGGAAGACATAAAACATGTATCAAAAAGTCATGAAACACTTCTGTAGAAGTCTAGCAAACTGCTGTCCTTGTGCTTTGAAACCCTTAAAACAGCAATGAACGAACTCATGGAATAACAAAATCAATATTACTGAGGGTTCTGCTGTTTCCTACGTAACCTGTCTTCTCAGGAAAACTTCAGTAAAATGTACAGCGGAATATTTCATAGCTACTAAGCTGATCCATTATATGAAATACACATTGGTTGTAACATTCAAGACAATTTTGAAAATAAAGAGTAAAGTAGGAAGACACAGTATCTGTTTTAGGGTTTGCTACATTAATTGCCAGAACTTGTAATGTAAAGGTAGACATATAGCTCCCTGGCACAAAATGAAGAACTAAGAAGTAGAGGCAAAATTTTAAAAAAATATTTCCAGATAAGACCTATGAATAGCCAAGTTTAAAAAAATAGTCAACTTAGCCATCAGAGAAATGAAAATAAAAACTATTTATTGAGTATTGATTAAAGTACCCATGCATGAAATATTCCTCTTTTTTTTTTGTTGGTTTTTCAAGACAGGGTTTCTCTGTGTAGCTTTGCGCCTTTCCTGGAGCTCACTTGGTAGCCCAGGCTGGCCTCAAACTCACAGAGATCCGCCTGGCTCTGCCTCCCAAGTGCTGGGATTAAAGGCATGCGCCACCACCGCCTGGCTGAAATATTCCTTACAAGTTCTGTTGATTCAACACCATGAGCACTTTATATATCTACAGTTTTCATTTTTATCTTGGCTCTTATTTTAATTTCTGTTTTATAAAAGCATTAACAGTTGACTCATTAATCCAGTGTCTTTTTTGTTTAATCATCTTTTGTTAGGAACTCCAGGGGCCACGGACAATTTAGAGATGGCATGTGAGCTAGATTTTACTCTCAAGCTTTATCATGTTATAAAGGCAAATATATAAACACAAACAGATAGTTGTGTTATAGTTGATAAATGCCTATTGCAAATATTATAGACCCAGTGGAAAATTTGAGTATATACGCAATAGAAAAATGAGAATAAGTAATCATATTCCCACCCATCCAGCTTTTAGTAGGCACTAAAGAAATCACCCACAAATTCTTTTAAGATGATATTGTTAGTATTTTTAATAACTACTTTTCTGTATTAAATTTTTTTGGTAGTGATGATTAAATTCATATCTTTAAACATGACAGACAAGCATTCTACCCTTGAGTTCATTTAAAAAACAATTGAGATAGGATTTATGTTTGTCTTGAACTCTTGTCTGCCAGTTTTAGCTACTCCAGGTGCTGGGACTACAAGTGTGCTTCACTATATGTGGTGATACTTTTACTTTTTTTAGTACAGTAACCTGGAGGAAGGGACAAACTGATTAATAGAGGTGTTTGATTATATGCATTGATCATGTTCTTATCAAACTGATAGACCTTATGTATGGAGAACAATTTCCAAACTGAAGACTTCTGAGGTAGAATTAAGATTTCTCAGCTAAAATTCTGTTGTTATATGTTTTTAAAGAAATAAGACAAAATATTTTTGACTTATATTTAATTAATATTACTTTAGATATTGATAAACATTAATACCGATATTATATTAATAACATATTTTATAATTCAAGAAACTCATTAGAAGAATATAAGGGAACTGTATTGAGGAACTGAGACAACTGATTTTTAACCCCTTACAGAGCTTGCTAGATGTTTTTCATTTCATATCCTTTATTTCATTTGAATTAAACCTCAGTCATGGCAATAGACATTAAAAAGCATAAAATTTGTCTAGAGAAATTGTGTCTGCTATAGAAGATTAGTAATTTAAAAATGATCATTCTCAGAATTTCTGTTTTAAACATTTATCTTTTTTAGGTTTAGAAATGTTAAAAGGCTTGGGAATGATAAGGTTCACATGAAGTTTTCTTTTTCTTTTTTGGTTTATTAAGGTGAAACACCATTTGTATAGAGTTCTATAGTTGATGGTTTTGGAAATCCTATCTTTATCCTTCCCTTCTCTCTTGCTTTCCTTCTTTTGTTTTTTATTTTTTATAAATATTAATTGCATAATTGTATTTGTATCAGTGTATATACATTTACCTACATGTTATATAATTAGAAATTTTATAATTAAAATTACCTTTATATATTTAAATAAGTTTAATTTTAATTAGCTGGGGCAAACGTGTTTAATGCATTCCATAAAATATGACACATAGAAAAGTACTAATTGTTTTTGAGAAGAAGAACTGAATAAACTATTTGATACCTGGAACTTCCTAGAAGCTCTCTTTTTCATTATCCAACTGAGTCTGAGACTACTTAAAAATATCATTGTACTTGATTTAAAAAGAATATAAAAATTAAAATCAAAGGTCTTTCTTAATTTTATTACATACATATGCACTTTATATATATTCTTCCAAATTCTTTTCATATGTATGTTTAAAAGCAGGTTAAAATAGTATGTATCTAAAATTATAACTATATACTATTTTGAATCCTGCCCCTTAACAGCATAATCATCTTCTTTAATAATGATAATTCATTTATGTTTTAACTCTTTCTTCTTCATTTTGAGCCCATCATTTTAACCAGTTTCCATTCTCTAATTGTCCCAATCCTCTCCACACAGAAGTTTAGCTGAATGAAAGCAGGATGATCATAAATGTGATGATCTACACAAAATCCTGATGTGATAAGTTTACTTTAACTTATTATGTAAGTTTGGAACATTATGATATATAGATTTTGACAATATGAAGGGGGAAAAAGTCTTTGAACACATTTTCAGAAGAAGATGCCAAAACTTGGGTCTGGGCTGGCGATAGAAGGGTGTGCATAATTTGGAGAAGTATGTGGGATACCAATTATGTAAAATAGACATATGGATTCCATGACTTTTCAATTTTAAAACTTGAAATTAGAGCCTGGTGTGTTAGTTCAAATTGGGATACATTGTCAAGTTTTGAAATTTGGGCGGTTGCATCAGGGTCAGCTCTATGACATAGTGAGCAAGAAATGAGAAATGTCTGAGCAGAAAAGGCCTGGACTATAGCTCTTAGATCAGGAAAGAGGTGAAAAATGGACTTGAATTCATGAGACTGGAACTGTAGTTCAATTTCTTGACCAGATGGCTATTGACATTATAGCATAACTACTATGTGATCATTGGCTTTAGACAGCAGATGTTTGCCTTTGCTCTGGTCCTAAACAGCCCCTGAGAAAAGGATAAGACTGATAAACATAAGCTATCCCTCTAGCAAGATGTAGTTGTGTAAGTTTTGGTTTTTCTAGGAAAGACTAAAGTCCACAGTTTAGGGAGTGCTTGTAGTTCAAATAGGCCAGTAAGACAAATCTAGAACTGACAACAATGAGGAACTCTTCTTGGCATAAGGCTCCCTTAGGTATTTTAAATCTAGATGGTCCTTTGTGCTTAAGTTTAAGCTGAAACAGTGTTCCAGATTAGGTGAACAAGACATGTAGCTTCCCAGGTAATCCTTGGGTCAAGATGTGGGGACTGTAAGAAGCTGAAGTTTGCATATTTCATTCCTATAATGTAGGACTCCTTTTTGCATTTGGCCCAGCTCTGACTGTAAAGAAGTGAGTACTGTCAAGGTTTGAGGGGTTCCCGCATCTCTGCTCATTCTCCGGAAACATACTCTAGTGCTGTACAACCATCTCAGGATTTAAATGGTTCTTTTTTATGTTGTAATATGTTGTTTATAAACAAAAACTAATACATATGTTAATATATAATCATCATAGAAAAATAAAAAAATACAAATAATATGGTGAAAAAAACCCCTTTGCCTAAAGATGGAATAACATGGCTCATCAAAATATAGGATGAAATAAAGAAAAAAATAGTTAAAGATGTCACTGAGGTTTAGGCTCTACTTTTGTTTAGTGCTCCCAGTCAATTTTTTTTTTTTTGATCCAGGCTTATCCTTTTTACATAAACTAATAAATATTCTTTCCATAGCAGCAGCAGTTCAGGACATGGGTTTGTGAATGGTTTATTTTCTTCTTTCTTCAGGCACAATAATCTTGGTGTCCGACCAAAAGGGCTATCCACTTTGGTAAAGAGTGGTGTTCCTGAGGCATTAAGGGCAGAAGTATGGCAGCTATTAGCAGGATGCCATGACAACCAGGCAATGCTGGATAGATACCGAATTCTTATCACAAAGGTAGGAAATTATTTTAATAATATTTTGATGAAGAAACATCAAATCATGTTTTTCAGAGCTCCAATAACTCATCAGTACCTTGAACTTATTTAAAAATATATCACTCGTATGTGTTGTCAGTATTTTATTCTGTTTTGAACACTTGCAGGGTAGCGGTGAACTGTGCCTATAGTTTTGAACACTTGATTTCATTTAAAAATTCTGATGAAGAAGAAACTTGAAGTAATAAAATTGATGTTATAAAGCATTTGCTAGTGAACTTGCTTAGGAAATATTAAGTTACACAAAGTTGAATTTAGCTAAGCAGCAGTGCCTCTAGTATGCATGTAAGATAGAGTACTAACCAAGCCTGTGGAAGCTGTAGGAATGAAAACTTCATATCCTAATTGAAGTTTAGGCTTGTGGACAAAGTTTCTGCTGATGGTTGTTCACCTAGATTGGCCTCTAGTTAGGTTCCATTCCCAAAACAAAAGGAGACAGCCCTGACTTACAACCAGCCATTAGGTCCATCACCAAATCAAACAACATGCCTCTACAGTGTAGCTCAGGGAGGCAGTGCAGGGGTTACACGCATCATTAAGTTCTTGTTTTCTGTTAAGTCCCTTGTACTTTTATCAGGAAAGGCATGATTTTGCCAGATGGACAAAATAAACCAGGGTAGCAACTATTCAAAAAGAAGTACACTGATGGAAATATCTTTGCTGTGTAAATCTCCCATCTGCCCAAGTGGCCAGACTTGTGGTCTGCTGCCTTGTTCAAAGTGTATCCTGGGGCCATGATCTGAAAGAGATTTAAGGATGACAGTCTGGGTAGAATGCATATGTCTAAGATGTATGTAAGTTAGTAAAATCTTCTACTTGTGCTCACTCTTAATTAGTAGCTGGTGTCATAAGTCTTAATACAACTTAGCAAGATGGAGTAGTATGTTCTTTGTTTCAAGTTTGGACAACTAAGTATTTCTCTCTCTCTCTCTCTCTCTCTCTCTCTCTCTCTCTCTCGCAAATATAACACTAGACATAGAATAGAAACCTTGTGAGAAGGTGACATATGGCAAGTACATCAAAGAGAGTATAGTCAGGAAAACGGGCATTTCAAAGTGTGTTTATTGAAGGATCCAAGTGATTTGATCATTGAAAGCACTGAAAAAGCAAAATGGTGATTGAACTTTTAGCTTGCCGTTAGCTGGTCCAGAGAAACAAGAGGCTGCCATTTCTGCTGGGAAAAACAAAACAAAACAAAAAACCAACCAACCAAACAAAAAAACCCAACAACAACAAAACCCAAAATCACAAGAAAATGACTCCACAGAATTCAGGCAAGTGATTGAGAATGACACGCCCAGAGACAAAGTTTAAAGCAAACCCTTTGTGAAGCTCTGGCCAGAGAGAAGTCATGTGGTTTTCAGCTCCTTCCAGTCTTCACTGTAGAAAGTAGCTCTCGGCCAGAATTCTAAGGGAAATGTAGCTCCTTGGCTTCCAAATACCTTTCACACATTATATTCAATAGGAATTTCTTTTTGTTACTCAGTCTCTTGATCTAAAAATTTCTCTGTATTCAAAAGCACCATTTCATTACACCGTGGACATATAAAATCGGATGTCATAGGTAATATTGTGATACAATATCTTATATCCGTGTCAGAGTTTGAATTCTTAAAAAAGTATGAATTTAGAAAGATTCTCAGTGGAGGAAGGGGTGTGGCTGTACCTGCTACCCCATAAAAAGTCATTAGAAGTACATAATGTGCTACTTAGACACAAACATCTAGTATTATATCATTGTGTGTCTAGACATGTATGATTAACAAAATTTTTTGTGAGAATGAACTTCTAATATACATATATGTATCTTTTACTATGCATAAGTGACACTATACTAAGATACTATGGATAATTCACAAAGTATAGAAATTTAGACTTGTTTTAAAGGATGAAACTGGTAAATATTTGCTTCAAAATATAACACAAAGTATTATTCAATACTGAATATGGGTCTTTTTACTTTTGTAATTTTTCTACTGCAATAACTGTCATATAATGTAAAATTTGTCATTTAAAAATAAACATTTCAGTAGCTTTTATTATATTCACTGTGTTGATTAAGTTTCAGTACTCCATAATTTCAGAATATTTCTGGGGTTGTTAGGATCAAAGCCTGGGCTCTGACATCCTTAATAACATAGGCTCAGCCACTCATTCTCAACAGGCCAAGTAAAAAAGCAAGCAATAGTGAAAAGAAGAGAAGGAAGATAGATTTAATGTGACTACACTGGAGAAGGAACAAAGAAGTCCACTGATCTCTCAGAATCCATCTTCAGGACCCTGACATTAAATCTGGGTTCAAACAGAGAAGCCACTGAAACTAAGCAGTCTGTCAGGGTGTTGTTTTGCCCATTGTTGCCCACCATTCTCTCACTTCTTGTTCTTGTAAGGTGGTGTGACAAATTGTTAGAACTGTATGACATCTCTTCCTGGGAGATTTCTCTCTGGCTTTCATCAGTGCCCCAGTCTTTTCCTTTTCCAAGCTCCTGGGCAAATTCCAATGTCTGTCTTTAGAACAGCTTCATGGTGGCCAGGAAGAGTACAACTATTTCTGTATTCCCCAAATAAACACCATACCTGTTAGGAGTAGCTGATAGCTCCCTTCTTCTCTCTTTTCTGAAAACCATTTGTCTATATTCTATAGCTATAGACTTTCCCATTCTTTTTTTTTTCTATACAGTTCTATATGGGTCAATAACATGGGTCATTATTTTAATATGTTTTAGCATACAGCAATTTGCAAGTTTGTTTCTAAATCACTTTTTAATGGTTTTCATTTTTACTGTATCAAATGTTTTTCATTTTTATTGCATCTGTAAAAGACCGGTAAAACCAAGTAGAAATGTATCATTCTTTTCAGCCCCTACCATAAAGTGTGTTGCTGAATTTAGGCTAGAATATTACCTGTTTTCCCTATGCCAGTCAGTTCTCTCTCTCTCTCTCTCTCTCTCTCTCTCTCTCTCTCTCTCTCTCTCTCTGTTTCTGTCTCTCTCTCTCTCTGTCTCTCTCCCTCTCTCTCTGTCAATGTCTCTCTCTCTTTCCTCCTTCCTTCCTTCCTTCCTTCCTTCCTTCCTTCCTTCCTTCCTTCCTCTCTCTCTCTGTCTTTCTCTCACTCTTTTGTTCTTTCTTTCTCTTAGGGATATGTGGGTAATAAATGAGTCTACCACTCATCTTTATTTCCAGCCTTTTTGGGTATTCTTTTTTTTTAATGACTTATTTATTTTTATTTTTTTCTGTGCATTGTTGTTTTGCCTGCATATATGTCTATGTGAGAGTGTTAGATCCCCAGGAACTGGAGTTTCACATAGTTGTGAGCTGCGATGTTGGTGCTGGGAATTGAACCCAGGTACTCTGGAAGAACAGCTAGTGCTCTTAACCCCTACCCATCTCTACAGTCACTTTAAGTATTTTTATGGATGAATCAGAAGTTGAAACTTATTTATACTTTTACCATTTTATTCCACAATCTCTGTAACTTTCTGTACAAGTTTTAAATATACAATTTCTCATTTCGGGTTACTAAATGTGACGATATAAGAAGCTTTGTGTGTGTGTGTGTGTGTATTGAGGAGGGCTGTATATGTGTAAATTCAGGAGAGCACTTCCCTGTGTGATGTGCAGAGGCCAGAAATTGACATCAGGAACCTATCTATTGCTCTCTACCTTATTTTTTGAGACAGGGTATCTCATTGTACTGGCAAGTTTTATGTCAACTTGACATGGGCTAGCATCATCAGAGAGGAGATTAGCCTCAGTTGAGAAATGCTTCCGTAAGATCCAGCTGTAGACAAGCCTATAGGACATTTTCTTGATTGGTGGTTTATTACAGAGTGCCCAGCCCATTATGGGTGGTACCATCCATCAGCTAGTGGTCCTGAGTTCTATTTAAAAAAAAAAAAAAAAAAAGAAAAGTAGGCTGAGCAAGTTCTTAAGCAGTGTTCCTATATGGCTTCTGTATCTGCTCCTGCCTCAAGATTTCTGCCCTATTCGAGTTCCTGTCTTGATGTCCTTTGATGATGAGCAGTGATATGGAAATGTAAGCCAAATAAACCCTTTCCTCCCCATCTTGCTTTTTGGTCATGGTTTTTCATCATAGGAATGGTAACCCTAACTAGGACACTTACCAAACATGGAGCCTGCCAATTTGGCAAGACTTGCCATCCTGTGAAATCTCTAGGCCCTCTGATCCACACCCTCCCAGTCCTGGGATTACAGGCAGACATGGTTATGCTCAGCCTTTTACATGGACACTGGGGATCCAAATTCAAGTTCTCAGGCTCATACAATAAGCACTTTATTTTGTGATCCATCTCCCTAGCCCAAGAGTTTTTATAATAATGCACACATACACATAGTTTCCAGTGATCAAATAATGCAGTAATGTTTACGTTACCAAATGTTTCAAAATAGACTTTTTTAGGATCTTCTTTCCAATGCAGTTACTTCATCATTAATTGCTGTAACAGCAATTCTTCTTGACGGAACAGAACAACTGTTTATTTTTAAAAAATATTTAGTGTCTTTCAACAACTATCTTCTTAAGCCACTCAGCTGTTTTATGAGGGTTAAATGAAAACTAGGTAACATGTAAATCCACTTACTCTGATACATGAAAACTGCAGAACATATATGCTGAGAGTAAAGCTTTATTTTTATTGTTTTTAATTGTGTGTACATGTATATAGCTGTATGTGGCTTTGTGCATATGAATGCAGTTGCCTATACAGGCCAGATGTTGTTGGATCCTCTGGAATTGGAATTACAGGCAGTTGTGAGCCACTTTGTATATAGCTCTGGTCTTTTGGAGGATTAGAATCTGCTCTTTTAACCACTGAACCATCTCTTCTGTCCTGCAATCTGTCTTTTAATGAAGAAGAAAGATAGAAAAGATGCTGCGTAGATTACTGACTGCCCTGCTTAATACTGCATGTTATTGGTGGCATTATTTCAAACCTGTTATAGAATATTTTATTAAAAATATACATGGTATTTATGGCTTATTTTATAATGATAAATGTTTACTAGTTGCTACTTGACTGACTAGTAATAGATAATTAAAATAATAACAAATTTTCATATTCCATTTATAAATAAATGACAAAGTTTTAATGTTATTCCAGTTATAAAAAGGATACTGTCAAAAACATTTTTTTGTACAAAGAGTATAGAAATCTATTGCTCTTAGTCAAGCTTTCAATTCATAACACTTTTGTGACAGGAAGTACAATAGTATTTTGATTTTATTGTCTTCTCTGCATCATTGCTAAGGATAATAAAAAGATGGATAATGACATATTTCTAAAAATGTCTGCCTTGTTTTTCCGTGCTAGAAGTACAAATGAGACAGCAAGTTCTTGTAGATAAGAATGTATTTATGTGCTTTGGTGCTGAATGCATCTGAATTTACCACTACTCAGCTAGAAGAACATAAACACCTGGAGGGTTTTCATAAGAAGTGCTACATGTTTGGTGCTTCTTTGTCTTGATTCAGCATATTAATCTCTTATTTTGGTCCAGTTAAAATTTCCACTCTATTAAGGGAATGGTAAGATTTCTAAGATCGACTAATCAAATAATTACATTTGAACAGAATTTCTTTATAGAAACCTTCAAAGACCATAGATTGCATAGGAAAGAAGGAGTATGATGAAGATTTACTCAAGACATGGCTTTTAAGAAAAAGTGGCCTATCATTTAATTCTGTAGAATTAGAATTTAAATATACAGATTATATTTGGAGGTAGTCCCATGAGGGATAGCATTCTTTTTTGGTGTGCTTTGTGAAACCACCATACATTAAAACATATGATTGACTGCTTTACCATATGCTTGCCTCTCGTTGCTGTATAGCTTTCAAAATTATATCCTTCAAAGAAGCTTTGTTTTGTGATGCCTTTCTTTCAGAAAACGAGGCTAAGAGGTAGTTTGTTTTTAGTTTCTTTCTGGGCATAAGGAGGAATCAAAACCCAGGGCTTTGCATATATGGGGCAAGAACTCTGACATTGAGCCATACCTCTAGTCTTTAATTTTTATGTGTCCTTCTCCAGCAGATAGAAAGGATTTGGGATTACAGTGTAGAACAAACATTTTATAGTTTGTTGTTTTTATAATGTATCTTAGAAGGAACATAATTTTTTGGGGGATTGATAATGGTTGACTATTTCCAACTCTTTTTTTTTGTTATTTATTATATTTGTGCTTTAATTTTACACATCAGCCATGGTTCCCCTGTCCTCCCTCCTCCCGCCCCTGTCCCCACCTTCCTGCCAGCTCCTCCCCTCCATTCCTATCTCCTCCAGGGCCAAGACTCCCCTGAGGATTCATTTAGACCAACTGTTTTTAAAAAGTACTGAACTAGATTCAAGTGAGGATGAGCAAGATTGATAATTGTAGATCATCCATAGACCAATTTTCTTGTTGAGTCCATGACCAAAGATCAGTTCAGAATTGCTGGTAAGTCCACATTTATGGAGAATTACGTTGCATGCAGCCTCAGTAAGAGTTCAGGCTATAGGAAAAGTGTTAGTAGCTTCACTTGAGAGGAAACTACCCATGATGGTATGAGAAATGGGGTCCATATTTCTAACTCTGTTAATCATTTGTGGTTCTGAGTAATTTTCTTAAGTGTTCTGTCTTGGTTCCCTCACTTATAAAATGGGCTTAATTGATATTTTACAGGATTGTTAGGATTCAATGAAATGATGCATATACAGCAGCTAATGCAGGCCTTAGTGAGGAATAGAGAAAATTATAAAGCAGTATGTGATTAAAGTTAACTAAGAAGCATAGAGAAGAAATACACAGGAAATACAGAGATTTTCATTAATTTATATGAGTTTTTCTCAGTTGATTAAAAGGGCCTTGTTCTCCTGGTGTCCTCCATCCCCTCTGGCTCTTACATTCTTTCTGTCTCCTCTTCTGTGGGGTTCCCTGATCTCTGAGGGGAGGGATTTAATGGAGACATCCTATTAGGAGTATCTATCTGTGTAATGTCTGTGTGTGGGTCTCTGTATTTGCTTCCATCTGCAGTAGGAGGAAGCTTCTCTGATGCTGGTGGAATAAGGCACTGATTTGTATATAGCAGAATAACATCACAGTCATTTAATATTACTTTTTAAACTTTTTTTTAAAGACCATTAGTATTTGGTTTTACCCTATGTCTCTGAGCTATCTAGTCTCTGGTTCATGGTCATCCAAGCTGTAGTAGGTATGGGTTCTATCTCATGGAGTGGCCCTTACATCATATTAGATATTGGTTGGTCACTCCCGCAAACTGTGCCACCATTCCACTAGCATATCTTTCAGGCAGGACACCATTGTTTATCAAAGTGTTTGTGACTGGGTTAATGCTTATATTTTTCCTTTGGTAGTGTACAAAATACCTTACTGTACCAAAGATGCTAGCATGTAAGTGTGAAGGCTCTATGTAGGCATTAGCTTGACTTCTTCATGTTCAATGAGCTGCATAGGAGCTGTCTTCAGCAATGGGGCCTTGCTGTCAGTCAGTGTTTGGAGAGCAACCTTTGTCTTGGCAATAACCTGAGTGTTTGGGGATTTCCATGGGACCCCTTTGGTCAACAAGTCAATTGGATGCAATCTAGTCCCAGTTATAGGATGCTTCATTTGGTAATAAGAGATAGCCAATTGGGACTCTGCTTACCTCATTTTTTGGAGAGTTCATTAGGATTGCCTTCATATATTGTAGGAAGTTTTCACTGTACTATGTTTCCATACTATCTCTCAAATACCCATTAATTTAGCTGTGTCCACATTCCGTCCTTCAACCCCATCCTCCTCCCCCATCCTCCTGTTCCCATCCCTCCGCCCCCTGTAAAATCTATTCTCTATTCCGCTTCTAGGGAGACACTTTTGTCATCCTCCTCACCCCCCAAATCCCTTCCCTTATACCTAACCTCTCTTTGTCTACAGAATGTAGTTTGTTTATCATTTATTTAATGGCTAATCTCCACATATAATTGAATACATACCACATTTATCTTTCTGGGTCTGAGTTACCTCACTTTTTTGCCTGCAAACTTTATGATGTCATTTTTTTAAACAGTTGAGTAATATTCTGTTGTGTAAATGTACCATATTTTCTTTATTCATTCTTATGTTGAGGATGTATAGCTTGTTTCCAATTTCAAGCTATTATGAATAGAGCAGCAATAAACATGGCTAATCCTTGTGGTAGAATGAAGCATTCTTTGGGTATATGCCCAAGAGTAGATATCTGGATCTTGAGGTAGATGGATTCCCAACTTTCTGAGGAACCGCCATATTGATTTCCATAGTGGCTGTACAAGTTTGCACTCCCAACTGTCTACTTTCTGGGTTCTTCATCATATGTATTACTTCTAATACAAATCAACTGAGACTGAATTCTAACAAGTGGGGTAGGGACTTGGAGGAGAAGAGGGAGGGGAAACTGTGTTTGGTATGTAAAATAAATGAAAAAAATGTTATTTAAATAAAATTTAAAAAATTTAAAAGAAGAAAAAGAAAGAAAAAAAAGAAGGAACAAATACTGATCTATGAATAAAGGATGTAACTGGCCAATTTGAGTGATCATGGGGCAAGGAAAGAACCTGGTGTTTTATTTTCTAAGGTTCTCTAGATAGCTCAGGTTAAGTCACTAAGAGGCAGCCAAATTATTATATAAGTCACTCCTTCTAGTACACACCTCCTCCTATCCTGCTCAGATACAGTACTCAGGTTTCTATCATGGACATTCCTTCACCTGTGGGGTTATTCCTGGTCCACTCATGTAGTAAAGTCACTCTATCCTCTGTATTCCACACAGACAAGACACTAACCATAGGGAACAAAGGCCTGGGAGCCAGGCATATTGAAGCATGCCTCTGATTCCAACTACCTGGGAGGCTAAAGCGGGACAATGACAAGTTTGAGACCAGCATGGAAAACAAAGTGAGATCATACTTATAAGTAAAGTAAAAATGAGTGGAGATGTTAATATAGAATGCTTAGTACCATGGGTACAATCCCTACTATGACAAAAAAGGGAAAAAGGAAAAAATAAATGGTAGAAAGAAAGGAAAGAAGAAAAAGAAAGAGCGAGGGAGAGGGAGGGCAGGAGAGAAGAAGGGAGGATGCATCATAGACAGTATTTTAGACTTGTAGTGACAGAGAAAAGGAAAGTGATGATAATTTTCTTGAACCTTGCAGCTA
Organism: Onychomys torridus; assembly: GCF_903995425.1. Classification (NCBI taxonomy): domain Eukaryota; kingdom Metazoa; phylum Chordata; class Mammalia; order Rodentia; family Cricetidae; genus Onychomys; species Onychomys torridus. The sequence goes on from NC_050453.1 coordinate 33,892,012, forward strand.
TTCAAAAGCCTGGAATTTTATTCTTGAAGCCTAGTAACTTGATTAGCTGTAGCATATATTTTAGAATATACTTACGTTTGTTTAGTGTGGTGTGATGAGGTTTTTGTGGCTGGGATTGCTTTGGCTTTATTTTTCCTTTCAATTCTGTGTTTAAATTGATTAGTGCCTGGGTGAAAAGGATAGGCACGGAAACTCATGAGGCAGGTTCTGAAAATCCACCTTGTAACCCACACATCAGCATCACATTTCTGCTTGTGTTTTAGAAATTGTTGACTTTGTAGCTTCTTGGTTGAGTGTTTCGTGAAGCTCTTTTTCAGCACCTTCTTTATGTCTTTTTACATGCTACTCTGCTTCTTCCTCCCATCCTGTCTTCCACTCTTTATTAAATGTGCATAATGTGGTCAAGAAAAAAGGTTTTCATTATTTTTGTCTTTTGTTTGTGTGTGTGTATAATGGGTGCATGTGATATATGTATATGCATGTGTGTGCACATGTACATTCATTAGTGTTTGTAAGAGCATGTCGAACATGTGGAAGGGACAACATTGGATTGGTCTTTGCCTTCATCCTTGTTAGAGACTGGGGTCTCTGCTGTTGTCTGCTCCTTAATATACTCTGCTTGCTGGCCCACAAACTTCTAGCAATTTTCTGTCTTCACCCTCCATTTCCCCATAGGAGTACTGCTATTACAGATGCAGCCTCCCAGTGCTAGCTTTTATATGAATTCGGAGGGTTCTTCTGACCTCAGGTACTCCTGAGGCAAGTGCTTTTCTCAGGAAGCCTTTGCTATAGCTCTATTTATAGTCCTACATTTGCAGAATTTCATAGTTTCTCTGCATTTTTCTTTGTACTTGCAGGGCTTGTTGTTGATTTTTGAGCTGTCAAGATAGGCTGTGCCATCATGAATAACTGTCCCTATCTTTTTTTGTACTCTATATCCCTAGAGCCTAGCATTAGCCCTTGATAAGTGTGTTGAAGGACAAAGTGAATTAAACTTGATAGGTTAGTTCTTCATGATTAATAAAAAAAATAACAAAGCCACAACAGAAAAAATAAGAGTTCAGAAATAAGAGGAATTGGATTTTTTTGCTTTTGTTTGTTTTTATTTTTTATTTTATTTTTTTATTCATTTTCTCTCATATATTACATCCTGACCACAATTTTGCCTCCTTCCCCTTCTCTGACTTCCCAAGTCTCCCCTCTAACCCAAATCCATTCTCCCTCTGTCTCCCCTCAGAAAAGAGCAGGCTTCCCAGGGACAGCAACCAAACACGGCATAATATGCTACAATAAGACCAGGTACATAACCATCAAGGTAGCATGATGAGGCAACCCAGTAGGAGGAAAAGGGTCCCATAAGTAGGCAAAAGAGTTAGCAACTGCCCCTGTTCCCACTGTTAGGAATCCCAGAAGAACCCTAAACTACTCAGTTATAACATATGTTCAGAGGACCTAGCTCTGTCTCCTAAAGGTCCCCTGATCTCTGCGAGCCCCAATAAGTTCCAGTCAATTGATTCTGTGGGCAATATTCTCATGGTGTCCCTAATCCCTCCAGTGAGGAATTGGATTTGAACTTATACCTTTTGAGTTGTTTCAGAGAAGACTTCCGAGTTATAGAACATAGCTGAATGATTGAAGTCTCATAGACACAAAACTGCTCATTGAAAAGTTGACTTTTTCTATGAAACTAGATAGGAGATCACCAGAGGGGAGCAAAAAGTGTTGAGAAAGATGGGGAAGCCAAAATGTTATGTGATATGAAAACAGAAATGAAGCCGCTGAAGGTGGGATGGCATAAGACAGGGAAGAAGGATCGGGAAGAAGAAGCAGGAATGAGAAACAAATGAGCAAAATTTGTTTGACAATTCCATAATAGTTAGGCTTAATTCTTTATAAGCTGATACATTACCAAAAAGAAAAAGGAATCTTTTAAATTTGTTCAGTGTTTCCCATTAGAATCCATTTCACTGATTACATAATTGTTCATGTATACACAAACGCTCCACAATATGATCTTTTATAAGTATTTTTATGTTCTTTTTCCTTTGTCCAATGAAGAGAAAAATAAAATAAATGAAAATCTAAAAGTCTAATAAATTTATCATGATTTGAAACTTAGAAAAATGTTCCTCTGTGAAATTTCTTAAGCTCCTTCAAAAAGATGCTCTATAAATGTTATATTTGGCTATGATTTATTTTACATTTTTTACAATTTTAATGCTTTATTCCAAAAAACTGGCTTTTGAATGAACTAAAATGTTTTTATCTAGTTTTGTTAGATTGTTTTAAATCAGATATGAAATAAATTCAATAGATAAATTTAAATAATATTTATACCATAAGCATTTATTAGTATTCTTGGGGCAGTAAAAGTGGTTTAGTGGGTAAATATCCTTGCTTTCAAGCCTGATGACCCAAGTTCAGTCCTTGGGTTCTACATGGTTCAAAGAGAGAGTTAACTCCTGACAGTTCCCATTTGACCTACAAATGTATGCCTCCACCAAATAAAATGTAATAATAACAATTATTGGGAAAATAGGCTATGAATTTGAAAGAGAGCAAGGAGGGCTATAGGGGAGGGTTTGAAGTGAGCAAAGCAAAGGGGGAAATGTGATTATAGTATAATCTCAAAAATACAAAACTAAAAGAAAACCCTCAAAAGTGCTTATTAGTATTTTTTATTTAGTTCCCTTCCCCTTTAGATTTACTGCTGGTTATCTAGACCTACAGCTTACTTATCAGTGATATTTCTATTAGACATGTGTCGATTTCCACTTTTACACACAAGCATTTTATTTCTGAGTGATCAAAAGACAAGGTAGAAATTGTTCAGAACTTTTTATTCCTGAGTTAGAATGTCACGGGTATGCATACTTCTTCCCTCAGAGAGAACTTTAATTGTTACTCGTGTCGGAGTTTCAGTCACTCTTACCCTTTGAGAAGCTGATTTGTGACATGTTTATGAAAACTGCTTAATCTTTTAATAGATGACTAATTTTTTTGAAGACATCATGAAGCTTTTATCTTGATATCTGCAAAACTGATGTTAAAAAGGGAACGATTTTTATTTGACTCTTAAAAACTTTCCAGTCAGGTATGCAAAAGTAGAACTGAGATTGCGGATGGAAAGCTTCTACTAATTATTCTACCTGTGTAGTTCATATTTAGGTATTCTAAATAAGTTTTTGTTTTACAGTGATTAATTAATTGTTACCTTTTGACTTTACAAGGCCTTCAGATTTTCTTTTCTGTAGAGGGTTTTAAACTTCACTGTTTGCAGAGTATTTGAGTAAGTTTGTAAAATGTGAGTTTCATTCAGTTCCTGGATCTGGCCGTGTGTTCAGAAGAGTGATTGCGGGCTGGAGATGGGGGTGGTAGAAATGCTTCTCTGGCATGTCCTCGAAGGCCCTGGGTTCAATTCGAGCATTGCAAAAGGAAAAACTTAAGCCAACCAAAGAGTCAGAACTACAAATCTGAAAAGAGATGATCTTTTATTACATAGTTTTTAAAATTAAGATTTTTTTTTTCTGAGTGAACTCTATTACAACTTAACAGTATAAGACTTGAAAGATTTTCTCATGTAATTCACACATTCCTTTTCTGTGCTATGGCTGAAAATGCACCTCTTGCTGTTGGGCTTTGGATGTTCAAGTCAATTCTGTGAAAAGAGCTTTTCCCATTTAAGGCAGAAATAGACTTGAGCTTCATCCTGGGGAAGAGATGATGTTTATTACCATGAGGAAAATTAGTGCTGGGTCCCAGTGGCACAGTGGAGACTTGTGTTAAGTATTCTGGGACTAATTAATCAGGAAATGATTCTAATTAAAAAGGAAGCTGCTCCTCAGCTGCCTGCTCAGGTTATTTCACAGACTAGAAGTGTAAACCCGTGTGTACACTTGTGTTTCTAGCACCATTCTTTTAACTGTATCTATTTCTGTCGAAATAGAAGATGAGAATATTCTCATAGCAGACTTTATTTTATAGTAATAAACTTGGATATCAAAGTGACTTCTTTCAGTTGTAAATTTACATGAAAGCAGTAATTTTGGAGTTAGACAAGTGTGGTTGATCTGAAAGGCTTTTTAAATTTTAAATTTACTATTTTTTTTTTTGAAAAAATCCTTGCTACTGAGAATATTTGAAAGGAAACAGTTGGATATGTTTGTGAATATAAATACCTGTAGGCAAATATATAAATTATCATGGAAGAGCAAAGTTCAGAATCTGGTAACTACTAGTGAATTCATTTATTTATATAATTTTGACATTTCTGATAGTATAATAGTGAGGGCTTGATGATTATTATGTGAGAAAGAATGTTTTGATTACACATGAGTGTATGTGTTATATTTATTATTTCCCAGGCAGATTTGTTTCTATGGTCATATATATCATGCTCTTAATTTACCAGATGATAATAGAAATGACCAACTCATCACAAATTTGTAGTTGTTCTAAATATTGCTTTTGTCATTTTTACCTCTTCTCTTTTGAGATTTGTCCTAATCAGATATGATTTTTAATGAGCAAGTGGTTTAATGAATTAGAAAGGCAAGAACTAGAAAGCTTACTATCAACATAGGCTGTAACTCTGTATTTACCCCAGCTATGCATCCACTCAATGTTTTTTAATATATTCTAAGCATATTGTTTATGAAAGGAATCTGAATTATGGCCCTTTTGGGAGTCTGTATTTTGTGTAAGTATTTCAAACTAGTTGTCATTTGAAGTGGCAATTCTTTTGCAAATGATTGCTGTTATGACACACTGTGTTGTTTACAAACTTTATAACATGCTTAGCCATTGCAATATTGTGACTGATGTGGTAGTTGCTCTTATTAAGTAGATATAGGTCTATTAAAATTATAGTTTGTTTAAACAAAGGAAAGTTATTAACTCAGAAATGTTCGTCTTTTACATAGAACACATCTGTTGCAAACAAGATGCTAAATTGAATCAGAGTCCTACAACCACAATTCTTACTCAAATTTTACATCTCCAGGCTTATTTTTATTTCCTTTGAAGAGTGGGTTTGTGAATTTTTGTTATTTGGGTAACTTAATTACCCAGGTATTTGCTTTATTTGTAGTTGTAGTGCATGTTTAAAGTTTTATTTTATTTAGTCACTATTGGGACTTATCTATGAGTTGCAGTGATTTCCATAAGGTTGTCTGATTTACTTTGTAACAAGTTTGTAGTATGACTTGTGATTGAGGTGAAAAGAAGGACGATGAAGTAATATAGTTTAAAAGTTATAAAAGGTTAAATAGAAAGTACATGTCAGAACTGAAAATAGAAACCAGAGTTATTGATAGTTTATCTGATTCCCCAGCCTGCCTTTTAATGTTTTACATTGAATATCACTCAGGGAATATTCCTTGTATTGTCATAAAAGTAGAGGCTAAAAAGAATTTCCATCAATAAATAGTATTTTCAGAGACTAAACCCTAAGAGGTGCCTTTCTGGCTTTCCATGCATGATCATTCCAGTGCTGTGGACAGCTAGCACAGAGGCATCACTTCTTTGCCTGTTGTCTGTGTTGCTCACAGATGCTTAGTGCTTGCTCTCCTTATTGCAATTAGGCATTGGATTGGTGCAGGGTAATGCTCCTAAATGATGATTTTCAGCTGATTGAATTTTGATACTAATTTTCTAAGGCAATATGCCATGTTCAGAATCAGCAAGGTTATAAAAATTATTTATTCCCTGATATGTTAAATCATTTTATAATTTTTGGATATTATGAGTCCTCTGATGGCATAATAGTTTTAGAGAATGGTTATGATTGAGTCACAACTATGTATTTGTATTCTGGAGATAGAAACCTGTGAGAATCCCTGTATTAGTGAAGTATCGTTGAAAAATGAGAGGAGGGCTGGAGAGATGGCTCAGCGGTTATGAGCACTGGCTGTTCTTCCAGAGGTCCTGAGTTCAATTCCCAGCAACCACATGGTGGCTCACAACCATCTGTAATGAGATCTGGTGCCCCCTTCTGGCCTGCAGGCAAAACTTGCAGGCAGAATATTGTATTCATAATAAATAAATATTAAAAAAATTAAAAAAAAAAAGAAAAAACGAGAGAAACTTGTTCTTACCTTGATGAGCTTAACATTATTTAGGGATTACATAATGCTTCAGGAACATTAAAGGAATTCTTTAGTCCCATGAAAATATAGTAGTATAACATGTGCCAGCCATTATACTAATTTGATGTGGTGTAGTATTTCAGCTTTGAACACAGACTAAGGTATCTTTTTGTTACTTACTGATAGCACTCTTAGTTCTAGAGAGTCTACTAGTCTTGGTTTGCTTATATTGAGTTTTAATCATTACTGTGCTTTATTTGTTGGAAGCATTATCAAGACAGATCTTGGTATTTAACGTATGTTCATACTACCAGTAGAGCTTGTTAATAACTGAGATTTGTATTGTGTGGGATAGAGTTTGAAACTGTAAATTTTAACAGTCATGCAATCACTCCTATTAGTTTATTGATCATACTTTGAAACAAGAATCTTGATCCTAGCTTTAAACTATGAAACATTCTTCAAGTATTTTGCAAATAATTATTTAGTCATGCATGTGATGTGGTCATTTCTAGGTTACTTTGGTTTTAAGAAAGGTATGTATGTTAAAAGACATAAGGTGTGCCAGCAAGATGGCTCAGTGGGTAAAGGTATCTGCTGCAAAGCCTGATGACTTGAGTTTGGTCTCAGGGACCCAAACCCAGAGCCAGGTGTTGGGGTGAACACTGAAATATCAGAGAGACAGAACAGGCCACAGCTAAACTGACCTCACCAACTTCTTGGCCAATCCTGTTTCCTCAAACTGGAAGCCTCTGAGTCTTCATCTGGAATGAATCTCAGCTGAACTGGTGCTAAAAGCCTAAAAGCTTAACAGACTCTAGTTCTTGGTTTTCATGCCTTATTTACATTTCTGCTTCCTGCCATCACTTCCTGGGAGTACAGGTGTGTGGTACCATGCCTAGCTGTTTCCAGTGTGGCCTTGAATTTACAGAGATGTGGATGGATCTCTACCTCCAGAATGCTAGGATTAAAGTTATGTGTGCCTCTATATCTATCTAGTGGCTTTTATATTCTCTGACCCCATATAAGTTTATTAAGGTACACAATATATTGGGGGTACATTATATTGGACCCGCATAGTGGAAGGAGAGAACTGACTTCCTACAGTTGTCCTGTGACCCTCACAAATCAGAATTAATTAAAAAATTTAAAAAGTCACAATGTATCTTACTTTAGGATATACAACTTTCTGGGTAATCATGATTTTTTCTTATTGTAATAGGGAGCTTCCATTGTAAGTTGTGATTTTTGTGAAGAGATAAATGAGATAGTACATCTTACAAACTTAAACACATAAGTTTCCTAAGACAAAGAATATTATATAAACTTGTGGTTGATATATTGTACACCCCAATAAACTTATCTGTGGGTCAGAGAACAGAACAGCCACTATATTAAACATAGAGGTTAGGCAGTGGTAGCACACGCCTTTAATCCTAGCATTCTGGAGGCAGATATCCATCTGGATCTCTGTGAGTTCAAGGCCACACTGGAAACAGCCAGGCATGGTGACACACACCTTTAATTCCAGGACTTGAGATTTCATGTCTTGCTTGGGAAAGACACATGCCTTTATTCCTAGGAAGTGATAGCAGGAAGCAGAAAGGTATATAAGGTGTGAGGACCAGGAACTAGAGGCTTTTAGGCTTTTAAGCTTTTAGGCTTTCAACAGCAGTTTAGCTGAGATCCATCTGGGTGAGGACTCAGAAGCTTCCAGTTTGTGGAAACAGGATCGGCTGAGAAGTTGGTGAGGTGAGGTTAGCTGTGGCTTGTTCTGTATCTCTGATCTTTTAGCGTTCACCCCAGTATCTGACTCCTGAGTTCTTTATTAATAAGACTGTTTAAGATTCATGCTATATAAACTGGGTACGTAACAATATACATGCAATCCCAGAATTTAGGATGCTGACATAACAGGGTTATGAGCGAGGCCCAATCTGAACCAATATTTCAAGACCCTGTCCCCTGTATTATGTAAGTTAATATAAACTGGTAACCGTAAAAACAGGTCAAGGAGTGTTGCTTTGTAAGGTCTAAGTTATGATTTTTAAATTTATGTTTTATGTATCACATAAGTCACCTGATACTTTTTAGCTGTAGAAAGTAAGGAGAAAAGTTAGAGAATCAAAGAAAAAAAAAGGTGGTCTGTGGAATTATTTTCTCTCCTGGGTTTTGGCTGTCTACTTTCATTTTGCTTCAGGCTTCTCCTTTAGCTCTCAAAATGTATGGAGGCTTTTAGGAATCCAAGTAACAAGGCTTTTATATAGCCCAAAGTAACTTTTCCTTCCGTTGATCTTCATTGGTATATTGCTCAACACATCACATTTAAAACCATAGTGTAAGTTCTTTCCCAAAAGATAAATTTTCTTTCCATTCCTCCTGTCACAGTGTATTGAGAGAAGAAGCCTTTAGCACAAAAGACAGCCACATTAATTTAACATAGACTATGATGGCAACAGTAGCTTAACACAGAGTTTAAGGTTTATTGGAGCCCTACCCTCTAAGCCCCTGACAATGGAAAATAGGTCAGAATGTGCACAGAAAGATATTGTGACAAGCAGTACTCTAGGAAAACCTGACCAATGTTTTTGCTATGGAAATGAATTGTCACATAACAAATACATGAGCTCAAACAGTGTCTTTATTTGTATTTCTAGAAACTACTCTCAAGAAGAAAATGATCTCAGATTTTATGATCTCTTTGATCACTGTTATAAGCTTAATGGTTTGAGTCTTGAATATGCTATATACTTATCTACACTGTTGGTTTAGAGGAGACAAGGCTTGATATAATCTGGAGGAGTGCTCAGAAGTGCATCTTATCCTTCAGGAAACCACTAATATTCTAAATGCACAAGATAATTTAGAAAGTAGAGTTAAGGCTTAATTCCAAGTAAACATTTCATCATTTTATGTGTTTGAGTATCTAGTGTGGATTTGGGTTTGTGGACTTGAATCTTATACAATTTTGAAGGAGGAGTTCTTACCATTTTTTTCCACGTGTGAATTAGGCCAATTAATGATGTAAAAATATTTTTAGGTAGCATATTTCTTCTAGAGCAAAATGGATATTAACACAAGTTTCATCTTCTGCAGTACCACACAACAAGAAAATACTTTCTGCTTTTCTTTTTTTTTTTTCATTTGAAATCAATGATATATTTGGAAAGAGCATGGATTTTATGTTATACCTGAGATTCATCATGACCTTTCTCTGTTATGGTTGCTGCTGCTAGAAGTTTAGACAACAAGAGCCTTCTACATGAAGAATCTAAATGGTGTTTCATCCCTTGACAACCTCCTTTCTTACAGTATGTTTTTAATATTGCAACTGAAGAACTCTTTAGATAACTTTCATTGTTTCAGATTAAGAAGAAGATCCAGACTTCCATTTTACTGGTCTTGATGCTCTTCATCCATTCCTGAAGATCCTTTTCTCTGCTATCATTGCCCTTGAGCTTGAAGCACTTCTTCTTGTATTGCCTCCCATGGTTGAGATCCATTTATCAGTACCTTAAATTTGCTTTTCTTTATTTGAAAATGTCTGTTCTTACAGGACATTTTTGCTGAACATAAACTAATAGGTTGACAGTTTTTCTTTCCGCATTCTGAAGATGATTTTTTTTTTGCCTTCAAGCTTTCTTTAAGGTTGTTGAAGTGTGTTATCATTCTAGAATTGGTATTGTGGGTATATACCCTGTTCAGATGCATGAGTTCCACACGTAGAAGGACTCTGCATTTGCTTAGCTGTGCTATTTCTATCTAGAAAAATTTAATAGCCTTGTAGCAAAAACCTTCTATTTTTATTTTGCAATGTATTTTTTTGGTGTTTCTTGCAACTTGGGGACTTTATGTTATAAATGTTGCTTATTGAATACCTTCCTCTGTGTTGGGTGAGAGCTAAGTTCCTTGTACTAGAATAATAGGGACCAATAATGTTCATACAAATGGTTTTAAACATTTGGCCAATGTTAAAATATTTTAAGAAAGGAAATAAAAGTAATAATAGTAATTTATAGCTATACTTTTCATAGTTTATAAAGCTGTTCTATATGTTTTCATTTTAAAATTATTTTATTATTTACCTTTTACTGCAAATAGATTTTTTTCTTACAGAATATATTATGATTACATTTTCTCCTCCCTCTACTCCCAGTTCTTTCCCTTCTTGCTCTTCCTGATCCAACCCTTTTCTGTCTCATATTAGAAAACAAATAGTCTGTGTGGAATAATAATAAAATAAAATAGGAGATAAAACAAAAATTAACATATTAGAATTGGACAAAACAAACACAAGGAAGGAAAAGGGCCCAAGAGAAATGGAAACCCACTTGTCTGCACACTCAGGAATCCTATAAAAACACTAGACTGGAGAACATAATATATATACTCTTTCTGCCTCCTCTTCATGAGGCTCCCTGAGAGGATGGATTTATGGAGATATCTCATTTAGGGCTGAGTGTTTCAAATTCTCTTACTCTCTGCATAATGTCTGGCTATGGGTGTCTGTATTTGTTCCCATCTACTGGAGGAAGAAGCTTTTCTGATAATGCCTAAGCAAGACACTGATCTATGAGTATAGCAGAATGTCAATAGGAGTCATTTTATTGCAAGTTCTTTTTCTTTCTTTAGACTAGTATTGTTTGGTTTTATCCTAGGTCCCTTGGCTCTCTGTAAGTCTCTGGTTCTTGCTCACCCAAGCAGTATTGGGTATGGGTTCCATCTTGTAGAGCCGGCTTTAAGTCAAATCAGATATTGGTTAGTCATTCCCACAAACTTTGTGCTACCGTTGCACTAGCATATCCAGCAGGCAGAACACCATTGTGTACCCAAAAAATGCTTACATGTAGGTGTGAAGGTTCTATGTAGGCACCATCTTGATTTCTCCATGTTCAATGAGTGATGTAGGTGTTGTCGTTAGCAGTGGGGTCTTGCTGTCCATTTTGTGGACAGCAACCTATTGTCTTGGAAGCAGCCTATGTTATTTGGAGGTTCCCATGGCCAACAACTCAATCAGTTAGATGTAACCTATTCCTGGTACTAAAAGCTTCATTTGGTGACACGAGATGTCTGTCTTCCCCATTGTCTGGTGATTTCATTTAGATATCCTTAATATATGTATATAATTTAGCAAGTTTCTGCTGTATTAGGTTTCCATACTACTCCTCAGATGGCCCTTAATTTTAGTTGTGTCCTTTACTTCACTCCCTTGTCTCCCTCTACTTGATCTTCCCATTCTAGTTCCCCCTCATCAATCTGTAATTGTCTATTCTATTTCCCTTTCCAAGGGAAACCTATTTGTTCCCTCCTAGTGCATTACTCTCTACATAACCTCTGTGGTTCTATGGCTTGTAGCTTGGTTATCATTGATTTAACAGCTAGTAGCTACATAGAAGTGAATACATAATATATTTTTCTTTCTGAGTCTGTGTAACCTCATTCAGGGCAGTTTTTTCTAGTTCTGTTTATTTACCTGCAAATTTCATGATTTCATTTTTTTTTAAAGTTGAGTAATAATACTGCATTGTATAAATGTATCATTCTTTATACTTTCTTCTGTTGAGGGACATTTAAGTTTTTTCCAGTGCCTGGCTATTGTGAATAGAATAGCACTAAACATGGTTGAGCAAGTATCTCTGTGTAGGATGGAACTTCCTTTGGGTATATATCTAAAAGCGGATATAGATGGATCTTCAAGAAGATTAATTCCCATCTTCCTGAGGAACTACTACACTGATTTTCATAGTGGCTATACAAGTTGGCACTCCCACCAGCAATTGATGAGTATTCCTCTTACTTCACATCCTTTGTCAGACATTGTTTGATTTATCTTAACCATTCTGATAGGTGTAAGGTGGAATCTCAAAGCAGTTTTGATTTGTTTCCCATGATATCTAAGGATGTTGACTACTTTTCTAAGTGTTTTCTCAGCCATTTTAATTTCCTGTTTTGAAAATTACTCATTTCACTTTGTAACCCAACTAAACAATCAAACAAAAACATTTACAAGTCTTCTGAATCAAAAGGGTTATTTAAATACTCAGTAATGTGTTTTGGGATGAAAAATGCACTGTGAACACATATAGTCAATAATTCCTATAGCCATTTTGAAGTCTTCTCAAGGATTATTTATTTATTGCCTACACCTCTTCTTCCCTCTTCTCCTCTCCACCTACCTGCTTTACATTGCTCTTTTCTAGTCTAGATTGCTGTTCATTAAAAGTTAGATTCTGTCTTCTGCTACATTCTTCAAACTAATTTCAGAACAACTACTTCTGTAGGTGGTTTGAATAAAGATGATGATGGAATGTTGGTATAACTTTTGATTTATATGTGGCATATGCTTAGAACCCAACTACTGTCTTTTCAGAAAAGGGAAAAATATGTTTTAGTAATTAAACTAAACCCTGAGCTCTAACAAATCAGCCACCAGGTTTTGAGAAAGATCAGCATGTTTTGTCAGAAAAGCATGTATTTGGCCAGGATAACATATTATAAGTTTTCAGGAAGGACTTTAGCACGCCCGTCATCCCAGCACTCGGAAGGCAGAGCCAGGCAGATCTTTGTGAGTTTGAAGCCAGCCTGGTCTACAGAGTGAGTTCCAGGACAGGCTTCAAAACTATAGAGAAATCTGTCTTGGGGAAAAAAAAAAAAAGGACTTTACTGATAAATGAAAGAAAATGCATGTCCAATTTATGGAGCCTACTTAAAATATGAAACTATATATATGTGTATTATATATACATACATATGTATGTATATAATATGCATTTCCTGATGTGCCACCAATGAGATAAACTCATTATTGGATTTAGTGTTGTTTTAAAACAAGGCTTCCTACATGATGAGATGTCTTAGTATTATTCTGTTGCTGTGAAGGGACACCATGACCATGGCAACTCTTATGCAAGGAAACATTTAATGGGGGCTTGCTTACATATTTAGAGGTTTAGTCCATTGTCATCATGGCAGTGAGAATGGCAGCACAAGATGTGGTGCTGGAGCAGTAGCTGAGAGCTACATCCTGATCCATAGGGAGATGACTGGGGTTGGACTGGTCCTGGCATGGGCTTTTGAAACCTCAACGCTCACCCCCAGTGATATACTTCCTCCAAGAAGGCCTGCTTCCTAATCCTTTTTATATAGTGCCACTCCTTGATGACTAAGTGTTCAAATATGTGAGCCTGTGGGGAACATTCTTACTCAAACCACCACCTGAGAATTTGTTTTTATTATAGTTGGAGGCTATTTGTTAGAGAGAGAGAGAGAGAGAGAGAGAGAGAGAGAGAGAGAGAGAGAACTAGTGGGTCACAGGTTTAACCTTTGCTTTTTTCCCATTGTCTACATGAAATTTAAGTTGGCAAAACTCAAGCCTTCATTTCTTCCATGAAGCAAATTCATTTCTGTACTTTTCTACTTAATTTTTGTCGATATGACAAAATATATTTTATTAAGTTTTGATGGTACTTTTATTATTTGTATGTGTGTATAACATGTTCATATGTACGTTTATATGTAAGGCAGGCAGAAGTCCAGAAGTCAACATTTAGTATCTTCCTTGATTACTGTATCAACCTTAGTTTTTGAGACAGAGTCTCCTTCTGACCCTGGAGCTTGCCAATTAGCTAGACAAGCAGGCTGGCAAGCCCTAGCCACCTACCTATGTTTCCCTTCTCAGCGCTGTGGTTATAGAAGCGCACCATGGTTGGCTTCTCACACAGTTTCTGGAAATTTAAGGTTTACATGCTCCCATATCACCAACAGAACTATCTCCAGCCCTACCATATACATGAAAAACTTTAATGTAGGCCACTTAAGCTATGTATACCCTCACAACAATTATAGTTCAAGCCAGTGCTGGGTGGCAGATGGCTTTTGTTTCCTTTATAGAACATAAAAATATACATTAGAAAGGTGCTGAGCAATTTTAAGAATGTGCAGTGCAGTGATCATCTTGAAATATTATTATTATTATGAAATAAAATAATGAATTCTGATCTTTAACACATTTTATTGACTTATATGGCACATATTTATCTCCTAGTTGTGTGTATCACTAATACTTTGTTGGCATTAGTGTCATGAAATTATAGTGTATAATTGGAATTTAAATTTTTATAGAATTAAAATATCCAGAAATACTATTAAGCACTGGAAAAAATGGTTAAACCATCCTTGTTATAGAGAAGAGGATTTTCTACAGTTTTCATTGGTATGTCACATTGTTATTAGTTGAGTATTGTTTGAGATGTATAGGTTATGAATCATTGCTTTGGGAATGTTTTTGTTTTGGTTTGGTTTGGTTTGTTTTTTTGAGACAGGGTTTCTCTGTGTAGCTTTGCGCCTTTCCTGGATCTCATTCTGTAGACCAGACTGGCCTCGAACTCAGAGATCCGCCTGGCTCTGCCTCTGGAGTGCTGGGATTAAAGGCATGTGCCACCACCACCCAGCTTTTTTTTTTTTTTTTCCCGGGGGGGGGGTGTTTTTGTGATGATGAGTTTCTTCTTGAAATTTGTACACTGTTCTATGTGAGATTTGGCTGGCCTAACAGGCAGATAATGTATGTTGTTTTTTCCAACATAATATTTTTATTGAATATTTGGGAATTTCACACAATTCACCCCAGTCACACTCACTTCCCAGTCTTCCCAGGTCCAGACCCCCACCTTTGTGTCCTTCCCCCAAATAAGCAAGAAAAAGAAAAAAGACACCAAATTCAGTTTATGTTACCCATATATATACTCATTGGAGCATGGTTAAACTCCCAGTGGCCTGCCCCGTAAAGAAAACTGACCCCTCTCACCAGAATCCATCAATTGTGAAGAGCTCCATTTCAGCATTCCTATCACAGTTTTTAAGGGTTTTCTTCAATGACTTTCTATCTAGACTGTTGTTCTTAATCAATAGTTGTCTGCAGCTGTCTATGTCTATAGTCTTTGTTTCCCCCAAAGATCACAATTACACCTCTTACTCTTGTGAATGAAAAACTTCCATG
The DNA here is from genome assembly GCF_903995425.1 of Onychomys torridus. Taxonomy (NCBI): domain Eukaryota; kingdom Metazoa; phylum Chordata; class Mammalia; order Rodentia; family Cricetidae; genus Onychomys; species Onychomys torridus. The sequence goes on from NC_050453.1 coordinate 33,907,093, forward strand.
GCCTTTAGAAATTTTTATTTTTAAACTCTTTATTCAATTATTCATAAAGAAAAGACCGCAGATGGCCACAGTAATACTTGCTGTGTAGTGGTCTTAAGATTGTTTTATGCATTCCAGGCTGGTCTTAAACTTTCAATTCTTCTTTTGAGAATTTCATAACTGAGTACTGTAGTTTTATCATTTCCACTTTTTTCCCCCCACCAACTTCTCCTGTCCCCACTCAAATTCATGATTCTTTTTTCATTATTACACACACACACACACACACACAGAGAGAGAGAGAGAGAGAGAGAGAGAGAGAGAGAGAGAGAGAGAGAGAGAGAGAGAGAGAGAGAGAGCCTGCTGAGTCCATTTAGTGCTGCTAATGTGCTGTATCCTAATCTATGTTTAGGGTTGACTACTTGGGATTGGATAACCTATCAGGGGTGTTCTCATTCCTGGGCAAGATTGATTAGGCCTCTCTTGGAAGACATTCATTGCTTATACCTACTTTTCTGTGGATATAAAGCTAAGTATTTCAAACACAGAAATTTTACTGGTTTGGAAATTGGCAGTGGTAGGTTCTCCTCTAAGGTCCATGACCTTACCAGCTATGGGTATTTGGATAGCTTTATCATATCAGGCATGATGTCCTTCCTATTGAATAGGTATTAAGTCCAATTAGACAGATACTGGTCACCCCCAAGATATAAGTGCCCCACCTGCTGTTGTGCCTTTGGGGATATTTTGCTATACCTGTCACTGTTGTGGTTCATAGCTTTCCAGCTGGGTAGAACTGCTGATAACCTTTCTCCCCCTTTAGCTTGCACCTTCCATATTTATTTTCCACATGCTTCTCATAGCCCCTTCCAGTGCCATGAGGACCAGTTTTCAGAACGTGAACCTGCACTCCTCCTGCTTTACTCTCCCAAGTATGGAGAAGTTTAAGGAGGCTTGTCATGTACATTGTATTGCTGTATCTGGCTTCAGATGCTTAGCATCTCCTCCGTGAAGCACATAGGCAGCAAGTACTGGGAGAAGCTATGACTTCTTCTTTTCATCCATTAGTAAGTGAACTGGAACTTTCCTCTTGCAATTCTTGTGGTATTTGGCTGAGGTGTGAAAAATACTTCCTACAGACATATTTAGGATTCTCTGTCAATTTATATTCTCATGAAAATCTCCTAAAATATTAGGAACAAGTTGGGCAGATGCAGTAGTTTTCTTCTAATAGATTTTTGTAATCTTCAGCACAATAAAATAAGAACAGATGGCCTGCCTACTGTCTTTCCTTAACATTGGGGTTTAGAACACAGCACATGCAACCATTACTTGATAATTTACCATTTATCTAGACTCTTCATGTTATTTAAATCCATGTTGTATGAAGTTAAAGTTTAAATCTATAAAGATATTCCAGGGTTACTGGATAAATGAGTTCTCCAAATATTTCTGAAAACTTTTTTAATACTTATTTTGCATACAAATAAAATTTTAATTGAAATACTATATATTCTTAATAAACTAACAAAATAATTTATTAAGAATTTCTAAAGATTAGAATTATTTTTATAATTAAGTTTCATCTACCTAGAGGAAATTGATTGAATGTTTATTGTAATTATTATTGCCTGAATGAAATAATTTTACTGAATATTTCATTCATTTAGCCAATATATTCTCATGAAGCTCTCTTAAGAAATACTGCTTGTTTAATACCTTTGCTCTTGAACAACACCAGTAATTTCATTTTCCTTTGGGGCATACAGCTGTTCTCAGCCTACTCAGTGGCATGTCAGGGCATAAAATCATCTTGACAGAAAGCTCTAAATTATAAATAGTCATACAATGACATTCAGCTTGGGCGGTGCATTTATAAAAGGAGTTATTAAGCAAAATGTCATTCCAACCCCTTACTAGACCTAGAATGCCTTACATTTTTGCAACCATTTTTTATACCGAGATAGTATTTGTAAATGTGAGCATTTAAGCCATTAGGATTGTGAAATGTACAAGTATAAAATTATAGCAAAGCTATTAGATAAATGATTTCTAGAGGTTTCTTCCATTACTAATATATTTTAATTCCCGTTTTTGTCCCAATAAGTCCACTGAAAATTTAGGGTTAGGAAGGCAAAATTATAATAAATTTGTTTTCAATACTTTAGTTAGCTTTTATTTGTGGATGTAGCTTTGTGCAACTCCTCACAGTTTATATATCGTGTGCATTCTCATTTGCTGAGCCAAGGCGTTTGGCCTTACAGAAAGCAAAGTGCTGAAGAGTATAGAAACAGAGAGCAGAAATTGGCTTATTATTTTTTTTAACAAACACTTTCCTTATAAAAGATAAAGCAGATTTCTTTATTGTGTCAATAAAACTTGTTTCTTAGAAGATCATCTAATGACTTTTTTAGCTCTGTTAACTTGGAACTTTATCATGAGATACTCTAGAGTAGGTCTACTGGGCCCAGTGCAATAATTTTTATTACCAACTCTATTATCTTGATAATTTCCATAGAGCCAAAAGTTGATTTATGTCATTATTTTAGTAAAACTTTGGAATGTTGGGTATTGAATAGATTTTGGGTATTTTTCTCCTGTTGTAGATGTTAGTTATATGTTACTTAATATTAGTGTTTGATCTTTGAATACACAATTCTTATTACACATTTATTTTATAAGTCCTATAAGAATCATGAAAAGTCTGCTTTGAACCCAAGGTACTTTTCTTTGAACAAAATTGTGTACCATTTAAAAAAAGATTTAACATTTTAATAGTTTGTTGCCATAAATCATCTTATATTTTATAATGCTTGTGTACCTGGTTAGTTTGCACATGAATGAAGTTAAAGCAATACAAATAAGGAAATCAGAGGATGGTAACGTCTTGTATAAGCATTATGTCAGAAAATTTAGAGCATTGCAGGGTTGAAGTTGGCATTGTGAAAGGTTAGATAATAGGAACCTCTAACCCTGTGGCTATGCATGCATGCATGTGTTTATGCATATGTATGTGATGACTTATTTAAGTCCTTAGGCCCTAACGTTCTGTTTGTTTACAATTTTCTATTTAGTGGGCCAAAAAGTACATGAGCGTTGGTTCTTGTATCATTTCTGAGTTGGCTTTTGATCACATTGTCTCCTTTGATCACAAACTTTTCAGGGTAGAGGTATTTTCACTGGGCCAGTTTAGCAACCTTCATTCCTCTTTCAGACATGTCTTGAAACAGCATCGTAAGTTTGTTCTTTCCTTTCTCAACTTCTGTCTCTTCAAAGTGATTTCTGTCAAAGGGTCAATGTTCTGAGTTGTTCTCTGCGCTACCTAATCACTTTAGCCACTTAGCTTTGAAAGTGCCTGGTGAGAAAGAAAGAGAGTTGTACTGGCAGATGTAGGTCATTTCAGTTGACTCGTCACTTTCTCAGCCCCTCATAACATGGCTCAGAAATGGTGGACAACATACAATATTTTTTAGCTTTTCCTGAAAAAGCTTTAAATTTAGAGTCATTTAAAGCTACTGTTGCTTTTGATACTTATTTAGGCCCATTCTTTATAAAATCTCTCTCTGTCTCTGTCTGTCTCTCTGTCTCTGTCTGTCTGTCTCTGTCTCTGTCTCTCTCTCTCTCTCTCTCTCTCTGTGTGTGTGTGTGTGTGTGTGTGTGTGTGTTGATAATTAACCAGAAAGAAACACTAGTCCTGTTAACCTTTTTATCAAATATTAATGTACTAGGCACAGTGCTTGCCATTGATGATGTCAATTATAAAACATCAGAAAACTCTAAGTTTAATGAAAATAGGTCAATTACTATGCTAGGTTTTTGGTTGATGTATTTAGTTAACTAGTTGTTTTATATCTGGTATTTAGAACATCTCTGGGGTTTATATGGTCAGAAGTGGTCATGTTATTGTTTCTGTTTCATCCTATCGTATGTTAAATATGAACATGAGTAGGCCAAGTACAATGCTTATAAAGCCGGTAAAGTATTAAGAGCTCTTTCACAGAAATGAAAGCCTTGTCCTTCAAATAATGAGTATGAAGTATTTATGAAGCATTGAGTGTTGAATTCCACTAGAAATAAAAAAAAAATAAATGAGACTGGCTAGGTCTCAGAGCCGTTAGTGTGGCATAGACAGAAGAGATGAAAACATTTGAGGGAGAGATGAAGAGGTACTAGTGAAGATATTCTTTTAAACCAAGCATGGTGGTACATGACTATAATTCCAGCATTCAGGAGACAGAAGCTGGAGGATTGCTGCAAAATGGAGGCCATCCTGGTTAGCGGTTTCCTCCAGTCAATGAAACACTGTTTTAATCTCTTAACACCACTTTCGTTAAACAAACAAATAAAACTTAAGTGAGTTGGAATAAGAATGTATATTTGAAGGACCATCCTGTGGTTTTTTAACGTTTTATTGATTCTTTGTGGATTTTACATAACGTATCCAGATCCCATTCATCTCCCTGTGCCCTTGCTTCTACTCTCTGCCCTTGCAACCTCCCCCCAAAACAAAAGTTTTGAAGTAAAAGCAGTAAAACAAAACATTAAAAAAAGTCTTGGTATGGAAGCTGTTGTAGTGTAGCCCAGTGAATCACACAGTATGCCCTTTAGGCCATACATCTTTACTTGTGTTCATTGCAATGAGTTATTGGTCTGGTTGGAGGCCTCTGGTTTCTGCTACATCCTGGATGCTGGGCCCTCACTGGGACTCCTTTTGGATATGCTATTTTTTTTAACATTATATTTTCCTTTATTTGTCTAAAATAATAAAAGAAGGTTATAACTAATACAAGAAAAATATCTGTACAATAGCTATGTATAATATATACAGTCAAGAATTACATTAACAATGTCCAATACATTAACATTTGACAAAATCAGAGAAAAGTACTCCATTATTTGTCCAGTTTTTATGAGTACAAAATGTTATACCTAATTCATGTTCTATCTTAACTTATATTACCATCAAAAAATATCTTTTGATGTTTTTCAAACTTACACACTTTACACCTCTTTAGTGAGTTCCTGTTTTGAATTTGTTAATGAGGAAAACTATAACTGTTTAATCTTCAACTCCCTCAGAGACCCAAGAAGGAAATAATATTAACTAAGTAGGAAGTGCAAAAAAGGACTTCCAAAAAGTGTGAAAAATGACATAATCAGCTGGCTGCCTGGACAGTATGTTTTCAAGGTTAAACAGAAATATATTTTAGATAGATAAGTCATTTTCAAACACTTCAGGGATCTATAGAATATGGCATTTAAGATGTTTTAATAACATAGTTTTTTTTTCTTTTTTTATGACTATGAGACATGTCTGCTCCTGGCAGCACCAATCTACTTCAGAGGAGATGATGGGCATTGAAGAAACTCCATATGGAGTTTACATTCTTTGTGGCAAAAATTAGCACTGGGCAAGAAAGTGCCCTTACCTCGACTGCTGACAGTATGCTGTCCAAAATGGACAAGCAGGACATAAAAGAAAGGTCTGCTGCATCTTGCCAAGACAAAATAGGACAGCCCTTCAGAAAATTCTGCTTCACAGAAAGTCTGTCAGGTGTGCTTATCCTGTAGGCTGAAGATGGATGCCTCAACATTGCAGAGGAACCATCTTGTGATTTTTAAACTGTGTTTTTCCTTAAAATGTTTTCTATCTTTTCATTATGAATATAATTGGATATTTCTAGATGCTGAGTGGGACATGACAGACTCAAATTTATATTAGTTTCTTTAATTACATTGTTATCATCAGTGGTGCTTTCACTTTAACTTGCTGGAGTATTTAATCATCACTATCAGAAATCATCTACTGAATATCAATTATATGTGACAGAATTTCCAACTTCGAATAATAAACCATTGTTGACTATTTCAGCATTGTGTAAATTTTTCAAGACAATATTTAAGATAAAACTCCATATTTTTAACTGTCATGACCACAGTGAAGCTAATAGACACAAATTATAAGAATTAAAGTGTGTATTTACAATAGTAACTTCATGTTGTGAATAGCTTCCATGGTGAACATGATTCTTATTGCTACCTTGTATGGTTAATTTATTTTGTTTGTTTGCTTGTTTGTGTTTGCCTTGGTATGTTTATGAGCCATGTGTCTTCAGATGGCTCAGTTTCCTAACATACTTTTCCATTCCATTCCAAAAACTTGATATACAGTATGATGGTAGACAATATAACCTCATCTTTATGCAATATTTATATATTTGATCTCTTTATGTTCTGTTTTCATATTAAGAAGTACTTGGTTCTAAACATAATGGTAAATATTTCTGCAATTAGTGGCATCACCATTGCATAACAATAATTTGTTATGAAAGAGCAGCTAGATGACCAGAACCTACTTCTATAAAGATTTTAGAGTATTGTAGAAAATACTGAAAATAAATAACTCAAGGAAATATTCACAAAGAATACTTCTGCTCCAATTTGAGAAATACTATAGCATTAATCACTCAAGTACTACATGAATATAAATTAATGTAGTTAAAATAATGATCAAATTAATTATTGAATAATTCATTCTCATTTTTTGAAACAATTTCAGCACTTAATATGATTATAATAAAATTCTATTACATTCTCTCTGGTAGTTTTGAATGATCTTAATTCTTTACAGAAGTTAGGGAAGGTAATATTTTTGCATGATTCTAATAAACAGGGATTAAGAATATACAAAGGTGGACAGTAATTAATACATATACTAATTGCTGGTCAAAGTGCTGAGAATGTAAAACTTAGGCTTAAATGGGAAATTAATGTGCTTTACCAACCCAAAATTTAAGGAATATTGTGGGAGAGGGAGCAGAAAGTACATAAGAGTATCTGGCTGAAAAAGAATCGTATGAAATTCTATCTTCAGGAAATACAGGTCGTTTCATTCATGAATTCAAAGCAGCTATGGCTAGCTGCTCAAGGGTCTGCAAAAATCCAATTGCAGCCTTGACTATGGAGGAGCTCAGGTAGCTGCACATGTAGTTGAGCTGTTGAGAGTTGGGAGTTGCGAGGGGAGCATCATTTTTCTTTTTTGGTATGGACACTGCTAACTTTCCCATGTTGCAGTGGATGGCCCCATACCCATGTGAGTTCTGGCAGTAGAACTGCTTTGACTCTGTCAGTTATTAAAGTAAATGAAAGATTGTTGGAGAGATTGGTCAATGGTTAAGAGATTTTACTGGTGTTCCAGAAGACCTGACTATAGTTTACCTCACCCATATGGCAACTCACAACTACTGTAACTCTAGTTCTGGAGGTTTCAATGTCTTCTGGCCTCTGCAGGTTCTGAATGCTTGTGGTGCACCTAAACTAGCTAGCCAGCTAACTAACTAACTAACTAACTAACTAACTAACTAGCTAATCAACTCTATCTCACACACACTCATGTACATGAAAATAATGAATTAAAAGGAGAGTACATGAAGTTGTAAAAGGATTTTTGTTGGATACGGAGTTAGTAAAAAGGAATGGATATTATCATAATACATTGTATACATGAATGAAGTTCTCAAAGAATAACTGCAAATATGCTTTAAAATTACAAAAGGGAAAACTGCAACATTTTGAAATTGCTATGAAGGACAGTATATAGTCATTTTATGACGATAGTAGCATTTTACTAGACTCAGGATTATAATGATAGTGGTCATGGTTAGTGCTATTAATTACTGGATAAGGTATTGAGAGAAGTGAATTTGTGTTTTTGAAGGAATTATCGCTTTCCAAAATCGCAAGATTTATGGTATTTGTAGCAGGAGGCTATTGCCAAGTGCTGCAGCCTTCCATGCCTAGGTGTGAGGAAAAACGTGTGTGTTTCTCAAGTTCCTTTACTAACTCATAAGATAAACCATTTATTTGAATGGGGGACACCCAAAACAAGCAAGCCAACAAACAAAACTTCAAAAGTGTTAAAGGGTATAAACAACACAGAAGGATGTGGAATGATATTGATAGACGTCTGCTCTAGAGAGTTGTCATTGGTTCCTGAGTGCTGAGGAAATGTGCTATGGTAATGACATGTGTTACTACATTTGTTGACAAATCTTGGTTATTTGATTAGGAAGGAACAATTGAAACTAAAGGCTTTGATGATGTAACAGAAATATGTAAATCTGTTTTTATTTCCCAGTATGGCCATCTCTAGGAAAAGACATTAATTCCTGTTACTTCCGAATTTAAGTCCTTCAGAGGCCTTATCAGTGCTTATGAAACTCTTATGAATATTCCCCTTGTGAGGCAAACAGGATGTTAGAACATTGAACAATGCCTAGTTTTGGTAAACTATTTGATAATCTAACAGACCTCTAATTAGATGAATCTGGGCTCAGCTTTGCAGGAAGTAGTATTTTTTTCTTATTTATTAATTTTTTTCATTTTACATACCAACCACAGTTCCCCCTTCCATACTTCCTACCCCCCTACCGCCTTCCCTCCTGATGCTTCCCCACCCCTCACCCAAAATGGTAAGTAGGCCTACCCTGAGGAGTCAACAAAGCCTAGTACATTCAGTTGAGGCAGGACCAAGCCCCAAACCCTGTATCAAGGCTGAGCAAGGCATCCCACCATAGAGAATGGGCTGCAAAAAGCCAGCTCATGCCCCAGGGATAGATCCTGAAACCACTGCCGGGGGTCCTTCAATCAGACCAAGCTATACAACTGTCTCCCACATGCAGAGGGCCTAGTTCAGTCACATGTAGGGGAAATCTACACAGACAACTGAACCAAGCTCGTGTGAACTCTAGATAGCTGTGGAGTAAATAGTGTTTTTAACCTTTGGTGTATTCTACTGCAGCACATTGAGGAGTCTGGGTAAGAAACAAGTTAGAAGATCAGCAAACTCAGATTTCATGCAAACAGTTATGTTCAGTTATTGGACCTTGACTCCAGGATCTTCTTCTGCTGTTCATGGAATTTGAAAGTATGTTGGATTGTTAAAGCCACATTGATGGATGCATGTACAGTATTACTGATTTAAATAATGTAGAAATGATACTTCAATTCATATCTGAGGATTTTATTTGTTTTTTTTTTTAAATTGAATTCCAGAAACAAGTTGCAAAGACAAGATCATGAATATTTCAAGTTTTCTTTTCAAACCTGAGTCATAGATGTTTCATTTCAAGCCAAGTTAAGGTTTGATTATTCTACACTTCATGGCTCTTTAAAATTCTAGTTGCTATAACAACTTTGATATTTCTTTATTATTTTTAGCACATCAGTTGCCATAACAATAAGATATCTCAAAAATAGCAATTTTTCTTTTATAGTGGAAAACTTCCTTTCAATTAAAAATGAGTTTAAATTAACATTTCTTTCCTTTAATGTGAACCTGTTATTTAAAATGTAGTGTTTGCACTTCTGTTATCGTACAATTTTGTAGACTGTTTTCAAGAGATGTCTTACAGTTAAACTTTACCATTATGATTTTACTGTACAAAATTTGAAGGAAAATGACCATTTAATGTTCTTTCTGTGAGCTAATATTTAAGATTTCATTGATACAAAATTGTATTAAATAATTTAATTTCCAGATAGAAATTCCATAACATAAGAAAAACTCTTAGACATGAGATTTAAGAAAGCTTGACATTTTTCTCCTATGTTATTTTGAAATGCACTTCCAATGTTTTAGTCATACTAAAAATGGTGCCATTTCACTTATCCAGAAATAACTGGCAGTCTAGGACTAAACTGTGACACTTTCCTGGTAGAGGAGTTCTTTTATGTAGCCTTTGAGAAAAAATTATCAGAAGCTTTGTTTTAGGTTTTAAGCCTCTAGGAAATTTCAAATAGGAAATTAAAAGAGGAAGTAGAAGATACTGTTCTGTGTTATGGATAGAAAGCCAGCATGGTGGGAGCTGTGTATTACTTTTAGTACCTGGTCACTTGTAGAATGAAACAGATTTGTCTATCTCCCCTGTTGCTCCTGCTGTCTCTAATACACACACTCATGGTCCACAGTCGCAAAGGTATATTATGTCATGAGACAATGTTCCTATTGATGTTAACAGTGATGATCATAAACTGTTTGACAAATATTGAATGAACATTCATTGTACACAAGTGATTTCACATGTTTATGGTTATCTTTGGTAATAATTCACATAAAGCTTGTGTATTATTTCATCATTTTCCCATGTATACATGCACATGATCCATTCATTTTTTACATACAGAATGTTTCCATCATTCCTGAAATTTCTTTTTTATGTTCTTGATAGTCAGTTAATTGAATTTGTGTCAGTGCCCATGCATGCACACACTTGTATACACATGTTCATATGTGTGCACATAAGTACACTATTGAGCCAACTGTGAGCTCTGTTATAATTCAGCAAAAATTCATTGTTTATGCTTTAGAACTTCGTGTCAAGTGTACTCCTTAAGGCATGACTTTTCCCCTTAGTTTGTAGGTTCATCTGTGTTGTTTGTGCTATTTTCATTCCTTTTTGTCGCTAAGCACCAAGCCACAGTAGGTACATATCACAGTTTCTTCATGTATATACCTGGTGGTGGATGTGTATATTGTTTCCAGTTTGGGCTGTTTAGTTTTGTACATAATACCAGGAACTTTGTGTGTGTGTGTGTGTGTGTGTGTGTGTGTGTGTGTGTGTGTGTGCAAGACTTGATATCTAATGGTTATTTTGTGGATATGTTTACATGTCTTTTGGAATGAACTGGTGGGCCATAGTGTAGATTTGTTTAATACAATAAGGATTTCCAAAAATGTGTGTCACATTACCTGAATTTGGGTCATTTTATACCACTACGAACAGTTTGTAAAAGTTTGAGTTGTTTACAATCTTTCCAAATTTTTTATTGCAAGTCTTAATTTTAGCCATTGTAGTAAATACATTGGTATGTTATTATTGTTTGATTTTTGCCTTGAACTAATGACTTGATACTAAGCACTTTTCACTTCTCCTCCCTAACAGTTGTACATACTGATGGGTTCTATGTAGTGTTTTGAGTCATGTATAATTATCTAGTCTAACTCAACCTGAGCATATATATCTCATGAAAAGTTGGCCTTTCTTGGTTGTGCATGAATTTAAAAATTATTTTTTCTAATTAAAAAATTACATAGCAAAGTAAATTTCAGTAATCTGTAGTCAGTTTGCTGGACACATCAAAACTTAGTTTCTCTATTGAGTTATCACTTAGTATTCATTGACTAACATCTTCTCATACCCCTAGTTCTGTTGCTAGTCCCTGGTAACCACAATTATACTCTCAGTCTCTGTTATTATCATTTTTGATTATTTGTATTTTTATTAATTTATAGTGTCAGTAACAGTGTAGTAGCCACAGTTTGCATAAAATTTTCTTTGTTAGGTGTGTGTTTTGCTGATAACTTTTTTCAGTCTTTTGGCTTGCTGATTTTCTTACTGATGTCTTTTGGTAAGAATTTTGGAGAATAAATTAAAATTTAGCTTATTATTTTTTTCTTACTATTTTTATTATCTTACAAACTTTGCTTCTGTGCCATGAAGTTATCCCTGTAATAGGTTTTCTCTTAGAAGCTATCTTTCTTTTCTTTTCTTTTTTTTTTTTTTAAGATTTATTTATTTATCATCTATACAGTGTTCTGCCTGCATGTATAGGTGCAGGCCAGAAGAGGGCACTAAATCCCATTACAGATGGTTGTGCGCCACCATGTGGTTGCTGGGAATTGATCTCAGGACCTCTGGAAGAGCAGCCAGTGCACTTAACCTCTAAGGTATTTCTTCACCCCCTGTTTATATTTTTTAACCTTTATATTTTGATATATCATTCGTTACAAGTAAATTTTTATGTGTAGTATGAGGAAGTGCCCTCATATTTTCCAGTGGGTGTCCAAATTTTTCTAGTACTATTTATTGAAAAGATCTCCTTAAGCCCAGGTTTGTTTTAGAGATCCTACTGAATCTGACCAATAACTCTGGTCTCATTTTGTAGCTTTCACTGTTGTACAGGTCTGTATGAGGCTAGTCTCGTACCATGGTCTTACAGTAGGTCTTGGAACCAGGTTGTGTCAGTCTTCCAGTTGTGTTTTATTTTCTTTTAGAAGACTGTTTTACCATAACTATCCAAAATTCTTCATGTTTACATATAGATTTTATAATCAGCAGTTGCTTGTTTTACAGAAAAATCTGCCTAGATTTTAATGTGAGTATGTAATCGATAAACTGATGAAAATCTGGTCTTCTTAATGATAGCAAGTCTTCAAAAACATAAAAATGGTATATCCATCCATTTCCTTAAACCTTTGGCATTGTCTCAGTGGCATTCTCTGGTTCTCAGAGTAGAGACATACAGGTTTTATTAGATATATCTTTGTGTTCTGCTGTATCAGCCTATTGTAAATGGTTTACTGTTTAATATTTTATTTCTATTTTTGTTGCATGTATATAGCAACAAAATACCTTATATTCTGAGAAAGTGTATTTATTTCCTTATATTTTAATGGTTGTAGGAGTGGTTTTAATATTTTTGCACATATAGTTAAGCCTTTCTTGAATGGCTTTTAATTTTCTTGTTTATTATATAGACTGAGACTGTCAGTACAGGGTGCATGGAAGTAATAAGGACCCACATGCTTGTATATTCCCATTCTTAGGGAAGAATCATTAATATTTCATTGTGAAATACTCTACTAGATATATATTTCCCAACTATATGCCTTCATCAGGTTGAGAAAAATTCTTTCTATGTAACTTTATGAATAAAATTTTGTTGGTATTTTTAATTAATTAAATATTTAATTTTTTGATTCACAGTAGAGCAAGGTAAAAAAAAAAACTTGTGCTGTGCCTTTCAGTAAGTCAGTAGGTTGTTATGTGCATCATTTCAGTGTTTGCTTTCTAGCACTCAGCTCATGTTACCTTAGTACTATGCTTAGTCGTCCACTACAGGTTAATTGGTACTGCATTTAATAGCAGTTGGCATTCTTAAAATAAGTAATTAATCATTATTGTTTGCTAAAAAAAAAATCAATTTTCTTTCCATTAATTTTCACTTCACATTTTAACACATTTACCGGCTTCAATATGGTGTTTTAATTCATGTACATGACGAAATCAAGGTAACGACCCTGTCCATCATCAGCTGGCAATATAAACACATTTAATATAATTACATTCATGAAATCCAACAATTTTGAGATGTATAAAAATCATTGTCCTATCTGCTGCATACTTTAGAACTTAAAGATTTATATCTTCAGTCACCAAAAGATAGTTGTTGACATTATTTTTATTTTAAAAATTTATTATTATCGTTGTTGATATTATTGTATTGTGTGTGTATGACAGAGAGAGAGAGAGAGAGAGAGAGAGAGAGAGAGAGAGAGAGAAAGAGAGAGACAGAGACAGACACACACAGAAAGAGACAGAGATGTGCGGATGAATAGTGTATGCCACAACACATGTTGGGAAGTCAGAGGACAACTTTGTATAATCATTTTCTCCTTCCACCTTTAGGTAGGATCCAGAATGAATTTCAGTTCACCAAGCTTGCTCAACCAAGCACCCTATTGGAATACACACCATCATTTTCCTGGGTGATTATTCATAGTCTATATAATATTTTCAGTTATCATACACAACGTCCAAGTGATGAAAATGCATGAATGATGACCAGTCTAGAGGTTCTTTGGTGTCTAGGTGTGAAAGCACATGGTATGTGCATTAAGATTAGAGAACTGAGAAACATCAGAATTTCATCTCTGTGAGCTCCCACGCGCTCGGGTCAGCTGTCTTTGTGGTTTTCCTCATCATGATCTTGACCCCCCCCTTTGTTCATATGATCCCTCCTCTCTCTCTCCAATTGATCTTCAGGAAGTCAGCCCAGTGCTTGCTGTGGATCACTGCATCTGCTTCCATCAGTTACTGGATGAAGGTTCTATGATGACAATTACGGTAGTCACTAATCTGATTACAGAAGAAGGCTGCTTCAAGCACCTTCTCCATTGTAAGGAGTCTTAGCTGGATTATGTTGTATATGTCAGTAACAGCAGGCAGGCTTATAGGCATCCTTTCCTCTATTTCCCTGATGATAACATATCATAGAACCGTAGTACAGTATCACACCCACAATGGTAACAACTGCACCAGTCAAAATGCAGAACAGTGCTATTATTCTAATATCACTAATGTTGTCCTTAAAGGACACATCAGCCTTCCTTATTTCCCAGGCCTAAACATCAAAGATTGTTTTCAAACATTGATATAGACTTGGATTTAAGTAGATGTAGATGTACTAATACTTACCTAGTATTTGAATATATGAAGAGATTAACTTTTCTCTGTTGCAATTTGATCATATTTCTTACTTCCTCCTGGAAGTCTTTGTTAAACAAGGGATTGTAAGGAACTTTGTTTGTTTTAATGTTACAGTTTCTATTGTAATAGCTGTCTTACATAAAAATTAATTATGTTAGACATTTGTTTGTTAAACTCCTATTCAGCGCCCGACAGTATAATATCAGCACTTTAGATATGGTGGTGAGCAAAGCAAGTATTTGCTCCCACTATGAGGCTTCAACTTAGTAAAAAAAAAAAAAAAATGAATAAAATAAATAATTACAGATGATGGTAAGTATAGAATCTGGTACTCTGTGGGAACTCACATAAGATTTCCCAGAGGAAGAAGTTCTTAGACTAAGGTGGAAGCTTGTGTCTGAATTGAATGTGGTAGCTCATTGAGCAGCTGATGTGAGCACTCTGCAGCAGAAGAGAACACAGCAAGTTAATGTGGGTCTGGGGCTTACAGTGTCGAGCGGTGGAGAATTTGTCTAACATGGATAACTCAGAAGGAAAATGAGATTAGAATAGATTTATAGGACCTTTTATAAAATGCATAATAATACTCTGGGGATTTAGCTCAGTGGTAGAGCACTTGCCTAGCAAGCACAAGGCCCTGGGTTCAGTCCTCAGCTTCGACCAAAAATAAATAAATAAATAAAAATAAAATGCATAAATAAAACCCAAGTATTTTAAGGAAGGAAGTGACATGATTTGTTTGAATTTTAGAAAATATACTCATTTTTGTGCATAATAGTGTAGAGAAATTGCTAAACAGTTTTATTAAATAAAAAACACAGAGTCAGATATAAGGGTGAAAACCTGAGAGATCAGGGAAATAGGAAAAGCCACAGGGTAACCTTACCCCACCAACCCTGCAGCTTCCAAAGAGAGCTACTTCCTGTCTACCCACACCTGTATGCCTTTTGTTCTGCTCCCTCTTTTGCTCTCAGCCCAGCTACATCACTTCCTTTTCCTGCCTAGCTCTGTCACTTCCTGTCTGTACAAACCTCCAGACCTCTGTGATTAGTGTGGGGATATTTTATTTGTGCTGAAATGTGGTGATATTTTATTTGTGTGTTAATAAATAAAGCTTGCCTGGAGATCAGGGGGAAAAGGCCAGCCATTTTAAGTAAACAAAGTCAGGCAGCACACACCCTTAATCCCTTAGCAGTCAGGATCTCTGTGTGTTCAAGGCCACACTAAGGAACAGAGCCAAGCATGGTGGTGACACATGCCTTTAATCCCAGGACCAACCATAAAGACCTGGAGGTCTGTACAGACAGACAGACAGTGACAGAGCTGTATAGGAAGAGAAAGTGAGGTAGCTGGGCTAAGATAGCCAATGAGAGGGCAGAAATGCAAGGCATATAAGCCTGGGTAGACAGGAAGTCGTGCTCTTGGGAAGCTGTGGAGTTGGTGAGGTGAGGTTAGCTGGTAGCTTACCATATTTCCTTGATCGCTCTAAGGCTTTAAATTTCTGGCTCTGTTTTTTATTTAATACGATCATTTTAAGATTCATGGTACAGGTTAGTGCTGGAATTAAAGGCGTGTATCACCATGCCTGGCTCTGTTCCCAGTGTGGCCTTGAACTCATAGAGATCCAGACAGATCTCTGCCACCCAAGTGATAGGATTAAATGCATGTACTACCATTGCCTGACTTCCATATAATGGCTGGCTTTTTCCTCTGATCTCCAGGCAAGTTTTATTGGGGGACACAGTATATTGGGGAATACAATACATCACCACATAATAGATTGAAGAGAAGCTATGATCAACACAGACCAGATGAGAAGCCACTGCTGTCATCTAAATAGAAAGTGATGCTGGCTTTCCTAAGGTCATGATGGTGGAGACAGTGAAATGGGGTAGTTGCGGAACTAAAGTCTGAATGCACACCTCTTTTGCTTCCTTTTAAAATACCTTAAGAGGCAAGATTTAATTTAGCTTCTCCAGTGCTTTGTAATGTTACTGTAACTCTCATTGCAGTCATCATCCATTATTTATCCTACTTGGCATTTATAGCTAATGTCTTGCCTTTACTATTACAGTTCTCTTGCTGTGATAAGACACTATGACCAAGGCAACTTATAGAAGAAAGAATTTTGCAGATGGGTGGTGGTGGGGAACATAGTTTCAGAGGTTGAGTCCATGAGCATCATGGTGAGGGGCATGATAGCAGGTCAGCAGACATGGTAATAGATCAGTAGCTGAGAGCTTGCATCTTGATCTACAAGTACAAGGCAAAGAGAGCTAACTAGGAGTGGGCTGGGCTTTCGAAACATCAAAGCCCAACCCCAGTGGCACACTTCTTCCAACAAGGCCACATCTCTTAATCATTCCCAAGCAATTCCACCAACTATAGACCAAATATTCAAATATATGAGCGTATGGGGACTATTCTCATTCAAACTACTGCACTTCCTCTGCTGTTTAGGACATTGTTTGGATTTTTAATGATGAGATAACATATAAAATAATATATAAGATATACTAAATGATATATAAGTGCTAAATGATATTTCCTCTAATAAGTTACAGTTTGGGCTTTTTCCTGGTTGGCTCTCATCAATTGAAAGGAGAGGGAAGTAGTTGGTAATGATAATGAAAAGAGTAGCAGTTGACACCCAGACCCTTAAAATGAGAAGAATGATTTTTGAATTAAAAAGAAAATGGTATATGTGATAAGCTATGTAATATAACTATGGTGATATATTGTGTACCCTAATAAACTTACATGAGGATCGGAGGACAGAGCCAACCACTAGATTAGACATAGAGATTAGACAGTGGTGGCACACACCCTTAATCCTATCACTCAGGGGGCACAGATCCATCTGGATCTCCGAGTTCAAGTCCACACTGGAAACAGAGCCAGGCAGTGGTGGCACACACCTTTAATCCCAATCCTGGGAAGCACACATGCCTTTAATCCCAGTACCAATCATAGAGTTCTGGAGGCTTGTACAGACATGAAGTGACAGAGCTGGCCAGGAAGAGGAAGTGATGTAGCTAGACAGAGAGCAAACCAGATGGCAGAACAGCAAGGCATATAAGCCTGGGTAGACAGGAAGTCACTCTTTTTGGAAACTGCAGAGTTGGTGAGGTGAGGTTAATTAGTAGTTTGTCCTATTCCTCTGATCTTGCCTTGGGCTTTAACACAAATTTCTGGCTCTATTTATTTATTGAGATCATTTAGGAATTAGTCTACAAAGGAGAGAAAGAAAGAAGGGAGAGGGAGGCAAAGGGAGAAGGAGGAAAGAGAGGGAAGGAAGAAGAGGGAGGAGATCATGCTGTGGACATGTTTATGCTAGGGCACATATATGGATGCCAGAAGAAAACTTGTAGGAATCTGTTCTGTCCTTCCACAGTGTCATGGGTGTGAATCAAACTTAGGTTGTCAGGGTTGTTGGTGACAAGTGCCTTTTATCTGCTGAGCCATCTCAGGCCTGATAGTTAAGAATTTTATGAAGAAGAAAGTATAAAAGCACATAGCTCAAATTTTGGCATTATAAGACATGTTTTCAATAAGTATTACCTTTTATTTGCATCTTTCTTTCCTGATTTGCTTTAATCCTGTAACAATTACAAATTTTGTTATGATAGGTTTTTTTAAATGTTTGAGGTTTAAAATAAACAAATGTTTAATGTTTAAGGTTTAAAATAAATGAATGATTGAAGTAAACCTAAATAAAAATGTTTTAATATACACCAAATTCTTGAGCAAATATTTATTGTGCTTCTACTACCTTAAATGTATATCATTTGAGAACTGTGGGGTGCATTTCTTTAGCTCTTGACACATTTGATATAGTAGGATAACTGTGGACTAAATGCTTCTATTTATTCGGATGTCCCCTGTCCTTTTAGAGCATATTGACCTAGGTATTTATCCACACAGCTTTCACTGTCACAGTCCTTACCTGGTATTTTATTGTGTAGGTCAGTGTGCCAAGCTCAGCACATTCATGTGGGTGTGGCAGGTATTGGAGAGATGAGTAAATGACTTTTAATTTCTAATCAAAATATGACCATTTACCTCATAGTGGAAAAAACCCAACTAAACAAAACAGTAGTTACATCAATTTAGTTCATGAGGACTTAAATGATTTTTAATAATTCATAAGTTTGGTCAAAGAGTATTACATTACTGCTGAGTTTTTAGTGTCATAGTACCTTGTGGTACTTTCTCTACAAGGTTTAAAGATATATACCAGTTTTGTTTCCATACTGCTATTCATAAGAACTAATTCCTGCAAATGCTATAAGGAGAATGCTTCCGGGAGCCTTTAAATGCCGTTTACATACTATAAAGATTGGTCAGTTTCATTGTCTTCTTTTGTCAATCTTGATCGGAGCTCACAGACTAAGTCTGTAAGCCTGCATGTGCCTGGCAACTGTTACCTAGTGACAGTTTCAGCTGCAGTAGCCATTGGCTGTGCTGTTGATTGAGGCGGGAGGACCGAGTCACCTTTCTGATGGTGAGTTCTTCTGCATCAGCTCGGGATGAGGAGGAGGAGCAGACTCTGGCTCAGGTGGAGGCAGCAAGATTGAGAAACTGTAAAGAATCTCCCGGCAGCATCCTGATAACTGCATCACAGTAAATAGGACTTCTGAATCAAGCAGCCTAGCTTCACAGCTGATAAGAGTGAATGTACACGAGAAGCATTACCTTATTCCTGTAACAAGAGAATTATTTTGTTATAAATGAAACTCAGCATGTCCAAGGAGGAATATCCTGTGGCTGACATAAAAGAAGGACTTCCCTGAATGAGGTGTTGCTGCACAAGAAAATAACTTTGGGAAGAATGCTTTCTATTGAGCTGCTACATTGTTCCTGAAGGAAATGTTTTCATTTCTAGTGCATGCTATTTCTTCAAAAGCTATGACAACAAAGAGTGACAAGAGACTGTCTGAATTGCTTGTACTTGGGGGAAAGACTTTGGTAAATGTTAACCCGGTTCCAGAATGACCTTGGAAGCCTTTTGGATGGATTCTGCCCTGCCAGAATCGCAGAATGTCAAAGTCCAGGATTTAAATCCATCTTGATGTTTTGAGATATTTTCAAACAAGACTATTTCCCAGCCTACCTGATGGCCCTGCTTTAATTGAGCTTTTGCTTAAAATAGAATACAGAAACAGAAGAGGCATTTTCTTAACATATGGCTGCTAATAACTACAAATATAATAAACAAGGTAAATTTCCACTTTCAAATATTTAGTTCAAGTAGTGATTTAATGTGTTAATCATCTAATGGGAATAGAAAAGCTGTAACAAATTAGAATATGGAGCCTACTAGAAAGACTTAATTAATAGATACCAGCAGCATCTAGTGAAATGTGTTCAGTATACAGGGGACATTTCCATTACTGTCTAAATTTCATCTATTTTTATGACAGTTGGGCATTGTTGTAAATATGAGGAATTACTTCAAGCTATATATTTTGTTATGCTTTTTTATAATGAGGTATCATACCAAATAATGAAAGTTATTTTCTATTATAGAAACTGAAGTTAATAACGAAGGTTTTATTTTGAAATAGAAGCAATATAAATTACACTGCTGTCAGCAGTATCAGCACCTGAAGTGGTCAAAAGCTGATTTCATGTCAGCATTTAAAGACTGACTAGAGAGGTAGGACTTCAGACATTTATTCAAGTTTTCAGTTTTGGGTGTTGCCACACTATTCATTGTGTAATATATTCCTTATGGAAATTACCTTGTATTCTCATAAGATTGCATTGTATAGCAATCTAGAGCCTGATTTTTACCCCCAGTATACCTCATTGTGCCCACACAAATTACTCTTTTGGAACTAGCCTTGATAGAATTATTGTTCTTACCTTTTAAAAATGAGAGAGAAATGGGTCCTAAAGTTTTCCTATCAGCATCAGATGTGAACTGAGGCCAAGGACACTCCTTGTCACATGAACTTTTTCTTTGTTTTTCATCTAAAACTAAGATGTTAATTATTTAAATTCTAAAATATGAATGCATTTTTCATCATAGTTCATCATAGTTGAAGCAGGAGACCTCAGTTTAAGTCTATTTCTTTTCTTTTTTTCCTAGTTGATCTCTAAGAAACTCTATCTTGAGAGAAACATTTCTTCCCTTGACAGTTCCTTTTTTTTTTTTTACAGATTTAATTTTTCATAGTGTTGGCTAATAAGTCCATTTTCTCTAGAAGTGCCTGTATCTTCAAAAGTTGCTTGAAAACATGGGAGGGAGCTAACCAGAGACCTCTTTTCACCTTTCTAGCTCACCCTCCTCCTTTCTCCCCCAAAGCTGAGCTGTGTCACTAGTGAACTAAGGCTGATGAAGAGACCTAAGCACACTGTGAGATGCTCAGCTGTAATACAGGCACTGGCATTTTCTACTGAAGCAGGTTCTGAGACACTGACTTTCAGAGTTTAACAGATGCTGGCAGGGGCACCTGCTTGCTGGAGCCAAAGCTACAAATTCCTTTAACTCCAAGCCATGAATGAATCCAGGTGGACTGAATGGAGGATCCTGAACATGAGCAGTAGCATTGTGAATGTGTCTGAGCATCATTCCTGCCCGCTTGGATTTGGTCACTACAGTGTGGAGGATGTCTGCATCTTTGAGACAGTTGTTATTGTCTTGCTGACATTTCTAATCATCGCTGGGAATTTAACAGTCATCTTTGTCTTTCATTGTGCTCCACTGTTACACCATTATACTACCAGCTACTTCATACAGACAATGGCATATGCTGACCTCTTCGTTGGAGTTACTTGCTTGGTTCCTACTCTGTCCCTTCTCCATTACTCTACAGGTGTCCACGAGTCATTGACTTGCCAAGTGTTTGGATATATTATCTCAGTTCTAAAAAGTGTTTCTATGGCCTGTCTTGCTTGCATCAGTGTGGATCGCTATCTTGCAATAACCAAGCCTCTTTCCTACAATCAACTGGTCACTCCTTGTCGCCTGAGAATTTGCATTATTATGATTTGGATTTACTCCTGCCTAATTTTTTTGCCTTCCTTTTTTGGCTGGGGCAAACCTGGTTACCACGGTGACATTTTTGAATGGTGTGCCACATCTTGGCTCACCAGTGCCTATTTTACATGCTTTATTGTTTGTTTACTTTATGCTCCTGCTGCCTTGGTTGTCTGCTTCACTTACTTTCACATTTTCAAAATTTGCCGGCAGCACACCAAAGAGATAAATGACCGGAGGGCCCGATTCCCTAGCCACGAGGTTGATGCCTCTAGAGAGGCAGGACACAGCCCTGATCGTCGCTATGCCATGGTTTTATTTAGGATAACCAGCGTATTTTATATGCTATGGCTTCCGTATATTATTTACTTTCTTCTAGAAAGTTCTCGTGTCTTGGATAATTCAACACTGTCCTTCTTAACCACTTGGCTTGCCATAAGCAATAGTTTTTGTAACTGTGTAATATACAGTCTCTCCAACAGTGTTTTCCGCCTTGGCCTCCGAAGGCTTTCTGAAACAATGTGCACATCTTGTGTGTGTGTGAAAGATCAGGAAACACGAGATCCCAAACCCAGGAGACGGGCAAATTCCTGTTCCATTTGAAGAGAACTGCACAGGAAATCAAATGTAATGTGACAGTGATTTTGGACTGTATTCTTGATTCACTTGGAAATTTGCCCTAGAGAAATATTTATGTGAATAGTTGACTATGAAGTGAAGAATGAGATTAAAGGTCTCTTTTATTTCCTTTTGTGCAAGAAAAAAGTAAAAGGAAAGGATGGATGGAGAATAATCTCATAAGAGAATTACAGCTTGTGAATATGTGTTCACTGTTTGAGCCTCTCTACTGATGATCGAAGAGGTACTTCAAATTTGCAAAACATGAGTGCTCCTTGACATCTCTTTCTGTGCCCTCTCTGCCTATGTCTCTGTCTTTTATTTAGTCTTATTCTGTGTTTTTACTCTTTGTACTTGTGGGAGTTTTTTATTTACTAAACTGCCCTTTATGAAAAATGCAAGTACATATATGAGGCCATCAGAGCATGGAGACATGCCAATCTATATTAATTGTATTGTCTTTAGGGAGGGTGCACAGTGTTACATTTTATTATTGTTCATACAAACCCAGTATTTATGCTCTTGACACGTTCTCCACAGTATAGATTTTCCACTACAAGCAGAAAGGAGCAGTATTTTTTTTTTTCTTCTGTAAAAGGACTTTTGGTTTCGCCTCCCTTTTCCCAACACCTCCTATTGCCTTTTCATTGTTTCTCCATCTGAGTCCTGTGGGACACATTCTAGAAGTGTCTTAGCTGATGAAAGACTCTCTATATAAGAGAGTCAAGATGTTAAACAAGGTATTCTATCTAACAATGCAATCTATTAACTGGGAAGTTGTATTTAATGCTTTAATGGATTTTTGAAACATTTTTATCTGCTTTCATTGAGGTTAGTTCATGTGCCTAAAGTAAAGTCCTTTTTGCTATAGCAAAGCTTTTTTTTTTCTCTATAAAGCCCACAATAATCCTAATGCAGTTGCAGAATACTCACATTTAAAGAAGTATCACTCTTTGTGCTACTTATAATGCTCTTTAGAAAATATCAAACACTGAAATTGTGTGTTAGGTCTGCAGCAACTTACTGTCACGTCCACTATTCATTTGTATGGTATGTATTTACATATTCTATATTTTTTACAAAAAATATAAATTATATTATGTGGCCTGTGCCTAATGTTTTCTTAGTACAATGCATATATCAATGTTGTTTAAGTTGTCAACATTGGAACCATATATATGGACTTATTTTAAAAGGAAAATAATTTTGTGTAATTGTTATTTAGGTGTTTATATTAGAGGAAGCTGCATTCTTAGTGCTGCTGGTGATGCAGCAAACTTATAAAAAGCAGTTCAGAGATTTTGTTTTATAATGGTCTGTTTTCAAATGTGGACATGAACTAATTTTTTTAGTGTGCAACCTGAGAGTACATAATAAGTTGTTGGGAGTTTAGGGTCTGCCATAGTAAAGCAGATGTGGACAGAGCAGCTTACATTTTTACCCTAAGTTCTTGCCTGGAAAAAGTTT
Source organism: Onychomys torridus (assembly GCF_903995425.1). Lineage (NCBI taxonomy): Eukaryota > Metazoa > Chordata > Mammalia > Rodentia > Cricetidae > Onychomys > Onychomys torridus. The sequence goes on from NC_050453.1 coordinate 33,930,412, forward strand.
GAAATTTATATTACACTGCTGAGGATTTTTCTTCTTACACCTAAGACTTTTGTTTGTTTGTTTGTTTTATGAAAAGCATTTAATGAATTGTGCCTATGACTCTAACTTAGAAGCCAACCATGTATGCACACTGGTATTTTGACTTCAGAAGTCTGTTAAAGAAATGTTATCACTTTATTGAGGTTGTTCTGAACCCCTGTATATTTTTAAATATGTAAGAAAGGTTTAAAATAAAGAATAAAATAGTATTCTATATATCAAAACAAGACTTTGTATCAGTTTACTAAAACACCAGGAACAAGAGTTACTTGTTGGGGGATTGAAGTCAGGTTGTTCTATACTTCCGTAGTTGGGGTTTGTGTGGATTCCTATTTCCTGTTTGCCAATGGTATCTTAGATGAATTGAAGTATACCTTTTTAAACAATATTTCTGACTCTTTAAATATAATAAATAAATTCTCCAATATTATATATATATATATATATATATATATATATATATATATATATATATATATATATAAAACTCAGGAATTCTCTTTTGATTTGTTTAACATAATTTAGAGGGGTTGGAAAGATGCCTCAGTGGTTGAGAGCACTTATCACTCTTACAGAGACTTGAGTTCCATTCCCAGCACTCAGTGGGGCAGCTTACAACCATCTGTAACTCCAGCTCTGGTGGATCTGATACCCTCTTCAGGCCTCTGTAGCCACCCACACTCCCATACAGACATACATAAATAAGAAAAAAATAAATGTTTCTACTAATTAAGAGGTCTGGACAAAAATCCTGGAGGTATTCCCTCTCCTGAAGTTTCCTCATAATGTTAAACAGTTTTATGGTAGGTTCAATGTTAAATTTTATGTGCATTGTAATATTTAATCTTCTCTATAGCCCTTGTTCATATTACAGTTATTTCCCGTTTAGAGCTGAGGAAAAGTGATTCACTCGAGATCACTTACCCAATTATGGAGCCTTCTGCACATTCCTCTGGCCTAATGTGAAAGCCTATGTCCTCTGCCAGTGTACCACACAGTTGTCTACACCTGGCTTGGCTGAATAACACTCTGTACTGCTGTTTAGACAAGCCTTCAGACCTCTGCACCTCTCACTGTGCTTTTCCCTTCAAGTGTTTTTCTGGGCATCGCTTATTTTTTCAGTGTTGTCTTTTGCCTCAGATTTTCCCCCGTGGAGTATCATTTTCTTTGATCTTGTACACTTCTTTTCTTAAAACCTCAGCCTGCTAAGCCTAACCATACCAGCGTATATTGTAATCAAACTGAAACTCTGGGGCATGCTGGCTACTTGATTTTTGATCATTTGTGGCAGGTTTTCTTTGATTAGCATTTTCAAAGCTCTTTTAACTTTTCTTGAAAAAAGAGATTCTTTTGAAGGAGAAGGGTGAAAAGACTTTCTTTTACTAAAGAGGATGCTATCTGGCAGCAGACATTCTGCTCCTCTGGCTCTTAAGATAGTTTGCTCCTTCTTCCAAGTGTCTCCCCAGTCTTCCTTGTATGGATGGATCATGTTGCACATGGCCCAGTTGGAGACCCATCACAGTCAGCTGATCTCTGTATTTTGACTGATTGTGACTCTACAGTGTCCATCTGCAAAAAGAAACGTTTTTTGATGAGATGTGAGAGTTGCAGTTACCTGTGGATATGAGGGTCTGGGAGGAGTTGGGGAGGAATGGGAGTATGAATATGATTAAAATACGCTGTATAAAATTCCTCAAGTATTATAAAAATTATATTAAAAAAGTTTGTCACAGAGTGAAAGAGACTGAGTAAGGGACATTCTGGATTCTGCAATTTACTTCTTTTTGGTATATTTCAGTATGTATTTACATAACAAAATGATAATTCCAGACTCTTCTTTTAATATTTTAAAAATGGTTAGCCCAATATATGTTTCCTATCATGGCATTGTATTTTGCAGTCCTTACCTGGTTTAGTTATAAGTGAGAGTCAGAAATTAGGATGTATTCTATTACCCAGGGCTTCTATTACGTGAATAGTTGTTTCTACAGCTGTGTGGTGTTGAAGGATTTTGGACCTCACTAACATATGAAACCTGGGTTGAAATCTTAGTTCTATGGTCTTGGATAGATACTGAATTTTCAAAACCTCAGTTTTCTCATTGACAGAATCAGAGACTGGTTCCTCCTGTTACAAAGTGTGAGGACTAAATAGCTCATGTAGACTGTGTCCTCAGCATGGCTTCTTTACATAGGAAGTATTTAGAATGTTTGAGCTGCTGTTGGATTATCTTATGCTCCCATATTTATTACCACCACAACTTAAAGCTAACCAATTACAACTGAAGCAGAATTAATATAATCAGAATTAGGCTGAAAAGATAACATCTTTTCTTGCTTAAAGGTGTTTAAAACCCAGGCTTTGGATTAGACTTAGATGTTTTTAATTATAGAAAAGTCCACAACATCTGAAGATGTATTTCCCAGGAATAGTTATTTGTGGTTAAAGATATCCCAAAAGCAGTTGTTAGGACAGTCATGTATGAGTCAGAGATACTTTCTTATTTCTGTGTATTAAATAATGTTTAAAACATTCTTTTCTCAACAGGGTTACAGTAGTAAATAAGATTTTATTATTTTTCTTTGCAGTATGAATTCTGTCATTTATTAAAATGGAGTTTGAAATATTTGTCACATATTTCCAATTATTAGCAAGCTGGCTTAATCTTCAGATATCATAAATTGTGTAAGTTTAAAAATAAGTGAGATTGTTGGCTTAAAGGAATTTTCTCAGATCCTCCCCATTCCCTAATCGTTAGGTATGAGAAAGAAGCAACATGTAATAAGCAGATAAAAAAAAAAGAGCAAAATATGAACAATCTGACCGTTGACATTCTGAGCAAAGTATCACCTATGCTCAGATAGGCCTGTCACTGGGCACAGTGGCGTACACTGCTGGGTCATTGCTGTACAGTTCTGTGTAGTTTCCTGTGAATTCCTATGAATGTCTTTCTTCTCTGAATAAAGCTATTTTAGAGCTAGGGATGTAATTCAGTTGGTAGAATGCTTGCCTACCATGTGCAGAGTCCTGTATTCAAATCCACAGGACAGCATAAACCAGAGTGGTTGGTAGTAGATACTTACAAACTCCAGTTCCAGTGATCCATCACCCTCTTCTGGACTCCTTGGACATTGCGTGCATGTAATGCAGGCAGAGCAGCAATACTCATTTAAAAAAATAAATCTTTCAAAAAACAACTTACTCTAAGATTAAGAAAAATAAGTAACTACTGAGGAAAATGAAATAATTATAATGGAAAAATTGATTCCTTTCATTATATTCCAAAATGAATGTTTTATCTAATGCTAGTTTTGCTTCATGGTAGTGAATATTAAGAACTTTATTTTAAATAGCATAAATGGTTCTGAATATTAAGATATTAGAATGATTTTGGTTTTTGCTAGTCTTCTGTTGTTTCTTTTGTAAAATAATGAGGAATTATTTTATAATCAGGGAAAGGAAATTTATGTTTCACTAAGAGGAATACTAAATATTAAAAAATATATATATTTTGAGAGACCAGCCAGATGGCTTAATGGGTAAATGTGTTCCCACCAAGCCCAATGATCTGAGTTAAATTCCCTAGACCAACATGGTGAGAGGAGAGAATGGACTCCCAAATGTTGTTCTCTGAACATACACACACACACACACACACGCACCTGTTGCTATAATTATTTTGATATTTCATAAAAGCTTTTGTTAATGTTATAAGTAATAATGTCTAATATCTTCTTATGAAGATACTTTATGTACCATTGTGATTTCTGAAATATTTATTTCTTGTAGTTTTTTCATTTCTCTCTTTCTCTCTTGACTTCATTAACTATGCTTTCTAGATAATAGAATTCTACTTTTAGTTTTAAATTTCTGAAAACCATCTTTCTATTTTTAATAACAGTGCATTTTTATATATAATTTCCTATCAGTCAAGGTAAAGAAAGTCACAATAGAAGATTCACTCACATTGTAGTCCAGACTGTGCTGGAATTCACTCTGTGGTCCAGCTGACCTTGTACTCTTTGTTGCCCTGTGTCTAAGCATATTGAGTATTTTGGGGCCAAAGACATAATCCACCATTCCTGGATTTTAGGATCAAGAAAAGAAGTTCGTTATTATGAGAAAACTTTTTCCATTTTTGTAAATCATAAAATGTATTTTAATAAAGTACCCATGCTTTCAAAACCAAGATATATATATATATTTATGAACTTTAGTGAATAGAGAAAGCAAACCTGTTAAGATAAATAATTGTAGTATTTAGATTATCTTAAAAAGGAAATCAATTTTAAGAGATCAATTGAAGGAATGATGGCTAGGAGGAGTGAAGATAGCTCTACCCATCAGAGTTCCTTACATTCAAGGCAAGCATGGTGTGTGACAGAGCACAGAGGGAGTGTAGTGTGCTGAGAACTACATGTTCTGCAGTTAGGCTGCCTGGGTTGCATTATCACTCTGTAGTTGCCAGTTGGGTTGTTAATTTTAAGCCTTCATTTCCTTGTCTCTCAGATATGCATAATAATAACACTTCTTATTAGACTGATAAATTGAAATGTCTAGGCATAACAGGAAAGCTACACCCATGAAAGTCCAACAAGATGGTCACATAAACAAGACAACACAACATGACAACACTGCATATGACATGTAAAGAAAGATAGCTTTCATCTTTATATAGTTTATCTGCACACACTGTGTATAGATTTTTATTGGGGTAAATATTTTGTTTATGAAAGTTCCTACTAAACTTGATATAATATTTTAAATATGAAATCATTGCAACATTGTTACAAGGTTCAAACATCAGAAGTGTTAGGCTTTCATTGGTAAATGAAACTGTTATAGCCTTAAACAGCCGACTTGCTTATAGACAAACCTTTTTTTTTTTTTTGCAGTACCTCATTAAATAATGAAACAGAAAGTAAACAGAAAATTGAACACTATTAAGTATCAGACTTGTGTGCAGTTCTAAAATGAGTATGAATTAATAGAGTTTGTTATTCTACACAGATACACAGGATTAATAGGTTCTTGGCAGATTGTAAGTAGAAAATAAATAAATATACTCCTAAACATGAGGAATATTTCTATAGAACCGTCAATCAAATAAATTCTGGTGTTATTAATGAGGGAGAGTATAAAGAAATTTCAAGTGAGCCATAATTAATTTTTACTCATAATTATACAGTTTAAAATTCTTGATAATTTTGTTAATCACTGCTATTTGACACATATTTTCTTTCTCTCTATCTCTTTCTCTGTTTGGTTAGTAATATAGTTTTAAGATAACTCATCAAAAATTTTGATTTTCTTCAAGGTTAGTAAATGGTTGATAAAATGAATAAATGATGTGGATAATTATTTTATAGTATTCTTAACTTGGTGCATTGTAATGAAAGCAAACATCTCTATGGGGTTTTATGTAATAATTATTCAAGTCACTCAAGTAGTGGAATCATTATTTGAACCATGTGAATTTCAGTGGATATGTTAATACCTGTGCTGGCTAGTTTTAGAATCCTTTTAGAAGAAGGAACCTCAATTGAGAAAATACTCCCACCAGACTGTCCCGTGGGAGAAGCCTGAGGCACATTTTCTTGATTGATGATTGATTTGAGAGGGTCTGGCTCACTGTGGGCTGTGCTACCTCTGGACTTGTAGTCCTGGTTGCTACAAGGAAGCAGGCTGAGCAAGTCATGAGGAGCAAAACGGTAAGCAGCACTCCTTTATTGCTTCTGCATCAGTTTCTGCCCTGACTTCCCTAGATGATGGACTACAAGCTGTAAGATGAAATAAATCCTTCCCTTCACAAGTCGCTTTTGGTTATATGTTTAATCACAGCAATAGAAAAATAACTAAGATGATCATGTGTTTTCTTAAAAAAAAAAGAAAAGAAAAGAAAAGAAAAATGATTAGGAGCCTGAGCATGATGGTGCATGCCTATAGTCCTAGCCACTAAGGTAGACAGGTGGGAGCAAGGGTAAGGAAAGAGCCTTCTTTACAGTGCATGATTCAAGACATACCACGATAGTCATGGGCAACATAGCAATAGAGAGTTTCACCTCAAAAGAAAGTTTCATTTATAACTATGTATTAAAATGGAAGTAAAAGATAGAAAATTGTCAATTTTTTATGTTATATTTTTAAAGATTTTTATTTTATTTAAGTTTTTAGAACTTATTATATTTGTGTTTTTAATTTTACACATCAGCCATGGGTTCCCCTGTCCTCCCCACTCCCACTCCCGCTCCCACCCCCACCTTCTCCCCAGCCCCTCCCCTCCATTCCCATCTCCTCCAGGGCCAAGACTCCCCTAGGGATTCATTTAAACCTGGTGGATTCAATACAGGCAGGTCCTGTCACCTCCTTCCAGGCTGAGCAAAGTGTCCCTGTGTAAACCCAAGGTTCCAAACAGCCAGCTCATGCACTAAGGACAGGTCCCAGTCCCACAGCCTGGATGCCTCCCAAACAGTTCAAGCTATTCAGTTGTCTAACTTATCTAGAGGGCCACTTATCCTGGGGGCTCCACAGCCTTTGGTTCATAATTCATGTGCTTCCAGTTGTTTGGCTATTTGTCCTTGTGCTTTTCCAATCTTGGTCTCAATAATTCACACTCTTTCATGACAATTGGACTCCTGGAGCTCCACCTGGGGCCTGGCTGAGGATCTCTGCATCCACTTCCATCAGCTATTGGATGAGAGTTCCAGGGCGACCGTTAGGGTGTTTGGCCATCTGATCACCAGACTAGGTCTGATTGGGCTTTCTCTCGACCAGTGCCAGCAGTCTACAGAGGATGTATCATTGTGGATTTCTGGGGACCTCTCCAGCACTCTGCCTCTTCTTGTTCTCATGTGGTCATCATTTATCATGGTCTGTTATTCCTTGTTCTCCCTTTTTGTTCTCGATCCAGCTGGGATCTCCTGCTCCCCTAAGCTTTCTTTCCCTCGAACCTTGCCCTTCATTACTCCCACTGTCGTCCAGGTTGTTCATGTAAATCTCATCCATTTCTCTGTCATTGGGTGATCCCTGTGTCTTTACTAGTGTCCCGTTTTCTAGGTAGCCTCCCTGGAGTTGTGTAGCAGTCTAGTCATCTTTGTTTTACTCCTATGAGTGAGTACATACCATGTTTGTCTTTCTGAGTCTGGGTTACCTCACTCAGGGTGATTTTTTTTCTAGATCCATCCATTTGCCTGCAAACCTCATGATGTCATTGTTTTTCTCTGCTGAGTAGTACTCCATTGTGTATATGTACCATATTTTCTTTATCCATTCTTCAGTTGAAGGGCATCTAGGTTTCCAGATTCTGGCTATTACAAGCAATACTGATATGAACATAGCTGAGCAAATGCCCTTGTGGTATGATTGAGCATTCCTTGGATATATGCCCAAGAGTGCTACAGCTGGGTCTTGGGGGAGATGGATTCCCAATTTTCTAAGGAAGTGCCATATTGATTTCCAAAGTGGCTGTACAAGCTTGCCTTCCCACCAGCAGTGGAGGAGAGTTCCCCTTGCTCCACATCCTCTCCAGCATAAGCTGTCTTCTATGTTTTTGATCTTAGCCATTCTGACAGGTATAAGGTGGTATCTCAGAGTCGTTTTGATTTTCATTTCCTGAAAAATTAGTGATGTTGAGCAATTCCTTAAATGTCTTTCAGCCATTTGAGCTTCCTCTGTTGAGAATTCTGTTTAGTTCTATAGCCCATTTCTTAATTGGACTGTTGGGCATTTTGATGTCTAATTTCTTGTGTTCTTTATATATTCTGGATATCAGTCCTCTGTCAGATGTGGGGTTGGTGAAGACCTTTTCCCATTCTGTAGGCTGTCGCTTTGTCTATTTTATTTTATTACCATTTGTCTGCATGCATGTATATGCACTCTGCACAATGCTCAGAAGAAGTTGTCTAATACCCTGAAACTGGATCTGATGCCACTATGTTGGTTCAGGAATGAAACCTATGTCTTTAGCATGAGCACCAAGTGTTCCTACCCCCAAGCCAGCTCCTAAGTGACCCCTCTCTTAGTTTATCTTTAAATAAAAGAGTTCAGGGAATCATTGAGCCATCCGACCTTTTCCATAGCAGCCAAGGTATAGTGTTTTAAGAGAAAACTAGCAATTGCTTGTAGAGATGAATTGGGTAAAATTCTATTTTCTTTCCCTCCCTGTATGTACCTGCCAGCTTGCCCTTTTATAAGCAACCCAATTTAGCTCCTTACAACTCTGTAACAGTTTGAGTTGTTCTTAATCCCTATGAATTGACCCTTAGATTCTAATGCCCATTCCTTCCACAAAACTATCTTCTTTTTTCTCTTTAGCTGAGATTTTTTTTTTCATTTTTGTTTCTGATCTTTAAAGAAATGTCACTTAAGGAGAAAAATCTGGAGTATTTTAAATAGAATAGTAGAGAATAAATCATATAGTGTTCCCTCACCTGATATAATTAGGTAGGGAAATAACATCTGATTCTGGTTTTCTTTTGTTCCACACGCCCTATGAAGTAGGAGTTTTGAAATGCAGACATTTTAAGGTAGTTATTTACATCTTAAACATTTATTCATCTTATGGCATATTCTTAATGAAAATCTTAATAAATAAAACTTTATCCATATGTGGTATTTTTGTAATTTTAACAGAGGAATACTATGTGAAATTGTGCTTTTTTCCATTTTGCTAATGTCTTTCCCAAAAGATCCGAATTTGTTTATCCTCCAACCAATAATGCATGAAGCTGTGAGATTCTGCCAAAGCCTTACCCTCAGCAATTCTGCAAAAAAAAATATGTTAAAGCTCCTGAGTTTTCAGTGCACACTTCCCAGCTCCTACAAGAAATTCCTTTTTCATATTTTCCTTTAACAACTCAAAACCAAAACAAAACAAATACGTTGTTACAAATGATTTTTCAAAAATTGTTGAACTGAGGTCATCTTCCCATTTTAATTAGCTTTCCATGTACTCAGTGTTGCTACTTTGGTGATTAAAACCTTGTATTCTTCTGAGACATTGAAGTCAGCTCATGCCATGCTTCCAGTATTAATTCAGTCTTCATTGTTGACTAGTTCATTACATCAAGTGTGTGCCACACTTTGAGAAAGGCCAGCATTTTCCTTTTGGTATGCTGCCTGTGTCATAGCAGTGGTAACTTATAAAGGTGTGTGTGTGTGTGTGTGTGTGTGTGTGTGTGTGTGTGTGTGTGTGTATATGTTGGGTGTGTGTGTTGTCCTTAAGCAAAGTGAACTGAACAAAACCACCAGAAGCTTTGAGCCCTGTGTGTGTGTGGACAAGAAGACTTCAGCTGTTGAGGACTGTGGATCCCAGGCCTAGTTTGGGACTTAGGATTTCCCTAACATGAAGACCATATGTGCAGATCCTACAGTGGCCCTCAAAATGCTTTGTCTATAGTGACTACTACATTATTTTCGAGCTTTGTACATGGTGATCTGTGTATTGTAAGTAGTTTATTTGTTGAGCTGAAGTAAATTTATTTAGAGGTATTAATCATGATTCTTGACTGTCTTCCCTACAGTGTGTTCTGCCAACTTACTTAAGATTGGGGTTTGACTTTACTATCCTTTTCTCCTCTGCTTTCAAGTTATGCTGTATAAATAGAAAACTGTTCGCAAAGAGTATTTTAGGAGAGTTGAAAGATTATTTAGGTAGCTGTCCATCTTAATTGAATTTTTCCTTCCACAGTTCACATTTAGTGGACTTGTAAACTGTTCTTAAATATGCATCTTAAAGGAAGGGAAGTAATCATTGGACTGGCTGTGGCTTTCAGGCAATTTTTCTTATATTCAGCTGAAATGAACATCTGAGTTCTGACTATGATTATATGGGAATTTTATATTTCTATTTTACCCATGAGCTTTCTTGCTACATTTATTTATTTATTTATTTATCTATCTATCTATCTATCTATCTATTTATTTATTTATTTAATTTTTTTTGGGGGGGCGGTTCCAGATAGGGTTTCTCTGTGTAGCTTTGTGCCTTTCCTGGAACTCGCTTTGGAGACCTGGCTGGCCTCGAACTCACAGAGATCCGCCTGCCTCTGCCTCTCATTGGATGAGTGCTGGGATTACAGGCGTGCGCCACCACCACCACCACCACCGCCCGGCTTGGTACTTTTAGAACCATTGTTTTGTCAAGTATTCGCTAGGCTTTGAACCATTCTTTTTTTTTTTAAATTAAGATTTTTTTTTTATTCATTTTACATACTAATCACAGATCCCCCTCTTTTCCCTCCTCTCACCTCCCCCCAGCCTTCACCCCCAGCTCACTCCCCATTCCCTCCCCCAAAAAGGTAAGGCCTCCCATGGGGAGTCAGCAGAGCCTTGATACATTCAGTTGAGGCAGGTCCACGTCCCTCCCCCTGCATCAAGGCTGTGCGAGGTGTCCCACCATAGGTAATGGGCTCCAAAAAGCGAGCATGCACCAGGGATGGATCTTGATCCTACTGCCAGGGGCTCCTTAGGCAGATCAAGCTACACAACTGTCTCACTTATGCAGAGGGCCTCGTCGAGTCCGATGGACTAGGTTCCAACAGATTCCACAGCTGTTGTTCTACAGTTCATGAGTTCCCATTAGCTTAGTTTGGTTGTCTCTGTAGATTTTCCCCATCAGAATCTTGATGTTCCTTGCTTATACAATCCCTCTTCCCTCTCTTCAACTGGACTTCTAGAGCTCAGCCTGGTGTTTGGCTATAGATCTCTGCATCTGTTCCCATCAGTTACTAGATGAAGGCTCTATGATGATAGTTAGGGTATTCACTGATCTGATTACCAGAGTAAGCCAGCTCAGACACCCTCTCTACTATTGTTAGTAGTCTAAACTGGGGTCATCCTTGAGGATTACTGGGAACTTCCGTAGCACTAGGTTTCTCCCTATCTCTGTGATGTCTCTTTCTGTCAAGATATCTCTTTCTTTGCTCTCCCACTCCGTCCTGTTCCAGCTTAACCATCCTATTTCCTTATGTTCCTACCCCCAATCCTTTATCCTATATTGCTTCCCCTCATCCCCAGTTTACTCATGGAGATCTCATCTACTTCCCCTTTCCAAGCACTCTATGTGTCTTTCTTAGGGTCTTCCTTGTTTCCTAGCTTCCCTGGAGCTGTGGGTTGCAGTCTGGTTATCCCTTGCTTTACATCTAGTATCTACTTTCCAGTGAGTATTTACCATGTTTGTCATTCTGAGTCTGGGTTACCTCACTCAGGATGATATTTTCTAGATCCATCCATTTGCCTGCAAATTTCATGATGTCATTGTTTTTCTCTGCTGAGTAGTACTCCATTGTGTATATATACCATATTTTCTTTATCCATTCTTCAGTTGAGGGGCATCTGGGTTGTTTCCAGGTTCTGGCTGTTATGAATAATGCTGCTATGAACATAGTTGAGCAAGTGTTCTTATGATATGATTGAGCATCCCTTGAGTATATGCCCAAGGATGGTATCATTGGGTCTTGAGGTAGATTGATTTTCAATTTTCTGAGTAACCACCCTACTAATTTTCAAAGTGGCTGTACAAGTTTGCACTCCCACCAACAGTGGAGGAGTATTCGTCTTGCTCCACATCCTCTCCAACATAAGCTGTCATCAGTGGTTTTGGTCTTAGCCATTCTGACAGGTGTAAGATGGTATCTCAGAGTCATTTTGATTTGCATTTCCCTGATGACTAAGGATATTGAGCAGTTCCTTAAATGTCTTTCAGCCATTTCAGATTCTTCTGTTGAGAATTCTCTGTTTAGCTCTGTAGCCCATTTTTTAATTGGATTGTTCAGTATTTTGATGTCTAGTTTCTTGAGTTTTTGGAGATCAGCCCTCTGTCAGATGTGGGGTTGATGAAGATCTTTTCCCATTTTGTAGGCTTTAGTTTTGTCTTATTTACTTTGTCCTTTGCTTTACAGAAGCTTCTCAGTTTCAGGAGGTCCCATTTATTAATTGTTGTTCTCAGTGTCTGTGCTACTGGTGTTATATTTAGGAAGCGGTCTCTTGTGCCAGTGCAGCCTTGAACCATTCTTAAAACATTTGATTTAGAATATTCTCACCAGCTTTTCTCTGAATAAACTCCTAATATATTTTTATTTAAATGGCTCAGAGCTGAATATAATGCTTTTGAATATGATATGCCCAGTAATAGATGAATATGGATCTATTATTTTTCTTAGTTTATATATTCTACTATTGTTTATTCAGCCAAGAGAGTAAATCAGATTTAAAATTATAAATATATATATATCCATTTTAACATGCTGAATTTATTTTCAATAAATAAATTTAAACAAATGTTTAATTTTATTTTTCTATATGTATGACATTTATGTTTTAAAAAAATTCAGTTATACTTTGCAACATGGAGGCAGGACAGCCAGAAATTTGAGGCCAGGCTAGACTACACATTGAGACTCTGTTTCTAACAAACCAAACAAAAAATAAAAATATTTAAACATGCAGTTCTACATCATCCTATAGTTTGGATCATAATATTCCCAGAGGCACCTTTAGTCAAGCCTGGTTTCCTTGAGCAGTGGTGGGAACTTGGAGAATTGGGGTCTAGTAGGAGATCTTAGGTATATGGGAACATTCTTCTTTAATATATTTTAGAAGCTTGTCCCTTTCCTTTGCTTTCTGGACATCATGAGATGACCAGCTTTCTTTAGGCACGTATACTCTCTGATGTCTTGACTTGTCTCAGGCCCCAAACAATAAGGTTGATAGACTGTGTACCAAAACTTTGCAAATTAGCTGTTCTTTTATGTTTGTAGAAGTTACTTTGAATGAAGCATTTTATCAAAACATTGTCTCTTGTTTTTATAGCAGTAAACTTTTCATTTATGATATACCTTAATCTTGCCTTGCCTTCTGTTATTGTATTCCTTAACAGTAGTTTCAATTACTGCCACTCTCTTCCTCATTATGACTAATAGCAAAAATATTTTTAAGTAGCCAATTGGCAAAAATGTTGTACAACTTACAAAACCTAGTTTTCTTCTAATGCTTGATTGTTATTTTTGACTTTATGTTTTTTTAATGTTAAGGGGAAATTTTACTTGGAGAAAATACATTTTAAAAAGTGAAACCAGCTAAATCTTCATAATTTGACTTTCATGAATTATGTTTTAATTAGTTTATTAGAAGACACTGTTTATTTTACAACATTTTATTTAATGTAATCCAAAAGTTATTTTGGAATTGTTAGAAGATAGCATACTCTCTTCCAAACTTATAATATTGACTTACAGATTTTTTAAAAGATAAAACCAAGCCCTTTTATTTATTCATTCAGCAAATCAAAGTATAATTTATTATATGATCATTTGTACTCCATAACTACCTTTTAAATATAGAAAATCTTTTTTAATATATATGTCTTTAGCATTTGAAACGTAGTTTGCAAGAAGATTTTCAAGAATGCTTTCCAGTGGAGATTTTGAAGATGAAAGATAATGACTGTTGGGGCTTTTATTTAAGTGCAGTACAAGCCAAGTACAAATGGATGGGTGACTGACTTTTCAGAATGGTTTGCAGTTTTCACTTTGCAAGTCCTTTCTCATTGCTGATTTCCTTGTTTTCTTTAAATATTTCCACAGAAAGCCCATCCATGCTGAGAAATTTCCATTCTTCTGCCAAATATTCCAAAGTAGATCTCACCAAATCTGGCTTTCAGCCTTTCCTCTGGTCACATGTAGATCATACCAGATCTGGCCTTCAGCCTTTCCTCTGGTCACATGTAGATCACAGCAGATCTGGCCTTCAGCCTTTCCTCTGGTCACATGTAGATCACACCAGATTTGGCCTTCAGCCTTTTCTCTGATCACCAGCCTTGCTTCTTCAGCCCTCATGCTGTAGATTGCTGATAAAAATGGATTGTAACAGTTAAAGAGAATCTATCCATGCCAACTTTTGGTTTTGTTTTCTTGTTAATGTTTTTAGTGCCAAGATTTAAGTATACTAACAGTTTTCAGTTTTGTGTGTTCATGGATGATTACTGAAAAAAGCTGTGGGGACCTTGTGTCCTAATTCTGCAATTTGTATAATTCTTTCTTTGCTGCCTTAACTCCTCTGAATAGCTACTTAGTTAGCTTTTTTTCTTCCACAGTGAAGATTACTTTCATTTTATTTAATCCTCATATCTCTTCTCTCTGTGCCCTCCCCCCTCCCCCAAAGCTGAGAGGGATCCTCCAGAGTCTAGGATTATAGCTATAAGCCTCTATGCCCCTTTCTCTCTCTCTCTCTCTCTCTCTCTCTCTCTCTCTCTCTCTGTGTGTGTGTGTGTGTGTGTGTGTGTGTGTGTGTGTGTGAGTGAGAGAGAGAGAGAGAGAGAGAGAGAGAGAGAGAGAGAGAGAATGAATGTGCTTGTAGGCTTAACATATGCTAGGAGAGTACTCTACTACTAGTCTATATTCACAGCTGGCTTATTACATTCTTTATGGGATTTTTTAAATCACTGCTTTAGAATAACTGATAATTTAAATATTGCCTCCCATCCTAAAATATACTTTCATAAGTACTAAGATAGTTTCATCAGTTAATTGTTCAGCTCTGTGACTTAGAACTCAGCTCTTAATCCTTAACATGGCTACCATTTGATTGCCTGTCAGATACTGCTAGAAACAGAAATCTCTCTATTATAGTTCTGACATATGAAAACTACTTTTACCATGTACTTTAATGAGGAGTTTACAACACTTTCCTTATTCATCCCATGAGCAAACACATTTACTGACTAATTTGCAGGAGAAATCAACTAAGGTACTTAGATTGTTGTAAATTAAGAATGATAAGCTCTATTTAATAGAATTTACATAGAAATAAAGGTCAGCATACAGTTTTCTATGTTAAGGCAGCAGGTCCATTTAGTAGGATTTTGGGTTGTGGTAAGTATAATGAAGAAAATAACCAATTATAAAATAGAGAAGGCATGGGGTGGAATGCTACTTCATGTGATTTATTGTACAGATCTCTCATTGTTGTGACTGCCCTTCATATACTATTAGATGCTTCCTCATTTTAGAATCTGTAAACAAAGAACTTCTGAACAGCTGATGGTAGAGGAAGGTAGAGGCTTCTTATTTATGAGATCAAGATATTTGGCTTATTATATCAATAGAGCCACTATTTCACAAAAAGAAGACACAACATTGAGTGAGACCCACATAGGTGTCTTTGATCTTGGGCACAATCTTCTCCAGGATGCTCTCATAGGGAGTAACTGGAAGCCATAGCTGGATGTGCTTCTCTACTGCAGCCCCAGGCATGCTTAGTTCTTTCTGCAGCAGGTCACCCTTGCTTTGTAGTGAACTTTCCCTTTCTGCCATGCCCTTCAGGTAGATCTTTGAATTTGGGAATTCTACTCATCAGACTTTGTTTCAGGCTCTACAAATCTTCTCTCACTTTCCCAGCCAGTCCTTTTACTTTTATGTGATATCCTGAATCTGTTACACCTTATTTGACTAAGCTATCCACTTCTACTTTGTCCTTAAGATCTGAAGTTCTCTCTTCCATGTTTTGTAATTGTTCATGAAGCTTCTGAGTTTTTTGGTTGACATCCTGAGTTTTTCATTTTCAGTTTTATTTCATTTTGGTTTTTCTTTAGTGGTTCTATTTCTTTGTTATGTATTGAAATGTTTTCATTATTTCACTCAACTGTTTGTATTTTCACTGTCTTCATTAAGAGGATTCATATTCTCTTTAATGTCCTTGAATATATTCATAATAGCTATTTTGAAGTCATTGTCTTGAATTTCAGCTAAATTTAATTTCTCAGGGCCTATTGTAATTGGGTTATTGGCTTTTGGAGGAAGCATTTTATCTTACCTGTTTATGTTTGCATTTTTTTGCATTGTGATCTAGGCATCTGTAGTTATGTTTGTGTTGTTTGATGGTGTAGTTATGTCTTTGTTTTGTGGATATTCTTTTCTTTGGTTGTTATTGTCCACTCTGGATCCTAGGCATGTGCAGTGGCTGTGGGGTCCCTGATAGAGCCTCTGTGTGTTGATGAATGACACAAGGAATGGGGATAAGCTAAGAGGAAAGACTGAGACAGGCAGTAGGGAACATCTGGGAGAACCCTGGTTAAGCTCTGGGAGATGAAGATAGGATGGGAAGATGGGCTCCTGCAGGCATGCTTTATCAGGACAAGAGATGATTCTAGAGAGACTAGAATGGAGAACTGGGAAGACAATAGAAATTGAGTACCTATTGTCATTGGGGGTCCTGGTAGACTACGTTTCTGTGGGTTTGTGGTTGTCACAAAGAAATGGAGATGGACTAGAAGGGAGCTCTGAAAGAGTCAGTGTGAAAGAGCTTTGGGTACCCAGGGCTGTGGGTCGTTACCAAAAATTAATCCTATGAAAATTTTATCTGAATTGTGTGTGTGTGTGTGTGTGTGTGTGTGTGTGTGAGAGAGAGAGAGAGAGAGAGAGAGAGAGAGAGAGAGAGAGAGAGAGAGAGAGACAGAGAGAGAGAGAGAGAGAGAGAGAGAGAGAGAGACAGAGAGAGAGACAGAGAGAGACAGAGATATTGATTGATTGTTTATATTTTTATGCATTTTGGCTACATAACCAAGTCCACTTCACAGCCATGACCCATCTTGACACAGGATACCTACTTCATTTGTCAGGTACTCAAATGCCCTGCTTCAGCATTTCCCATGTCACAGAGTAATTAGTTTTTCATGAATTGATTTACCTTTACTCTCCTTTCTCTCATCAACTAGGAACTGATTTCAGAGCCTAATCAGGCATTTGTACTTTCCTCAAATTTTAGTGTGGAAAAATCTATATACATATTCATTTTAAATTTGTTCATATCAGAGGAGCAAATGATGTTTTCTTTCATGTTCATTTTTTTTTTTTAATGTGGTTGTTGGGAATTGAACTCAGGACCTCTGGAAGAGCAGTCGGTGCTTTTAACCTCTGAGCCATTTCTCCAGGCCCCTCTTTCATGTTCAAAAATGATTATCCTCCATTGTTTTTATTTGTATTCAGAAGGAATTGTGTGTGAGAGAGGGGTGTGTTTGCTTGTTCATGTGTATGTGTAAGGGGTGTGTTTGCTTGTTCATGTGCATGTGTAAGCTAGAGTCAACATCTGAGGTCTTTCTCAGTTGCTCTCCACCTTGTTTTTTGAATCAAGGCATTTATAGCTCTGTGTGTGTGTGTGTGTGTGTGTGTGTGTGTGTGTGTGCGCGCGCGCGCGCAATTTTCCTTCGCCCATGTCACAGTAAGACAGATGGGTAATAGGAACAGCTCTACCATGGTCACAGTTTAAGTGTTGGCTCTCCCACACCTGTTCTAACAGTGGTGTCTCAATTGTGCTGCCCTGGTTGGGTCTAGGGCCTGCTCTCCCAAGTGTTGCAGCTGGTGGGGATCAGGGACAGCTTTCCCACTCTTATGATGGGCTCTCTGCATGTGGGTGACAGTTGTATAACTTGGTCTGTGTGTAGGGCCCCTAGCAGTGGGACCAAGATCTGTCCCTGGTGCATGAGCTGGCTTTTTGGAACCTATTCCCTATGGTGGGATGCCTCGCTCAGTCTTGATGCAGTGGGCAGGAGCTTCATCCTGACTCAACTTGATATGCCATACTTTGTTGACTCCCATGGGAGGCCTTACCTTTTCTGAGGAGTGGACTGGGGAGTAGAAAGGAGGTGGGGGAGGGAACAGGAGGAGAGGTTGGAGGGGAAACTGTGGATGTTATGTAAAATAAATAAAAAATTTAATAGAAAAGAATTATGACATGGAAAGAGCATATTACATTACAGAAAAATTGGCCTAGACTCGGGGTTTTTGCTGTTCATGTTGTTTGCTTTGTTATATAGAAACTTTTCAAATAATTGTAGGCAGGTACTTTTTCATATTTCCAAAATAGTGCCAAGAACTGAATTTTTCCTAACAGTGGTGCTAATACTAGCAAATTTACCCCCTCTTGCCTTATTCTAAAAAATTCAAGAGCAGTAACAGAATTGGCCAATTGTGTATCTCTTGATAGCTCCCAACAAGGCTCTCAATCTATGTAAGAAAATATCTTACCTATAACAGATTTCTAATTTTGAATATTCTGAATTTGGTTTAACTTTGGAACATTTTACTGATTAAGTGGATATCTTAGACATCTCCAAAAAGTCCAAATACATGTTTATAAAAACGTAAATTAAGATAACTTAAAAAATTTTTAATTACAGAATTTGAGGTTAATTTTTTTTTTTTTTTTTTTTTTGAGCTGAGGACTGAACCCAGTGCTAGGCAAGTGCTCTACCACTGAGCTAAATCCCCAACCCGAGGTTAATTTTTTTAAGTAAAAGGCAAAACACAATAAATATATGAATTCTTTATTATAGAATACTTGCCAGGTACTATCTGTAGCTCTTACAAGTTCTGTTTTAATTCTGTGAATACATCCAGAATCACAAATTAAAACGTAAAGCAGGTAATGGATGTTGGGCACTGCTGGTAACTTGTTTATTGGCAGGGGATACTCACTGATGACATCTGAGAGGAGGGGCCTGGCAAGTGAGTGGGTGTGTCTCTTTTTTATACAAATGCTTTTTATCACTAAGTCCTCCAAAACTCCAATGCAGTGTCCGTCTATCCTCAGTAGCAGTAGAAGACTTATTACATTCTGATATGCAGTCTCTTCTTCTTTAAGGCTACCAAGTAGGGGATGTGGAGCATTTCTTTGGCATGGCGCTATGAAAGGAGATGAATCAGGTTTCAGATCCCACAGTTCTAGTTTAAGATCCAGATCTCAGTGTTAGAAGGCACTCCACATATTTTTGAATAAATTAATAGGGTTATTTTTAGTGTAAAGCTCCCTGAATTATAGGATCTATAGCAGTGTTTCCTCATTATTGGACTTAACAATTGGTATTGCTTGATATCATAGCTCTAGGAACAGAACCGAATATATTAGAATGTTCTGGCTATATGTATAATTTTAGCTGAATTCTAATTATTTCGATATAGCATGAAATGCCAAAAGGTATTACCATGAATGCTAGTTTGGGTTAACAAAGTTATTAGAGTGATACAGGAAATTTTTCAATTTTTATGCATTCATTATAATTTATAAAAAGAACTTTTCAGGGGGCTGGAGAGATGGCTCAGCAGTTAAGAGCACTGACTGCTCTTCCAGAGGACCTAGGTTTAATTCTCAGCACCCACATGGCACAACTGTCTGTAACTAAAGTTCCAGTAGTTCCAACTCTCTCACAAAAGCATGCAGGTCAAACACCAATGCATATTAAAAAATTTTAAAAAGAAAATATGTTTAAAAAAAGGACTTTTCGACAGAATTCTCAAAATATTTTAATTTTGTTCTGAGCATGTAGATTTTTTAACTCCAAAAATTTATCCTTTATTCTCTGTTTAAAACTATCAAATTGGGTTTGGAGAGTTTGCTCAGTTGTTAAGAGAGCATGCTGTCTTTGCATAGGACCCAAGCTCAAAACTTCCTGTACCTCTGATGCCCTCTTCTGGCCCCTGTGGGCACCTGCATTCATGTACAGAACACATACCACACTCACATACATAAAATTAAAATTAAGAATAAATCTTTAAAAATGGTATCAAATCATTATATTTCAGTGTTATTTAATATGTAAGTTGTATTGCTTTCCATAAAGCAATGTGTTTTAAAGATTGCACTGACAATCTTCTGATTTTTAGCATTAACTCTCACAAATCTCTGTAGCTAATCTATATCTTGAATAGCAGTCATATTATTATAGTATATGGACAAATATCATTGCAACTTAAAATCATACATTTCAAAAGTAGATGTTGTGCCTTTGTACATCGAGATCACTGTTTTCTTGGTTATAGCCACTTTATGGTGCTGACACACAGGATGCAGGATGGAGGGAAAGAAGAGCATTTATTCATAGCTGGTAAGGGTGAAAAGTGGTAGAATTATTGTGGAAATCAGTGTGGAGTTTCCTTAAAAAGATATAAATTTATCTCCACAATATCCATCTTTACCATCATTAGTCATATACTCTATAACTTACTACAGAGATACTTGCTCATCTGTATTCACTGAATTCATAATAGCCAGAAATTGGAAATAGCCTAGATGTCCATCAGTTGATAAATGGATAACAAAATGGTGGTTAATTTATACAATATTAGTCAGATGTTAAGAAAAATGAAATTGTCAGTAAATAGATAGAGCTAGAAACAATCATCCTGATTTTGATAACCCAGACCCTGAAAAGACAAATATTGAATGTTTTATGTTATATGCAGATGTTAACTTTTAAGCTTAAAATATGTGTTTCAATTAGAATTGCAACAAGGGTTAGGTAGCTAGTATGGGATCAAGGGAGAGGCATAGATCTTTCATGAAAAAGTGAATAGAATATAGTATTATAAAGGAATAAAGGGAAACTAGAATAGGAAAATTAAATGACGAGGAGGGTGGAGGGGTAGGGTAAATTAGGGGATGTGGGAAGGGACAACTGACACTAAAGTCTTTAGAAAAGCCATATGGAAACCTACTACTTTAGAACTTCCTAAAATACAAATGAAGAATACATACATGACAAGGATTTAAATGGAGTCACCATATAATGAGGATACAATGCCCCAGCTTAGCTATCTTATGCCACCAAGTAAAACTTCACACACAAGGTATAGGTTACATCTTATTGAATTCTTGGCCAAAGGGGTCCCATAGACCCCTCCAAATATCACAGGTTATTACCAAAGCTTGGTTACTCACCACAACATGAATGGAAGGTCCTATTGTCCAAAACTACTTACTTAGGTCATCAAGCGTGGAGAAATTTGAGCTAGCTTCCAACTAGAAGCTTCCTCCCCTACAGACTAGCATTCATGATGCTTGGAAAGTATTCGTCAATTTCATCCAGCTACAAACCCTGCTACCCACATCAATGACCTGCCTGAAAGACTTACACATCTTATGGGAAGCAACCAACCACTTTTTTTTTTTTTTAAATTGGGTTTAAGGCCTGCTCCATGAGATGGAATCCATATCAGACACTGCTAAAATGACCAAGAACTTGAGACTAGGTAGGTCATAGGCATTAGTAGAAAAACCTGTTGCTAAACTTTCTAATAAAGGAACATGGCAATAAAATGACTCCTAACCACATATTGCTATACCCATAAAAACCCCCATGAGAGAAGCTTCTCTTTGCAGTAGATAATTAACACAGAAATCCATAATTGGACAAGATGCGAACAGTGAGAGACTCTGGAGCATTCAGTCCTAACTGGGGTCTTTATCAAACAGCTATGTTCAAGGCTCAGGAATTTGTGGAGAAGAGGTGGAAAGAATGTCAGAAACAGAGGTGATGGATGACTCCAAAGAAATTGTCTTGCAGACACAGTAGGACTGATACACAAATGATATCACATAGACTGACAGCATACACAATACCTTCAGAAATTCAAACTAGACAAAATACCAGCACAGAGAAGCAGAAGTGCAAAGTCCCACCTTTAACCAAGAAGCTAGTTGTAGTTGATACATACCTACTGGGAAAGGGAAAATCAGTTTTCTCCACTGCAGTAACACTGAGTATATCAACCACACTCACTTTTTTCAAAAGAAGAAGTTCATGGGGGCTGTCTCTTTGCTTTGTAACCTATATACAAGTTGTTTTTTAAATAATTATTTTATGGAATGTCTTAATATATTATTACCTCAAATGTGTGGATACATGGGATGGTCTCACTGTTAGATTATGCTGAAATAACAAGTAAAATCTTGGATTTCAATTATATATTTAGTAAGTTTTAAATTATAGACTAAATTAACTCAGAAACCATTACTGTCTATGAAACTTCTCGGTATAACTTTGCCCATTCTTGGTTTGTCCATTTTGAATAGCTTCTGTCCTTCATTATTAATGTAATACTTGTTAGAATAAAACAGAAATGGTATTACCATGAGTGTTCCTAAATGAACCAAAAGGAACTCAGAATCCTCCTTCCATTTTTCACCAGATACTTGACTTTTCTTGTCTTGCTACAATGTGTATGCCAGTTATTGGCCGCAACATTCATACTAATCTTTGATCTTTGATGTCAGTAAGATCGTACCTTAGGAAAATATGCACCTAAGTGTAGCTGCTCTAAACCAGTGGATCTCAAGCTTTAATGAAAATACAAATCTTCTGAAGCACTTGTTGAAATAGAAATTTTGGTTTAGCAAGGTTAGGATGAGTCCAAAGCTCTTCATTTCTGAGAAGTTCCTTTGTGATACCACTGTCTTGGTGCCATATCTTGGATAGGAGTTTGGATTACATATGTCTAGTGCTTCTAATCCAATTTACTAAGTGTTTTAGATTAGTAGTAGCTTGCTCTTCCACTGGCCCAGGCTCAGCTAGCTTTTGCATTCACTAGACTCATACAAGATAAAGTTTACTAAAAGTGGACATTCCTGTGCTCTGACCCATGGAATGTGTTTTGGTGGGACTGTTTTAGGAACACAGGAATCTGCACTTTAACATTTTAAATTTCTATACAGTTAAGCTAACATGATAGGTTACAAAGAATACTTTAAATTTTGAAGTTGTTATGTGAATTCATGGTTACTTTTGAATAGCAATCTTATTTAAAGTCAAAGATACAGTGGGATTTCTGACAGGTGATTGCTTTAGATGATAGTATGAGGTAAATAGAGAATCAGTGGGCTGTTTCTGCATGCTTTACTTCTCTGTACCATTGCCACAGGCATACTGCATAATTTGTTGTAATATGTCAGTGGCAGAGACCATGGCTTCCTTTGCTACCTAATTAACCCCAAAGGGTCTTAACTGCATAATTGGTTGGGAGTAATAGATGTGTAGGTATTTGAAATTCTGGTGAATGGATAATCAATATTGATTCTTCTCTTGGTGATGACCAGATTATTCATTCTGTCTCTGGGAAACATTTATATTCCTAATATTACTGGTTATATTCACCAGGTGTTCCATACAAATGTATTCCTCATGTAAAAAATAGAATTGGGTCTTGCATTTTTAAAAAAATTAGAATTCAGATAATAGATGAACTATTTGTCATTTTACTTTGACACTAATTTCTACAAGTATGTCACTCAAAGTAATTTTTAAAAATTACATTTCTTAACTTTCTAATTTATTCTCATTTGGTAATTTCCGATTTATGGATGTGAGTGGTATTTACATAATAGCTAATTGATCCTATATAAATTATTTAAAAAAGAAAGGTTATACAGAGGTTATATTTATTAGATAATCTTATTGGAAACAGCATGTGCTCTTTTGAATACATGGCTCAGCAAATTATAATGTCAGCCAGAGTGATTTAAAAGCTTTATTTAGGATTAATAAATCATTTGCTTAAATTTATTACCTTATTTATTTGCCAATTTGCATATGATTTTGAAATTCAGAAATATTAAGCAAACAGTTTATGTGCCCAGGAATGGATTACAGAATAAATTGAATTAAAGCAGTGCTCTAGTTTGCTTTTATTTTGCTATAATAAACACCATGATCAAAAGTAACAAAGGGGAGAAAAGAGTTTATTTGGCTTATACTTCCATTGTCAAACATTCATCAACAAGATAAGACAGGCCTGAAGGCAGGAACCTGGAATGGAGTCCATAGAGCAAGGGTGCTTAGTAGCTGACTCTGCCAATGATTCAAGCTCAGCTAGTTCTTATACAGCCCATATCCACTGTCCTCGTGATATACAGCCTCCAATGATTGGGTCCTCCTAAATCATCAATCAAAAAATGCCCCACAGGTATGCCTGCAGGTCAGTCTGATTGTGACAGATCTTTAGTGGAATTTCCATCATCTAGGTTATGTCAAGTTGACAATAAAAACTAACAAGGAAAAACATTGTTGTCAAGCCCACCCTGGACAGAAATAGGAAGTTAGTGATCTGGTGTGATGTTTCTCTGCTGCTCTACCCTGAAAAACAGTTTGATTCTGCTGTCTCTGCATGCCTTTATTCCCTTGCTACAGTACTGCCTGTAGCAAAGACCATTACGAAGAACATCATAAACAAGCGTAGTAAGTTCTGTGTGAGAATCATCTCTGTCACACAAAAGGCTTTGTGCTCACAGAGAGAAGTTTTGGTAAGGGAAGTCCAACAGACACATCAGAGGCAATAAAAAAGATAGCATGATGTTTTCTTGAGTAGGATTCTTAGGCCAGATGACCTTTTATAGGTGACTGTTTAGAATGGTTTGTTAATAACCTAAGAACCATTCTTTATAATGCATGATGTTCATAACTTTCATAATACTGTTGGTCAGTATTAGAGACAGTTTCTACTAACCTTTAAAAAAACAAATTTAAATGATTTGTAATGCATGTTAGGAAGTTATTTTGTTAATACAAATAACCATTTTACTTTGACATTCTCTAGCATAATAGGCCAGTTTTTGACAAAATAAAATTTCATCCCATTTTTTTCTAGGTATTTCTTTCAGTATTTCAGCTGCTTTAATAGACTACCAGCTATCTCCAATGGATAGCCATTTGCTAGTTTTCTCCAAAGGAAACAGACCACTCATAAAAGTAGACCCCATTCCCTGTGGTAGATGGCCAACACAAAACTAACTCAATAGCATCCTTGGAGGTTCTTTGTCTCATATATTAGGTCAGGATGGTTTTTGTTCGTTTTGTTTTTACTTACTGGTTCTGTGCATATATATCATGGCTTCTGGTTTTGTTTTTTATGGGAATCCTGTGTGTGCATAAATGTGTTTCTGTGTCTACATACGTTTCTTGTGCTTTTCCTTTGGCTCTTTTTCTTGTTTGGTTGTATTGTCCTATTCTGACTTTTTTGTTTTTTATTTATCTTAATATTATTTCTTAGATGCCTTAGAAGATATGGAAAGGATGTGGATCTGATTGGGAGGGAAATTTGGAAAGTACTGGGAGGAGGAATGGGAGGGAGAGACATAGTCAGAATATATTATATGAAAAAAATCTATTTTCAGTAGAAGAAAAAAAAGAATAGAAATGCCAAAAAATTACATTTATTTAAATATTTAAATTCTGTTCAGTTTTTAATAATACTGGGTTTATAAGTAAATAGAAAATCAGGTACTTTTTTGTACTATATAGAAATGTTTGTTATAGGTGCCCTGATAAGTTATTTTCATTTTCAAAGTTAACAAGAAACATTATCTGAGTTTGTGAAGGCATTTCTTGACATGTTCATTTAATAAAATTAGTTTAACAAAATATGATTACAGGCATGTCTCATGAAAATGGAAATAATGTTTAGGATTTGACTGTATTATTACATATAAAGTAGAGTAAAATTTTATCTCATTGTAAACCAATCAGTTTTGGTGTTTTGTGATAGCAATAGCCAAGAGCTACAAGTTGCTATTTAAATTTATTTAGATTAAATAAAACTTAAGAACCTATTTAACATATTTAAGAATATTTTCAGTGCTAGATTGGACAGCAAACATTCAGAACATTTCTATCCTCATTGAAGGTTCTGTTGGTGTAAAGCCTAGGCTTTCAAATATATCAGGTGTATAATTACTGGGATATGCACATAGAATTTATCTATCTATCTATCTATCTATCTATCTATCTATCTAATCTAATCTATTTATTTTTATTTTTTCAAGACAGGGTTTCCTCTGTGTAGCTTTGTGCCTTTCTTGGAACTCACTTGGTAGCCCAGGCTGGCCTCGAACTCCCAGAGATCCGCTTGCCTCTTCCTCCCGAGTGCTGGGATTAAAGGCGTGCGCCACCACCACCTGGCATAATTTATTAAGAGTAAGTTTATTTATAAAATCCCAGATACTCTAAGGAAAAATGGCCTAGTTTAAAAGAAGTACAAGTTTATTTTCTTCCCATGGGAGTGAAGACTGGATGTTGGTGCTCCAAGCCTATAGATGGCTCCATGGTGTAGAGAACGGACTCACTCTGTTCTTGTTGCTGCCCTGTATGTAGTTTCTGTCTTTTGTTTAAGCTGGCTGCTAACGCTCAAGTGTTCCATGATGAAAGAAGGGGAAGGTTAGAGAAATCCCTCATGTTAAACTTTATCTTCATTTCACTGCAGCAATCACATTCACTGCTATTTCCCTTTCAGAGGTATATATGGAAGCTTTTTAACTAATATATAAAAATAGACATATTTATGGCATGCAGTGTGATATTTTTGGATACGTGTAAACATTACACAGTAAAACATTAAAATTTTCTTCTAGCTTAAAACATGTTTATAGTGTAGTGTCATTTGCATGTTTCTGGGCTAGGAAACACAGAACTTTTCTCCTAGCTTTAATTTAGTGCACCTTAACTGACTTTCTGAGTCTCTTGTCTTCTCCTTTCCTCTCCTGAACCTGTGGCAACTACCCTTCTAAGAACTTCAACTTTTAATTTTTTTATTCTTGAGACAGGGTTGCACTTTGGAACTCAAGTTGTTTTTGATTCCACAGTGTAGCCCAGACTGACCTTGAACTCTTGCCAACCTTCCTGCCTCAGCCCACTACATGCTGGATTGCAGGTGTATGCTACCATGTCTAGCTACTCTTAATTTAATAAGATTGAAAATTTTTTTGAAGATTCCACATATGAATGAGACTTTTCATTGTTTCCCTTTGAGGTTGGCTTTTTCATTAGATTTTTAATACTTTGAGGTCAGTGACCAAGCTATTTTTAGCTCACCATTGTATCCTCAGAGCTACACATAATGCCTTTTTTTTAAATAAATATTTATTGAATGAAATCATGAAATTTAGTAGTACAGTGTGTTGAGCTAGGCGTTGGGGCTTGTAACCCCAGACTTGGGAGGCAGAGGTAGTCAGATCTCTGAGTTCAAGGCCAGCCTAGACTAGAGATTGAGTCCCAGGATAGCCAGAGCTACACAGAGAAACCCTGTCCCAAAAACATGTGTTGAAACATTATATTCCATTTAGCTAGACAAAAAATTATTTTTCAGGATTGCATTTTTTTGTGGGCATTTTAACCCTAGCTGGTATTAAAGTTTATAGTTCAAAGACAGAATATAATTTTAAATATAAAACCACATATTTTTGCTTTTAAATAAATTATTTGATATTTATCTAGAGTTCAAAATTGGCATTTAATTTCTAGACTTACTGTTATACCTTTGTGTTTGAACATGCATCCTCTTTGGCAGTTTCTATTTCACAGTTAGATACTATTTTTCAAGGAAGATAATTTTTTTGCCTTTTCTTCTTTGGATTCTAGTATTTTTTAGAGCCTATATTTAGAACATTGACTAGTATAATTTCTTAGGAGAGAAAGTAGCATTGATCTGTTTCTTCCCTTTTGAAAATACTCCTCTGTTGGTGACTTGGATGGGTTTATGTAGAATTAAGTGGGCTTATGTCTGTAGATGGACTCCTGCAGAAAAAGCCACAGCTATCTTCAGCCAGTCAGCTTTTGTGTTGATGTACTGTTTTTCCCTTGGGCCGATAGATGCTGTTTCTTATAAGATAAAAGCATGGCTGGGAAGGACATTTGTTCTTTTTTGCTGCTGTTTTAGGCACTGTGGAAGTGGTTGGTAGACCTAGACACTCCTCAGCGAATCCTCAAGTGAGTGCCGTTTCTGAGATAATGTTCTGCAAAGCAGCTAGTTTCCAAGTGCTTTCATGCTTTCCATGTGAAATGAAATGGTTCTCTGAGGATTCTGCACTATTGATGTCTGTTTTTAGAATTTCAATCACTGGATTGTTTCCTCCTCCCGTTTAGATGATGAAAATTTAATAAAGCTTATTTATTTTCTCTGTTTTCATTACTAAGTTGATTGTATAAACAATTCTTAACAGCCCAACTGTTTGTGTTTTAGAATTTTAAACTAGTTTCTCCTGTTTTTCTTCTGACATTGTTTATTGTTATCCCTCTTTTTGCTCTTTTCCTTTACCCCAGAAGCTAGGTTCCTATGAGTTGCATGATATACTTGGTGCCCACCCCCACCCCCAAATGCTGAGGAAGGAAGGGTGGGCAGACTTTTGTGTATGTGCAGATATGTCAGCTTGCTAGTCCCGCCCACTAAGAGTCACCCACATTCCGCAGGGAGCACATCTCTGGGTAGGAAGTAGCACTTGCGGCAGTTTCCATCCTGGTCCTCCTGATGAGAAGAGTTGAAGCTCTCGAAGCTTCTCACTGCCGGGAAATAGATGCCCTGCAGCCCGAGTTTTAAAGGCTCTCAATGAATGTTTGCTATAGCCCAAGGACTCTTTACATCTTGTGAGTGTTTGATAGAAACTGCCTTCCTCTGAGAGATGTGGTTCTTAATATCTCCTGTTCACTTTCTTCAGGTCCCCCGGACTTGTGCGATTGATTAAATTAGTCAGAGTGTGAAGCTTTGCTTATTTTCTGTCGTGTGAATAAAGTGCCAAGAATTTTAAAACAGTAAACTTTTGTTCCTGTTGTTAAAGGGTGTCCTTTTCCTCACTCATGGGACTTTAGTGTTCCTTATTTCAAAGCTAAGATTCGTATAGCATCTGGATCATTGATAAACTCTGGGCTGTTTATTCTTCGTTCGTGTGTGTGTGTGTGTGTGTGTGTGTGTGTGTGTGTGTGTGTGTGTGTAATTTTTTAAATGATTCTTTGGGAATTTCCCATCATGTACCCCATTCCTACTCAATTCCCAGTACCTCCATATCCACCATTCACCTTTGCATCATTCCCCCCAAAAAGAAATAATAATAATAATAATAATAATAATAATAATAATAATAATAAAACCCAACACTTAGTTCACTTAGTTCCTCCAACATTCCCACCTCTCCATCACCTCTTCACTCATCTTAGTGACATTGGGAGCTGCAGTGTGTCATGAAATAAACCCTTACAGCTTTACTTGTAAGTGTTCATTGCAGTGAGTTGTTGGTCTGGCTAAGGCCTGTGACTTCTGGTACACCATCAAAACTGGCCCCTTATGAAACTCTTCCTGGATGTCCTGCTATTGCTCTAAGTCATGGAGATGCTGCAACTATGGTTCCACAGGACCAGTCCCTTCATATGCTCCAGCAGGTCATAGATGGGGTAGATATTGGGTCAGGCCAACTCAAAGCCCTGGATGTGGACCTAGGTGGTAGCTGAGTTGGTCAGTCTGGACCTCTGCTGGGACCACCCCCTCAGGTGAGGGGCAGAGCCAGCTCTCCTGCACTCACCATCATCAGGGTCAGCTCTCCTGGTGTCCTAGGTGAGAGATGGGGCCAGCTCTCCTGATTGTGGGGCCAACTCTCCCAGGCCCTGATTCTGTTTTATTTTCTGCAATAAATTATCTTAGTGTAAAATTCAAGTAAAAAAACAAAAGTTATGAAAGAATATATATATCCCTCACCTTTCTTCTCACCTTTTTCCAGCTCTGTGGTGTATGGAGAAGATACATAATTTACACACTTGTACACATTCCTTTTTTATATGACTTTGCTGTAGTTTCTATCAATAGAGGCAAAACTGTTTCATTCCTTCACCTCAACACAACCATATTCTGTTGGTGTATATATCAGTTCCTAATCTTGTGATTTAACAAATAATAATGATGGGGATAACACTGGCTACACATAATTTTACAGACATTCTGGGTTTGTTAGAACACATTCTTAGAAGTAGAATTGCTGCATCAAAGATTAATATTTTTTACTCTAAGTTTTAAGTTAGATCATTGATTAGTGTCTTGCTTTCCCTATACATATTTTCAGGGGTTGAATCTCAAAAATAGGTGACAGGTAGATGTTGGTAAGGATAGTGATATAGGGAAACAACTGCTGAAGTCTAGGAGGGATGGATGGCATCTACAATAACACAGAGCTTCTGGGAGAACTGAAATCCTAAGAGTGTTGGTGGGCTGGTCAAAGGCCATAGCTAGGATCAAGAGGCTGCATAAATCTCAGAAGCAGAGGCTACAGTCAGGTTCACGTCAGGACACTAGTGACCAGAGTGAAAGGCAAATGTCTCTGGTGAGGCTGACCTGGTCTTTAGTGAATTAACTAATACAGTATCTTCTCTGTAATCACAAGACAATGACCATATAATTGCCTATAAATCACTTCCTTCCACCTGGTTACTATCCTGTGAAAAGGGATAGAGAGATTCCTTAATCCTTAAAAACATTGAGCTTGCAATTGAACTGTTTACCTGAAAGAGACTACTTTAAACTGAGACAGAGTTATCTCCACTTAATAAATTTGTAACGACTTCCAACTCTATTTATCACTATTAGAGTAAATGGATACTTAAAAACAAAATGATAGAAAGTATAGAAAACTTTATATTGTACATTTGCTTTGTTTTTCATTGTGTTTAAATTGTATCATCCTTCTTCAGTATAAGAGAAACACACACAGAATAGAGAAAAACTATCTCTTAGGTTAGGTCTATACACATGTAAAACATACCCCAAAATGATCCATGAAGTATAACTCAAACTCTAGTTTCTATATTATTTCTAGTAGCTTTAATAGAATTGTTTGAGTGTGAATATAGAAACTTTTAAATTCAGCGTTATCACAATTATAAATGAATGACTTCAAGTATATGGCTAGGTAATATCGAGTGTATATGATGTGCTCAACACTGTGCTCATAGATTATACTCTGTAATGATAACCTCATTGTTTATGTGAAAATTTGTGCCAGGAAGTTTAAGAACTTACATGTGAGCCTAGGCATGGTGGTGTATACCTTTATTCCCAGCAGGCAGATCTTTATGAGTTCGAGGCCAGCCTGATCTTCATTACAAGTTTCAGGTGAGCCAAGGCTACATAGTGAGACCCTGTCTCAAAAAACATAACCACAAAAAAGAACTTCCATGTGGAAATTGAAGTTGACATTCATATCCTTTCTATATTTTAATTAAAGCTTTTTATGTGTGACATGATCTCATATGCCTAGGCTTGCCACAAACTTACTTTGTGACTGAGGCTGCCCTTGAGTCCTGATCTGCTGCCTGCATTTATAAAGTGCTGAGGTTACAGATGTGCACCACACTGTCTGGCTTTGGTATTCTTATTCTTTTTAAAAAAATAGAACTTTTTTAAAAAAATTAAGTCTGTGTGTGTGTGTGTGTGTGTGTGTGTGTGTGTGTGTGTCTGTGTGTGTGTCTGTCTGTCTGTCTGTCTGTCTGATTGGAAATACATATACGTGGCTGCAGGTGCCTGTGCAGGCCAGAAGGGGGCGTCAGATCCCTCATAGCTGGAGCTATAAGCAGCTGCAAACCATCAGTATGAGTGCTGGGACTGTGCTAGAATAGGGTCCTCTGCAAGAATAGTAAATGATTGTAACTGCCGAGCCATCTCTCCAGCACTCATTTTTTTTTTTTTATGGACTCTTATGTTTATTAAAAATTTTTTCATTTTACATACCAATCCCAGTTCCCCCTCCCTCCCCTTCTCTCGCCTCCTCACCTCCCTCCCACTCTGCCCCCATCCACTCCTCAGAGTGGGTAAGGCCTCCCATGGTAGTCAACAAAGTCTGGCATACCAAGTTGAAGGAGAGCCTAGCCCCTCCCCATTGTATCAAGGCTGAGCAAGGTATCCCACCACAGGGAATGGGCTCCAAAAAGTCAGTTCATGCACCTGGGATAAGTCCTGGTCTTGCTGCCAGGGGCCCCACAAACAGATCAAGCCACACAACTGTCACCAACATTCAGTGGGCCTAGTTCGGTCCCATGTAGGTTCCTGAGTCCAGAGTCAGGGAACTCCAACTAGCACGGTCAGCTGTCTCTGTGGATTTCCCCATCATGTTCTTGACCCCCTCTTTTTTTTTTTTTGAATGTCGAATGTCATTTATTGAAGGAGGGGGGAGGTCTTAAATACAGGCTTACAGCAAAATGGGGGAACCCTGAATGGCCGAAGTTCGCTTCTGATGGTTTGTTTGTTTGTTTGTTTATTTATTTATTTTTGAGCTGAGGAGTGAATCCCGGGCCTTGAGCTTGCTAGGCAAGGCAAGCACGCTACCATTGAGCTAAATCCCCCCCCCCCCCCCGCCCTGCTCCTGATGTTTTACAATCTTGCATCTAAGCAGTTAACACCCAGTATGCTGGATTCACAGAAGAGGAGCTTCCCTTAAGCATTCAGGAGAGTAGAATCTCGCAGGGAATTAGCTTAGGGAGGATATCAAGGTCAAGGGCAGCAAGCAAGGCAACAGTTACCCAAAACGGGGGTCAGGGACCTACAGGTCCCCCCCTTTTACTAAAAAATGAGCTTCTGACTTAGGTTGCATGGGACGTCAGCAGGTCACCTTACAGCATGGAGACACCTGTCCAGGCCACACAGGTGTTCTGTCTTAGGTTTGGAATCCATATTCTTAACAAGAAAATTTTTAGATCTCATCACCTTGCATTTTTGCGTCTAATCCTTCATAAGCTCTCTGAGTCCTTGCAAATCTCTGTCTGCTCTCCTATCCCTACCCCTTTCCCCCATTTGGTTTTCTGCTGCCTCTGTGCTGTATGGGTTCTATTTGCTGCCTTTTATATCCCAGCTCTTCCTGGCACTGAGTCCTGGTTCTCTGCTCCTGTTCCTTATGCTTCTCTCTCCTCCTACTCCTCGCCCTTTTGTCATTGGCAGCTCCTTGCAGATTTTCTTGC
Organism: Onychomys torridus; assembly: GCF_903995425.1. Taxonomy (NCBI): domain Eukaryota; kingdom Metazoa; phylum Chordata; class Mammalia; order Rodentia; family Cricetidae; genus Onychomys; species Onychomys torridus. The sequence continues at coordinate 33,962,975 of NC_050453.1, forward strand.
TCTTTCTTTTCTCTCTGTTAGTCCAACAAAGACTGCTTAGAAAGAGCAGCAGCCTTGTCATTTGAACAAAAGATTCTGACAATCTTTTGTCGGTGTGCTATTGCTTTGCTTAACTAAAATATGATTAGCCTCTTCATCTCTTGTTGAATATCTCTATTAATGTCAGGGAGTTAGTTACATGCTGCAGTATCAGTGTCTATGACAGTGACTGCTTTTAAATTAATTTTGCATACTGATTTCTATCTTAGAGGGCTTAACTATACAGTGATTATTGTAATATCATCCAGTTTAGTGTTTATTGATTAATCCTACATACAGTAATTTGGAAAGAGGAATATTTGTTGCGGCTGAGGAGTAAAGTAATATATGAATGCATATTTACATCTGACTATTAAGATATGCCTGTGTGTCTTTAAATTTCAATTATGTGATGATTATTCATATATTACTATGTATGTTAAAATATATGTCTTTGTTAAAATCAAATATTTTATTATCTTCCTTGTAATGATTTCTCGTCATTCCTGGCAGACATTGACAAATCTAATCAGTAAGATTTATTGAATGCCATTGGGATGAGATCCTGGAAGGTGCACATTTTAGTTCAAAAGAAACTTTATTGTTTATTTAGCATGTTGCTGTAATAAAATGAAGCCTAACACCCCCTTTTTTACTTGTTAATTTTTTCTAAATCCCACCTAACAGAGAGCATCTTTATGATATTGTTTTATAAAACAGGTTTTCCTTACAGCTCAGGGATGTGTAAATTTATTATGTGCTTTTGTTTCACAGTCTTATGCTTTTTTCTAGACCAATACAGTTATGCTATAAATTTACTTTTCTATTGAATCACAGAGTTACTTTCTCATTTATTAATACCATTTTTCATCATTTCTGCCATGTTTGCTTTGGAGGAATCTTAATTATTTTGTAACTAAATGATACCACAGCCTGAGAAAAGTGGTTAAGCTCTGATGATATTTGATGAATTGGCATGTCACTTGTAATTGTGTTTTCTATCCACTTCTCTATTTGAGAGTGATACTTTCCACTGGGAGTGCTAGAAAATTGTTACAGCTTCGTTCCTCAGAAAAATTATTAACAGTAATATGTCCATGGGACATACCTAGACAAAGGTGATTTGATGGTAATAATTGGCCTTTCTGAACAATACTGCACATTTTCATTTGGAAACTACTTTTCTTCTCAACTTGGAAATAATTATGTGAACAAATCCTGTGGCTCTCATGTAAAAACAATGACTGTTTATTCCTATATATTACTCAAGTCTTGTTTAGGTCTCTTCATTTTGCTAGGAATGAAAAAAGCAGCACATTTGCACTTAATTAAATTGGGGTAGTATACTATTACACCATATTTCAGTTGTCCAGAACATTATGTAAATAGAATTCAGGGCAACGTAGTCAGTGTGTCTAGCTAAACGGTCTCTGGTAGAAACAGCTGCTCTCTACAGTGTTGGACTAAGGCCATTCAGGCTCGAAGAAGAATGACGACTAGCTCAGGTACCTTTGTTTATTTTAGGTTTAATGCCGTAAGTTCAGAATAATTAATACTAACTTGGGAATCTCGGTGTAGCCAGAACTGGTCCAGGGAGTACTATGAGTAAGATAAATTTTAGTTCCTCATCTCTTCCTTGCTGAAGAAAGGCAGTATGTGTTGTCTAGTAACATGACTGCTTACAAGTTAAAAACACTAATCTTGCCTCTTTTAACTCATTTCAGCTTTGCATTTGTATACTTAATACCCTAACACCCTCCTCCTCTTTCTTCTTTCCCAGCTAGTATATGGGAATGTATTTTGGTAACCTAAATTGAGATTGTTGAGTTTTTAAATTTTTCCTCTTAACTCTGACAAATAATTAACCATTTTTTAAAAGGGTGATGATATAGGTAACCTTCAATTAGCTGTATTTACTCCCTCCCTCTCTTTGTCCTTTCTTCCTCTTCCTTTTCCTTTCTTCTTCTTCCCATTCCTTGAGAATGTTGCACTTCTACCACCAGTCTGTGCAACAACTCTGAAATGTGTATTTCTGTTCTTTACATCTCCTAGACCCTCAAATTACACTTCTAGCTACTACCTGGACTTCTGTACCTGACATATAATGGTATCTTCACCTTAGTGATTTCAAAGTCACAAGACACTCTCTAGGGTTTCTCACCTTCCTACCTCTACTCCCCTATAGCCTTTGCTATTTTAATTCATAGCAACTTCCATAAAAGGACTTAGTTTTGGAGACCTGGTTCATTTTGCTAATAGAGATGAGTGCATCCTTTCATCTTTGCTTTGTCATTTATAAAGCACAAACAGCCACCCCAAGTTCCTGTCTTGTGTCCTGTTGTTTGGTGAATGAGGGAACATCCTGATCTCAATGGAAGTGCTCACTAAATAGATCCAAGGTCGCTCCGTGACTAAAACACCACACTTTTGGTTCCATGTAACAAAGAAGTTTAATGAGAGCAATATATTAGTTAGGTAGCTTTTCATAGCCAAACAGATCTTACTTCTAGGATCCTAATTTAGTTCACTAATTAATGAACTTTCAAGGTTCTATGCTGACATCTATTTTCTTAATAAGTTACCAAAACTTTAGGCAAGAAGAAAAGGAGTTGTGATGAAATTTTATGTCAAAACTCAAGAGTTTTTGCTGGTAGATATGTTTAGTAAAGAATCAAGACCCAAGTTCCTCTCTTGATAAAGAGTTTATTATATAGGTGTATAAAATACTGCTAAATGGTAACCAACCATATGGCTTCAGGAATAAAGTACAGCTTTTCAAGCAGCAGCTACTTGTAAATATTCTTATAAGATACTCAAGGCCACACATTAAAGAGCATGAGAGAGTCCCCCCCCCCCTAACAAAACACTTAGGTAGAGATGTATGTTTTCACTTGAACATCAGTGGTAAGAACATAATTTCCTTGATTATAGAATACTCTTGGAAGGTCCATGTATAATTCTAGAGTTGCAGTGAATTAAGTTTGCACTAAACATATGTTTTTAGAACACTGGAACTAAGATAAATTAAGGAATAATTTACACCTAAGGGAAGTAAAATTTCATGCTCATTATCTATAGCTACTAGAATATTTGTATGGACATTGAGCATGCTCCTTCCATTTGATTAAATTTTCTGACTTCCATCAGGTCTTTTGGTTAATTTATTTTCTGTTGGGCTTTTCAATAGTTTTGACTTCATACAACTTATATTGTGAATATTTTTGATGCCTTTTTAAATGAAAAACAAACCCATCTAATTAGTTGGGGGAAAACAGAGTGTTTTCATTGTACTTTCTCAAAGTAAAAGCATGCTCATCAGGAGACAAAGAACAAACCATTTCCATTATGGTATTTTCTTCATAGTGAAGGCTAATAGCTTGTATATTCTTGGGGACAGTGGTAGAAATAGTGAGACCAAGTAGTGTAAACAATGGGTATTTAGATGTAGTGTTACTTATTATTAGAAAATAATTACTTTGTAATAGAGATTATGATTAAAAAGTGGCAACATGGGCTGTTTTGTACCACCTGATTTTTAAACAGTGGATTGTGCTCTATTTTAAGCTGAACAAGCAGTGTAGAGAATCTTTGAATAGGTGGGATTCATTTAACTTTTTTAAAAGGCTTAAAAGTGAAGAGGATGGAGTAGTAGCCATACCTCCAATCTGTAAGTAATGGAGACCAATTGGAGAAATGACCATAGATCATTCCTTTAGGAAGCTTCATCTTAAAGAGTTACAAAACATTGAAAGACCTGAGATAGGGAGGGTACTTTGATATAAATTAAAAGTAATATATTGGCTATATATATATTCTATAACTTTTACTGCTGATTTTCCACAACTTCCAGCTCTTACACCTTTTTGGTCTCCCTTTTCCTTGATGTTTCCTGAGTTTTAGAGGGGGTGGTACAGGTGTCCTGTGTAGAGTTGGCCACTCAATTATCACTTATTTTCAGTGCCTTAAGCAGACATCAGTCTCTGCATTGACTTATTCTCTGCACCTTTTGGCACAATGAAAGGTAGATGACAGTAATAAGGTTTGCAGCTCAGTGCCAGCTTGAATTCTCTATATATGCATTGAAGGTGTGTGGTATCTTCAGTAATAGGATCATATCAACTAACTCTGGTGGTAATTTACCAGAGGAATAGTGAGAGACTATATTGTTTTGGGGCTTCTGGAGCCTCCATGATCCACAACTCACAAGGAAGTGCCCACACCTGTGCTGGATCTTTTTAAATAACCTCTTGTTTTTAGAAGCAGCATCACCAAGCCATGTATGACATCTCCTTTCTAAATGTTTTTAACTTATTTTTTAATTGGCTTATTCTCACTTGTTTAAATGTTACAGTGGCATTCAGCATTAGTTAAGTAACTCGGAACTGGGAATATTCTGTGCTTGAGTGTATAGAGAGCCAGAAGGAGAAACTATATCCCCAGCAGTCCCCGAGTTTCCAAGTGGTGTTGATTTCCTTTCTTCTTCTTTCTCCATGACTTTTACTTTTCCTCATTCTTTTATATTAGCCAGCCTTGGTTTCTAGATCAAGATGATTTTCCTTCTTTGTCCTCACAGTGCATTTCCAGTCACACCACACTCTTCAATCACAACTCTTCGGGACAGGTTTTTGATTGGATCCAAATTTGCAGCCTGTGCCCTGAGAATCTAATTTATGTGTCTGTTACAGCGGCTTTCAAACATTTTCACCTTAGAACTGCTTTATAGCCCAGAATTTTATTGAATATCCTTAACATTTTTTGATTATATGGATTTTATTTATTCATATTTTCCAAATTAGAAACCCAAACTGACGAATTTTTAACAATTTTCAATTCATTTAAAGCAACATTTTAAACTCCATGACATTTCAACATTATGTTTAAAAAATAACTTCTGTATAAAAATCAATGAGAAGAGAGGTGTTATGTGTCTTCTTCAGGTATATTTACTTTTTTTTAAAAGCAATTGTGGAATATACTCCTTTTTTACTACTGTCCCTTGTTATTCAACCGATGCACAGCTAATGAATTATTCTAGGAAAAAACCTAACTGGAAGTTCCTAAGGTTTTGCTAATGGGAGTGTCTAGAGCCAGATATGAATAACATGTCATTGAGGTATAACGTTTTTATTGTTTTTTAAAACTCTTTTTATATTTTATTTTATTTTATTTATTTTTATTATGTATACAGTGTTCTGCCTACATGCATGCTTGCAGGCCAGAAGAGGGCGCCAGATCTCATTGCAGATGGTTGTGAGCCACCATGTGGGTGCTAGGAATTGAACTCAGGACCTCTGGAAGAGCAGTCAGTGCTCTTAACCGCTGAGCCATCTCTCCAGCCCCCACATTTTTATTGTTAATGAGGTATTATGAGGATGATTTTAGCATATAATATTTAAAATATGAAATTACATCACCAAGTTAATCATGAGAGAGGGAACATTTTGTTCTAAGCATGTTTTGTAGATGGAAATTGAGATGCAGTTTTATTGGTTTTGAGGATGCAATTTGAGAAACACCCTAAGGTATTGTGTGATAAATTTATCCTTGAAAATCCATGCAGTGGACTCTGCCTTTATTTCCAAGATAGCCAAAAAGTGATCTCCTAGCAATTTGACTAGGCAGAGCTACAATATTATACACTTGGAGTGAACACGTTACAGCACTACAATTCTAGATGCTTCTGATACAGCTGGTGTATCCATATGAATAGATGCTATGAGAAAAAGCCATAGGAGTCAGAGCTGTGCTCACTAAAGTCCCTTTTAAAAATGCTGTGATAAATTAGCTACAGCTGCTGGGTGTATTATTTGGTTATAGTTGGTTCTTCCATAGGTTATGCACTGGATTAGCAAATCTGTTTTTCTCGAAAAGCAGTGGCATTTACTCCCAGTGAATATTTCACAATCATTATTTGATGTACATGGTCATCAGTATATTATTATTGAAGTCTGTATTTTACATATGTTTTATAATTTTACAAAGGTGGCATTATTTTAGATGTCATTTTAGATTGACTTAATTCTTTATATTGATTCCTGGTGACATTTATCAGTTGAGTGTTCCCTATGTTTTTTGATACTGTCACATAAAATATTTTAATTCCCAGTGGATGCAGAAAGTTAAATAGTTTGTCTTCATTTTTAAAGACAGTATCTTAAACATTATTAGATTTGTGGTGGTTTCAACTCTGGTTGTCCATTAGCATTACACAGAGAAGTTAAAAATAAGCAATAACAAAACCCACATTACACAACCAAAACACAAAATAATGCCAAGACCTGAGATTCTGATTTAACAGTTAAATAACTTGGCAGGTACTCCTGATATGTGGCCAGGGTTGGCAGTCTCAACAGAACTCTCTGTATGTCTGTTCTCTTCTCATCCTGGCCATTAAGTATACCTGTGCAAGGTGTTCCTCCAGGAGTGAACAGAGCCACCCACAGCTGGTGATCTCTTATGGAAATAAGCAGCTTCAGTAATCACTGATACAGAAATAGACTACCATGGTAGTAGCCTTCTATGCATTCCTCCTCAGTTCCAAAACATCACTGACACTTTTGATAGTCACTCTTCCTTAAATAGATGAGATGTGTGTAATAGCACAGCTGGGGGAAGGGAGAGAGGTCTGAACATTACAGTAGGTGAAGATTCACATAGCCGAAGGGATAATGGAAACTGTATGTGACATTAAATTTTGCTTGGAGTTTCAGAACTAAAAGGGTGTGAGGTCAGGTGTAGCAGAAGGGCATTCTTACATATGCTGATTATAGAAGTGTTACAGCAAGCTTATCTTTTTAAAACAGAACAGGACAATAAAAGTACTCATGATTATATAAAGAAATGCCTTATCAAATAGCACAGAATAAAGAATACATGCTGTATTTGTTGCATCTTTTTCTAACACGACCAACATATTAATGTGTTAGGTTACTACATGTTAATTAATCTCCATTGATGTAAAATCCATGGGCTTTAACACTTTGATTTCAAATCTGTTTATGAGACTAAGAGGAACCGGGGCTGTAGGCTCTCAGTACCTTTGTGTAAGCTTTTATTGTGGTGAATATCAAAGCAGCAGTTAATTATAGTACTACCATTTCTGTTCTTTACCTCATTATCTCTGTCTTGCACTATTATTTTCTGTTGCTGCTGGCTATACAGCATCAGGCCTGGCACCAGTGATGTGTGAACACAATGCCAGCACTGCATTCAACACAAGAATAGAAAGGCAGATGGCAGATTTTACTATTTATAGTTGGAGCCAATCTGCCTGAGGTGAGCCCTGCTGAAATGGTTTTTATCAAGATGTTTTCATTTATTAAAGGGATGAGGAAATGAAAGCCAAGGAAAAAAACTCTAGTCCTCTGGACTCTAGTAAAAATCTTGCTATAGATTACAAAGCAATTACAATATTGATTAAATATTTATAAACTGGAAGATTTATGTTTTCCTCCGTAGTCTCTAATTAAAGACTTCAGGCCTGTAGCATCCTTCATGGCAGAATGTTGCACAAATTCTAAATAGTCTTATAATTAAAACAAAAACAAAAAAACAAAAACAAAAACAAAAACAAAAACAAAAACCAGAGCCAGATATTGGGGTAAATGCTGAAAGATCAGAGAGACAAAGGAATAAGCCACTAGAGAAACTTCTCTCCACTACGGAATGGAAGGTGAGATCCTATCTCCACGAATCCTCTGACTGAAAGCCTCAGTGTCCTCAGCCAAAAGGGTCTAGTTCCTGTCTCCTCAGGCCTTATATGGCTTTCTCCACCCAGCTGGTTCACTTACTTCCTAGTACTGGGATTAATGGCCTGTGTGCTTCCCAAATACTGGTAGCAAAGGCATGAGATCTCAAGTACTGGCCTTAAAGGTGTGTGACTCCCAAGTACTGGGGTTAAAGGTGTGTGCCACCACTGCCTGGCTCTATGTTTAATCTAGTGTCTGGCAAGCTTTATTTGATACACAGTATATCACCACAGCAGAAGTTAAAGGATTTATTGTTCAGTGCCATTGTGCTGCCACAGCAACTGATGTAGTGAGAATTTTAATTATTGGAAACAAAATGAGAATATGATAACTAATTATTTAAGACCATTAACAATATCACATAAACTCAACCTAGTTTTTACTTTCTTGCTAGTCACCTCTTGACTCCATGGGAAGAACACAAAAGGACTCTATATCAAATTTGATTCTTCATATTTTAATATATATATTTCAAAACTGGTAAATAGTTTATGGTATCAATTAGTATATTGATGTAGACTTTGCTTTCAAAATTAAAAGTGTAATTAGATATCTAAGCTTTCTTATTCTTTAGATATCTTGAGACTGATCCCAGCACTTGGGAGGCAGAGGCAGGTGGATCTCTGTGAGTTTGAGGCCAGCCTGGGCTACAGAGTGAGTTACAGGACAGGCTCCAAAGCTGCACAGAGAAACCCTGTCTCGAAAAACTTAAAAAATAAAAAAAGAACCTAGGTGGTCCAGATAGTAGGAAATCCAGTAACCAATGAGGAATGGCAGTTAAGAAAACTTACATTTCATTCATAATAAATAACTATAATATAGGCTGGAGAAATTGATTTGATCCAATCATAGTAATAATATAAAATATTTTGATTGTATTTATTGGAATTTAACAGATTACTTTGTCATATTCTAAAATATGCCACAACTTCTGTTCATTTGAAGTCATGATTAAGTGTCTGTCATATGAAATTTATTGGTTTTATTTAGAGGGTGAGCTGATTTGAATTTTCACTTCTTACACTTTGATAGATGAGGGAAAGTTTATGGAAAGCTAGATTTAGAACAGGACAGTTACAGCCTAGGCTTCTCACTTTGTTAACTTCATATTCATGGTTAAATGCAGCCAATGATAGTAGTGACTTGGTTAGGCACAGCTGATCATTCCAAAACATCTCCAAAGGGAAAACTAAGGGTTTTAAAATGTACTAATTTATAAAAATAGAAAAAAATGCAGGGTGATCGAGTATAAAGTCTGAAGCTAAAAGGCAGATGGAGAAAACTCAGCTCCATTTGCTAAGGAAAATGGGAAAAGCCAGCATCACATAATACTCAAAAATTAAATACTAGCAGCTGCTAGATCCTCCTCCTTCTTGTCAGCCTCCCCCATCAACCTATCCCCTTTCTGTATGTATGCTCGCACACACATCCATGCATGTATGCACAAGCATGTGAATGTAAGAAGCTGACAGTTGGTGTTTCACCTAATTGGTCTGAATCTTTTTTATTTTTATTTATTTTTTTATTACACAGTCTTTCACTGAATGTAGAACTCATTGATTTGACTAAACTGGCTGATCCACATATTTCCATCTCCTCAGTTCTAGAGTTATAGGCGTGTGGTGCCATGCTCAGCTTTATGTTTGTGTGCTAGTTTGTGTTCAGGTCCTCATGGTTGTATGCCAAACAGTTCACTGACTGAGCCATCATTGTTGTCATTACACGTAATGACAATAACTGGCAACATCTTTTTTTAAAATGTAATTAAAAATAATTTTTTTCATTTCATATGCCAACCACAGTTTCCCCTCCCTCCCCTTCTCCTGCTCCCACCCCCATTCACTCCTCATAGGGGGTAATACCTTTCTTAGGGAGTCAACACAGGCTGGCATACCAAGTTGGGGCAGGACCAAGCCCCTCCCCACTGCATCAAGGCTGAGCAAGGCATCCCATTATAGGGAATGGGCTCTAAAAAGCCAGTTCATGTAGTAAGAATCTTAAGTGTTCTTATTAATAAAACTCAAGCCCGAGGCCAGTTATTGGGGTGAATGCTGGAAGATCAGAGAAGCAGAACAAGCCACAGCTATCTCACCTTGCTAGTTCCTCAGGTGATCCTTTTTCCTCAGGCTGGAAGCTTCTGAGTCCTCCTCCACATGAATCTCAGCTGAACTGTGTTGCTCCAAAGCCTGAACGCTTAACCAACCAAATGCTTAACTAACTACATGCTATACTCCTCTAGTACTTGGTCCTCACGCCTTATATACCTTTCTCTTTCTGCCCCCACTTCCTGGTATTAAAGGTTGGGTTTCTGGGATTAAAGGCATGGGTCACCATGCTCAGCTGTTTCTTGAGCTCAGAGATCCACCTGGCTCTGCCTCCCAAGTGCTGGGATTAAAGGCGTGTGCTACCACTGCCCAACTTCTGTTATGGCTTGCTCTGACTCATTTTCTAGCCACCATTTTTGGCTTTGTTCTAGTGGTTGTCTGTTCTCTGACCCCAGATATGTTTCTTTCGGGGAACACACAATATTTCAGGGAATACTATACCCACCACAAGTTCATGTACCCAGGATAAGTCCTGGTCCCACTGCAAAGTGCTACATGGTAGCCAACCTGTGAAGATGTACAGTTAGTTGGGGATTGGTTTGCCAGAGAGAGTTTGTCTGCAGTCTTTCCTTTGAGAGAACTGTAGGAAAGGCAGTTGGTGTGCATTAGATGTTCAGAACTCTTTTTGGCTGGGTGGTGGTGGTGCATGCCTTTAATCCCAGCACTGAGGAGACAGAACCAGGTGGATCTCTGTGAGTTCAAGACCAGCCTGGTCTACAGAGCGAGATCCAGGACAGGCTCCAAAACTGCACAGAGAAACCCTGTCTCAGAGGAGGTGGGGGTGGGGGTGGGGAGAACTCTTTTTGAAAACTAAGTGTTCAGTAGGAACAACTTGGTTCTTTCATTTTGATGAATTCAGATTTATATTTCCCAGTGTCTTCAGACTTCTTCCTGAAAGTCATGTTTTCCTTATTTAGGAAAAATAATTACTTTTGTAATACACTCAATTCCTAAAAAATTAAGGATTAATTCAAGAGGGAAAATTGATTATGAATAATACTTTGGTTGCAGGCTTTCCAGCAGCTTCTAGAATTGCTTCCCAGGGCGGGGTGGGGGGTGGGGGCACACAGCTTTATTCCTGTGTTGTGTCTGGGTCATAGTGTGTGCATGTGCATTCGCGTAAGATTGTGTGTGTGTGCGCGTGCGTGCGTGCGTGTGTGTGTGTGTGTGTGTGTGTGTGTGTGTGTGTGTATGTAACTCAGAGGACAACTTATGTGATTGTTCTTCAGTTGCTGTCATTGATTTTTGATGCAGGATTTCCGGTATGGGGTATACAAGGCTAGGCTGGCTGGCCAGTGAGTCCGAGTGTCTTCCTCTCTCTATCTTCTCACAAATGAATGTGTGGGTGTACACACCATTGTGGGCACATGGATATCAAAGAAGGACTTCAGGTGTCCTTGCTTTATCACTTCTCTGCCTTACTACACTTTTGAGAAAGGGTCTCTTATTGACCCTGGAGCTAGATTGCAGCTGGTAAGCCACAGCGATTCTCCTGCTTCTGTTCTCCAAGGGCATATAGGTGCATGCATCCAGTGGCTGGCTTTTTGCTTGAGTACTGGAGATTTGAATTCAGGGCCTTATGCTTGTACAGCAGGCCTCTTAGCCACTGAGCCATGCCCCTAGCCCCATCACTTAGATTATTTTCATGTGGGCTCTGGAGATCAAACTCCATTCCTGCGATTGTACAGCAGGTATAGAGCTATTTTCTGTGTTTTTTCCCCCTCTAGAACAGTTCCTTCGTGTACTAGGCACTTTGCAAACATTTTTAAACAAATAGTGGTCAGTCAGTGGTGGCTCATGCCTTTAATCCCAGCACTTGGGAGGCAGAGGCAGGCAGATATCTGTGAGTTCAAGGCTAGCCTGGTCTACAGAGTAAAATCCAGGACAGCTAGGGCTGTTACACAGAGAAACCCTGTCTTGAATAAACAAACAAATAAAAATTTATTAAATAAATAGTACAGTATCATATTGATAGAACTCATAAAATATTGTGGGTGCTTATGTTCCATAGGAAATGTTAAACTTGTATTACCTCATGTTTTTACCATAACAACTTTTCTTTTTTCGAAATCCTTTTACTCTTATTAATGATGTCGGCACTTGGGAGAATGTATTTATAATGAATATTTCCAGTATTGAAATAAAGGGGGTTACTTAAGAAATTTAATGTTTGGTCTTTTTCAGCTTGGGGTTTAAAAATATCCAAAGAAAATAATTTTATTAACAATATTTTGTAGTTGGCAAGATGGCTTTGTAAGTAAAAATGTTTGGCACCAAGCCTGAGAACCCAAGTTTGATTCTTAGAACCTACATAGTGGAACGTGGTTAGGACTTCAGTAAGGTGTCCTCTGACCTCCAAAGGTTTGTGATAAATAAATAAGAAGCCGGAGACTGGCTCATTAGTGAAGAGTTCTTTCTGCTCTTCCAGAGGACCTGAGTTTTGTTCCCAGCACCCATGTCAGGCTGCTCACAACTTCGGTAACTTCAGTTGGAAGGGCTCTGATGCCTCTAGGCTACTGCACTCACATACACCTACTCAGCCATAAACACACATAATTACATAGTAGCAATAATAAATTTTCAAAATAAATGTTAAAATTTATTTTATTGACATACATTCTTATACTAGACATTAGGTTTCATAAAGATATTTTCATGAAAGAATATAGCATACTTTGAGCATGTACCTCCCATACCTCCCTCCCCACAGTTTTTCAGTCCCCTTATATCCTGGAGGTTCATATCTAGTTTCATATAGATACTCACAAAGAAAACTTGTACCTTCCCCTTGTGTGTGTGTGTGTGTGTGTGTGTGTGTGTGTGTGTGTGTGCGTGCGCGAGCGCACGCACGCGCGCACGCACGTGTGCACGTGTAAAATATTGAAAAGAGAAGGGGGATAGACAAGGATGGCAGGGAGATTATAGGAGAGAGAAGAGTGATTTCTATGAAATTGTAAAAGATTGAGAGTGATTAAATAGAAAAATAAATATTTTTCTTTTATATTTGTATATTATTCCATTTTTATGTCTAAAATAGATTTTCATTAAAAGACAATAAGAGTGTTAACAATAAGTATAACTTTGGTCACACTAATGGCTGCTTTTCTATAATAGTCTGAGTAACAGAGGATAAAATCTACCTTTTGGAAAAGAATGTGTACTATGCTGCAATAAAATATTTCATAGTCACTTTAATTTTCTTAACACTTTAGAAGATAAATATTTTTTAGGAAAAGGCAAAGTATATGTGTTATTGCTCAATATGTTTTCATCACAGACCTCTTAATATTTTTCTTTAATTATAGTAAACAATATACTGAGATAGTTAATTTTACATTCTAAAGAGATTTTCTTTGGAAATGTGTAAAACTAATTTTAAAACCTAAGAGATTTTTTAAGTTGCACAATATACACAGAACTTGTAACTTTCTATTTTTACTTCTAAGTTTGTTTTTTTAACTTAAGAGGCTATCAGACTCATTTATTGCTCCATTAAAAAGTGCTTTTTTGCTCTCCCTCACTAACTATAGTTTCATAAATGTCTTTCCATCTGAACTTTGGTATTTTGTCAGGTTTCAACAACTTAGAAGAAGTTTCAATTAAAAATAGATTATAAACTTACATGTGGGTGGCGGTTGAATGAGTTGCTATGACAGTTCATATTAAGAGGTTGAATCAAGTGCAAAGTAGCTTAACAAAACTTGAGAACTGTAGAGCTCTATGAGTCCTAATGAATGCTGTCTGTTAGCATGGGCTGTATGCTAAGGAGCTCACCTTCCTCTGGGAGAACAAGTTCTACATGAGGAAAATGGTCAATATTGGACCCTTTAATTCACTGCTACTAAGACCCCACCCTCCCAAGAAATACTTTATCTGCCATGTGTGGTTATGGGTAGACGATATTAAGGCCACTGAGGCTTATTTGTGTCTCCCCTTTGTCAGTCCTTGGGAAAAAAGGTTGCTTAATAAACACTACAGACCATCATCCCATTCTTATACTTCCTGCTTATTAAAAAAATTGAGAATTCCCCTTTTAGGAGGCCTTACCCCGTATGAGGAGGAAATGGGATGGAATGGAGGAGAGGAGGGAAGGAGTGGGAAAAGGGGAGGGGGAACAAGGGTTGGTATGTAAAATGAAAAAAAAATTTAAATAAAAAATTAATATAAAAAAAGAATTTCCCCTTTAGCTGGGCAGTGGTGGCGCACGCCTTTAATCCTAGCACTTGGGAGGCAGAGACAGGTAGATCTCTGAGTTTTAGGCTAGCCTGGTCTACACAGTGAGTTCCAGGATAGCCAGGGCTACACAGAGAAATCCTGTCTCAGCAAAAGAAAGTATGTCCCCCTTTATAGAATTTGTAAATCTCTACCACTTCCTGTACTCTTCATTTTAATGGAATTATAGATTATTGTAAATCAGATTATGTGTGTAAACATTTTATTATTAAAAGGCTGTTATACATTAACTTACCTATTAAACATGAATGAAAAAATCACTTTAACTGGTTTCAGTTTTCATTTTGTTTTGAGTTGGCTTATTTATTTATTTTATTCATTCATTCATTCATTTATTTATTTATTTTGCTCAGGTTGGTCCTATATGCTTGGACTTCAGCAATCCTTCTGCATCAGCCTTTCAAAAGCTGAGACTTTAAATGTACACTACCATTCCTAGCTTAAGAGGTCTCAATTTTCAGAAAACATTCTAGTTCAGAACCCTGGAAACAGAAAATGGGAAGAAATGAACAAAAAGGAATTTTGGAAGCTCTAATTTTTACAAGTGGCATGTAAAAATTATATCTATATTCAGAGTATGCTGTAATGTTTTGATACATATTAACATTTAGTAATGTTCAAATCAGAGTCAGCAAATTTACTTCCACTAATAATTATCACTTCTTCATGGTGAAAATATTCAAAATAATTTCTTCTGATTTTCAAAAACAATTGTTTGTTGCCATCATCTATCTCTGTTGTACAAAAGAATGGTAGAATTCTGTCTCCCATCTATTTGTAGCTCGGTGTTTACTGATCGGTCTTTTCTCTCCCTGCTACCTGCTCTCTATAGCTTTTGGTAATCATTTGTTTTTTACTTTCAAATTCAGTGAGTTCCAATACTTTTAGATACCACACAAATGAGGCAGTGCAGGACTAGGGCTTTTGGTGCCTGAGTTATTTGACCTCACTACACAAAATGTTGGTGTTTTAAATCTATAAGACCTACAGTAAAATTACTTCCAAGGATGTTCTCCCACAAATAATCCAGTGATTTCCCATGCCTCATATGCAGTATCATTAATAATTAATTACTCATCTGCCTAATTGCTCCTTTCCATAGTCAATCTGCTAAAAATGTTCCCAGAACAATCTGTTTGAAGAGCACATTGTGTTATGTAATTTTCTTGATTTTTTTGTTTGTTTGTTTGTTTGAAAAGAAAACTTGAAATTACTTCAGTTGTCTGGGATATCCTCTGCCATCTACACTGATCCAGGCTCTCCAGTCTTTCCCTTGCTGCCCCCTCCTCGTGTATGTATAGTGGAGCGCTCTGTATTATTCTTTGAGGAAACCAGTTATTTGTTTGTGTTGGCTCTTCTTTTTGGAATTCACACTTCTATTATGAGCATTATATCTGTTCTTAATGGCCAGTTCAGATATGAGTTTTATAAACCTTTGGTTTTTCAACCTGAAAGTAATTTATCAGTGTTTTTGATTTCTTTGTTAACTTTTCCACAGTACTAATTAACCTCATACTTTCCTATGATTCCTTATGCATGTACCACTTCTCTTTCTGCTACATTAAGAACTAGTTAAACACATGAGACTAGAGAGATGGCAGGTGGCTAAAAGCACTTACTGCCCTTGCAGAAGACACAGATTAATTTCCCACCACCTACATGGGACTCTCAACAATCTGGGACTCTAGTTCCAGGGACTCTGGTGCTGTCTTTTAGTTCCTGCAGACCTCAGGCATACATGTGGTACATGCAGACAAATATACACATAAAATAAGTATAAATGAATACTAAATGAAAAATAAATATATAACATCAGATTTTAATTAAACATCTGCCCTATATCCTATATAGTTTGAACTCTGTAAACGTGTGCTGAATTGAACTTAAACGTTCAATTCTAGCCTCATGAACACACTACTTATCTAGACATGTGTACTCTATTCCTAGTGCTACCATTTACTCTTTGGATTTCATCTTGACATTTCATATTTCTGTGACTTAGTTGGTGTTTTTACTTACAAAGTGGGTGTAATGATATTTCACTCTACATTATAAAATTATTGTGTTATTTACTGAAGAACTTCTCTGAACTCTTGAGAGGAAAATGGTCATATTTATATGGTTATATTTAGGGAAGTAGGAAAGTAATAAGATTTTTGTTGCCTCTGAAGCATGAAAAATTTGGGTACAATTTAAAGATAATTTTTGTTTAAATGCCAAATAGCCAGAAATTATGTTATGGCATACATGCATATTAATACATATGTATGTTTATAATGCTTGAAGTTTGTATACTCATTTTTCTAATGTTGTAATAGGTCAGGGTTCATATTTTTACTAAATTATAAGAGACAAAAAAATTGATATATAAAAGCAGATTACATTTGGGCAGTCATTGAGAGTCTAGACTTTGGAGATAGATTCCTAGGTTGAATCTTGGTCCAATTTTTTGCGATCATGGATAGTCATTTTTTTAATGGTTTGTTACCACATGTATAAATCAGAATAATAGAATTCCTACTTACAGGATAGTTTTTAAGAATAGTATAGTTCAAATGATACAGAATAATTATATATTCGTTTTTATTATACTAACTTTTCTATGAAAAAATTATTTATAGTTGGGCTTAATCAAATCTAGTGATTAATAATTCAGCTTTAGGTTAACCTGAGTTTTTAGTTAAAATAAATTTGTTCATACAATATATTCTGATCACTGTTTCTCTCCCCCCCAACTCCTCCTAGATTCTCCCCACCTCCCAACTCACCCAACTCCAAGATTTCTCTCTCTCTCTCTCTCTTTAGAAAAGAAACAGGCAAACAAACAGAAGAATAAAAAAAATTTTAAAGCACAAGAAACATATAAACAGACACACATACAATCCATGAAAACACAAAATTGGAAACCATAATATAAAATCAAAAGGCCAGTAAGACAGAAATTGCCCAATCAAAGCAATATGAAACAAAAAGTCTAAATAACATTGAATTCATTTTGTGTTGGCCATTTACTGCTGGGCATGGAGCCTACCCTTAAGTTTGGTTAATATTCTCAGTGAGACACCATAGGAAAAAATGAAATTTTCCTTTGCAAATGGATGTCAGCTGGGGATAGTTTCTTGGTTAGGGATGGGAGCTTGTGTCTGCTTCTCACTGCCAGTGCTGGCACCCCATCTAGCTTGAACCTTTGAAGGCTCTATACATACTGCCACAGTCTCTTTGAGTTCATATGTGCTTCAGTCCCTTTGTGTTAGGACATCACTGTTTCCGTGGTGTCATCCAGCCCCTCTGGCTCTTAGGATCTTTCTTCTTCTTGTGACTAGCTCCCTGGCCATTAACGGGAGAGATTTGATGAAGACATTCATTTAGGACTAAGTGTTCTACAGCTTTTCATTGTCTGCATATTGTCCAGTTGTAGTTCTCTGTGTTAGTCCCCATATACTGAAAGAGGAAGCTTCTCTGATGATGACCGGGTGAGGCACTGACCTATGGGTATAGCAGAATGTCATTAAGAATCTTTTATTACTATGTTCCTTCAGCAGAACAATAGTATTAAGTTTTCTCCAAAGTCCACGGCCTGTCCAGTCTCATGTTCTTGAGCACTAGTGCAGAGTCAGGCAAAGGTTACATATAGTGGAGTGGGCCTTAAATCCGGTCGGATAATGGTTAGTTATTACTATAATATTTGTGCCATTATTGTACCATCAAATCATGCATCCAGGTCACCATTGTAGATTACAGGGTTTGTAGTTCTTAACCTTGAGTTTTAATTCTCACCCTTTATAATGCTACATATATAATTTTGTAGAAGTTACCTAAATGTTTTCTAGACTTCATTGGATTAAAAAACTTTTTAAAACTAAATAATATAGTACATATAAAGTGACTAACCTTGGTGATGTTAATTTTTTTTTTGAGACAGGATTTCTCTATGTAGTTTTTTTGTGCCTGTTCTGGATCTCGCTCTGTAGACTAGACTGGCTTCAAACTTACAGAGATTCACCTGGTTCTGCCTCCTGAGTGCTGGGATTAAAGGCATGCATTACTGCCCTGCAATTGATATTAATATTTAATGCATATTAGTGATTTTATACTTGGGATGTTGTGTCTTTTATTCACACAAGCTGATTTAATTCTATGTAACGTTTTAACATTAAAGTGGAATGTTTTAATAAAAAGGAATTTTAATTTTACTATATAGTTTTATCCCTTGGGACTGGTCTCCACAACTCTGCATTTTGATTAATTGTGGTTTTCTGCATGGTATCTGTCTGTTTCAAAGAGAAGCCCATTGATGAGAGGTGAGGACTATACTTTTCTATGGATATGACATATGTTTATATCAGTGGTTCTCAACTTTCCTAATGCTGCAATCCTTTAATACAGTTGCTCATGTGGTGACCCTCAACTATAAAATTGTTTTATTGCTACTTCATAACTATAATTTTGCTAATGTTGTGAATTGTAATGTAAATATCTTATATGCAACCCCTATAAAAATGTCGTTCTTCAGGAAGTAGTAAGAAAAGCTACACCCAAATTCCCAAATATACCAAGCTGGCTTTAGAGATGAAATTGGCTCACTCCTTCTCTAAACCCAAACATATTGCAAAAAAAAAAAGAAAAAAAAAAAAAAAAAAAGAAAAGGTTAAGAGATTCTTTTGTCCCATATCAGAAGAACCCTTTGGTGTGGGACAAAAAAACAAAAAACAAAAAACAAAACAAAAACAACAAAACAAAAAACAACCCCCAAAAACAAAAAACACCAATATTTTTATTTAAAACAGGTTAATTATAAATGAAATCTCTTTCCAAAGAAAAAAGGGGGATAGTGTAGATAATGATAGGATGAAAGAGTAGATTAATGAACCTGCTTTTAAAGAGCAATTTGTTTAAAAATGTTTTACATTGCTATGGATTTTAGTTTATTGATACAAATTTAAACTTAATTTTGTTATACTATATATATATTTCTATTCTCATTTGAGATATTGTGTTTATGTAACTCATTTAGATTGTAATGGATGATTAAGAAATACAGATTAATAATTAGTTGTCTGTGATAGTCAAACTTATAGTCATGTTGTTTTCTAGGTGTACATAGATATAATTCAATTAGGTAGGTAATCTTCAAACACTTTACAGACCTACAGAATATGGCATTTAAAATGTTTTAAAAATTTAGACTTTCGCGGGTTGGGGATTTAGCTCAGTGGTAGAGCACTTGCCTAGCAAGCGCAAGGCCCTGGGTTCGATCCTCAGCTCAAAAAAAAAAAAAGATAGAGAAAAATTTAGACTTTCTGGACAGTGAGATACGTCTGCTCCTGGCAGCACCAGTTTTACTTCAGAGAGGAAGATGGGCATTGAAGACACTCCGTATAGCGTTTGTCTTCGCCTTGGCAAAAATAGTCATTTGGGCAAGAAACTGTTCTTGCCTGGACTGCTTGATCGACTGGACATACAGGACCCATAGAAAGGTGACCACTGATCTTTGCTTGGCAAAATGGTCCTTCAGGTTCCTGCTTCACAGAGGAAACTACCAGACCTTCAAAGGACACAGAGAGAAATGACTGAGAGACTCTAGGCCTGTGGGCTGAAGACAGGTGTCCCAAATTTACAAAGGAACATTAGATGACTGTCCAGGCTGCCAGCTGTCTCTGTCTACTCTTGCAAGACTCCCCAAAATTACTTGAATCCTTTTCCTGTTTCTCAGGTCATATTGTATCCCTGAGGTCTTTGATGTAGTTGAAGATGAGATAGTTATACTTTCCTTAGTTATGATAAGAGATAAATTAGGTATAAAACCTTAGACTCACAAATATAGGATAGATAGGATATCTTCTTTAATTTTGTCAAATACAAATAGTCTAGATATTATAAATAGATTAGATATTGTAACTGTAATTCTTGCTTGATAATTGTTTTGTTATCTGTAATTTTACTATGTAAAAGTTAAAACCTTCCTTTTTGAAAAAAAGAAAAGGGAAAGTACTCTGTGATATTCTGTTTGTTAAGTGTGTTGCTCTGATTGGTTAATAAATAAAACACTGATTGGCCAGTAGCCAGGCAAGTAGTATAGATGGGATAAGGAGAGAGGAGAATACTGGGAAGTGGAAGCCTGAGTCAGAGAGACGCTGCCAGCCGCCGCCATGAAAAGCGAGATGTAAGGTACCGGTAAGCCATGAGCCATGTGGCAACTTATAGACTAATAGAAAAGGGTTAATTTAAGATATAAGAACTAGGTAACAAGAAGCTCTAATTGTTAGGGATTATGCTGGTTTAGTAAAGCAGTGGTTGTAGGTTTTCCTCCAAGATCCACAACTTCACTAGCACTGAGTAGGTGGCTAGATGTCCAATACCAGATAATTATTTATTCTGTTGAGCAGGTCTTAAGTTCAATTAGAAAGTTGGTAGTACCACCAAGGTATGCATGCCATTACTATGCCCCTAGGATTATCATGTCATGCTCGTCTTTGTTGTGGTTCCCATAGTCAATGGAGTCAGTTAGCAAGTAGACATTCAGTGAATACCAACAGTTATTATTCTTAGGTTAGTCAGTGGAGTAAAAAAAGCAAGTATTTCTTATAGCAGGTATCTTGATTAACTTTGTGAGAGTGTCAACTGAACCTAATCCTAAATTCTTTCAGGGACAAGGAATTTCTTTGTGAAGTTTTTATGTGTATTAGTATTAACATGTAAGCTGACCTCATATTTAGTGTTTTTAGGTAAACATCACATAGGTTTACAGTTGAGTCTTCATGTAAAACTTTCATTGAAAGTATTTACGTCAAAGAATGATCTTTAGAGTGAAATTAAATAATTTAAGATTCACCTTCTTAATTAATTATTTTAAAATAGTTAGATAGTGCTTTAACAGAAAGTACTCTGTTAAAGGTCCTCACCCCTGAATATAGAAAATGAAGAAATTCTGTATGTGTTTGTATATGGCTTTCTCATAGTAACTGCCTAGCCTGGAGATAAATAACAATAATAATCAGTGTGATTTCCCCATAGAAGTTTGCAAATGAAATTATTCTGTGCCTTCTAGAACAGTAAAACATCCATTTCTAATGTGTTTCTGAGATCTACTTTTCATTTTCATGATAATTTGTAGAGGGTTTATATATGCCAGCTACTTTCCAGTATTCCAGTCCTTGGCTAGGTCCTGGGTATTTTGCTTAACTGATTCATTTGATTGGAAGGTGTTACTATGCAGAAACTTCAGACCCTGTTTCCTTGCCGTTTTGCAGAATTTTACATTTTACCTTCAGTGTTCACTTGGTGTTATTACAGCTGTGTATATTCTAGTTACACTAAAGCTATACCTGAATCTCTAACCAGTAAATTTCAATCTTAGGGACAGGTGCTCTGAAGAATTTTTTAAATAGTTCAAAGCTATGATTATTATTTAAGTAGAAAAGAAAAATCTCACAACTCCAAATTTCTTACTGCTATGCTTAACCCATGAAGATTTAATAATCCACTGTCTGATACCTGAATTACTAGAGGAAGACATACAAATATGTGCTGTCATCTTCCATAGCTCTGAAGCTCTGTCCTGGAGTGTGAACATGTAAGTGGAATCCAAAAACAAGATGATTAGTCTCCAGTCTGTTGTGACAGTAAATTCTAGCACAATAGTAAAGCTGAAGACTGTTCTTTGGAGAGCTTATGCTGATTGTTTCCAATTCTGTATCTTGCTCTTCTTAGGGGAGAAAGACAGCTTCAGTGTACTAAGTAATTATTAAAATGAAATAGAAGTGCAGGCTTATCTCTGCAAAGTGGACTATTATTTTGACTGTTCCTATTTTCTCTATAATGAAAATTATAGAAAATAAAGTCTCACAATTTCCTCAGCTTATGAAGGATAAGAAGAGTGGGTTCTGTGGGTACTTGAAATTTAGAATACAAAAACATTGAAGGAGGCAGCTGGATTTTAAATATTGAGATGTAGTGCTGTATAAGTGTGCAAACAACTTTGATTAATAAAGGCCACTTTGAATCTGCAAGAAGTTGATTTCCATCCTAGTCTACAGTGCAGAGGTGGGCAGAGATTAAATGAAAGTTGGTGGTAACAGCTCTTGAAATCTCAAGGAGTGAAATAAGATGAGGAACTAAAATTGTTGAGAAGCCAGGCCAACTTGTTCCTGAATCCCTCAAACTAAGAATAATTCTAGAAGCTTAGTTTTTCCCTATAAATAGTGTAGGTGGGTCAGCTTTACCTTTAAATAGTTGAGAGTTATTCTAGTCTGAAACCCTGAAGATTAAAAGTAGCTGTAAGTCAGGCTCTATTTTACTTTTTTGTCTTTTCTTGAGCCTTCCCCCCTTAGTTTAATTATAATTTAAAATTACATATTTAATTTAAATATAATTATGAGGGCAATATTTTTGTCAATACTATCATAAATTTATTTATTTATTTTTATGTCCTGGCCACGGTTTCCCCTCCCTCCTCTCTTCTTAGTCCTTTCCCCACCTTTCCCCACTCCACCCGACCCCACCCCCCCCCCCCCCCTATTTCCATCCCCCAATCCACTCCTCTTCATTTCTGTTCAGGAAAAGGCAAGTCTCCCATAAGTATCAACAAAATATAGTATATCAAGTTGCAGTAAGACTGTGCACCTCCCCATTTATTAAGGCTGGACGAGGCGATCCAATATGACGAGTAGGATCCCAAAAGCCAGTAATAGAGTCAGAGACAGCCCCTGCTCCCACTGTTAGGAATCCCACAAAAAGACCAAGCTACATAACTATAATATATATGCAGAATGCCTAGGTCAGTCCCATGAAGGCTCCCCAGTTGTAGGGTCAGTCTTTGTGAGCCCCCTGAGCCAAAGTTAGTTGGTTCTGTGAGTTGTCTTGTGTTGTCCTTAACCCCTCTGGCTCCTAATTCCTTTCTCTTCCTACGCTTCTGTACCTAATGTTTGGCTGTGGATCTGTATCTGTTTCCATTAATTGTTGCATGACACCTCTCTGATGACAATTGAGCTATGCACCAGACTGGTCACAAGAGATGGCCAGTTGAGGCTGTGTGTCTGCTATTGCCAGGTGTCTTAGCTGGGGTCATCCTTGTAGATTCCTGGAAGATTCCCTTGGGCCAGGTTTTTACCTGACCCCAAAATGCTCCCCTTTCCAGTAGTCTCTTTCAATAGTCCTCCCACCCCCACCCTATTGGAACTTAACTATTTTCTTCCTTTAGTTTATAATCTTTCAGGCCACTACTCTCTTCATTTCTAAAACATTTAATCTACTTGTATCTATCTCTAATTTTAAAAACTATCCATAGCTCTTAACATTTGAAGTCTGAACTGTGACATACTTATTTCTTGACAATTTTTATTTGTATTTGTTCTTTATTTAGTGATTTCAATATGCGTCTTATATTGTCCCCTTTAGACTGTATTGACTGATAGTTAAAATTTATATCAAATTACAAAAATTCATCTTTTAGAGCTATCTTGGTGTACATGGGTACACCCATATGTGCATATGGAGATTAGAGGTCAACACTGGGTGTTTAATTACTCTCCTCATTTATTGAGTCTTGGTCTCACTCTGAACCTGGAATTCACTGACTGAATAAGGCTAGTTGACCTGAGCTTCATGGATCATACTTTACTTACTCAGTGCTAGGATTATAGGCATGTGATACAATTCCTAACTTTTATGTGGGGCTAGGGATACAAATCCAGGTCCTCATGCTTGCACAGCAAATACTTTATAGATAAAGTTATCTCCCTAGTCCTAGAGTCTATATTCTTGCTACGATAATTGGCATTTAAATCACTGTAATGATATCACTAGTTAAAACCTATTCCTCTAGGCTGGAGAAATGATTCAGCTATAGATGGCTAGGCTCACAACCAAAAACATGAAAACTGTTCATCTGCAGCTACATCCCTGGACGGTCTCTCCTGGTCTCCTACAGGGTTTTCTGAGGGAAAATCAAGGAGAACTGAGAACTAAGACATTAATTTTAAAGAAAGGAAAAATTCTTTTTTTCCCAATGTCCCAAATCATGAATAAGTCAATAATTATAAAGAACCAATATACATGCTATGAAAAGCAGCATACCAGTGATATAATAGCCCCATTCCAGTGGTTATGCGTCTAAGGAAAGTGAAGAATGACAGTATGGGGTCTGAAAGTCACTCAGTCAATCATTGCTATTCTATGCACAGAATCTAGGCTCTGCATTTAGTACTGAATGCTCAGAGAACCAAAGTAAATCTGATGTAGTCATGATAGAGGCTATGTCAAAATGAAAATACAGTAAAGATTCTCACCTTAGACTGATAGAACGTCCTAGGCAGAAAACCAGTAAGGACATGAGAGATCTGAATGGCACAATCAACCTGCATGTGTTAGTTTACACATGCAAAGCATTCTGTATAAGAAAATTACACAGAGAACAATTGTCATGGGAGGGCCTGTCCATGAAACAAACCCAAAATATTTTGAAGACTTGGAGCCATTCAGAGTCATGTTCTCTGACCACATTAGTTTTAAATGGAAATTAGCAGAAATACTGAAGAAGGGATCTTTCTGGGTTTTGTTGTTGCTTTGTTTTTTTAAGAAAAAGGAAAGCTGAACAGTTTGTACACAGTGGAATGAAAATAAAAGCATCTAAAATTTGAGAGGAAATTTGTAACATAAAATATTACATTAGAAGTGAGGTATTAACTCCATTTGTATAAGATTGACTCCAGCAAATAGGAAGGATTACTTCCTAACTCATTTTATGAAGCTAATATTATTACCCTGAAACATGAAATGCTTCAGAAAAATAATTATAACCACTTTATTTCTCATGAGTTTACATGCAGGGCTCAGTAGCATAAAACGCAAAGGAATTAACAGCTGTGTTCTTGTGTGTGATCAGTAGCATCTAGCTGCTTACAGTACTGGGCTCAGTGCTCTGGCTGCTGCTCCTGCTCCTGCTGCTGCCTCCACCGCCGCTGACTCATAGGGGAATAGCTCATTCATACTCAGGAGATTTTAGAGTTCATTTGTATCACCATACTTTCTAAAGTATTTTTCAAAAAAAAAAGTTTATGTTTTAAATTTTCTATCATTTTCTGTTTTCGTTTCCTTTTTAAAAGAAATACCATGCAGTTTTCTTCTTATTTTCTTATTTTTCTTTTTATTTTCTTAAGTGTTGCACATACTTAACCTGAAGTTGTCTGTTTTAAAGGAGGTATCTAAAAACATTTCTTACAATGTGTTCAGATTTGATTAATATTCTTCTTTATGACCAGGTGGCTATAAGGCTAGAGTCAGTTCAAAGCACTTAGCTCTGCCTGGGTCCCTTAGCATTTATAGCAGGCCTCTTGGAATCCTGCTCTGCTGGACTTTCACTTCACAGTGAAATATGGCATAATGTGTTTCTTTCGAGGGAATATTCCCCTTATTCCACTATAATTCCATGTCATGTTCCCTTCTTTAAAAAGAAATCTTGTATTTGTTCAAAATAATTTAGTTTGGGGCCGAGTACATTCTTAGAAGTTTAAAGCTAACATTTCACCCTCTAAATTAAAGAGATAATTTTCTGTGGAAATGAAGTATCTACAGGGCTCTTGAGTAAGAAGTGTCATACATCTTACTAAAGTTCATATTTTTTTTTTGAGACAGGGTTCTAAAGTTCATATATATATATATTGAGCTGAGGATCGAACCCAGGGCCTTGTGCTTGCTAGGTGAGCACTCTATCACTGAGCTAAATCCCCAACCTAAAGTTCATAGTTTTTAAGAGGAGAAAATAAAATCCCCTTTTAGTTTTTTGGTAGCATGTCATATTTACTTTTTGGTATTAATTACTCATTGTAATAGCCATTTTGGGGGCATAGTTTATACTGGAGATTCCAAGGCCAGCATTTGGGGGATTATTTAGTGCTCCATAATTAGGCTTCCAACAGTCAGAATAAATAGGAAGTTGCCTGGTACATGATGTGGTATGTCCTGTTGTTAAAGCAAATAAATAAATAAATAAATAAATAGATAAATAATGTTCATTTACAATTATATTTTCTATATAAATGAGATTTCTTCATTTAGAGTCAAACATTAAAACTAATAATATCACATTAACTAAATGCAGGATGTATACTTCTTAGCCCTTTAAAAAGACTAGTCAGAGTTAGTAGGTTATGTATGACTGGTTTGCAGATGCATTGGTTGAGATTGAGTTGCATTCACAGTGTCCATTTTTGTCAGCTTGATAGGCATGTTTGTCTCTTGTTTAAGTATGTTCTTTCCTCAACTAGTGATGTGATATCAAACACCAAATCTTCCATGGCAGTTCTCCTTCCTCCTGTGACCTCACTTCATGCTCTTCTTTTCACTTCTTCTTTGGAGACCTGAGCCCCCATCATGGCTTTTTGGAACAACTGCTAGCATCCTATTGAGGAGTTTCTACCCATCAAACTATACCCGAGTCACTATAGCCTACCCAACCAACCTCATAGTCAAATGTGAGGACAGCCAAACCAGGAGAGAATCCTAGTATTTCATGAAGTTTTATGACAACCTTATGATGCTCATGACAAGCTAGTCTTAGCTGAAGATGTTGCCTAAGAATTCAAAACCTGTGGAGGGTGTGCTTCCTGTCTAAATCCATAAAACAGTATGGAACCATTCCTAGGGGCTGGAGTGTCACTTCCTTTGGGACATACACTGTGAAGGGGTGATTGCTGAATAGAAGCAGCCATTGTTTCCAGAGTGAGGAAGGTGATGCTTGCCACAAGAACTTGGGATCTGAGTGATCAGAAGGCAGGCCTTCTAGTGCTGTCACCTTTGTCCTTTCAGTCAGTCGTCCTGAGTTCCAACAACTATAATGAAGCTATTTATAGCCATTTCTAAACCTTCTCCTTTTCCTGTAGTTTTCCCCAAAAGTTGAAGGGAGAGATTGTTTTTAGTTCCTCTGATAAAGGCAAGAGCAATTCATCCCAATTACTCTTTGAGGCACCAATATGTCTATATCAAAAACTGCATTAATCTTTCCACAGTTCACTTATGTTGACCTCCTTTTTCACATAAAAGATCTGCCCTGGAGCTGCTTGCCAGCCACCTTGGTACTTTCTATAAAGTCTGTGATGTGTTCTTTCAGCCTGAGGGAACTCATGCTGTGTTATATTTTCACTGCCAAAGTGAGTTAACATTTCCACTGCATGCACACACACACACACACGTGTGTGTGTGTGTGTGTGTGTGTGTGTGTGTGTGTGTGTGTGTGTGTGTGTGTGTACCCTTAATACATTTTCTGCTTTACCCAATTTAACTTTGCCTCACTTTCAGAATTTGCCAAGTGTTAACCTAGAGAAATAGCAGCTTTTCTTGTGACATCTGACATTCACTTGATCCCTATGTTGATTTTGCTCATCTTTAAAAACAAAACAGGATTGATTATTAAGGGTAGACATATCAGGATTTTTCTCTTTCACAGTTTAATTAGATTTGCTTTCATGAGCATTGGTGTGAGGTGATTTACTACAGCATGAGCATCTAATCAAGGGCTCTCCCACTGAAGAAAATGACCTCCACCCAGCAAACATGAACTGCCAGTAGACCTTCAGGGAGGGATGAAGCTTCATGAGTCCCTCCTCTGTCTATAATGAAGTGCTGAGGGGCCCAGTCTTAAGGAGATAAACAAAGCTGCTGTCAGTTCACTAGTGGAATAGCTATGTCATGTCCAGAAGACATATTTTTTTTGTATATTTTTCTATCCTCTGACTCCTACATTCTTTGTGCCCCCTTTTCCATGATGTTCCCCTAGTCTTGGAGGAGATAATATAATTGTCCTGCTATGGATGATCACATATTATCAGCATTTTGACCAATATGGGTTCCTGCATTAACCACTACCTGCTGCAATAAGATTTTCTTATGAAGACCGAATACAGCCCTAATAGGTGGGAATAAACATGATTCTTTAGAATGCAGTGTGGTGTCATGAGTATTTTACAAAACAGTTGGAGAATTCTTCCTAGGACCTGTGACCTCCTCAGCCACAGGCTTTCAACTAGATTTGTAGATCAGACATAATTTCCTTCTTGTGAAGCTGGCCTCAAATCCAATTAGAAAGTAGTGAAAATAACATCTTAAATAAAGTATAAGCATTATAATTATTAGATAAAATCCTATGAAGTCATTATAGACTGTAAAGTATTAAGACCAGATTTGTGTTTTAGCTGCTTCATGGTTTGCTCTCTGAACTCACATACATCCCTGCACATTCTTCTGTTTTCTGTAGGAAATGAGATAACCTTGTCCACTTGCTACTCTTTATAGATGGCAAATGAGTAAGCAGAGAACATGGGGTGATTCTACTTCAGGATTACAAGAGAAAGCTCTTTTAAGAGGGATAGTAGGAGACTCGAACAGCATGATAACTATGAGTTTGGGGCCATCCTGTGGTATAGAGGTAGACCCTGTCTCAAGTGCCTCCCTGCAAAAGGCATAGGTTAAAAGGATCCACTAAATAACTGGCCACTTTTTAAACAAAATTTTTTTCTATGTTGGCACACTTGGTATTTCATGTATATCATG
This sequence comes from Onychomys torridus, assembly GCF_903995425.1. Taxonomy (NCBI): domain Eukaryota; kingdom Metazoa; phylum Chordata; class Mammalia; order Rodentia; family Cricetidae; genus Onychomys; species Onychomys torridus. Next base: position 33,991,623 of record NC_050453.1, read on the forward strand.
TTTTTTGTGGAGAGTTCTTTATATTTAGTATATGTATATGAATATACTTGGATTGTGTATACTTAATTCTATAAGCATCCCTTTGTCAAGACGATAAAGATGTTTCTAGGACTGGTGACATGATTCAGTAGACACAGGCATCTGCTGTCAAGCCTGAAGACCAGAATTCCATTCCCAGGACCCACATGGTTGAAGAAGAAAACCAACTCTTGCAAGTTGTCCTTTCAGTTCTACACACATACTGTGGCATGTGTGTGCTACCCATCTCTCCCCCCCTTTCTCCCTCCCCCCCCCTCTCTCTCTCTCTCTCTCTCTCTCTCTCTCTCTCTCTCTCTCTCTCTCACACACACACACACACACACACACACACACTAACTGAAATGAATAAAAATATCTTTCAAAATTAAACTTGCCTGCAAAAATGTCTGTAGACATTTGTGGGTGGCCAAATTGCTGCCTGTTGAGAAGCAGTGCTTTAAACCACATAATGCATGCACAACAACTTTAAGTGATGCAGTTAGTCTTATCTCACAACACTGTAGTTTGTATTGTGTGAATCTCATCTTCACTTAGAGCATGAATGAGCAAACCAAGCCCTTGGGTAAAATCCATTTGACTTCGTTTAGTGATTGATAATGTTTGCATATTATCTGTGGATGCTAGGTCTAAAACTAATTTTTAAAAAATGTATCAAAGGGCTGGAGAAATGGCTCAGTTTTTAAGAGCTGCTTCTGCTCAATCACAAACAGTAGAGTTTGGATCCTAACACCTATATCTGGAGGCTTGCAAATGCCTTTTAACTCTAGCTCCAAGGGATCCAAGCTCTATTCTGGCCTCCTTAAATGCCTCTCAAACATGTGTGCATATTTACACATAGAAACATGCATGCATGTATGAACACACACAGATAAACAAAAAATCTTGAAAAGAAAAAGGTCCTAGAACACTTTTCACATATACCTGTGCTGACTACCATATAAATCATCAATTCTAAAAGCATAAATGTAGGAAGCAGATTTCTGTGGTTCGTATCCCATCTGCATGCTTGAGTTTCCTCATGTCTAAGATGAGGAAAAGATTCTGAATTCTGAGGATGAAACCCGTTAGTATGTAGAACAGTGACATCCGATAAACTCTGTGATTATCAGTATGTTAACTATAGAGTGCCAAAAATCAACTCAGCTCTACTTACAATTCATTATGTAGCAAGGCGGTGCAAATATGTATGTGTATAAAAGATGTTTTTACAGTAAAAGGAGGACAAATCATTTTTCTTAATTTGTTTCTTCTCTTAATACCAGCATCCTTAGGGGCATTCTCTGTTTTGTTCTGATTGTGCAGAAATGGATGAATAAGCAGAAAGTTGCTCAGTTGACTTCTAACCAAGCTACTTGCTTAATTCCACAGGTTAATTTTAAGAAAGACAGACAGACAGACAGACAGACAGACACATACACACACACACACACACACACATACACACACACGCATACACATACACAGCATATGTTATCTCAGATCTTTGCAGAAAACTCATTACTGAGAAAATCAGTAAAATAAAACAAACTGAAATAATCTGTGGCGTTTTAAAAGTATATGTCATTTTCTTTGACCTCTGGCTGGATACTCCAGCTTGAGGGAATTTCAGCCATGCAGAAGTAAAGGATTTAAGCTACTTTGGTACTCACCTCTCCTTGATTCCTGGAAACGTGTGTTTTCATGTGATTTCCTATTCATGAAGTATGATTTTGCATAAAGTAAAGATGATTCACTTTGCTCTCTTGTATAACAATAATGGTATGTTTTCCCTATTTTTTTTCTTTTTTTTAAATTTTTTATTATTATGTGTTTTAATTTTATACATCAGCCATGGGTTCCCCTGTCTTCTCCCCAGCCCCTCCCCCCATTCCCATGTCCTCCAGGACCAAGACACCCCTGGGGATTCATTTAAACCTGGTGGATTCAGTACAGGCAGGTCCTGTCCCCCCCTTCCAGGCTGAGCAAAGTGTCCCTGTGTAAGCCCAAGGTTCAAAACAGCCAGCTCATACACTAAGGACAGGTCCTGGTCCCACAGCCTGGGTGCCTCCCAAATAGATCAATTGTCTCACTTATCCAGGGGGCCTGATCTAGCTGGGGGCTCCACAGCCATTGGTTCATAATTCATGTGCTTTCTTTCAATTGGCTGTTTGTCCCTGTGCTTTTTGCAATCTTGGATTCAACAATTCACGCTCTTGCAGTCCCTCCTCTTTCTTGACAGTTGGACACCTGGAGCTCCACCTGGGGCCTGGCTGAGGATCTCTGCATCTACTTCCATCAGTTATTGGATGAGAGTTCCAAGATGACTGTTAGGGTGTTTAGTCATCTGATCACCAGACTAGGTCAGATCAGGCTTTCTCTCGACCATTGCCAGCAGTCTACAGAGGATATATCATTGTGGATTTCTGGGGACCTCTCGAGCACTCTGCCTATTCCTGTTCTCATGTGGTCTGCATTTATCATGGTCTGTTATTCCTTGTTCTCCCTTTCTGTTCTTGATCCAGCTGGGATCTCCTGCTCCCCTAAGCTTTCTTTCCCTCAAATCTTGCCCTTCATTACTCCCACTGTCGTCCATGTTGTTCATGTAAATCTCATCCATTTCTCTGTCATTGGGTGATTCCTGTGTCTTTGCTAGGGTCCTGTTTTCTAGGTAGCCTCCCTGGAGTTGTGTAGCAGTCTAGTCATCTTGGTTTTACATCTAATATCCTCCTATGAGTGAGTACATATCATGTTTGTCCTTCTGAGTCTGGGTTACCTCACTCAGGATGATTTTTTCTAGATCCATCCATTTGCCTGCAAACCTCATGATGTCATTGTTTTTCTCTGCTGAGTAGTACTCCATTGTGTATATGTACCATATTTTCTTTATCCATTCTTCAGTTGATGGGCATCTAGGTTGTTTCCAGGTTCTGGCTATTACAAACAAATGCCCTTGTGGTATGATTGAGCATTCCTTGGGTATATGCCTAAGTGTGCTACAGCTGGGTCTTGGGGGAGATGGATTCTCAATTTTCTAAGGAAGCGCCATATTGATTTCCAAAGTGGCTGTACAAGCTTGCATTCCCACCAGCAGTGGAGGAGAGTTCCCCTTGCTCCACATCCTCTCCAGCATAAACTGTCTTCTGTGTTTTTGATCTTAGCCATTCTGACAGGTGTAAGGTGGTATCTCAGAGTCGTTTTGATTTGCATTTCCTGGATAATTAGTGATGTTGAGCAATTCCTTAAATGTCTTTTAGCCATTTGAACTTCCTCTGTTGAGAATTCTCTGTTTAGTTCTATAGCCCATTTCTTAATTGGACTGTTGGGCATTTTGATGTCTAATTTCTTGAGTTCTTTATATATTCTGGATATCAGTCCTCTGTCAGATGTGGGGTTGGTGAAGACCTTTTCCCATTCTGTAGGCTGTCACCTTGTCTCGTTGACCATGTCCATTGCTCTAACAAAAGCTTCTAGTTTCAACAGGTCCCATTGATTGATTGTTTCTCTCAGTGTCTGTGCTACT